>NC_053394.1:243622851-244371830 GCF_905171765.1 Bufo bufo | reverse complement strand
TTTTAAAATTACTGGCCTTTGAAATGCTGTAATTCCGTCTGGTGAAGACGGAGAGTTTTAAAAGCCTTATGGTGGTGGCTGTCCCACAGTACATTGTGCCCAGCCGCCACTACTTTTCCAGGCGTGCCATCCCTTCCCTGCACAACCAAGTGGTGGACAAAATCAGGTGTGTACTGCGCAACGCCATCTGTGGCAAGGTGCACCTCACTACGGATACGTAGACCAGTAAGCATGGTCAGGGACGTTATATCTTCATAACAGAACACTATGTAAATGCATTGGCGGCTGGGCCTGAGGCCGATAGCAGTTTGGCGCATGTCCTTTAACCACCGAGGATTGCAGGGCGCTTCAGTTTGCCTCCTGTTTCTTCCTCCTCCTACTCCACTTCCTGATCCTCTACCGACTCCTCACACCTTCACCACCAACTTCAGTACAGCCAGGGGTAAACGACAGCAGGCAGTGCGGGCCATCTGTGCGCGCTTTCGACATTCTCACCCTGGAGCTGCTAGCCTGTCAGCGCTGCAGCGTAACTTCGGCCTTCCCACTCACCGCCTCATATGCGACATGCCCACAAGGTGGAACTCCACCTTGCACATGCTGGCCAGACTGTGCGAGCAGCAGCACACAATAGTGGAGTTTCAGCTGCAGCATGAACGGGTGAGTTGCTCTGCGGAACAGGAACACTTCACCACCAATGTTTGGGCCTCCATGCGAGACCTGTGTTCCTTGTTGCGCTGTTTCGAGTACTCCACCAACATGGCCAATGTCGATAACGCCTTTCTTAGCATTACTATCCCACTTCTATGCCTCCTTGAAAAAACGCTGCTGGCAATGATGGAAGAGGATGTGGCACAGGAGGAGGAGGAGGAAGAGGGATTATTTCATAGGGTTTCCGGCCAGTCATTTCCAAGTGGCTCAGAGAGTGGGTTCCTGCACCCTCAAACGCCAGGTACACAATTGTCCAGCCAGGGCACAGTTCTGGAGGATGATGAGATGGAGGATGAGGAGGAAAAAATGGAAGATGAGGAACCATGTTCACAGCAGGGTGGCAACCAGACCAGCTCATGGCTATCACTGGTGCATGGCTGCGGGGATACAGAGGACACAGACGATACACCTCCCACAGAGGACAGCTTTTCGTTGCCTCTGGGCAGCCTGGCACACATTCTAACTTCTGCTGATTACTGGGTGGTCACGCTTCTGGATCCCCATTACAAGGACAACATACCTTCCTTAATTCCCTCACTGGAGCGTGATCGTAAGATGCGCGAGTAGAAACTCACACTGGTAGACGCGCTGCTAGTGGCATTCCCACCTGACACCAGTTTTTGGGTGTGATATACCACTGCTATACCTAGTAGACAGGTAAAAAAAATTCACTGATTTGTCTGTTAAATTTTCAGGTAAAATTCATAAATTTTTCACACGAGCGGATGCCGTGCAAGACATCCGCTCCGTGAATGACAGCCAAGACCCGATGCAGACTGCAGAAGCACGGAGCATTAACATGATTGATAATGCTCCGTGCCTCTCTGTGATCTCTTTACTACGGAATCACAGTGACAACTTTATCTCACTGTGATTTCGTAGTAAAGAGATCACAGAGAGGCACGGAGCATTATCAGTCATGTTAATGCTCCGTGCTTCTGCAGTCTGCATCGGGTCTTGGCTGTCATTCACGGAGCGGATGTCACGCACGGCATCCGCTCGTGTGAAACAGCCCTTACATTTTTCGGGTGAAATTCACAAATTTTTGGGTGTGATATACCACTGCTATACCTAGTAGACAGGTAAAAAAAAAAAAAAACACTAATTTGTCTGTTACATTTTCAATTGAAATTCACCAATTTTTGGCTGTGATATACCCCTGCTCTACCTAGTTGACTGCATAATACATTTCACAAATTTTTCTGTTACATTTTCGGGTGACATTCAACAATTTTTGGCTGTGATAGACCTCTGCTCTACCTATTAGACAGGTTAATAAACTTCACTAGTTTTTCTGTTACATTCTTGGGTTGACATTTTACAATTTTTGTCGTGAATAAACACCTGCTCTGCATAGGTGACAGGGACCGAAATTTTAAAAAAATAATCTGTTCCATTGGTAGGTGACATTAACATATTTCTGGCGATGAAAAACCCCTGCCCTGCACAGGTGACAGGGACTTAAATTTCCAAAATTTGTCTTTAATTGGCCCTTTAATTCGATCCTTCTGCTTTAATAACTTGTCCCACATTTCCACTTTATCCCATTGTAGCCATTGACCTCCCTCGGATGAGGTCTCCCTTTCTCATGCTTCCTCTCTGGCGTGCAACCCTGATTCACAGATAACCGTGATCAACATGGTAGGCTCAGAAAAGAACATCGAAAGTTGATAGAGAAAATATCCAAATGGATCGTGGACGTCACAGGGAAGTGCGATCAGGCAGAAGTTATCTAGAGTCAACACAGCGGCAGCAGGGCCTATCCTGGCTAACGTTTCCAAATCCAAAATACCCCAGTGACATTCCCTATAATTTTTTATTAATCATTCCAATAACAGGGCATCTTAAGAGTGCTGTATTGTTATTTATCGTCACTACCTTCCTGAGTCGGGAGTGGGTAATTGCCGCGTGCCACCTCCTTAAATTGGAAGCTTTTGCTTCAATACCTTGTCCCACATTTCCGCTCGAATACATTTTATTTCATCATTGGATGTGGTTTCCCTTTCTCACGCTCCCTCTCCGGCCTGGAACCCTGATTCCCCGCCACCCGTGATCACCTTGGTAGGCGCATAAAAGAACATCGAAAGTTGATAGAGAAGATATCTAATTGGATCGTGGACATCACGGGGCCTCTCCGTGCACCATCAGCATCACGGTCACTTCCCCGTCCCTTAACCACCTCAGCGCTGCGCAGAGTCACGCATATACGCGTCATCTCGCGAGACGCGAGATTTCGCTCAAATCCGGCCCGCGCATGCGCATCGCGGGCCGGCAAAAGTTAAAGAAGAAGTTCGTCACCAGCCTGCCAGCAACGATCATTGGCTGGCAGGCTGGCGATTTTTAAAAAATCCAATCACAAGCCATATAACAGATCATATTAGTAAATATGATCTGTTATATGGCTTCTCTGCTGGTCCTTTTCGTCGGTTGGATCCAGCAGAGAAGCAGACTGAACTGTGAGTAGCACCAAACACTTCACTGTAGCCCCTGATCACCCCCCTGCACCCCAATTAACCCTTTGATCACCCCTTTGATCGCCCCTGTCAATCACTAGTGAAAGACAAAAAGTGATCAGTGTAAACTGTCACTTTTTTTTTCCACTAGTATTGGCTGTTAGGTTTTAGGGATAGTTTAGGCCCCTTGGTTAGGTAGTTAGCGTCAGTTAACGCCCACCCCACCGCACCGCAGTCACTTTTATTCGCTGATTAGCGTATCGCTAATCAGCATTTGTACTTTTATAGTATCTGTAAGTGATCAAAACTGATCACGGTCAGATCTATAATAGTATTAGTGTCACTTTAGATCGCCCTCCACTCAAAACGCAGTGTTTGCCCGATCAGGCCTGATCGGTCGCCCACACGTGCGTTCACCCACGCCCGCCCCACCGCAGTGACAAAAATTTATTTTTTTTTGATCACTGCACATTCACTTTACACGCACTGCGGCGATAAAAAAATCCGTTTTGATATTTTTTATCAACCGCAGCGGCCTCCGGTACTTCGCTAGCCTCCCCTTTGTAAGACAGGCTTGCTTTTTTTCTTGGGTAGTCTCAGGGAATACCCCTAAATTTAGTAGTCCAAAATGTCAAACAGGGGGTATTCTTCTGAAGAGGCCTACAGGATTCTGACCCAGTCGGATGAGGAGTGGGAACCCTCATCTGACGAATCTAGCGGGTCAGAATATGAACCTGTGGAAAGCAGTGGCTCTCTGACCCAAAGTTCGGACGAGGAGGTGGAGGTCCCTGGCAGCACCAGGCGTACCCGGCCCCATGTCGCTAGACCACAGGTTGCGCAGGATCCGCTTCAAGAGCAGCAGAGTGGGGCTGTCGCTGCCGGATCACGTGGTGAGGCATACACCAGCAGCGCAGCCCTCCCTGGACCTAGTACCAGTACTGCCGTACAACATGGTGAAGCAGGGGAGCACCCAGGAATTTTCTTTAGGGGGGGTCCGAAAGGCAAAAAAATGCGGCATGTGTAGTGCGCTATGCTAATTGAATTTTTCAAAGCCCCCTTTATATTTAAAAATGCAGGGAAAGGGTGTAGTGTGTTGTGCTGATTCTTTTACATGGCGATTCTAAAAGGCCTGCAGGAACATAAAAATGCGGCGGGCAAAGCGCGCCGCAAATTTTTGGCCCCGCCCATTTTTAAAAGCCCCTCCTATATATAATAGGCCACTCCCAACAAACACTGTACAGCTGACATTCTATAGTTGCGGCCTGTCTCTACACATCATACGGAGAGGGGAGGGTCTGTCCTGGCTGCACTGCCTGCTTATATAACAAGCTACAGCCAGGAAGCTCCTCCGCTCTCCTCCCTCCCCTGATCCTGCTCAAGGCCTGTGGTTCCCCCCACCATCTGCCACCCGCCCGTGGCCTGCTGCCCTCCTTGACCGTCCTCACCCAGCTCTGAATCCTCCTTCTGCAAATGGCAGGGGGGGGAGCCGGAGCATCTCCTCTCCTACATAGCGCCCCATACCTCTTACATCCAGTGATGTCACCTTTGTTGTAGACGTTCTCTTTCCTCCTCTTCTCCATTCAGACCAGACCGCCATGATGATTTTTCAGCCATCTCCAGTCTCTGCAGAGATTAACAAACAGACATTAGTTTCCCACATTTCCATCATCTTCACATCTTCTGAACACCCTTTCCTGCCACCCCCAATACTGTGCCCGCTGTGCCCCCAATACTATACTACAGAAACAGTCCCCCTGGAAATACTACTACCACACAGATAGTGCCCCCCTCAACAATTATTGGCACACAGTGCTCTAAAAAAATAACTGCGCCCCAGACACTAATAGTATACACTGCGTGCAGAATTATTAGGCAAATGAGTATTTTGACCACATCATCCTCTTTATGCATGTTGTCTTACTCCAAGCTGTATAGGCTCGAAAGCCTACTACCAATTAAGCATATTAGGTGATGTGCATCTCTGTAATGAGAAGGGGTGTGGTCTAATGACATCAACACCCTATATCAGGTGTGCATAATTATTAGGCAAATTCCTTTCCTTTGGCAAAATGGGTCAAAAGAAGGACTTGACAGGCTCAGAAAAGTCAAAAATAGTGAGATATCTTGCAGAGGGATGCAGCACTCTTAAAATTGCAAAGCTTCTGAAGCGTGATCACCGAACAATCAAGCGTTTCATTCAAAATAGTCAACAGGGTCGCAAGAAGCGTGTGGAAAAACCAAGGCGCAAAATAACTGCCCATGAACTGAGAAAAGTCAAGCGTGCAGCTGCCAAGATGCCACTTGCCACCAGTTTGGCCATATTTCAGAGCTGCAACATCACTGGAGTGCCCAAAAGCACAAGGTGTGCAATACTCAGAGACATGGCCAAGGTAAGAAAGGCTGAAAGACGACCACCACTGAACAAGACACACAAGCTGAAACGTCAAGACTGGGCCAAGAAATATCTCAAGACTGATTTTTCTAAGGTTTTATGGACTGATGGAATGAGAGTGAGTCTTGATGGGCCAGTTGGATGGGCCCGTGGCTGGATTGGTAAAGGCCAGAGAGCTCCAGTCCGACTCAGACGCCAGCAAGGTGGAGGTGGAGTACTGGTTTGGGCTGGTATCATCAAAGATGAACTTGTGGGGCCTTTTCGGGTTGAGGATGGAGTCAAACTCAACTCCCAGTCCTACTGCCAGTTTCTGGAAGACACCTTCTTCAAGCAGTGGTACAGGAAGAAGTCTGCATCCTTCAAGAAAAACATGATTTTCATGCAGGACAATGCTCCATCACACGCGTCCAAGTACTCCACAGCGTGGCTGGCAAGAAAGGGTATAAAAGAAGAAAATCTAATGACATGGCCTCCTTGTTTACCTGATCTGAACCCCATTGAGAACCTGTGGTCCATCATCAAATGGGAGATTTACAAGGAGGGAAAACAGTACACCTCTCTGAACAGTGTCTGGGAGGCTGTGGTTGCTGCTGCACGCAATGTTGATGGTGAACAGATCAAAACACGGACAGAATCCATGGATGGCAGGCTTTTGAGTGTCCTTGCAAAGAAAGGTGGCTATATTGGTCACTGATTTGTTTTTGTTTTGTTTTTGAATGTCAGAAATGTATATTTGTGAATGTTGAGATGTTATATTGGTTTCACTGGTAAAAATAAATAATTGAAATGGGTATATATTTGTTTTTTGTTAAGTTGCCTAATAATTATGCACAGTAATAGTCACCTGCACACACAGATATCCCCCTAAAATAGCTAAAACTAAAAACAAACTAAAAACTACTTCCAAAAATATTCAGCTTTGATATTAATGAGTTTTTTGGGTTCATTGAGAACACGGTTGTTGTTCAATAATAAAATTAATCCTCAAAAATACAACTTGCCTAATAATTCTGCACTCCCTGTAAAGATAATGTCCCCCAAAAATTATTGTGCTAAGCTGATACTGTGGCAGGATGCCCCCCAAAGTAACAGGGCTCCCCAAAATAGAAATAATTCTCTGCCAGAGCACACTTAGTAGTAATAACGCCCCTATAGTGCCTATACTAGTAATCATGTTCCTCATAGCCCCCCAGTATTAGCAAAGCTCCGCATAATACCTCCTAGTACTAATAATTCTCCCTACAATATGACAGTACATGAAATACCCCCGCTTAGTGCCCGCTGTTGAGCTAATGTCCCCATAATGTATGCCAGTATAAAATACCCCTATATAGTGCCCCAGTAAATTTCCTCATAGTGCTCCTCTCCCTTCCCCATAGTGTCCCCCATAATATGCCAGTAAAAAATGCCCCTTCTAAGTGCCACCATATGCCCCAATAGTGCTCCACTCCCCCATAGTGCCGCTCTCCCCTATAGTGCCTACCATAATGTGCCAGTAAAAAAATGCCCCCTTAGTGACACCAGATGCCATAATGCCCCCATAATGTGCCAATAAGAATAAAGGCCCCTTTAGAGCCCCCACTTCCCCTTAGTGCCCCCAAATAATGCCCCTATAGTGCAACCAGATGCCCCATAGTGCCATTCTCCCCTATAGTGCCCCCATAATATGTCAATAAAAAAAAAGCCCCTTTAGACCCCCCAGATGCCCCCATAGTGCTCCTCTCCCCCATGGTGCCGCCCCATAAAGTTCCACCATATGCCCCAATAGTGCTCCACTCCTCCATAGTGCCGCCCTCCCCTATAGTGCCTCCCATAATGTGCCAGTGAAAAATGCCCCTTAGTGCCACCAGATGCCATAATGCCCCCATGTGCCAATAAGAAAAAAAGGCCCCTTTAGTACCCCCACTTCCCCATAGTGCCCCCAAATAATGCCCCTATAGTGCCACCAGATGCCCCATAGTGCCGTTCTCCCCTGTAGTGCCCCCCATAATGTGTAAAAAAAAAAGCCCCTTTAGAGCCCCCATAGTGCTCCTCTCCCCCATGGTGCCCCCCAAATAATGCCCCTATAGTGCCACCAGATGCCCCATAGTGCCGTTCTCCCCTATAGTGCCCCCCATAATGTGTAAAAAAAAAAAAAGCCCCTTTAGAGCCCCCATAGTGCTCCTCTGCCCCATGGTGCCCCCCAAATAATGCCCCTATAGTGCCACCAGATGCCCCCTTGTGCCGTTCTCCCCATAATGTGTAAAAAAAAAAGCCCCTTTAGAGCCCCCATAGTGCTCCTCTCCCCCATGGTCCCCCCCCCCATAATGTGCCAGTAAGAAGTGCCACCTAAAAAAAAAAAAGAGTACCACCAGATGCCCCATAGTGCCGTTCTTCCCTTTAGTGCCCCCATAGTGCCAGCTCCCCCCCTCCAAAAAAAACAAAACAACAAAAATAAAATAAAAAATACACTGATACTTACCTCCATCAGCAGCGATGCGATGCAGGCTCTTCCGGCCTGTGTCCCTGCTGTGTGCTGCCCGGCTCAGGCGCGTGATGATGACGTCATCTCGCCTGAGCCGGCCTCTGATAGGCTGCAGGCATTAGTGCCTGCGGCCTATCAGAAGAACAGGGGAGGGACACGCCTCTCCCTCCCCTGCCGCAGCACAGCACAGGCATCTGTATCGCTGTCCTAAGGACGGCGATACAGATGGATTAGATATGAAGATGAGCGCTTCCACAATGGAAGCGCTCATCTCCTAGTACTCCCACTGCCCCCCCGGCCCCCCCCACCACCGCCGCGGCCGCAATTACATCCAGGGCCGCGCCGCCTGTGGTGATCGGCGGTGCGGCCCTGAAGGATTAAAAAAAAAAAAATTCGGTTGGTTGTTCTAGGGGGGGGTCCAGACCCGCTGGACCCCCCCTGTAGGTGCGCCACTGTGGTGAAGTAGCGAGCACCAGAAGGGCAGTTGAAGCTGGTACGGTGGCACGTGCAATAGTTACCCCGTCGCAGCCACCGCACAGACAGGCTCGTAGAGCCCCTAGAATCCCTGAGGTGCTGGCAAACCCTGATTGGCAGTCACCAACTTCAGCCGCACCAGTAGTTCCCCCTTTCACCGCCCAGTCTGGAGTTCGGGTTGAGACGGCTCAAATCGGTTCGGCCCTGGGATTTTTTGAGCTGTTCTTGACTGCGGAGCTCTTGGACTTAGTCGTGGCAGAGACAAACCGGTATGCCACACAATTTATAACCGCAAACCCGGGAAGCTATTATGCCCAGCCTTTCCGGTGGAAACCAGTCCAAGTTTCCGAACTTAAAATTTTTCTGGGCCTTCTCCTCAACATGGGCCTGACAAAAAAGCATGAATTGCGGTCATATTGGTCCACGCACCCGATTCATCACATGCCCATGTTCTCTGCTGCTATGTCCAGGACACGATTTGAGACCATCCTGCGTTTTCTGCATTTTAGCGACAACACCACCTCCCGTCCCAGAGGCCACCCTGCTTTTGACCGGCTCCACAAAATTCGGCCCCTCATAGACCATTTCAACCAGAAATTTGCAGATTTGTATACCCCTGAGCAAAACATCTGCGTAGACGAGTCCCTAATACATTTTACCGGGCGCCTTGGCTTCAAACAATACATCCCAAGCAAGCGTGCCCGGTATGGGGTCAAATTGTATAAGCTCTGTGAAAGGGCCACAGGCTATACCCACAAATTTCGGATCTATGAGGGAAAAGATCAGACCCTGGAGCCGGTCGGTTGCCCTGACTACCTGGGGAGCAGTGGGAAGACAGTCTGGGACTTGGTGTCACCCTTATTCGGCAAGGGGTACCATCTTTATGTGGACAATTTCTACACAAGTGTGGCCCTCTTTAGGCATTTGTTTCAAGAACGGATTTGCGCCTGTGGCACCGCGCGAACTAGTCGCGTGGGCTTCCCCCAACGGCTTGTAACCACCCGTCTTGCAAGGGGGGAGAGGGCTGCCTTGTGTAATGAAGAACTGCTCGCGGTGAAATGGAGAGACAAGCGTGACGTTTACATGCTCTCCTCCATTCACGCAGACACGACAATCCAAATTGAGCGAGCAACCCGTGTCATTGAAAAGCCCCTCTGTGTCCACGACTATAATGCGCTCATGGGAGGGGTGGACTTTAATGACCAGATGTTGTCTCCGTATTTAGTTTCCCGCAGAACCAGACGCTGGTATAAGAAGGTGTCTGTATATTTAATTCAATTGGCGCTGTATAATAGTTTTGTTCTCTACAGTAAGGCTGGGAGAACACGATCTTTCCTCAAATTCCAGGAAGAGATCATCGAGAACCTCCTTTACCCAGGAGGTTCCGTGGCCCCATCCACCAGTGTAGCTAGCCGTCTACACGAGCGACATTTCCCCAGTGTCGTTCCTGGTACCTCAACCCAACCGTCACCCCGAAAAAGATGTCGTGTCTGTAGCAGGAGTGGAATAAGGCGTGACACTCGCTATTTCTGTCCTGACTGTGCTGACCACCCTGCCCTTTGCTATGGAGAGTGTTTCCGGAAGTACCACACACAGGTACACTTAGCATAGGGATTGCATCTCACTGGACAGGCACACAGGGCTATTAGGGCCCTTTTACTCTCAGCTGCTGCAAACCTCTCCTTTCACCTGGGATAAAGTGCATAACGTACTTTGCCACATCTTTGGGCGATTTGCGCTTTGAACATTGTCCCATGGGGAAGGAGAGGTTTGTTCTATAAAGGTAAAAAAAACTAAACAAAAAAAAAATTACCGGTAAGTAAAAAAGTTAAAAAAGTAAAAAAAAAGTTAATATGTTCTGTTCTAAAGTTAATAAAGTTATTGCTTTGCGGCCTGGTTTTTTCTTTTTTGTTTTGTTTTTTTTTACCTTCCAGGTGGACCAACCGATCGACTAGCTGCAGCACTAATGTGCATTCGGACAGAAGCATTGCGCTGCTGTCAGATTACACGCAAGTCGGTGTATGCGGCGCTGCAAGACGAGATTTCTCCTCTGCAGTAAAAGATACGTTTGCCGAGGCATATGAGCTGAGGAGGTGGCGGTGTTCATATACTTTGGCAAACACTTTGTATATATAAAAAAAAAAATCCCAGCAATGATTTATTCATCCACATCGATTGATGTGAATGGAGAAATCGGGTTTGCCAGGGCATACGAGCTAAGTGGGTATGGATGTTGGGCGGAGCTCCTATGTCCTGGCAGACGCCTTTCCCCTCCTTTTTCTTTTTTTGGCAGAGATTTTTTCATCCACATTGATCGATGCGAATGAAGAAATCTGTGCCGTTTATTTTTTTCTTTCAGCCCAGAGGCTGAACGGAAAAAAAAAATCTCATTACCTGTATGCTCAATATAAGGAGAATAGCAGAAACTCCTAATGCTGGGCATACATGTAATGATTGCGGAGACCCTCAAATGCCAGGGCAGTACAAACACCCCACAAATAACACCATTTTGGAAAGAAGACACCCCAAGGTATTCGCTGAGGGGCATATTGAGTCCATGAAAGATTGAAATTTTTGTCCCAAGTTAGCGGAAAGGGAGACTTTGTGAGAACAAAATCAAAAAAATCAATTTCCGCTAACTTGTGCCAAAATTTATTTTTTTCTATGAACTCGCCATGCCCCTCATTGAATACCTTGGGGTGTCTTCTTTCCAAAATGGGGTCACATGTGGGGTATTTATACTGCCCTGGCATTTTAGGGGCCCCAAAGCATGAGAAGAAGTCTGGTATCCAAATGTCTAAAAATGCCCTCCTAAAAGGAATTTGGGCACCTTTGCCCACCTAGGCTGCAAGAAAGTGTCACACATGTGGTATCTCCGTATTCAGGAGAAGTTGGGGAATGTGTTTTGGGGTGTCATTTTACATATACCCATGCTGGGTGAGATAAATATCTTGGTCAAATGCCAACTTTGTATAAAAAAATGGGAAAAGTTGTCTTTTGCCAAGATATTTCTCTCACCCAGCATGGGTATATGTAAAATGACACCACAAAACACATTCCCCAACTTCTCCTGAATACGACGATACCACATGTGTGACACTTTTTTGCAGCCTAGGTGGGCAAAGGGGCCCACATTCCAAAGAGCACCTTTCGGATTTCACAGGTCATTTACCTACTTACCACACATTAGGGCCCCTGGAAAATGCCAGGGCAGTATAACTACCCCACAAGTGACCCCATTTTGGAAAGAAGACACCCCAAGGTATTCCGTGAGGGGCATGGCAATTTCCTAGAATTTTTTATTTTTTGTCACAAGTTAGTGGAAAATGATGATTTTTTTTTTTATTTTTTTTCATACAAAGTCTCATATTCCACTAACTTGTGACAAAAAATAAAAACTTCCATGAACTCACTATGCCCATCAGCGAATATCTTGGGGTCTCTTCTTTCCAAAATGGGGTCACTTGTGTGGTAGTTATACTGCCCTGGCATTCTAGGGGCCCAAATGTGTGGTAAGGAGTTTGAAATCAAATTCTGTAAAAAATGACCTGTGAAATCCGAAAGGTGCTCTTTGGAATATGGGCCCCTTTGCCCACCTAGGCTGCAAAAAAGTGTCACACATCTGGTATCTCTGTATTCAGGAGAAGTTGAGGAATGTGTTTTGGGGTGTCTTTTTACATATACCCATGCTGGGTGAGATAAATATCTTGGTCAAATGCCAACTTTGTATAAAAAAATGGGAAAAGTTGTCTTTTGCCAAGATATTTCTCTCACCCAGCATGGGTATATGTAAAATGACACCCCAAAACACATTCCCCAACTTCTCCTGAGTACGGAGATACCAGATGTGTGACACTTTTTTGCAGCCTAGGTGGGCAAAGGGGCCCATATTCCAAAGAGCACCTTTCGGATTTCACAGGTCATTTTTTACAGAATTTGATTTCAAACTTCTTACCACACATTTGGGCCCCTAGAATGCCAGGGCAGTATAACTACCCCACAAGTGACCCCATTTTGGAAAGAAGAGACCCCAAGGTATTCGCTGATGGGCATAGTGAGTTCATGGAAGTTTTTATTTTTTGTCACAAGTTAGTGGAATATGAGACTTTGTATGAAAAAAAAAAAAAAAATCATCATTTTCCACTAACTTGTGACAAAAAATAAAAAATTCTAGGAACTCGCCATGCCCCTCACGGAATCCCTTGGGGTGTCTTCTTTCCAAAATGGGGTCACTTGTGGGGTAGTTATACTGCCCTGGCATTCTAGGGGCCCAAATGTGTGGTAAGGAGTTTGAAATCAAATTCTGTAAAAAGTGACCTGTGAAATCCGAAAGGTGCTCTTCGGAATATGGGCCCCTTTGCCCACCTAGGCTGCAAAAAAGTGTCACACATCTGGTATCTCCGTACTCAGGAGAAGTTGGGGAATGTGTTTTGGGGTGTCATTTTACATATACCCATGCTGGGTGAGAGAAATATCTTGGCAAAAGACAACTTTTCCCATTTTTTTATACAAAGTTGGCATTTGACCAAGATATTTATCTCACCCAGCATGGGTATATGTAAAAAGACACCCCAAAACACATTCCCCAACTTCTCCTGAATATAGAGATACCAGATGTGTGACACTTTTTTGCAGCCTAGGTGGGCAAAGGGGCCCATATTCCAAAGAGCACCTTTCGGATTTCACAGGTCATTTTTTACAGAATTTGATTTCAAACTCCTTACCACACATTTGGGCCCCTAGAATGCCAGGGCAGTATAACTACCCCACAAGTGACCCCATTTTGGAAAGAAGAGACCCCAAGGTATTCGCTGATGGGCATAGTGAGTTCATGGAAGTTTTTAGTTTTTGTCACAAGTTAGTGGAATTTGAGACTTTGTATAAAAAAAAATAAAAAATCATCATTTTCCACTAACTTGTGACAAAAAATAAAAAATTCTAGGAACTTGCCATGCCCCTCACGGAATACCTTGGGGTGTCTTCTTTCCAAAATGGGGTCACTTGTGGGGTAGTTAT
This sequence comes from Bufo bufo, assembly GCF_905171765.1. NCBI lineage: Eukaryota > Metazoa > Chordata > Amphibia > Anura > Bufonidae > Bufo > Bufo bufo. The sequence goes on along the minus strand of NC_053394.1, from coordinate 244,358,323 downwards.
ACTGCCCTGGCATTCTAGGGGCCCAAATGTGTGGTAAGGAGTTTGAAATCAAATTCTGTAAAAAATGACCTGTGAAATCCGAAAGGTGCTCTTTGGAATATGGGCCCCTTTGCCCACCTAGGCTGCAAAAAAGTGTCACACATGTGGTATCTCCGTACTCAGGAGAAGTTGGGGAATGTGTTTTGGGGTGTCATTTTACATATACCCATGCTGGGTGAGAGAAATATCTTGGCAAAAGACAACTTTTCCCATTTTTTTATACAAAGTTGGCATTTGACCAAGATATTTCTCTCACCCAGCATGGGTATATGTAAAAAGACACCCCAAAACACATTCCTCAACTTCTCCTGAATACAGAGATACCAGATGTGTGACACTTTTTTGCAGCCTAGGTGGGCAAAGGGGCCCATATTCCAAAGAGCACCTTTCGGATTTCACAGGTCATTTTTTACAGAATTTGATTTCAAACTCCTTACCACACATTTGGGCCCCTAGAATGCCAGGGCAGTATAACTACCCCACAAGTGACCCCATTTTGGAAAGAAGAGACCCCAAGGTATTTCGTGATGGGCATAGTGAGTTCATAGAAGTTTTTATTTTTTGTCACAAGTTAGTGGAATATGAGACTTTGTAAGAAAAAAAAAAGAAAAAATCATCATTTTCCGCTAACTTGTGACAAAAAATAAAAAGTTCTATGAACTCACTATGCCCATCAGCGAATACCTTAGGGTGTGTACTTTCCGAAATGGGGTCATTTGTGGGGTGTTTGTACTGTCTGGGCATTGTAGAACCTCAGGAAACATGACAGGTGCTCAGAAAGTCAGAGCTGCTTCAAAAAGCGGAAATTCACATTTTTGTACCATAGTTTGTAAACGCTATAACTTTTACCCAAACCATTTTTTTTTTACCCAAACATTTTTTTTTTATCAAAGACATGTAGAACAATAAATTTAGAGCAAAATTTATATATGGATGTCGTTTTTTTTTGCAAAATTTTACAACTGAAAGTGAAAAATGTCATTTTTTTGCAAAAAAATCGTTAAATTTCGATTAATAACAAAAAAAGTAAAAATGTCAGCAGCAATGAAATACCACCAAATGAAAGCTCTATTAGTGAGAAGAAAAGGAGGTAAAATTCATTTGGGTGGTAAGTTGCATGACCGAGCAATAAACGGTGAAAGTAGTGTAGGTCAGAAGTGTAAAAAGTGGCCTGGTCTTTCAGGGTGTTTAAGCACTGGGGGCTGAGGTGGTTAAAGGGCTTCTGTCACCCCATTAAACCGTTTTTTTTTTTTTTTCTTTAATAATAATCCCTACACTGCGATCTCAGCATACATAAGCTAATTAATGATTTTCGTTCAGTAGAATTTGCTAAAAATCGATTTTTATAATATGTAAATTACCTTGCTACCAGCAAGTAGGGCGGCTACTTGCTGGTAGCAGCCGCATCCTCCGATCGTAATGACGCCCCCTCGGCTTGTTGATTGACAGGGCCAGCGAACGGGATCTTTCTCTGCTGGCCCTGCCTGTTACCATTCAAAATCTGGCGCCTGCGCCGCGGCCGTACCTATCTTCAATCTGCGCAGGCGCACTGAGAAGCGGCCACTCACTCGGCCGCTCCATCCTCAATGCGCCTGCGCCGATGACGTCACATCTACACCCGGCGCAGGCGCATTGAGGAGCGAGCGGCCGAGTGAGTGGCCGCCTCTCAGTGCGCCTGCGCAGATTGAAGATACGTACGGCCGCGGCGCAGGCGCCAGATTTTGAATGGTAACAGGCAGGGCCAGCAGAGAAAGATCCCATCCGCTGGCCCTGTCAATCAACAAGCAAGGTAATTTACATATTATAAAAATCGATTTTTAGCAAATTCTACTGAACGAAAATCATTAATTAGCTTATGTATGCTGAGATCGCAGTGCAGGGATTATTAGTAAAGAAAAAAAAAAAAACGGTTTAACCCCTTAAGGACTTAGGACGTACCGGTACGGCATGGTTCCCGAATCCTTAAGGACCCATGACGTACCGGTACGTCATGGCTTTAATTTGCTATTCCGTCGCCGCGGGGGTTAATCGGAACGGGATTTCGGCTGAAATCATTCAGCCGGCATCCCGTAACAATGCAGGGGGGGGTCATTTGACCCCCCCGTATCGACGATCGCAGAAAACCGCAGGTCAATTCAGACCTGCGGTTTTCTGCGTTTCCGGTCCATTCGGGTGTCCTGTGACCCGATGAACCGGAAAAAGACTGCGATCGGTGGCGTAATTATACACCACCTATCGCAGTCCGAGGATTTGGAGAGGCGGCGCTGGCCCTGGTGCTGAACGCTGCTGTCCAGGGTGCTGATTGGTGCAGGGGAGAGAGGCGCGAGATTCAAACTTCCTGCGCTCCTCTCTCCCCTCCTCTTCCTGTCCAGCACCCTGACCGTGCAGCACCGTCCAGCGTCCAGCTCCTGAGTCCCCCTAATCGCAGTCCATCACCCTCCTGCACCCATCGCCACCCAGGTAGGTTAGGGTCAGTGAGGGAGAGGCACCGTTAGGAAGGGAAAGAAGGGAAAAGTTAGGGAAAAAAAAAAAACTTTTACTAAACTTTCTTTTCTTTCTTTCTTTCTGATCCATCTAATCCCCAGACCCCCCCCTGCCACTTGCCCCCCCCCACCAACCCCCCACCACCACCAGCGCCCCACCCCCCACCCTTCCCCCCACCAGCCCCCACCTCACCACCCCCCCCCCTTACCACCCCCCCCCCCCCCCCCCCCCCCTTACCACCACTTTTTTTTTTATTTTCTGCGTGCGCTGACTGTCCGGCACTTTTCTTTTTTTGTCCGGCCACTGTTAGCGCATCGCCCGCCTCACCGCCCCACCGCTGATCAGCGTTGTACCGCTGATCAGCAACTTTGAACTTTTTTTTTTTTCTAAACACTTGCCCCTTTTTTTTCCTTATTTAGTACGCGAACACCCGTTGCCCCCACACACACGCACATATAATAAAGTTTGCCACACACGCACACATACACGCACACACACCCATGGCCCGCCGGATGTTCTCGGCCGAGGAGGCATACGCCCAGATTGCCTCCGACTCCGAGAGCCCCAGTGAGGATGAGGATGACCCCACGTTCCTTTTGTCATCCGCATCCTCCTCATCATCATCGGATGACGATGAGCCACCAAGGCGGCGGAGACGCCGCCAGGCGGAGCCAGGGGCCCCACATGCTAGGGATCCTGTGGCCCACCCTAGTACGAGCCGCCCTGGGGTTCGTACTGGTTTCCCGGCCCACCAAATAAGTCCACCGGAGCCCCCTGCCGATGAACTTAGCTGGTGTCCCCCAGTGGACTTTGAGCCTGAGATTCCGGATTTTGCTGGCAATCCTGGAATCCAGATTCCCACAGTGGGGTTTACTGAAATTGACTATTTTAGTTTTTTTTTCAGTAACCCACTGGTGAATCTGATGGTGGAGCAGACGAATCTGTATGCCCAACAGTTCGTCGCTCAAAACCCAGGCTCATTTTTGGCTAGACCCGGTGGCTGGACGCCGGTCAGTGCAGCCGAGATGAGGACATTTTGGGGCCTCGTGCTGCATATGGGTCTAGTCCAAAAACCCAGTGTCAGACAATACTGGAGTGGGGACGTCCTATACCAGACCCCACTGTACAGTATGGTTATGACACGTCCCCGGTTTGAGGCCATCCGGAAATGTCTGCATTATTCCGATAATGCAGCATGTCCACCCCGAGGTGATCCTGCCTATGACCGGCTGTATAAGATACGGCCGGTCATCGATCACTTTGGGGCCACATTTCAGCAGGCCTACGTACCTGGAAGGGAGGTCGCGGTTGATGAGTCTCTCGTTGCGTTCAAGGGGAGACTCAGTTTCCGCCAATATATTCCCACAAAGCGGGCGAGGTATGGCGTGAAGCTATACAAAATTTGTGAGAGTACCTCAGGGTACACTTACAAATTTCGTGTGTACGAGGGGCGAGATTCCCGGATTCAACCCCCAGAATGTCCCCCCACTCTGGGTGTTACCGGGAAACTCGTGTGGGACCTTATGTACCCACTGCTGGATAACGGTTACCACTTGTACGTGGACAACTTTTATACCAGCATTCCCTTGTTCAGGTCCCTTGCCGCCAGATCCACGTTCGCTTGTGGGACCGTGCGGAAAAATCAACGCGGCCTCCCTGCCCACCCCCTCCAGGTACCTATCCCCAGGGGTGAGACCCGTGCACTTACCAGTGGAAACCTGTTGCTGGTCAGATATAAGGACAAGAGGGATGTCCTTATGCTGTCCACAATCCACGGTAACAGCACCACCCCAGTCCCTGTGCGAGGTACCGCGGCAACGGTCCTCAAGCCCGATTGTATCGTCGACTACAATCGGTATATGGGAGGAGTTGATCTCTCTGATCAAGTCCTCAAGCCATATAATGCCATGCGCAAAACCCGGGCATGGTACAAAAATGTTGCGGTCTACTTGGTGCAGGTTGCCATGTACAACTCTTTTGTACTATCCCGAAGCGCTGGCAGCACAGGGACATTCCTCCAATTCTATGAGGCAGTCCTCAAAGACCTGATCTTTTCGGACCGGGAAAGAGCAGGCCGGAGTACCTCGGGAATTGGAGGCGCCCGGATCGTCCCTGGCCAACACTTTCCAGGTGTGGTCCCCCATACTGGAAAGAAGGGACGAACCCAAAAAAGATGCAGAGTGTGTCACAAGAGGGGGATACGGAAGGACACCACTACTCAATGTGACACGTGCCCCGATCATCCGGGCCTCTGCATTATCAATTGCTTCAGGGAGTATCACACTTCCATGGAGTACTAAATTTTTATAATCCCCAACAGTCCACTAGAGAACATAAAAAACTATGGCTCTCAGACTTTGGAGACACGGAAACAATTTTTTTTCCCCAAAAAAATATTAGTTTTAGAGCAGGCATCCTCAAACTGCGGCCCTCCAGATGTTGTAAAACTATAACTCCCAGCATGCCCAGACAACCTACAGCCATCAGCAGGGCATGGTGGGAATTGTAGTTTTACAACATCTGGAGGGCCGCAGTTTTTAGGATGCCTGCTTAGTGTCTCCAAAGTCTGAGAGCCATACATATTGGGCATCGTCGCGTGCGTAAAAGTCGTCGCTATAAAAATAACTTTTGACCAAACGCCTCGGATGAACGGTGTTAAAAATATAAAATAAAAACGGTGCCAAAACACCCATTTTTGGGCAAAATTTCCATTTGAATCCTTTTTGCCGGTAATAAAGCAAGGGTTAACAGCCAAACAAAACTCAATATTTATGGCCCTGATTCTGTAGTTTGCAGAAACACCCCATATGTGGTCGTAAATGGCTATATAGCCGCACGGCAGGGCATAGAACGAAGGGAACTCCATACGGTTTCTGGAAGGCAGATTTTGATGGACAGTTTTTTTTTTGACACCATGTTCCATTAGAAGCCCCCCCTGATGTAGCCTAGACTAGAAACTCCAAAAAAGTGACCCCATCTAAGAAACTACACCCCTCAAGGTATTCAAAAGTTACTTTACAAACTATGTTAACCCTTTAGGTGTTCCACAAAACTAAATAGCGAATGTAGAAACAATTTTTAATTTTTTTTTTTGTTACATTGCCTCAAAAAAGCGTAATGAAGAGCAACTAAAAATCATATTTACCCCTAAAATAGTCCCAAAACAACAACCACCTGATCCCGTAGTTTCCTAGATGGGGTCACTTTTATGGAGTTTCTACTCTAGGGGTGCATCAGGGGGCTTGAAAGGGTACATGGTGTCAATAAACCAGTCCAGCAAAATCTGCCTTCCAAAAACCATATGACGTTCCCCTTCTTCTATGTCCTGCCGTTTAGCCAAATAGTAGTTTACGACCACATATGGGGTGTTTCTGCAAACTACAGAATCAGGGCAACCCATTTTAAGTTTTGTTTGGCAGTTAACTCTTGTTTTACTCCTGGAATAAATTAATTATATTGGAAAATTTTCCAAAAAATAGAAATTTCTAAATTGTTTCTCCATCTGTCAATAACTCTTGTGGAACACCTAAAGGGTTAACAAAGTTTGTAAACCCAGTTTTGAATACCTTGAGGGGTGTACTTTCTTAGATGGAGTCACTTTTTTGAAATTTCTATTCTAGGGGTGCAACAGGGGGCTTCAAATGGGACATGGTATAAACAAAACCAGTCCTGCAAAATCTGCCTTCCAAAACCCATATGGTGTTCCCCTCCTTCTATGTGCTCCCGTTTGGCCAAACAGTAGTTTACGACCACATATGGGGTGTTTTTGCAAACTACAGAATCAGGGCAACCCATTTTGAGTTTTGTTTGGCAGTTAACCCCTGTTTTACGCCTGGAAAAAATTGATTATATTGGAAAATTTTCCAAAAAATTGAAATTTCTAAATTGTTTCTCCATCTGCCAATAACTCTTGTGGAGCACCTAAAGGGTTAACAAAGTTTGTAAACCCAGTTTTGAATACCTTGAGGGGTGTACTTTCTTAGATGGAGTCACTTTTTTGAAATTTCTATTCTAGGGGTGCAACAGGGGGCTTCAAATGGGACATGGTATAAACAAAACCAGTCCTGCAAAATCTGCCTTCCAAAACCCATATGGTGTTCCCCTCCTTCTATGTGCTCCCGTTTGGCCAAACAGTAGTTTACGACCACATATGGGGTGTTTTTGCAAACTACAGAATCAGGGCAACCCATTTTGAGTTTTGTTTGGCAGTTAACCCCTGTTTTACTCCTGGAAAAAATTGATTATATTGGAAAATTTTCCAAAAAATTGAAATTTCTAAATTGTTTCTCCATCTGCCAATAACTCTTGTGGAGCACCTAAAGGGTTAACAAAGTTTGTAAACCCAGTTTTGAATACCTTGAGGGGTGTACTTTCTTAGATGGAGTCACTTTTTTGAAATTTCTATTCTAGGGGTGCAACAGGGGGCTTCAAATGGGACATGGTATAAACAAAACCAGTCCTGCAAAATCTGCCTTCCAAAACCCATATGGTGTTCCCCTCCTTCTATGTGCTCCCGTTTGGCCAAACAGTAGTTTACGACCACATATGGGGTGTTTTTGCAAACTACAGAATCAGGGCAACCCATTTTGAGTTTTGTTTGGCAGTTAACCCCTGTTTTACTCCTGGAAAAAATTGATTATATTGGAAAATTTTCCAAAAAATTGAAATTTCTAAATTGTTTCTCCATCTGCCAATAACTCTTGTGGAGCACCTAAAGGGTTAACAAAGTTTGTAAACCCAGTTTTGAATACCTTGAGGGGTGTACTTTCTTAGATGGAGTCACTTTTTTGAAATTTCTATTCTAGGGGTGCAACAGGGGGCTTCAAATGGGACATGGTATAAACAAAACCAGTCCTGCAAAATCTGCCTTCCAAAACCCATATGGTGTTCCCCTCCTTCTATGTGCTCCCGTTTGGCCAAACAGTAGTTTACGACCACATATGGGGTGTTTTTGCAAACTACAGAATCAGGGCAACCCATTTTGAGTTTTGTTTGGCAGTTAACCCCTGTTTTACTCCTGGAAAAAATTGATTATATTGGAAAATTTTCCAAAAAATTGAAATTTCTAAATTGTTTCTCCATCTGCCAATAACTCTTGTGGACCACCTAAAGGGTTAACAAAGTTTGTAAACCCAGTTTTGAATACCTTGAGGGGTGTACTTTCTTAGATGGAGTCACTTTTTTGAAATTTCTATTCTAGGGGTGCAACAGGGGGCTTCAAATGGGACATGGTATAAACAAAACCAGTCCTGCAAAATCTGCCTTCCAAAACCCATATGGTGTTCCCCTTCTTCTATGTGCTCCCGTTCGGCCAAACAGTAGTTTACGACCACATATGGGGTGTTTCTGCAAACTACAGAATCGGGGCAACCCATTTTGAGTTTTGTTTGGCAGTTAACCCTTGTTTTACTCCTGGAAAAAATTGATTATATTGGAAAATTTTCCAAAAAATTTAAATTTCAAAATTGTTTCTCCATCTGCCATTAACTCTTGTGGAAGACCTAAAGGGTTAATAAAGTTTGAAAAAACAGTTTTGAATACCTTGAGGGGTGTAGTTTCTAGAATGGGGTCATTTTTGGGAGGTTTCTATTATCTAAGCCTCACAATATGACTTCAAACCTGAACTGGTCCATAAAAAGTGGGATTTTGAAGATTTCTGAAAATTTCAAAATTTGCTTCTAAACTTCTAAGCCTTGTAACATCCCCAAAAAATAAAATATCATTCCCAAAATGCTGCAAACATGAAGTAGACATATGGGGAATGTAAAGTCATCACAATTTTTGGGGGTATTACTATGTATTACAGAGGTAGAGAAACTGAAACTTTGAAATTTGCTAATTTTTCAAAATTTTCGGTAAAAATTGTATTTTTTTATGCAAAAAAATTAACTTTTTTGACCCAATTTTAGCAGTGTCATGAAGTACAATATGTGACGAAAAAACAATCTCAGAACGGCCTGGGTAAGTCAAAGCGTTTTAAAGTTATGAGCACTTAAAGTGACACTGGTCAGATTTGCAAAAAATGGCCAAGTCCTTAAGGTGAAATAGGGCCGAGTCCTTAAGGGGTTAATAGGGTGACAGAAGCCCTTTAATGCTCGCCTTTTTCATATTAAATGTTATATGCACGCTTGACACACAAGATGTGTCACGGATGTCACAGTTCACAGCAAGCACAGTATATGGAAAAAGGAAAATAGATTTTACTTATATTTTTTCTATCTCTGGCCCTGACACACAGAAGGTATTGGACAGATGTCACAAATCACTGCAGACACCCTCTATAGAAAAAAGTATTGAAAATGAAGGAAAAAATATACTAGTTTTCACTTATATTTTTCCTATCTCTGGCCCTGACACACAGAAGATATTGGGCAGATGTCACAAGTCACCGCAGACACCCTCTATAGAAAAAGTATTGAAAATGAAGGAAGAAAATAGTAATTTTATATCAAGACATGGAGGCTCATATTTGCTTAACTCTTTCTTTACTGAGAATATAGCAGCAAAGACAACTGAAGAAAAAACATCAGAGTAACCATGGTAACAGCTCCACCCCCCATAGCCCCTATATAAGGCGCATCACCAGACGGACACCTCCTCTTTCTTTGCTGCTCAGCACAGATAAGTACCTTGATTATTTTCTCTGTACTAGATTCATAGTGGTATTTTATTACTTGGTGAAATTTTGCCCCCCTTTTATGTGTTAGGGCTCTTTTGTCTGCCCAATTAGTCCCCACAGCTTCCGACTGTGATATTTTCCCCTTTTTTCTGTTTTATCTTGTCCGTTTACTTGTACTGTCCTTTAGCACTCTTATCGGCTTGCCGCCTATTGTTTTCTTTCACCCCGGCTCATTGCGCATTCCCTCCGTGGCCTGCGCGGTCTTACGGCTATTTTTTCCTCCCCCCCTTCTCCTTACCTTCTTCTCCCTTGTCCCCGGCCTTCGCGCGCTTTGTAATCTCGCGAGGTACAGGATTCTCGGCCGCAGCCTTTGCCTGGTGTCTCCGGCGCCGAGATCTCGCGATTCCGGGCGGGATTTGCGGACGTCATCTTGCCTGGCTCTCCGCTCATTGGCCCTCACACTAGAGAGGTGTAGGCTTGTGCTAGCCACTCCCCCTCTAGTGTCCGTTTCCTTCAGAGCCTCCTGCATTATCGTCAGCGTCTCACTGCCCTTCTACCGTCTCCTCTCCTATTTCGGTTTTTACTGTTGGGGTGACTAACTCCTTCAGTTTTAAAAGTTCATTATGTCTTCTGTTTCTGCCTCACTGGCCGTTTCGGTCCAGGATAAACACACAGGTCAGGTAGCTCCCTCCACTCCTCATAGAGTTAATGAGTCCTCTGCCCCTGTGGTTCAAGCTTCAGGCTTGCAGCAATCTATTTCTGATGCTATAGTTGCTGCAATGGGGACCATGTCAGCTTCTCTGACTCAGTCTATCTCACAGGCCCTTAGGGTTCACCCTGTTTCTGACATGCCCCCTCCTGCCTCCAGAACACTCCTGAATGATGGCTCTGGCCCATCAATTGACTGCGCGAATAAGTAGCGTAAAAGAGCTAACCCGCGCCCGGCAGAAAGGGCACTATCATGGAAAACCGCCCGGGCTCTACCGGATCCGGTATCTGATTCAGACGCAGAGTCTGTTGAGGAGGCTATTGAAAATTGGTCCAATCATTCAGAGGATGATTTAAATGATATTGCAGTTGACCCTGCTATTGAAGACCTGTCTCAGACAACGGGTGTTATTGATGAACCACTTATAGACGTCAAAGACGCAATTATTGACCCTATGGGGGACCCCCCTTTTAATCCTGACCAGCTGCATCACCCACGGTCCTCTGAGTGGCTCCCCGCCACCCACGTGACCCAGTATCTGGAAGCTAGGATCCGCGCTCCTCTGTCCAAAGAGGCCCGCAGCAAGCTTCGGGCGGAATGCCCTCGTCCCCTTATCCCTAACAGGATATGTGAAACACCTAGCGTAGACCCTAAGGTGGTCCAATTCCTGGCTAAATCTGGGTTTAACCCTCGCAAGGGTTTTGACTCTGCTTTAAAAGCGTGTCAAGATAAACTTCTTGATGTCACCGGCCCTCTCGCCAAAATCTTTGATTTAGCCGAGGCCGCTAGGATGGCCGGCACGCAGGTAGATCCGGAAGATCTCAGTGGCTGGGCCCAAAGGGCCATATGTTTGATAGGCAATGTGAATACTTCCATTGCCATTGAGAGAAGGAAAGCTATCTTAATGAAAATTGAACCCAAACTAGCCAATTTATCCTTATCTGAATCTGGTAAGGAAGCTCAGGGCCTCCTTTTTGGGGATTCTTTCATTAAGGATTTGGGCAAATATGTAGGGGCCTTTACGGCTCTTGATAAGGCGCAAAGCTCTATGCGCCGTGTTTTCCAGGCTCGTTTTTCCTCCAGGGCCGGCAGTCTCAGGGGCCGACTGTCCGGCCGCTCCAATTTCCAACCCAGAGGCACGGGCAGAGGCTCCTTTAACTATCGTCAGTCCCTTCAGGACCCAAGGTACCAACCAACCTTCTTTCCATCACGTGGAGGTTTTTCCCGCTCCAGAGGTTTCCGAGGCGCTCCAGGATCCAGACGCCCGTATGGTAAGTCATCTCTGTGTGTTGTACCCCATTTCACCTCAGGTTGGGGGAAGACTCCGTCTCTTTTCCCATGCGTGGTCAAGGATAACCTCAGATCAGTGGGTCCTCTCCACGGTTCAGGGGTTCATCATCGAGTTGGTGTCCACCCCAAGGAACCTCCCTCACATTCAGAGTTTTCCTTGCTCAAACCAAACCCAGTCCCTCCTGGATGCGGAGCTTACATCACTCTTCCAGAAACAGGCGATCGAGTTATCGCCCGATCCTCATTCAGGAATACTAAGCAGTATCTTCCTGGTCCAGAAAAAGGGTGGCCAATTTCGTCCAGTCATAAACCTCAAGCATTTGAATGTCTTTGTTCGCTACAGGCATTTCAAGATGGAGGGCATCCATCTGTTAAGGGATATGCTTCAACCAGGAGACTGGTTCGTAAAATTAGATCTGAAGGATGCATATCTCACAGTCCCAGTGGCTCCAGCATCCCGCAGCCTCCTTCAGTTTCATTGGAAAGACCAAATCTGGCGCTTTACTTGCCTCCCATTTGGTCTGTCTTCCGCACCATGGTGCTTTACAAAACTCATGAAACCGGTGGTGGCCTGGCTCAGAGGGAGGGGGATTCGTCTAATCATTTATTTGGACGACATCCTGATTATGGCCCAGAATCCACCCTTTCTACTTGGTCACCTGAAGTTGACCAAAGACTTTCTTCAAGACTTAGTATTTATTCTCAACCTAGAAAAGTCTTGCCTCATTCCGGCCACGTCCATAGAATTCCTAGGGTTTACCATAGATTCTGGGAGTCAAACACTCAGCTTGCCTACAGTCAAGGTCAAGGCGATCCGCAAGGAAATTCGTCATTCTCTCGCCCTCCCACAGGTTTCCCTTCATCAGCTAGCTCGTCTGATAGGTCTTCTCTCTTCATCCATTCAGGCGATTTTCCCAGCTCCTCTCCACTACCAAGCTCTTCAGAGGCTCAAGATCGCTCACCTCAGAGCGGGGGCCTCATACTCAGACACTCTGGTCTTAGATACGGAAACCAGACACGAATTGGTGTGGTGGATCCACAACTTAGTGGTGTGGAACGGCCGAGCTATATTTGGCCCGCGTCCAGACCTGGTCATCGAGTCGGATGCCAGCCTCTTGGGATGGGGAGCCCATTGTCAAGGGATATCCACGGGAGGGGAATGGTCCCCGGGCGAACTACATCTGCATATCAATGCTCTCAAGCTCTTAGCGGGGTCTTTTGCGATCCGCAGCTTTGCACAGGGGTCGGTTCGAGCGTGTGTTCGTTTACGGATGGACAATGTCTCCGCTGTCCGTTATGTGAACAGCCTGGGAGGGACACGTTCCAAGGTTCTGTGTTCTCTAGCCAAAGACTTTTGGGAATTTTGCATTTCCAGGGGAATATCGGTTGTGGCCGAATACCTTCCAGGTCTCCACAACACTTTGGCCGACTGGAGTTCTCGTTGTCTTTCAGATTGCAGCGACTGGAAGTTAGATTCAACGGTTTTCCAAGATATTCTATATCTTTGGGGCCCGTTATCTATCGATTTATTCGCGTCACGTTTGAACGCACAACTCCCCAGATTCTTCAGTTGGCGTCCGGACCCGGAGGCAGAAGCCGTGGATGCTTTCCTCCAACCATTGGGGGACTCTCTTCTCTACACCTTCCCTCCATTCGCACTCATCCCACGGGTGCTTGCTCACCAACAGGCTCAATTAGTCTTGATAGTGCCATACTGGAGGACGCATTCTTGGTTTCCCCAGTTATTGAACCTTCTGTCGGAGGAACCTCAGCTCTTACCGTCTTTTCCTCTACTTCTACTCGACCCTTATGGTCGTCCACACCCTCTGCTTCTAGACGGATCGCTTCATCTTCTCGCATGTCGAATTTCAGGGGTTCCTGGGACTCCTCGAATTTTTCGGCAACGACTAGGCAGCTATTGGAATCTGCAGGGGCTCCGGGCACTAGACGAGCCTATCATGCCTCATGGAACGTCTTGTGTTGTTGGTGCGATCCACGAGACTTGGATCCCGTACAGGCTCCTGTAACGGAGATTCTTCAATTTCTCACTTCACTCTTTGAGGCGGGAAAGGTTCTGCCATTTCTTCCAGGCATGCCGGTTTTGACGGTTTCCCAGCCGGCCAACATCCTTTGGTGTGCAGATTGTTACGTGGTTGCCGGTTAGCACGGCCTCCAAGACCTTGTTTCTCTTCCACTTGGGACGTTGCTACAGTTATCAGATTTCTGGAGACTTGGCCTTCCAACTCTAGGTTGTCTCTTCGTCAACTTTCGGCCAAGTTAGTAACCCTTTTTTGCTTAATTTCGTGCAAACGGGTCTCTGACGTCCGCGCTCTGGATTTTGACGCACGCTATTTTACTCCGGATGGGGTTCTTTTCAATATATCTAGACGCACTAAGACGGGTATTAAGTCCGTTTCTTATCTGTCTTTTCCTTCGTCTCTACAATTATGTCTGGTGGCTTGCTTGCGGGAATATGAAGCTCGTACTCTGCCTTTCCACACTGAAAATGCCCCTCAGCTGTTCATTTCCTTCCGTCGCCCCTTTTCTCCGGTTACCAGTGTCACTCTGTCCCGTTGGGTTAAATGGATCTTGTCCCTTTCGGGTATTGACACATCCATATTTACCGCACATTCAGTGCGCGGGGCAGCGGCTACCTGTATGTCCATGGCTGGTGCCCGTTTGGAGGATGTTTTAAAATTGGCGGATTGGTCCCGAGTTGCTACCTTTCGAGAGTTCTATTTTAGACCCGTTCCTTATGTTTTTTCCTCGGTGATAGCTCAGCTTTAAACTTAGCAAATATGAGCCTCCGTGTCTTGATATAAAATTCAGGATTTTCCTAAGTTATGAAGTAAAGTCATGATTTTATGAAAGACACGGAGGCGAGTATTTCCCACCCGTTAATTCTATTACTCACCCGACTGATTTGTGGTGTCTCTTAACTATCGCTTATTTTTACTTTGACGTTATTATTTGTGTATTTATTCATTTATTTATTGTTCACAACAATTAGATACTTAGTCCGGATACGGATTCTTAAATCCAGATAGTTATTACTGTATTACCATGGTTTCTCATTTTTTCCCTCCAGGTTGATCGCCTTCTGTCAGATTTCTCCAGGTTGATCGCCTTCTACCGACGGCTTCCAGGGGCTCACCTGCCTGCAGTTTGGTTTTTTCCACAGTCGACGTTCTGGCTGTTGTTGACGGTTCCAGGTTCCAATTTCTCGACAGTTGAAGTTCACAAAGAAAGAGGAGGTGTCCGTCTGGTGATGCGCCTTATATAGGGGCTATGGGGGGTGGAGCTGTTACCATGGTTACTCTGATGTTTTTTCTTCAGTTGTCTTTGCTGCTATATTCTCAGTAAAGAAAGAGTTAAGCAAATACTCGCCTCCGTGTCTTTCATAAAATCATGACTTTACGTCATAACTTAGGAAAATCCTGAATTTTCACTCATATTTTTCCTATCTCTGGCCCTGACACACAGAAGGCATTGGACAGATGTCACAAGTCACTGCAGACACCCTTTATATAAATAGTATTAAAAATGCTGGAAAAAAATAAATAATGACTAGATTATATTGCAAGGAATGAGAGGAAAGAACGCAACCGGCACTGCTACATATGCCTATGCAGTCACTAGAGCGCATAAAACACTTGGATCCCGAACCTTCACGGTGGTGCTCTGTCGGTGATAGAGTAGTTATGATGATAGCCTGAAGAAAAAAGCACTGCGGCACTCACCACTGGTCACAAAGTTGCTGTTTGCAGTTTATTTTTCAGATACACATTGTGGACGCGGACAGAACACAGGTGAATGAACAGGCTACAGCTGTTTCGCGCTGTGTTGCGCTTTGTCAAACCTCCTGTGACGTGAAGGAGGAGGGGGCAAGAAATACCCTCATCTCATGCACGTCACTGGTTACAATTAAAGTGATATAAAAAACATGTGTGCTAAAACCAATCAAATGAAAACAGCTAAGTCATTCTTGTCATTTAACCCTAGAGGGCCCATGGCTTGTGTTTTGATTATCCATGCAGTTTCTCTCTGCAGGAGAATGCACTTTCTGTCCCCCCCTCTCATGGGGGTTTGGACTAATTCAATACCCGCACATTTCAAAATTTCACTGTTCCCTGCATGTTCATTATGTATATGCTCAATTAATCTAGTTGCTCCATTTCTGGTAATAATAGATTTTTTGTGTTCCCTAAAACGTACATATAGGCACCTGTGTGTCTTTCCAATGTAAAATCTCCCGCAAGGGCACAAAATCGCATACACAACATATTGGGTCTTACAGTGTAGAAATTGTTTAACTACATGCCCTACATGTCCCAGCTGCAGATACTTCTGTTTGTATACATATGAGCACATAGAGCAGTGTCCACATGCGAAGTTTCCTCTGAGAGCAATCCTGCCCAGCCAGTTATCAACTGGACGGGGGAGGTTGCTCCTGACAATGGCATCCCCTATAGTCTTACTTCTGCGGAAACTGACAATGGGAGGATTGCCTACCATGGCTGCCAGGGAGGGATCCCTCTGCAGCATCTGCCAGTTATTCAAGATTACTGTTTTGATAGTGGAAGCCATTGGGGAAAAGTCGAATGTGAACACTGCTCTACGCTCGCCATCATTGTCTTGTTGTCTCCTCTTTTTCTTTTTTCTGTGGATGTCCCTGCCCAGAACCTCCCTCTTGTGCAAGCACTTCAAATATGCATTGTCTACTATCTTCTCCGGGTAACCCCTCTGTAAAAATCGTCTCTTCATGTCCCCACATTGCTCTTTAAACTCAGTGTCATCTTTCACAATTCTGGCAAGGCTCATGAATTGGCCGTAAGGAATGGCGGTTTTTATGTGGGGTGGGTGGTAACTCTTGTAATGTAGTAGTGCATTCGTGGATGTGACTTTTCTATAAATAGTGGGGTTTAGCTGGCCATCTTTAACTCTCACCTTGACATCAAGAAAATCCAGTTCCTCCACACTAATTGTGCTGGTGAACCGCATATTCATATTGTTAGCTTGATTCAAATATTCCACGAATGCACTAAACATATGTTAATCACCTGCCCAGACAATGAATATATCATCTATATATCGAAGGAAAACCTTAATATATCGAATGAATGGATTCTGGACGGTGTAGATATACCTCTCTTCAAAAATAGCTAAGAATAAATTAGCAAAGGTGCATGAGACAGGTTTCCCCAGAAAGCGCATTCTCCTGCAGAGAGAAGCTGCATGGATAAACAAAACACAAGCCTCTAGGGTTAAATGACAAGAATGACTTAGCTGTTTTCATTTGATTGGTTTTAGCACACATGTTTTGTATATCACTTTAATTGTAACCAGTGACGTGCATGAGATGAGGGTATTTCTTGCCCCCTCCTCCTTCACGTCACAGGAGGCTTGACAAAGCGCAACACAGCGCGAAACAGCTGTAGCCTGTTCATTCACCTGTGTCCTGTCCGCGTCCACGATGTGTATCTGAAAAATAAACTGCAAACAGCAACTTTGTGACCAATGGTGAGTGCCGCAGTGCTTTTTCTTCATGCTATCGCTATATTATATTGCTGCCAGCCTGCCACCACACACAATAGTCCTTAAAAGGACATTTGGGTCTTTGAAACATTTTTCTACTAAATAGATTGCAATCACACTCCCTACACTCCCTGTCCCTTCCTAAGCGCAGCTTTACCTGACTACAAATGCGTCGAACATGCGTCATCACTGTAATACCAGAAGCCAACAAGGCTATAGCAGCCGCCATACATGCGGGAAGAAGACTGGAGCATGGCGCTAGAGCACATGCGGTACTCGACCGAATACCGCCATTTGCCGAACATAGCGATGCTCGAGCTCGAACAGCACTTTGGCCGAGCATGCTTGCTCAACACTATTCTTTACTGAATAGTAACAATACTGATGTAGCACTTTTAACACTATACATCTGCCATATGACGGGGAGTTTTCTAAATATCAGGCTAATTAATTTATATCAAGACAACACAGAATAAAGTTATACGTTACCCGAGAATGCAGATGATGTGCAGAGAATTAGGGAAGTCAGCTCTAAAGTCAGTTCTGGTCATTGGGAGTTTTCTCCTGGGCTTTCTTTGTTTCTCTGTGTTTTCTTTGTCCCCCGTGTCTTTTCTTCTGTTGCTGTGTTTTTTTTTTTCTCATGTGTGTGATGGTTTATGTTAATTTATGCTACAGATAATAATGTAATGAACCTTGTTTTCTCACAGACATCTGTGCCTCCTCTGCTACTCCAATGGGTGATTGATGGTTATTTAAAATAACACATCTTTCCCTAGACACAGACTCATTAACAAGGTTTATACTTAAACTGTTTTCATCATACTCTAGGAATGTACGCGTTCCTATTGAGAAATATATATATGATAACAGATACATAGACGTCCTTCATAATATTCTATATAAAACAATACATAGGTCCTATTGATTTTCTTATACAAACAAAACTAAGGTTGATTATACGTGTGTATAGATATTACAGATTTTCTGCTTCATCAATAGACATTAAACCATAGGAATAATTAACACCAGATGCGTCTAGAAAATATTCTTATCTGAGTCATAAATCCACAAGGAGACAAGAATGACTCTTCTCAGACTGTCTCAGACTGGTACATGAACTATGTCCTTTCCATGAACCTCTTTTGGCCTACTATAAAATACATACACAATGGTGAATATACAGTAACACACATGGCCTATTATATATCAAATATACTATAATTAGGATATTTTGATAGAAATTTTATATACCTATGAAAAGGCACAACATACTACAAATTTTAGGGTGTTCACATTCTTTTAATCATAAATTTTATCCTCCTTAATCGTGCAATTGAGGTGAAATTGTGGCCTGATAATACAGATTTTACTGAGGTCACTTTCATTTATACATAAGTAAATCCATTAATCCTTAATTGTGTCATTGGGGCGAAATGGCGGCCTGATACTACAAATTTTTGTGTGTTCACATTCTTTTTCACATAATTAAATCCTTTAATCCCTAAGTGAGTGTGTAATTGGAATAAAATTGCTGCATGATATTATAGATTGTTGGGTGTTCACATTCTTTTAAATATAAGTACAACCATTCATCCTTGATTCTCTGTGAAATTGCAGCCTGACTACAGATTTTAAGTTGTTTACATTCTATTATACATAAATAAATCTGTTAATCCCTAATTGTGTAATTGGGGTGAAATTGCGGCCTGATACTACAAATTTCGGGGTGTTTACATTCTTTTATATACTTACCCATTAGACTTCCATGTACTAATCATCTGGGGCTGCTTGGCATGTTTGGGCAAGACCACTTAGTTATTCTTGACAATTAAGTTCCAATTTTATAGCTAAGAACAACATAATGTGGCATCATTGGAGCTCTGAATGATAATTTAATTTGGGTGTTGTATGAGTCACTTACTTGAGCGCCATACATAGTAACATAGTAACATAGGGTACTGTAGATGTCACTGTTATAGTGGATACTGTCAAATAAATTAAAAAAAAACTGAGCAATTTGACCATAGATTCACACCAAGCATCAGCATTTAAATTGTTGTGGCCAACTAAACAGATAAACATATAAAATAGCATAACTACTGATTGATGAAATCTTTAAGCTCATCTTACAAGGTCAAATCATTTGGTAATCAGTAGAGATGTGGTAATTAGCATACTGACAAGTCAAGTATTTGGACTGCAATTATCTTATTGTTAAAAAATTCTGTATAGAACTGCTAAGTGTACAAATGTAAAATCTGAAAGAATTCTGTTATTAACTTTCCATAGCTGTAACTTTTTCTTCACTTCTAAATATGCAAATTTAGTTCATAATCATGAAAGACAGCTAAATGATACTTCTTGTAAAGCTTGGGAAGGCAAAAAAGGTCCCTGTTATTCTTAAGAAGATAAGCAGCAAAGTCAAAATATGTAAGAAGAGTACATTCAGAAGACATTCTTTGTCCTCCACTAATTATTGTAAAACAAGGTCTTGTATGTTACATTAGAGCAGAAAAAAAATGCAAAGCAGATTTCACAATTTAATATTTTGACATTATTTTTCATGACTTTTAAAAAGCTAGTTTCTCTGAAAAGAAATGTCTAATTATTAAAATAGATTAATTTCAAGTTTATCTCTTATCTCATATATATATATATATATATATATATATACTCACCTAAAGAATTATTAGGAACACCATACTAATACGGTGTTGGACCCCCTTTTGCCTTCAGAACTGCCTTAATTCTACGTGGCATTGATTCAACAAGGTGCTGATAGCATTCTTTAGGAATGTTGGCCCATATTGATAGGATAGCATCTTGCAGTTGATGGAGATTTGAGGGATGCACATTCAGGGCACGAAGCTCTCATTCCTCCACATCCCAAAGATGCTCTATTGGGTTGAGATCTGGTGACTGTGGGGGCCATTTTAGTACAGTGAACTCATTGTCATGTTCAAGAAACCAATTTGAAATGATTCGAGCTTTGTGACATGGTGCATTATCCTGCTGGAAGTAGCCATCAGAGGATGGGTACATGGTGGTCATGAAGGGATGGACATGGTCAGAAACAATGCTCAGGTAGCCCATGGCATTTAAACGATGCCCAATTGGCACTAAGGGGCCTAAAGTGTGCCCAGAAAACATCCCCCACATCATTACACCACCACCACCACCAGCCTGCACAGTGGTAACAAGGCATGATGAATACATGTTCTCATTCTGTTTACGCCAAATTCGGACTCTACCATTTGAATATGTCTCAACAGAAATCGAGACTCATCAGACCAGGCAACATATTTCCAGTCTTCAACAGTCCAATTTTGGTGAGCTCGTGCAAATTGTAGCCTCTTTTTCCTATTTGTAGTGGAGATGAGTGGTACCCGGTGGGGTCTTCTGCTGTTGGAGCCCATCCGCCTCAAGGTTGTGCGTGTTGTGGCTTCACAAATGCTTTGCTGCATAACTCGGTTGTAACGAGTGGTTATTTCAGTCAACGTTGCTCTTCTATCAGCTTGAATCAGTCGGCCCATTCTCCTCTGACCTCTAGCATCCACAAGGCATTTTTGCCCACAGGACTACCGCATACTGGATGTTTTTTCCTTTTCACACCATTCTTTATAAACCCTAGAAATGGTTGTGTGTGAAAATCACAGTAACTGAGCAGATTGTGAAATACTCAGCCCGGCCCGTCTGGCACCAACAACCATGCCACGCTCAAAATTGCTTAAATCACCTTTCTTTCCCATTCTGACATTCAGTTTGGAGTTCAGGAGATTGTCTTGACCAGGATCACCCCCCTAAATGCATTGAAGCAACTGCCATGTGATTGGTTGACTAGATAATTGCATTAATGAGAAATAGAACAGTTGTTCCTAATAATTCTTTAGGTGAGTGTATATATATATATATGTTTATTCACCAGAAATACAACGTTCATATTTGCACCTGATGCCTGTTCATCTATGACAGTTTAAAGAGAGATGTTGTCTCTATTATCCGGAACTCCAGATGAAATTTACACTTTGGGAAGATTGTGGCTATCAGAAATAAACAGTTAGATATAGAAACAAATATTTGATCTCTAGAATGCAGGACCTTAGTCACGTGACGGTTGCGGTAGCAACGTGTACCAATATGCCTCACGTGACTCGAGGATCCCGATCACCTGACCTCTTAACTTCCCATCAGCTGACTTGCTGGTCACAGAAGACTGCCAGACCCTCGTGTGTCGCTTGGATCCCGATCAGGTCATGAACCTTCAGCTATTATTTTTAATTATGTTAATTATGAATATCACTTGGGCACTGATGATTGTTGTAATTATATGAAATATGATTCACAGTCACTTAAACGAATACAGGTTTTAGGATATACACATCCAAGTCACTTAAATGTTTACTATGAATTTCCCTTTTTTAGCTATGTATTTTTTGATCGTGATATGTACTTTGATGAATTGTATTATTTATGAATTATGCTATTGATTAATTGATATTATAAATTATTATAATATTATTATAAAACATGCTATAAATATGTTATGTGCACTCCCCTTTCACATAACCATTGATTTCCTGGGACTATATATATATATATATATATATATATATATATATATATACAGTGGGATGCGAAAGTTTGGGCAACCTTGTTAAGCGTCATGATTTTCCTGTATAAATCGTTGGTTGTTACGATAAAACATGTCAGTTAAATATATCATATAGGAGACGCACACAGTGATATTTAAGAAGTGAAATTAAGTTTATTGGATTTACAGAAAGTGTGCTATAATTGTTTAAACAAAATTAGGCAGGTGCATAAATTTGGGCACCACAAAAAATAAATGAAATCAATATTTAGTAGATCCTCCTTTTGCAGAAATTACAGCCTCTAAACGCTTCCTGTAGGTTCCAATGAGAGTCTGGATTCTGGTTGAAGGTATTTTTGACCATTCCTCTTTACAAAACATCTTTAGTTCATTCAGGTTTGATGGCTTCCGAGCATGGACAGCTTTCTTTAAGTCACACCACAGATTTTCAATTATATTCAGGTCTGGCGACTGAGATGGCCATTCCAGAACATTGTACTTGTTCCTCTGCATAAATGCCTTAGTGGATTTTGAGCAGTGTTTAGGGTCGTTGTCTTGTTGAAAGATCCAGCCCCGGCGCAGCTTCAGCTTTGTCACTGATTCCTGGACATTGGTCTCCAGAATCTGCTGATACTGAGTGGAATCCATGCGTCCCTCAACTTTGACAAGATTCCCAGTCCCTGCACTGGCCACACAGCCCCACAGCATGAAGGAACCACCACCATATTTTACTGTAGGTAGCAGGTGTTTTTCTTGGAATGCTGTGTTCTTTTTCCTCCATGCATAATGCCCCTTATTATGGCCAAATAACTAAATTTTCGTTTCATCAGTCCACAGCACCTTATTCCAAAATGAAGCTGGCTTGTCCAAATGTGCTTTAGCCCACCTCAAGCGGCACTTTTTGTACTGTGGGGGGAGAAAAGGCTTCCTCTGCATCACTCTCGCATACAGCATCTCCTTGTGTAAAGTGCGCCGAATGGTTGAACGATGCACAGTGACTCCATCTGCGGCAAGATGATGTTGTAGGTCTTTGGTGCTGGTCTGTGGGTTGACTCTGACTGTTCTCACCATTCGTTGCTTCTGACTATCCGAGATTTTTCTTGGTCTGCCACTTCGAGCCTTAACTTGAACTGAGCCTGTGGTCTTTCATTTCCTCAATATGTTCCTAACTGTGGAAACAGACAGCTGAAATCTCTGAGACAGCTTTCTGTATCCTTCCCCTAAAACATGATGGTGAACAATCTTTGTCTTCACTGTTAAAGATGAGGTCACTGTTAAAGGGGCGGGCACTGTGGAGATCACTGTTAGAGGGGCGGGCACTGTGGAGGTCATTGTTAAAGCGACGGGACTGTAGAGGTCACTGTTATGGGGGATACTGTTGATATCTTTTTACGACACACGGAAACATGAAATGAAATGGATGAAATATTCCCGTGTGAAGCCGGGTCCTTCTGCTAGTATATATATAAATGAGTTTCTGTCTGTCTGTTCTTTATGAGTTGCCAAACGACTGGACCGATCTTCACCAAATTTGGCACACAGGTACATCAGGTGTCCGGGAAGGTTTTAGACTTTGTCTCAGCTCTCTAGGACGTACCATTCATGAGATATTCCCAAAAAAATGACCTGCATTAGCCAATAGAAGCCTGCAAGTCTTTCACTCATATCCCAACTGACATACACACAGTCACATGTCCCTTATCAGCCAATAGAAGCTCGAAGTCCCTTAGTCTCCACATACACACAGTTTTACACCAGGTTTTCATAACAACCCAGCCATGTTTCTTCACTGCTGTAGGTCAGCTTTGGCTGCATGACACATAGGGCACAACTACACTGCTATATGTGTCGTGCAACATTGATGTCGCACGACAATTTTTATAATGATAGTCTATGGTGTTGCACTGCGACATTAGACATTCAGCGATGCAACAGTCACAGAAAAATCCTGTCATGTCGCAACATGTTGCATGTCGCAGTGCGACACCATAGCCTATCATTATAAAAAATTGTTGAGACACATGTTGTCGTGTAGTCCTAGCATTAAAATGGCAGGGTGCTGTGGAAATCATTGTTAAAGAGGCGGGTGCTGTGGAGGTCACTGTTAAAGGGGTGGGCACTGTGGAAGTCACTGTTAAATGGGTGGGCACTGTGGAGGTCACTGTTATAGGGGCGGGTGCTGTGGAGGTCACTGTTAAAGAGGCGGGCACTGTGGAGGTTACATTTAAATGGGTGGGCACTGTGGAGGTCACTGTTAAAGGGGCAGGAACTGTGGAGGTCACTGTTAAAGAAGAAGGCACTGTGGAGGTCACTGTTAAAGGGGCGGGAACTGTGGAGGTCACTGTTAAAGGAGAGGGCACTGTGGAGGTCACTGTTAAAGTGGCGGGCACTGTGGAGGTCACTTTTAAAGGGGCGGGCACTGTGGAGGTCACTTTTAAAGGGGTGGGCGCAGAGGAGGTCACTTTTAAAGGGGCGGGCACTGTGGATGTTACTGTTAAAGGGGCAGGGCACTGTGGAGCTCACTGTTAAAGGGGAATACACTGTGGAGGTTACTGCTAAGTGGGAAGGGTCCACTATTAAAGGGGCAACTGCTGTGGAGGTCACTGTTAAGGCAGCAGAGTACTGTGGAGGTCACTGTTAAGGGGGCAGGCCCCTGGTCACGTTCAAGGGAGCAGGGTGCTGTGAAAGTCAAAGTTAAAGGGATGGGCTGCTGTGGAGGTCCCATTTTAAAGTGGCAGGGCACTGTGGGGGGGGGGTCAGTGTTAAGGGGCAGGGAACTGTGGAGTTCCCTGTTAAAGGGACGGGGTGCTGTGAAGGTAACTGTTATGGGGGATACTGTCGATATCTTTTAACGACACGCAGAAACATAAAATTAAATAGATTAAATATACCTGTGCAAAGACGGATCCTTCTGCTAGTCTATTATATATAAAAATCTGTTTCTGTCTGTCTGTTCTTTATGCGCAACCAAACGACCGGACCGATCTTCACCAAAATTGGCACACATGTACATCAGATGTCCAGGAAGGTTTTAGTCTCAGCTCTCTAGGGCATACTGTTCCTGAGATATTCCCCAAAAATTACCTGCATTAGCCAATAGAAGCCTTCAAGTATTTCACTCATGTCCCAACTGCTATACACATGGTCACATACACACAGTTTACTCCAGGTTTCCAGGTTTACGACACATAGGGCACCACTACACTTCTACATGTGTCTCGCGACATTGATGTTGCACCAATGTCGTACGACTATTTTTAAAATTATAGTCTATGGGGTTGCACTGTGACATTCAACATGCTGCGACTGTGACAGTCTCAGAAAAATTCATCATGGATGGATTTTTTGCGACTGATATGTCGCCGTCACAGCATGTGGCATGCCTCAGTACGACACCATAGCCTATCATTATAAAAATTGTTGAGACAAAATGTTGTGCAACACATTTCATTGTGTAGCCCTAGCATTAAAAGGTCAGGGCACTGTGGAGTTCACTGTTAAGGGGGCAGGGGCCACTATTAAAGGGGCAGCTGCTATGGTGGTCACTGTTAAAGGGGCGGGCACTGTGGAGGCATTCTTAGAGAACAGGCAGTGGCAAAAATGTTTCTGTAGCTGGCAGAAGTAGCAGCAGAAAAAGGGGGGTTAGTAGCAGCAGTCACAGTGACAGGCCAGAGCTGCTAGTGTCATCCAGCAGTCGTGTTTTGACCAGCAACCCAGCTGTCCTTGAATGGTTGACTTGGTCTTCAACATCATCTCAACTGACATCAAACATCCCCAGCAAGAAGTGAAGGAGAGATCAGCTTCTTCCTGCAGTAGACGGGCAAGTAGTGACAATAAGAGTCATGTGTGAGAAGGTGTTGTGAGCGATCAGACACGCGGCCATGAGACTTGTGAGGGTGACATCAGTGACATGCAGACAGTAGTGGATGATTATGTAGCCGATCGCACGCTGAAGCCGGGTAAAGAGGGGGCTTCATCATCATCATCATCATCAGAGAATGAGGGTGGCAGCTTACTCATGAGACAGCGGCTGAGCTAGCAAGTAGTGTTGATCAGGAATATTCAAATTGCAAATTTTTATCGCGAATATCGGCACTTCGAGAATTCGTGAATATTTAGAATACAATGATATATATTCGTAATTCCGAATATTCAAGATTTTTTTTATCAGTACACATGATCCCTCCCTGCTTCTAGCTTGTGGGCCAATGAGAAGGCTTCAATATCTTTGACTTGTTAGTGTTGATTGCAAATTTTCGTAATGCAAATTTTCGTAATGCAAGTTTTTCAATTGCCGATTTCCGCAATCAAGAAAATAATGACTAGAGATAATGAATTCTCGAATTTGCGAATATATGGCGAATATTCACCCAAATATTCACAAAATATCACAAATTCGAATATTGCCCCTGCCGCTAATCACTAGTAACAAGGTGGTAGCGTGGCCGTGAGTCAGCAGGGTGGCAGCAGTGTGAGATCTGGAGCCAAAAGTGCCAAGGGTAGACCATCTGTTACTCAGTAGCCAACCTGTCCTGAAACAATTAGTGGTGCACGGCTTTATAGAGACAGCAGGCAGTCAGTACATAGTGGTGGGGGGGAAATGTCATACCCGCTGGTGTGGGAATTTTTTATCAAGTCATAATAGGAGGTCAACATGGTTGTTTGCAGAATATGTGGGCAAAAGGTGAAGTGTGGCCAGGGTGCCAATGTTGACACCACGGCCCTGCGTCAACACATGCAGTATCAACATAAAGTGGCCTGGGAAACCCAAGGCGTTAATGTTGTACAGCATGAGACAGTAACCTCTGCATCTCCCAGTGCCCCGCACTCCTTCTCTAGCAGTCAATGCTCCACCACTTCAGCAGAAGGGAGCTGTGTTTGCTTCCCATCATCTACTGGTCCTGATGCTCCTCCTTCTACTCCTCATCACTCATTTTGCCAGCAATCAATCACTGAGGCGATTGCAAAAAGACAACAGTATGCATGCACTCATCCAACGGTGCAGAAGTTGAACGTGCTCCTGGACAAGTTGCTGGTACTACAATCTCTCCCTTTACATGTGGTTGACTCTTCAGAGAACTGATGGCTTGTGGAAAACCAAGGTGGAGAGCCCCAGGCCGTCACTACTTCTCCAAAAAGGTTGTACCAGCCTTATACACATATTTTGAGCAGAAGGTGGGCCAGTCCTTGAGCCTGTCAATGTCTGCTAAATTTAACAGCAACGCCGATGTGTGGAGTCGTAACTACTGTATGGTCAAGGAAAATATATGCCCTTTAAGGCCCACGGAGTAAATGTGATTCCAGCTGAGACACACCAGCAATTGGCCAGGTGACAGCACTGCCTCCTTTGTGTTCTCAAGCTGTGAATCCTGCACCAATGTCCTCCTCTGCCTCCTTATCCTCAATCTTGTCCTCAGCCTCCACTGCAGGCACAATTCAGAGTACTCCTCCAGCATACAGGTACCCTCTGCAGAGCACAGCAGTGTCACGTAGTTCTGCACCTGGTTAGCCAGAGGCAGTTAATGCCTGACACATGCTGTTTGCTCTGGCCCTTTGAGGAGGCCACTTTATTTGTCAGTTGTCAGGACTATGGGATAAACGGCTTCATTCCACTTCTTCACTTGCTGGAGTAGATGCTTATGTGTCTGGCCAGGGGACAGGAGATGTGGTGCCTACATCTCACGGCCACCTGAGCCCTGTTGGGGCTGAACTGGCGGGGGAGGAAGAGGAGGAGGACATTCATGCACAAGCAATGTATACAGAAATGGGGGGTTTATCTCCAAACGTGACAGGAGAGGAGCAGGGAGAGCTGGATGGCAATAAGGAAGACCAGGCAGATGACCCGACACACCCTGGCAGTATGCAGTGGAGATGGAGGTAATTAGTCCCTCCGAATCCCTTGCGCGAATGCCCAGATGCATGCTGAGTTGCTTGCATAGTGACAGCCGTATTATAACCATTCGACAGAGGGATGACTACTAGCTCTCCGCCATGTTAGATTCTCTCTACTGGTCCAAAATGAGGACATTTTTTCCACCTGTTGAGAGGGAGGATAAACTCAACTGCTATTTAGATATCCTATGTAGTCAGTTGGTTGCTGCCTATGTGTGTGTCATCGTCCATCCTCAAACTCTGGCCGGGGGAGTCCTCTGCGCTCATGCTCCACTGCCATGACTGCTGGAAATGTGTGTGTGTGTGTGGGGGGGGGAGGTTGGGCAGCAGCAGCAACAGCTCCACCAGCAGCAACTGAAGTCTGGAGTCTCTAATGAGCACTTTCCAAGATCCCTTGGAATACTGGGCAGCCAAACTTGATTCGTGGCCACAAATGGCTGAGTTTGCTCTGGAGAAGCTTTCCTGCTTGGCCAGTAGTTTGGCATCAGAGTTTAGTGCAGAGGGGGCATTATTACACCAAAGAGAACTTTCCACCAAAAATGTTGAGAGACTAAACTTTGTAAAGATGAATCATGCGTGAATCAGCTAGGATTTCAACACGCCTGTGCCTGATGCAACAGACTAGATCATTCTGGGTGCCACACCAAAACATTGTAAAAGAAGACCCATTTCTTCTGTCCACCTACTTCAGTCACTATGTTGATACTACCACCCACCTGATGCCACACACCTGCTGCCTCTGCCACTGTCTTCTGCCAGCTACCATCTTGTGCTTTTACTGCAATGCTGTAGCCTTCTTCCACTGCTGCCTTCTTTTCCTACTGCCATCAACCATCTTGTGCTGTTATTGCACATTGCTGTTGCCCCCCACCTCCCCACTCAGCGACGGGGCCACTATGCTGACTCCTCTCGCTGTTGCCACCTTCACCACTCTCTGACAGGGCACTAGTGTCCCTGTTTGGCCTAGTTGACATTACCATTTATTTTACCATTTTTCTGATCTTTCAGAAGAACGGAAAAATGAAAATCACAACAGATCCTGTCTTTGGAGCATCTCTATCACAAAGTCACTATATTGCATCAGCATTGTCATTATTTGGAAGCCAAAAGCAGTAGTAGGTAAAAAACATAGAAGACATGCAAATATTTCAATCACGTGTAGGGTTGAGCGAACCCGAACTGTCGAGTTTGGGTTCGTACCGAACTTTAGGATTTTTGGACCCCTAACCCGAACGCAAACTTTTCAGTAAAAGTTCGGGTTTGAGTTCGGTATTTGGCGCTTTAATGACGCTTTTTGAAAGGCTGCATAGCAGCCAATCAACAAGCGTTTAACTCTTGTGCCCTTAGAAGCCATCACAGCCATGCCTACTAATAGCATGGCTGTGATTGACCAGTGCAGCATGTGACCCAGCCTCTATATAAGCTGGAGTCACGTAGCACTGCATGTCATTCTGCTCTTACTAGTGTAGGGAGAGGATGCTGCTGCTGTGAGGGAGAGAATAGGAAAGAATCTATCAGAACTTGTTAACTCAGCGATCTACAGCGATTTTGTTTTGTGGATGAAGTGCAACATTTTTTTACCCTGCCCTGAGCCCAGTGACACAGAAAAATAACGTATCTGTCTGTTAGTTAGGTGGGCGTCAGCGGCCATGTTGTGCAAGTTCAGTGCACCAGCACAGAATATGTGCCAGGGACAATAATTTAACCCTGTTCTTTTAGTTCAGTGGGCAACATATTCCCATTTTTTAAGTGCACCTGAACTGCATATGTGCCATGGGAAGGCAAAATAATATAGGGAATTGTTCTGTGAGTTCAGGGACCCAGGGCGTGACATATTCACATTTTTTTCTGTAAAGTACAATCCAAGTAAATCCATCTATTAGATTCTGTGGGGACAATTTTTTATTTATTTTTGCTAAAATGTACATTTGCGCCCTGCACTGCATTTGTGACAGGCCAATACAAGCCTTAAATACTGCTGTTATATTCTGGTTTAAAAAAAAAACACCCATTTTGTGCAAGACTCTACATTTCGGGCCTTTGCTGCATTTGTGACAGTTAAATACAAGCTTAAACACCTCCGGACCGCCTAACGCACGGATGCGTCCGGAAGGTGGTTGATTCATTCCTCCTGGACGCATCCGTGCGTCATCTCGCGAGACGCGAGATTTCCTGTGAACGCGCGCACACCACCTAGGTTTCCTAAGGTTTTGGGGTGTCTTTTTACATATACCAATGCTGGGTGAGATAAATATCTTGGTCAAATGCCAACTTTGTATAAAAAAATTGGAAAAGTTGTCTTTTGCCAAGATATTTCTCTCACCCAGCATGGGTATATGTAAAATGACACCCCAAAACACATTGCCCAACTTCTCCTGAGTACGGAGATACCACATGTGTGACACTTTTTTGCAGCCTAGGTGGGCAAAGGGGCCCACATTCCAAAGAGCACCTTTCGGATTTCACCGGCCATTTTTTACAGATTTTGATTTCAAACTACTTACCACACATTTGGGCCCCTAGAATGCCAGGGCAGTATAACTACCCCACAAGTGACCCCATTTTGGAAAGAAGACACCCCAAGGTATTCACTGATGGGCATAGTGAGTTCATAAAAGTTTTTATTTTTTGTCACAAGTTAGTGGAATATGAGACTTTGTAAGAAAAAAAAAAAGAAAAGAAAATCATCATATTCCGCTAACTTGTGACAAAAAATAAAAACTTCTATGAACTCACTATGCCCATCAGCGAATACCTTAGGGTGTCTACTTTCCGAAATGGGGTCATTTGTGGGGTGTTTGTACTGTCTGGGCATTGTAGAACCTCAGGAAACATGACAGGTGCTCAGAAAGTCAGAGCTGCTTCAAAAAGCGGAAATTCACATTTTTGTACCACGCTATAACTTTTACCCAAACCATTTTTTTTTTTACCCCCAATTTTTTTTTTTTATCAAAGACATGTAGAACAATAAATTTAGAGCAAAATTTATATATGGATGTCGTTTTTTTGCAAAATTTTACAACTGAAAGTGAAAAATGTATTTTTTTTGAAAAAAAATCTTTAAATTTCGATTAATAAGAAAAAAAGTAAAAATGTCAGCAGCAATGAAATACCACCAAATGAAAGCTCTATTAGTGAGAAGAAAAGAAGGTAAAATTCATTTGGGTGGTAAGTTGCATGACCGAGCAATAAACTGTTAAAGTAGTGTAGGTCAGAAGTGTAAAAAGTGGCCTGGTCATTAAGGGTGTTTAAGCTAAGGGGGCTGAGGTGGTTAAAATACTGCAGTTATATTCTGGGTTTAAAAAAAACCACCCATTTTGTGCAAGACCATACATCTGGGGCCTTTGCTGCATTTGTCACAGTCAAATACAAGCTTTAAATACTGCAATTATATTCTGGGTTTAAAAAAACACCCATTTTGTGCAAGACCCTACATCTGGGGCCTTTGCTGCATTTGTCACAGTCAAATACAAGCTTTAAATACTGCAATTATATTCTGGGTTTAAAAAAAAAACACCCATTTTGTGCAAGACACTACATTTGGGGCCTCTCCTGCATTTGTGACAGTCAAATACAAGCATTAGATACTGCTGTTATATCCTGGTTTTAAAAATAACACCCATTTTGTGCAAGACACTACCTTTGGGGCCTTTGCTGCATTTGTCACAGTCAAATACAAGCTTTAAAAAATGCAGTTATATTCAGGGTTTAAAAAAACACCCATTTTGTGCAAGACACTATATTTGCGGCCTTTGCTGCATTTCTGACAGTCCAATACATCCAGTCAATACTGCAGTTACATTGTTGGTTGACAAATTAAAAAAGTTTGTGACCGTAAAGTAATTGTATAAAATTTGCCTGTCACACTGTTGTCGGAACTGCCTTACTCTCAGTAAACTAAATTGTTGACTATTGGCGGTTACATTTTCGCCTGACATAAACCATCTGTTAGTTTGGAGGGTGAACGCAAAGAATGAGGAGAAAGCGTCAAATAAGGGATGTGGCCCCGGTCGTGGTGCTGCTGGTGGAGCTCCTGTTACAGGCAGAGGACGTGGTCGATCTGTGCCAGCTACACACACAAGTCAAACACCTTCCTCAGGTGTAAATAGGTGACAGAACCTTCAGTGTTATTTGGTAGGGCCGAATGCGGCTCTACGAATGTTGAGGCCAGAACAAGTACAGGCGATAGTAGATTGGGTGCCTTCAGTTCCTTCACATTGTCTCCCACCCAGTCTCCTGCTGAAAGATCAGAGTTGGCAAATGCAGCCCATGTCTATCAGTCTTTCACCTCACCCCCTTGCAAATCAGCCAAGCAGTCTGACGCCCAAGTCATGCAGCAGTCTCTTCTGCTTTTTGATGACTCTGCTAGCAGGGTTTCCCAGGGCCATCCACATAGCCCTGCCCTAGAAGTGCAAGAGATTGAGTGCACCGATGCCCAACCACTTATGTTTCAGGATGAGTACATGGGAGGACCACCGCAACACGTCTCGGATGATGACGAAACACAGATGCCAACTGCTGTGGCTTTCTGCACTGTGCAGACCGACATGGAGTGCAGGGGTGAAGACTGGGTGGAAGGTGATGTGGAGGACGATGAGGTCCTTGACCCAACATGGAATCAAGGTCATGCGAATGACCTGTCTAGTTTTTAAAAATCGTCTGTTCCATTGGTGGGTGACATTAACCCATTTTTGCCGATGAAAACCCCCTGCTCTGCATAGGTGACAGGGACCCCTCCTTTCATACGATCCTTCCGCTTTAATAACTTGTCCCACATTTCCGCTCAATCACATTTCAGCCATTGACCTCCCTTGCATGTGGTATCCCTTTCTCACGCTACCTCTCCGGCGTGGAACCCTGATTCCCCGCTACCCGTGATCACCATGGAAGGCCCAGAAAAGAACATCAAAAGTTGATAGAGAAGATATCTATTTGGATCGTGGACATGCGATCAGGCAGAAGTTATCTAGAGTAAACAAAGCGGCAGCAGGGCCTCTACTGTCTAATGTTTCCAAATCCAAAATACCCCAGTGACATTCCCTATCATTTATTTTTTAATCATTCCACTAACAGGGCATCTTAAGAGTCCTGTATTGTTATTTATTGTCACTTCCTCCTAGAGTCGGGAGTGGGTAATTGCCGCGCACCCCTTTCTTTACTTGGAAGCTTCTTCTTCAATAATTTGTCCCACACTTCCACTCGATCACATGTAATTTTATCAATTGACCTCCCTTGGATGTGGTATCCCTTTCTCAGGCTCCCTCTCCGGCATGGAACCCTGATTCCCCATTATCCGTGATCACCATGGTAGGCGCATGAAAGAACATCAAAAGTTGATAGGGAAGATATCCAATTGGATCAAGGTCGTCACGGGGACGTGTAACATGGTGGATCAGTATGTGTGCACACACCTACACGTACTGACTGATTGATCTGCCCCCTTCAACTTCTGGGTCTCCAAATTGGGCACATGGCCCGAACTTGCCCTTTACGCCTTGGAGGTGCTGGCCTGCCCTGCAGCCAGTGTATTGTCTGAACGTTTGTTTAGCACGGCAGGAAGGTTTATCACAGACAAGCGCAGCTGCCTGTCCACAGCCAATGTGGATAAGCTCACGCTCATTAAAATGAACCAGGCAGGGTTCCCACAGGACTTGTCCGTACCTTGTGCAGAATAGACATCTATACTGGCCTCACCCAGCCATTGTTGTACTCCAGTGCACCTTTTCTTTGCTTTATTTTTTATATTTCCCAACAGAAAAATAAAATAATAAAATAAAATAAAAAACAAAACCAAAAACCAGTGTTGACTACCTCCTCCTCCACCGCCGCTTCCACCTACACCGCCACATGCACCGCCTCCTCAACCTCTTACTCGATATTGACCTCCTCCTCCTAGATCAAAATTATTATTATTTTATTTTTACGTATTTTATGTTATTTAAAGTAATTTCCTTATCTACATTTGTTTACAGAGCACTTGCCATGCTCTTAACCACATTTTGCTGCCATTTGCAGCCCTCTAGCCCTTTCCATGACTATTTTAGAGAAATTTTAGTGCTCCAAAGTTCGGGTCCCCATTGACTTCAATGTGGTTCGGGGTCAAGTTCGGGTCAAGTTCAGGTCCCGAACTCAAACTTTTTTGTGAAGTTCGGCCGAACCCATGGAACTCGAACATCCAGGTGTCCGCTCAATTCTAATCATTTGTTATCTCTGTATTGGATCCACTCTTGCTTTTTTTTTTTACCTTAGCAATACTAATCGATTACTGACTAAATGTTGACCGTGGATGCTCAAAAGACAGGATCCATTTTTTGGGGTTGTTTTTATGACGGATCAGAAAAAGGGAAAAATAAATAGTGACGTCAGCACAAACTTACTGCTGACACCCTATCCACTCTGTTATTGGCCCTCTACTTGTATCAGTGTGTAACAGAACAGGTTCATGTATAAATCTATGTGGAATCAGCAGACTGCGTAAAAGGAGTGTACTCTTTCACTCTATAGTAGAATTTTGGGCCACTGCACAGTTCTTTATTCTTGACGATGACATTGACCTTTAGGGCTGAGTTCAGACTTTAGTCACCTGGCCAGTTTTTGCCCTAACTGACCAAATAAGTGAAATGATTATAAGAGTGACGCCTGTCAACTGCCTGTCTCCTCACAGTAACTGTTTCACTACAATGGTGGCCTAGCTATGCATGTTTCTGCAATGCACAGTAATGTACAACAATATACAGATACCCTGCAGCCGGGAAATAGCAGATTTTTAACACTCTTAATCAAGAATTAATTTGGATTGAATTACATTATTTTTTTGAAAATTTGTCAAAGCATCCAAATCAATTTTTTTTTAAAGTTTGCTCACCTATTAATGCTATGTTTCTCAAAACAAAAACAAAAAAGAACTGTCTGGAGATATCCTGACATAGCGTTTAGATATTTCAAACTATACCCTCTGTATTGTAAGACACACATTGCACACTAGTATTGCTATATTTTGCAAAACAGAAAAAAAACTTGAACTATCTGGAGGTGCCCTGACACAGTCAGGAGTAGTATTTTATGTTTTTATTCAGAGATTTCTGATGATACCCTTTGTATTGACACAAAAATCACATGTATATTGTTATTCCCTCTAAAAATAAATAAATAAATACTAAACTGTCTGAGATTTCTTGACACAGATTTTGGTGTAGTATTTTAGGTGTTTTCAATGAGATTTAAAACACTATCTATCCTCTTGATGTTAAAACACGTGTTGTACAGTGGAAGGGTGGGAGAAATGTTCTTGCAGGTAGCTGCTTTTGAAGTTCTGCAGTAGCAGCTATAATATAATGCAGAAGCTGCAGCTAGACATCCCAGCTAGGAATACCCAGCCTCAGCTCCTCACTTCTCACTCCTTGGCTGAATGTGTTCCCTGCTTTACCCTAGCCTACACAATTCCTCATTATTCTGGTCTTTCCCTTTATTGTTCCTCATAGTAGAATACAAGCTTGATTGTGACTATATACTGTCCGTAAGATTGTTTTCCATCAGACACTACATAAACCCATCCATCCTCATTTATAGCCCTGCACAGATTTACTTTCTCATCATTCTGCAAGGGTAATTCTCTGCCTTCTGCAGCACTGATTAGCTCATCCAGGCTGCCTGTCAGCCTGTGATCCAATCAGGGCAAGACCCCCCCACTTCCCCTCAGAGTCATGTTAGAATCCTTCTTCTTCCTGCCGTTTTACTGGATTTGTCCAAATCAAACCTAAAAAGCTTTGAGTTTGTCTGCAGGACAAAAGTTTGGAGAGCTTGTAACGAACATAGAAAAAAAAATTAAGAAAAAAATTAACAAGGAGATAACATGTTTTTCCAAAAAGACTCAGAGGGTCATATTTACTACTTTCCAGGGCAATTGGAGTCAATTTGGTTTGGGCCAAATTGATTCAGATTTGAACCCAAAAAATAAATAAGAAATTGGCAAATTGTTATCGAACTGAATCTTTTGAGGTGTGCTCATCTTTCACCTGTACTATATATATATATATATATATATATATATGGTGTGTGTGTCTGTATTGTTATTACTCTCCTATTAAAGAAAGAGAAACCCATAATGGTCACTGAAATAACTTGGAACTGGCAAAATTTTAAATAAATAAAATTGACATAAAATAAGAAAATGTTTTTGAATTGTGGTTTAGCAAAATAATAAAAATAAAATAAAATAATGAAACTGGACTAAACAAATATGATGGTAACCCTAGAAAAGATTGCAAATAATTTGATCATAAGGAAATGTTAAAATAAGGTATGTCCGGTAATTAGCATTGCAGGTGTCAGTCTACCTATTTATAGGGTGACAGTAGTCAACCTTCTGTTTGGTATCAAGGTATGTACCACAGTGAACATGGA
The DNA here is from genome assembly GCF_905171765.1 of Bufo bufo. Lineage (NCBI taxonomy): Eukaryota > Metazoa > Chordata > Amphibia > Anura > Bufonidae > Bufo > Bufo bufo. The sequence goes on along the minus strand of NC_053394.1, from coordinate 244,322,761 downwards.
ATGAAGAAAGTCAAGGAGAGAGTTGTCTCAGGAGAATATAAAGAAAATTATGCACAAACATGTAAAAGGTAAAGGCTATAAAAACCTCTCCAAACAGCTTGGTGTTCCTGTTACTACAGTTGCACATATTATTCAGAAGTTGACGGCACGTCACCACAAGAAATAACATTTATGACAAATTGAAGAGCAAAGCATTGTACTATTATGAAGTTGCTTTATATGAGCCCTGACCTAAATCCTGTTGAACATCTATGGAACGAGCTGAAACATGCAGTCTGGAGAAGGCACACTTCAAACCTGAGACAGCTGGAGCAGTTTGCTCACAAGGAGTTGGCCAAGATACCTGTGGACAGGTGCATAAGTCTCACTGAGAGTTACAGAAATTGCTTGATTGCAGTGATTGCCTCAAAAAGTTGTGCAACAAAATATTAAGTTAGGGCCTGTTCACATGATGTTTTATGGTGCTGTTTTTTCAGGTGTTTTCTGCGCCAAAAAACACCTCTAAAAACCTGCTGTAGAAAACTGTGTGGAAAAAAATAAAAATAAAGATTCATGCTCTATCATGGAGTCGAATATGTGCTGATTCTCCCATTAAAATGAATGGGAAGCTGAAAAAACACAGCAAAGACGCACCAAAACTGAGTAGACAATCAGCGCAGATTCCATGCAGATTTGTTCAGCGCATTTTCAAAATCCGTTGTGTGAACATACCCTTAAGGGTACCAGTCATTTTTGTCCAGGTCAGTTTGATTAGTTTCTTTTATACAATATTCTGTTGACTAGTAATGGACGAACATTGTCCGGGGCGATTCGCAAACGCGCGTTCACGATCAAATGTTCGCGAACAGCGCGTTCGCAGCGGGCCCCATTCACTTTAATGGCAGGTGAACCTGAAAAACCTTCATGTCAAATTTGTAGCCAGCAAACACTTAATAGAAGTACACAAATAGTCCAACACCATAAATAGTGATATACCAGAGAGGGATCATTAGCAAAAATTCCCACAAAAAATATATACTTTAATCAGGGGACATTTTTATGCGTCTTAAAGGGAAACTCAAAAATTTGCCCTGCCAGAGCCTAGACATATTTGCAGAGTCCATTAAAAATATGCATACGTTACCATAATTTTTTTTCTACCATGGAACTGTATGGTGAACGGGCACCACTGTACAGCATCAGTCTGAGGCATCTGTTAACGCATACATTTTTGGTATGCATTAAAGGGGTTGTCCGGGTTCAGAGCTGGGAGCTGCTCAGATCACCAGCAGGCACTCGCATATAATTTTTTACAGGGTCAACTCACCAGCAGGCCTTCGCCTACAATCTTTTTCATGGTCAGCTCACCAGCAGGCCCTTGCATATAATTTTTTACAGGGTCAGCTCACCAGCAGACCTTCGCATATAATTTTTTAGAGGGTCAGCTCACCAGCAGGCCCTTGCATATATTTTTTTACAGGGTCAGATCACCAGCAGGCCCTCGCATATAATTTTTTACGGGATCAAATCACCTGCAGTCCTTCACCTATAATCTTTTTCAGGGTCAGCTCACCAGCAGGCCCTTGCATATAATTTTTTAGAGGGTCAGCTCACCAGCAGGCCCTCACCTACAATCTTTTACAGGGTCAGCTCACCTGCAGGCCCTCGTATATAATTTTTTAGAGGGTCAGCTCACCTACAAGTCCAGTCCTTACCGCCGGGGGTCGCGTGACTAGTTATCACGAAGTAGTCTCATTTGTTATCGGAATTAACTAGACAAATCACTCCACCAACTAAGAACATCCATGCACCACCACCCACAGAATCGAGAAAGAGCTGTCAATCTGTCAATGCTTTCTGTGTCCGGGCCAGGTGAGGTTTCCCATGTTGAGTCAAATTAAGCCGCAGGCTCCACTCCTAGTCGTGCCCTTCCGTTAATTTCATTTAAGTTTCAGCTTTGCAACCATACTCCCCCCGGAACCCAAAGACTTTGGTTTACCGGAAGCTGCTCGGCGGGTCATGGGAATAAAGCTGCCGGATCGCTGGTCGTCATCGTTTATGGTCGGAACTACGACGGTATATGATCTTCTTCGAACCTTCAACTTTCGTTTTTGATTAATGAAAACATTATTGGCATAGCCCCAGTTCTGAAAACCAACAAAATTGAACCTAGCTGAAGTATTGAGGCGACCCGGCCTGCTTTGAACACTATAAATTTTTTCAATGGTCAGCTAAGCAGCAGAAACTCTCCCATAATTTTTCAAATGGTCTGTTCAGCAGCAGGCCCTCAACCATAATGTTTTAGAGGGTCAGCTCAGCAGCAGGCCCTCGCATATAATTTTTTAGAGGGTCAGATTACCCGCCGACCCTCGCATATAATGTTTTAGAGGGTTAGCTCACCTGCATGCACACACTTACAATCTTTTAGAGGGTCCGCTCAACAGCATGCCCTCACCTACAATCTTTTACAGGGTCAGCTCACCTGCAGGCCCTCACCTAATTATACCAAATAGGCAATTTGCGCGCATGCTGCCTTTTTTGGAACTGGTAGCCGTAGCTGTTCTTCAGGCTCCCTCTAGGGAATCAAACCCTAATTCCCCGTTACCCATGGTCACCATGGTTCATGCTGAAAATAGCATCGAAATTTGATAGGACAGACATCTGAATGGATTGTCGCCATCACGGGGACGTGCAATCGGGCACAGGTCATCTAGAGTCACCATAGCGGCAGCAGGCCATCGTCCATAATGTTTTAGATGGTCATATCAACAGGCCCTTGCACCTTGTAAGTTTTGGCAGCGCTTTCACTAAGTGCATAGGATTTAAGAGTGTAGGAGTCCCACTACCTGAACAATTGTACCACAATGTGAAAGAGGCCCTCCTTTATGTGATATACAGGTTGTATCAGAGTGCCTCTTTCTTTTTGGCAGCATTTGCACTTTATATACAAGTAAATATACAGGAAAGAATGTGTCCTAACAATTTTTCCTCTAAAATCGATTTTATCTTCGGTTTTGTACGTATTATTGTCAGTCTGTAAAAGTGGCATACTCCTCAGACAACATCGTTCCTAGCAGCGACCTGGGAGTCCACATGCTGTTCCCGAACCATTTTGGTGGTGTTACCATCAATTTCTGACCTTTTCCTATGAACCAGGCACCCTCTTCTCTTCAGAGCAGGGATGCCTGGTTTAATGCTTGGGTTTTCCCATTGACTTCCATTATACTCGGGTAATTGGTAGCACCCGAGCATCCCAATGTGTTCGGCCCGAGCCCCTGAGCACCCGAGCAATATGGTTCTCGATCAACACTACTAAATACATAAATAGCAGTTACACTTTAAATATCAAAACACTTGTTTAAGTCATAAGACACTTGTTTAAGTCTAAAAATAAATGTAATGTATGCATTCAACAGTTTTTGGATAATAAGTTAAAAATTGCTCTAGACAGTCCCCCACACTACACTGGAAATATGGAGGCAGACTGTATTGCCTTTCATGTTTTTCTTCAAAACTGCTACAATTGTCCTTTTAAATTCATGAGCTATGTTATAGGTTTTTTTTATAGGGAATTTCAAAACTTAAAATTGATTTGGTTTCTAGTTTCTTATTAAGGTTTAGCTACTCAAGACAAGACAGCCACCCCAGGAAAACAAGCAGATTTGAATTGTCAGTTATATTCTCATTTTTCAGCATCAGTCTTGTTCTCACTTCAAAGGCTTTAACCTGTGTGGCAGATTAATCCTGCCTCCATCTGTGATTTAATAAATCTAATAAGGTTATCTTTTATTTATGCATTATTTTCAGTTGCTAAGTACATCTCTCTGGCAGTCATGAGGATGACACAGAAGTATATTTCGGATGCAAAGCTTTAGGATGCCAGCCATAATATTAAAGACTAGCAGCCAAATAAATATGAACATAGAATAATGGGAACTAAATTTAAATAAAATGCTTATGCTATTTAAGTAAATACATAAATTAGCCCTAATTGGTACTGAAATACAGTATAATAATAAGTTATTTTCAACTTCCAATATAATCTGAGCCTCTACTTTATGATACTTTACTACAATTATCGTATAACAAATTAATAGCAAAGACAGGTGCACTCTGCGGTCTTACTAAACCCTCAAACTGATTTTAAAATTGAGAGATTAGTCAACATGTCCTACGGTGTAGGACATGTCTAAGCCCGGGCACCACGCCAAGGTTTCTCAAGTAGCCCGGGACCTAACACTCTCCTAACTGAGCCGTATGGGCAATACCAGAAGCCAGTGGGCAAATTACAGGAGCATGAGGCCGACTCAAAAACAACTCACCAGTTACCTCCAGCATGTAACCATGCTTGCAGTACTAAAACTCTTCCTTATATTTCCAGAAAACGGCTACAAATTATGTTAACATGGCATAAGACAGATGGAAGGACCTCTACTACCTCTTGCCCTTACTTATTTTTCAATATAGCAAATAGTTTGCTTGCTAGTATTACTAGAGATGAGCAAATTTCTCCAAAATTAGATTTGCCCGCTTCGCAAAAATTAGTTTCGATCCGACTTTATTTGTGGCGAATAGCGTTAAAAAAATGTCTATTTCCTGGCTGCAGAGATCCTTTATAGTGGTGTAGAACGCTTTGCCTTGCAGTAACGAGCATAGGGAGTCTGCTATGGTAGCGAAAAAATACTGTGAGTCAGTATGACATGTAGATGACAGTCGTCGCTCTTATAATCACTGCACACTTCACTTATTTGGGCAGTTACAGGGCCAAAACTGACCAAATGACTAGTGTGTACCCAGCCTTACAGGTCAATGTTAGCGCCAGGTATAAAGAACCATGCAGAGGCCCAAGATCCTACTATAGCGTGAAAGAGCGTACTACTTTTACACCAATTCACTGATTCAAAGATCATAGATTCATACAGAACTTGTTCTATTAAACTCTTACAGAAGTAGAGCCCCCCACCCGACAAAGTGGAGTGGGTGTCAGTAGTGTTGACGTCACATTATTTTGCCCTTCCTCTAATCCGTCAGAACAATAATCCCAAAAAACGGATCCTGTCTGTGGAGCATCCGCCTTCATTTGGTCAGCATTTGGTCAGTAATCCATCAGTATTGCTAAAGCAAAAAAAAGTGGATCCAAAACAGAGAAGACACATGAATGGAATATTTGGTGTCTTCTGTGTTTTGCACCCACTCCTGCTTTTGGCTACCAAATCATAAGCCAATTCTGATGCAAAATAGGCACCACGACATGCAGACCTTACTGCTGTTTCATAGACAGGATCCATTGTGCATCTCATTTTTCCTTCCTTCTGACAGATCAGTAGAAGGGTCAAATAAATGATGATGTCAGCCAGGCAGAAAGGTAAAATAGTGGCCCAGTCATGAAGTGGGGAGGGTGGGAACAGCATGAGAAGTTCACAGAGTGGCCCTATGACATAGTGATGAGGTAGAAGCAGCATGAGGAGAGCACAGAGTGGCCCAATGACAGAGTCTAGGGGTGGAAGCAGCATCAGGAGGAGGCCACAGAGTGGCACAATGACAGTGTAGAGGTGGCAGCAGCATCAGGAGGCCATTAGAGTGGCAGAATGACAGAGCGTGGAGGTGGCGGCAGCAGCATCAGAAGGAGGCCACAGAGTGGCACAATGACAGTGTGGAGGTGGCAGCATCAGCAGCAGCATGAGGAGACCACAGAGTGGCACAAAGACAAATTGTGGATGTGGCAGCAGCAGCATCAGGAGGAGGCCAAAGGGTGGCACAATAACAGAGTGTGGAGGTGGCAGCAACAGCAGCATCAGGAGGATGCCACAGAGTGGCACAATTACAGTGTGGAGGTGGGAGCATTAGCAGCAGCATGAGGAGACCACAGAGTGGCAAAATGACAGAGTGTGGAGGTGGCGGCAGCAGCATCAGGAGGCCACAGAGTGGCTAGGTGACATAGTGTGGAGGTGGCAGCAGCATCAGGATATCACAGAGTGACCAGGTGACAGAGTGGGGAGGTGGGTGGCAATACAAGTACCAGCTGCAGATGATTGGTGAAAGAAGGAGCACTTGGCATCAGATGTGTGGCATCAGGCGGTGTGGCACCGTGGATGATCTAGTTTGATGCATCAGGCATTGGTGGGTTGAAATCCTGGCTGATCCATGCCAGCTGGAACTGCTCTTACCCACCTACCCTACCACAGCAGCCATGGCGGAGGAACGTGAGTGGAGAGGGCCCCCCAAGTCAGACCTGCGAGAGGATGGACAATGGCACAGAAAGGCAGCGGCCAACTGACTACATAGGATGTCTCTATAGTGGTTCAGTTTGTCCTCCCTCTCAGCGGCTGTAAAAAAAGGCCCTCATTCTGGACCTGTAGCAAGTGTCCAAAAGGGTGGATAGCCAGAAGTCATCCCTATGCTGAATGGTGACAATTCGGCTGCCACTACGTAAGCAACTTAGCATGCATTGGTCCATTTGTGCAAGTGACTCGGAGGGACTCCCTGCCTCCATCTCCACTGCATACTGCCATGGTGTGTCTGGGTCCTCTGCCTCGTATTCCTCATCACCCTGTAGCTCCTCTGGCTGCTCCAGCTCCTCCTCTCCTGTCACCTATGTAAAAAAAAAAAACACCCAATTTCCTACATGCTTGTACTCCAATGTCCTCCTCCTCCTTCTCCAGTTCAGCCCCCACAGGGCTCATGTGGCCATGAGATCTAGGTGGTACATCTTCAGTCCCCTGACCATCCAGATTTACCAGCATCTGTTCCAGGACATGAAGCAGTGGAATGACATTGTTCGGCCTGTAGTCCTAGCGACTGAAAAATAACGTGGCCTCTTTAAAGAGCATGAGCAAGCGGCAGGTGTCACAGATGATCTGCCATTGGCTGACATCAAAGTTACACAGGGGAGTACTCCTGTCCACTTGGATCATCAGAAAATCGTTTATGGCCTTTGTCTGTTTGTACAGTCGGTCCAACATATGGAGGGTGGAATTTCAATGAGTGAAATCGTCGCATATTAGCCTATGTTGGAGGATGCCATTCTTCCACTGCAGCTCAAGGAAGGTGTGCTTTGCGGTGTAAGAGTGGCTGAAGTGCATGCAAAGTTTCCTGGCCATTTTTAGGATGTCTTGCAGATGGGTGGAAAACTTTAACCGCCTCCGGACCGCCTAACGCAGGATTGCATTCCGGAGGCGGTCGATTCATTCCTCCTTGACGCGCCGGCGCGTCATCTCGCGAGACGCGAGATTTCCTGTGAACGCGCACACCAGCGGCGATCGTTCGCTGGCAGGCTGTAGATGCGATTTTTTTAACCCCTGAAAGTTATATTAGATGCTGTTTTGTTAACAGCATCTAATATGCCTGCTACCTGGTCCTCTGGTGGTCCCTTTTGCTTGGATCGACCACCAGAGGACACAGGCAGCTCTGTAAAGTAGCACCAAACACCTCTACACTACACCCCCCCTGTCACTTATTAAACCCTTATTAACCCCTGATCACCCCATATTAGACTCCCTGATCACCCCCCTGTCATTAATCACCCCCCTGTAAGGCTGCATTCAGATGTCCATATGTGTTTTGCGGATCCGCGGATCCACGGATCGGATCCGCGGATCCGCAAAACACATACGGACGTCTGAATGGAGTCTTACAGGGGGGTGATCAATGACAGGGATCCACGGATCCGCAAAACACGGACACCGCAAAACACGGACATCGGCAATGTGCTTTCCGCATTTTGCGGATCCGCACATTGCCAAAACTATATAGAAAATGCCTTTTCTTGTCCGCAATTGCGGACAAGAATAGGACATGTTCTATAGGCCCTACAAAAAACGCAGTGTTCGCCCGATCAGGCCTGATCTTGTGCGCACACTTGCGTTCACTCCGCCCCACCGCAGTGACATAATATATATTTTTTCTGATCACTGCAAAAACACCGTAAAATTGCTGCGGCGCTACAAAGATCACTTTTGAGGGGCATGGCGAGTTCATAGAAGATTTTTTATTTTTTTGGCACAAGTAAGGCTACTTTCACACGAGCGTTCGGAGCGGATCCGTCTGATGTTTCATCAGACGGATCCGCTCCGATAATGCAGACGTTTGCATCCGTTCAGAACGGATCCGTCTGCATTATTACTTAGAAAATTTTCTAAGTCAGAAAGTAGCCTGAGCGGATCCGTTCAGACTTTACATTGAAAGTCAATGGGGAACGGATCCGCTTGAAGATTGAGCCATATGGTGTCATCTTCAAGCGGATCCATCCCCATTGACTTCTATCATAAGTCTGGACGGATCCGCTCGCCTCCGCACGGCCAGGCGGACACCCGAACGCTGCAAGCAGCGTTCAGGTGTCCGCTCACTGAGCGGAGCGGAGGCTGAGCGCTGGCAGGCGGATGCATTCTCAGTGGATCCGCCTCCACTGAGAATGCATTAGGGCCAGACGGATGCGTTCGGGGCCGCTCGTGAGCCCCTTCAAACGGAGCGCACGAGCGGACACCCGAACGCTCGTGTGAAAGTAGCCTTAGCGGAATTTTTTTTTGGTTTTGTGTTTTTGTTTTTTCTTACAAAGTCTCATATTCCAATAACTTGTGAAAAAAAAAATTAAATCTCACATGAACTCACCATACCCCTCACGGAATCCAAATGCGTAAAATTTTTTAGACATTTATATTCCAGACTTCTTCTCACGCTTTAGGGCCTCTAAAATGCCAGGGCAGTATAAATACCCTACATGTGACCCCATTTTGGAAAGAAGACACCCCAAGGTATTCCGTGAGGGGCATGGAGAGTTCATGTAAAATTGTATTTTTTGTCACAAGTTAGTGGAATATGAGACTTTGTAAGAGAAAATAAATAAATAATAATAATCATTTTCCGCTAAAAATATTCTAGGAACTCGCCATGCCCCTCACGGAATACCTTGGGGTGTCTTCTTTCCAAAATTCGGGCACTTGTGGAGTATTTATACTGCCCTGGTATTTTAGGGGCCCTAAAGCGTGAGAAGAAGTTTGGAATCCAAATGCGTAAAAAATGCCCTGTGTAATCGTAAAGATTCTCATTGGAATTTGGGCCCCTTTGCGCACCTAGGCTGCAAAAAAGTGTCACACATGTGGTATTGCCGTACTCAGGAGAAGTAGGGCAATGTGTTTTGGGGTGTATTTTTACATATACCCATACTGTGTGAGATAAATATCTCTGTAAAAGACAACTTTTCCCATTTTTTTATACAAAGTTGTCATTTTACAGAGATATTTCTCTCACCCAGCATGGGTATATGTAAAAATACACCCCAAAACACATTGCCCTACTTCTCCTGAGTACGGCGATACCACATGTGTGACACTTTTTTGCAGCCTAGGTGCGCAAAGGGGCCGAAAGTCCAACGAGTACCTTTAGACTTTACAGGGTTGCTCACAATTTAGCCCCGCCCAAAATGCCAGATCAGTAAACACACCCCATAAATGACCCCATTTCGGAAAGTAGACACCCAAAGATATTCGCTGAGGGGCATATTGAGTGCATGAAAGATTGAACGGAATACCTTGGGGTGTCTTCTTTCCAAAATGGGGTCACATGTGGGGTATTTATACTGCCCTGGCATTTTAGAGGCCCTAAAGTGTGAGAAGAAGTCTGGAATCCAAATTCCCTCCTAAAAGATTCTCATTGGAATTTGGGCCCCTTTGCGCACCTAGGCTGCAAAAAAGTGTCACACATGTGGTATCGCCGTACTCAGGAGAAGTAGGGCAATGTGTTTTGGGGTGTCTTTTTACATAAAAATATCTCTCTAAAATGACAACTTTGTATAAAAAAATGGGAAAAGTTGTCTTTTACAGAGATATTTATCTCACCCAGCATGGGTATATGTAAAAATACACCCCAAAACACATTGCCCTACTTCTTCTGAGTACGGCGATACCACATGTGTGACACTTTTTTGCAGCCTAGGTGTGCATAGGGGCCCAAATTCCAAAGAGTATCTTTACGATTTCACAGGGCATTTTTTATGCATTTGGATTCCAGACTTCTTCTCACGCTTTAGGGCCCCTAAAATGCCAGGGCAGTATAAATACCCCAAAAGTGACCCCATTTTGGAAAGAAGACACCCCAGGGTATTCCGTGAGGGGTATGGTGAGTTCATGTAAAATTAAATTTTTTGTCTAAAGTTAGTGGAATATGAGACTTTGTAGGAAAAAAAAAAAATCCTTTTCCGCTAACTTGTGCCAAAAAAATAAAAAATTCTAGGAACTCGCCATGCCCCTCACGGAATACCTTGGGGTGTCTTCTTCACAAAATGTGGTCACTTGTGGGGTATTTATACTGCCCTGGCATTTTATGGGCCCTAAAGCGTGAGAAGTAATTTGGAATCCAAATGCGTAAAAAATGCCCTGTGAAATCGTAAAGATTCTCATTGGAATTTTGGCCCCTTTGCGCACCTAGGCTGCAAAAAAGTGTCACAAATGTGGTATCGCCGTACTCAGGAGAAGTTGGGCAATGTGTTTTGGGGTGTCTTTTTACATATACCCATGCTGGGTGAGAGAAATATCTCTCTAAAATGACAACTTTGTATAAAAAAAATGGGAAAAGTTGACTTTTAGAGATATTTCTCTCACCCAGCATGGGTATATGTAAAAATACACCCCAAAACACATTGTCCTACTTCTTCTGAGTACGGCGATACCACATGAGTGACACTTTTTTGCAGCCTAGGTGCCCAAAGGGGCCCAAATTCTAAAGAGCACCTTTAGGATTTCACAGGGTATTTTTTAGGCATTTGGATTCCAGACTTCTTCTCACGCTTTAGGTCCCCTAAAATGCCAGGGCAGTATAAATACCCCACAAGTGACCCCATTTTGGAAAGAAGACACCCCAAGGTATTTCGTGATGGGCATAGTGAGTTCATGGAAGTTTTTGTTTTTTGTCACAAGTTAGTCGAATATGAGACTTTGTAAGAAAAAAAGAAAAAAGAAAAAATCATTTTCCGCCAATTTGTGACAAAAAATAAAAACTTCCATGAACTCACTATGCCCATCAGCGAATACCTTAGGGTGTCTACTTTCCTAAATGGGGTCATTTGTGGGGTGTTTCTACTGCCTGGGCATTGTAAAACCTCAGGAAACATGACAGGTGCTCAGAAAGTCAGAGCTGCTTCAAAATGCGGAAATTCACATTTTTGTACCATACTTTGTAAACGCTATAACTTTTGCGCAAACCAATAAATATACACTTATTGCATTTTTTTAATCAAAGACATGTAGAACAATACATTTAGAGAAAAATTTATATAGAAATGTAGTTTTATTTGAAAAATTTTACAACTGAAAGTGAAAAATGTCATTTTTTTGCAAAAATTTCGGTCAATTTCGATTAATAACAAAAAAAAGTAAAAATGTCAGCAGCAATGAAATACCACCAAATGAAAGCTCTATTAGTCAGAAGAAAAGGAGGTAAAATTCATTTGGGTGGTAAGTTGTATGACCGAGCAATAAACCGTGAAAATAGTGTAGTGCAGAATTGTAAAAAGTGGTCTGGTCATTAAGGGGGTTTAAGCTAGGGGAGCTGAGGTGGTTAAGAACCGCATGACAACCAGATTGATCACGTGTGCTGAGCAGGGCACATGGCTCAGCCCTCCTTGACGCAGCACTGACACAGTTCTTCCGATTGTCGGTCACCATGGTACCGATTTGGAGTTGTCGCAGAGAAAGCCAGGATTCAATTTCTTGATAAGGGACACGGAGCAGCTCCTCCCCTGTGTGACTCTGTTCCCCCAGGCAAACGAGGTGCAGAATAGCATGACACCGCCATGTCCTGCACATGTCGTATGCTGGAGGGGTACTGTGAATTGTCCCTGTAGTGGAGACTGAGGACACGGTGGAGGATGAGGAAGCAGAGGTGGACATTTTCATAGGACCTGCGGCGTGAGAACGTGGAGGAAGAAGCGGCGTCACCTGGTCAATTTGCTGGTGTGGCTATGCAGAAACCACATTCACCCAGTGGGCCGTAAAGGACATGTATTGTACCTGGCCATAGTTACAGCTCCCAGCTCTGCCGTGCACTTTGGAAGACACCGACAGGCTCAAGTACTAGCACACCTTCAGTTCTACATACTTGTACAGGGCTGGTATTGCCTTTTTGGCAAAGAAATGACGGCTTGGGACTCTCCACCTTGGGCTCAAGCCATCAGTTCTCTAATAGGTGCAGAGTCCACCACTTGGAAAGGGAGGGACTGCAGCCCCAGCAACTTGGCCAGGAGCACATTTAGCTTGTGCGCCGTTGGATGAGTGCACACATAATGTTGTCTGTTAGCAATCGCTTCGGTGATTGATTGCTGACGGAATGACTGACGAGGAGTAGGAGGAGGAGCAGGAGCCTCAGGACCAGCAGATGATGGGAAGGACAGACAGTTTCCTTCGGCTGAGGTGGTGGTGCTTTGACTGCCTATAATTGGGTGCATGCCACTGGGTGATGCAGCGGTTGCTGCATCAGGATGGACCACCACTTCGGAGCCACGGTTGTCCCAGGCCACTTTATGGTGACGCTGCATTTGTTGATGCAGGGCCCTGGGGCCAACATTGGCACACTGGCCACGCTTTACCTTCTGCCCACAGATTCTACAAATGGCCATGTTCACCTCCTCCGGTGGCTAAACAAAAAGCTGCCACATGGCCAAGTAGGTTATTTTACCCCCAACACTCCACACTGACTGACTGCTACCGCCGCTGCTTCCGTGAACCCCTGCACTACTACTTTCTGGGCAGGTAGGCTCCTGCAAAGCGGGTGTTCTAACCCGGGCACGTTTGGCTCCCGATCTCCCACTGCTGCCACCCTTCTAACTCCCGGCCAAGCTATCAACATGCTGGCTCCGCCGTTGCCTCACGGGCAAGCTGCCATCCTCTTCTCCCGATGATGATAAAGCCCCTAATTCAGTGCGATCAGTTACTTCATCATCATCGAGTACTGTCTACACATCACTGATGTCCTCCTCAATGTTCTTCTCTGGCTGAGGGAACAGAAAAGGACAGAGGCAGGTTGAGGACAGGAAAGGGCACAGGGCCTGCTCCCGGGCCATGCCAATTAAGGGTCAACCATTCAAGAACCGCTGAGGCTGGTCAAGACACGACCGCTAGATGACACAGGGAACTCAGGCCTCTTGCTGCGACTCCTGCTGCCACGCCCCCTTACTCTGTTGCGACATGTGCCTGCTCCAGAAACATTTAGGCCTCTGCCACTCCCCTGTGCAGGACCTGGCACTTCTCTGTCTGACATACTGTCAAATAAGTAAATACAAATTTAATTAAAACACCCCAAAAAGTCAGAAATTTTCTCACTTCACCACACAACGGCTAATAGGCCCTTTTTTCCCCACTAATACACACCCAAAAAGGTTTTTGATTATATAACTGCACCGCTAAACGACAAATAATATATATTTTTGTGCCACTAATACATGCCAAAAAGGGCTTTAGAACATATAGCTGCACAGCTGAATAGCAAATAATATATATTTTTTGCCACTAATAAATGCCAAAAAGGGCTTTAGAACATGATATAACTAGTGATGGACGAACATCGGCTGGGAAGATTCGCGAACGCGAATGCGCGAACACGATCAAATGTTCATGAACCGCAAGTTTTCCCACTAATTAATTACTAGGAGTGCACAAATCGTCCCACAACATGGACAGTGACATACCAGAGGGGGATCAATGGCAAAAATTCTCACAAAAAATATGTATTTTAATCAGGAGCCATTTTTATGCGTCTTAAATAGTGTTGAGCGAACCAGAACTATAAAGTTCGGGTTCGGTGTTCGGCGAGTTTATGGCCCTTTTTGAAAGGCTGCAGAGCAGCCAATCAACAAGTGTTTAACTCGTGTGCCCTTAGAAGCCATCACAGCCATGTCTACTAATGTAATGGCATGGCTGTGATTGGCCAGTGCAGCATGTGACCCAGCTTCTATATAAGCTGGAGTCATGTAGCGCTGCGCGTCACTGTGCTCTGATTAGTGTAGGGATAGGATGCTGCTGCTGGGAGGAAAGAATCTTTAATCAGAAGTGCTTGTTAACTCAGCGATCTACATCGATTTTGTTTTGTGGGTGCAGTGCACAATCTTTTTACCCTGCCCTGAGCCCAGTGACACAGAAAAATAACTTTTATCTGTCTGTTAGGTGGGCGTTGGCGGCCATGTTGTGCAAGTTCAGTGCACAAGCACAGCATATGTGCATTTGTGACAGTCAAATACAATCTTGAAATACTGCAATAATATTCTGGGTTTAAAAAAACACCCATTTTTGGCAATATCCTACATCTGGTGCCTTTGCAACATTTGTCAGTGTGAAATACAAGCTTGAAATACTGCAATAATTTTCTGGGTTTAAAAAAGCACCCATTTTTGGCAATACCCTACATTTGGAGCCTATGCAGCATTTGTTAGTGTGAAATACAAGCTTGAAATACTGCAATAATATTCTGGGTTTTAAAAAAACACAAATTTTTGGCAATATCCTACATCTGGTACCTTTGCAGCATTTGTCAATGTGAAATACAAGTTTAAAATTCTGCAATGATATTCTGGGTTTTAAAAAAAACCACTAATTTTTGGCAATACCCTACAACAGGACCTTTTCAGCATTTGTCAGTTTGAAATACAATCTTAAAATACTGCCATAATATTCTGTGTTTAAAAACCACCCATTTTTGGCAATACCCTACATCTGGGACCTATGCTGCATTTGTTAGTATGAAATACAAGCTTGAAATACTGCAATATTATTCTGTTATTCAAAAAATTAAAAATAAAACATTTTGGGCAAAATACTAAATTTGCGGCGTTTGATGCATCTGTCAGTGTTAAATACAAGTGTTAGATACTGCTGGTATATTCTGTTATTTAAAAAAACACCCATTTTGGGCAAAATACTAAATTTGCAGCCTTTGCTGCATCTGTCAGTGTAAAATACAACCTTGAAATAATATTCTTATTAAGAAAAAAACACAATTTTTTTGGGCAATACCCTACATCAGTTGCATTTTCAGCATTTCTTAGTGTGAAATACAAGCTTGAAATACTGCAATAATATTCTGTGTTTTAAAAAGCACCCATTTTTGGCAATACCCTACATCTGGGGCCTTTGCAGCATTTGTTAGTGTGAAATACAAGCTTGAAATACTGCAATAATATTCTATTATTTAAAAAAAAAAAACACCCATTTTGGGCAAAATACTAAATTTGCAGCATTTGCTGCATCTGTCAGTGTGAAATACAAGCGTTAGATACTGCTGTTATATTCTGTTATTTAAAAAACACCCATTTTGGGCAAAATACTAAATTTGCCCGCTTTGCTGCATCTGTCAGTGTGAAATACAAGCTTAAAATACTTCAAAAATATTCTGTTATAAAAAAAAAAATAGGGACAATACCATACATCAGGGGCCTTTTCTGCATTTGTCAGTTCAAAATACAAGCTTGAAATACAGAATTAATAATCTGTGTTTTAAAATAACACAAATTTTTGGCAATACCTTATATCAGGGGCCTTTTCAGCATTTGTCAGTGTGAAATACAAGCTTGAAACACTGCAAAGATATTCTGTTATTAAAAAAAACACCAATTTTCGGCAATACCCTACATCTATGGCCTATGCAGCATTTGTTAGTGTGAAATACAAGCTTGAAATACTGCAATTTTATTCTGTTATAAAAAATAAAAAAAACATTTTGGGCAAAATACTAAATTTGTGGCGTTTGCTGCATCCTTCAGTGTGAAATACAAGCGTTAGATACTGCTAGTATATTCTGTTATTTAAAAAACACCCATTTTGGGCAAAATACTAAATTTGCGGCCTTTGATGCATCTGTCCGTGTAAAATACAAGCGTTAGATGCTGCTGTTATATTCTGTTATAATAAAAAAAAAAAAAACATTTTGGGCAAAATACTAAATTTGCGGCCTTTGCTGCATCTGTCAGTGTGAAATACAAGCGTTAGAAACTGCTGTTATATTCTTTTATTTAACCCCTTAAGGACACAGCCTTATTTCACCTTAGGACCAGGCCATTTTTTGCAAATCTGACCAGTGTCTCTTTAAGTGCTAATAACTTGAAAACGCTTTGACTTATCCAGGCCATTCTGAGATTGTTTTTTCGTCACATATTGTACTTCATGACACTGGTAAAATGAAGTAAAAAAAAATATTTTTTTTGCACAAAAAAAATACCTAATTTACCAAAAATTTGGAAAAATTTGCAAATTTCAAAGTTTCAGTTTCTCTACTTCTGTAATACATAGTAATACCCTCAAAAATTGTGATTTTTGTGACTTTACATTCCCCATATGTCTACTTCATGTCTGAATTATTTTGGGAATGATATTTCATTTTTTGGGGATGTTATAAGGCTTAGAAGTTTAGAAGCAAATCTTGAAATTTTTCTGAAAATTACAAAAACTTAATTTTTAGGGACCAGTTCAGGTCTGAAGTCACTTTGCGAGGCTTACATAATAGAAACCACCCAAAAATGACCCCATCTAAGAAACTACACCCCTCAAGGTATTCAAAACTGATTTTACATACGTTGTTAACCCTTTAGGTGTTGCACAAGAGTTATTGGCAAATGGCGATGAAATTTGAGAATTTCCTTTTTTGCTAATTTTCCATTTTAACCCATTTTTTCCCACTAACAAAGCAAGGTTTAACAGCCAAACAAGACTGAATCTTTATTGCCCTGACTCAGCTGTTTACAGAAACACCCCATATGTGGCCGTTAACTATTGTACGGCCACACAGCGGGGCGTAGAGTGAAAGGTGCGCCGTTTGGTTTTTGGAAGGCAGATTTTGCTGGACTGGTTTTTTGACACCATGTCCCATTTGAAGCCCCCCTGATGCACCCCTAGAGTAGAAATTCCATAAAAGTGACCCCATCTAAGAAACTACACCCCTCAAGGTATTCAAAACTGATTTTATAAACTTTGTTAACCCTTTAGGTGTTGCACAAGATTTAATAGAAAATAGAGATACAATTTCAAAATTTCACTTTTTTGGCAGATTTTCCATTTTAATATTTTTTTTCCAGTTACAAAGCAAGGGTTAACAGCCAAACAAAACTCATCATTTATGGCCCTGATTCTGTAGTTTACAGAAACACCCCATATGTGGTCGTAAACTGCTGTACGGGCACACGGCAGGGCGCAGAAGGAAAGGAATGCCATACGGTTTTTGGATGGCAGATTTTGCTGGACTGTTTTTTTTGACACCATGTCCCATTTGAAGCCCCCCTGATGCACCCCTAGAGTAGAAACTCCAAAAAAGTGACCCCATTTTAGAAACTACGGGATAGGGTGGCAGTTTTGTTGGTACTAGTTTAGGGTACATATGATTTTTGGTTGCTCTATATTACACTTTTTGTGCGGCAAGGTAACAAGAAATAGCTTTTTTGGCACCATTTTTTTTTTTTGTTATTTACAACATTCTTCTGACAGGTTAGATCATGTGGTAATTTTATAGAGCAGGTTGTCAAGGACGCGGCGATACCTAATATGTATACATTTTTTTTATTTATGTAAGTTTTACACAATAATTTCATTTTTAAAACAAAAAAAAATGTTTTAATGTCTCCATAGTCTAAGAGCCATAGTTTTTTCAGTTTTTGGGCGATTATCTTAAGTAGGGTCTCATTTTTTGCGGGATGAGATGACGGTTTGATTGGCACTATTTTGGGCTGCGTATGACTTTTTGATTGCTTGCTATTACCCTTTTTGTGATGTAAGATGACAAAAAATGGCTTTTTTTACACCGTTTTTTTTTTTTTTTACGGTGGTCACCTGAAGGGTTAGGTCATGTGATATTTTTATAGAGCCGGTTGATACGGACGCGGCGATACCTAATATGTATGCTTTTTTTATTTATGTAAGTTTACACAATGATTTCATTTTTGAAATAAAAAAAAATCATGTTTTTGTGTTTCCATAGTCTAAGAGCCATAGTTTTTTCAGTTTTTGGGCGATTATCTTGGGTAGGGTATTATTTTTGCGGGATGAGATGACGATTTGATTGTTACAATTTTGGCGTACATGCGACTTTTTTGATCACTTTTATTACCTTTTTTTGGAAGTAAGGTGGGCAAAATGTAAATTTCATCATAGTTTTTTATTTTTTATTTTTATGGCCGTTCGGGTAAAGTAACATGACCGTTTTATAGATCAGGTCGTTACGGACGCGGCGATACCTAATATGTGTAGTGTATTTTTTTATTTTTTTTAATTCAGTGATAAATGTGTTTTTTTTTTAACTTAACTTTTTTTTACTTTTTTTTACTTTTTTTTTGACCCAGACCCACTTGGTTCTTGAAGATCCAGTGGGTCTGATGTCTGTATAATACAGTACAGTACACTATATAGTATTTTGTACTGTATTTTACACTTTGTCTGAACAGATCTATGCCTTTAGCACAGATCTGTTCAGCACCATGGACAGCAGGATGCCTGAGAAGGCGTCCTGTTGCCATGGGAACCTTCCCTGTCTGCTCAGTAGTGGCCAGAACTGCGCAGACGGGGAAGGGTAAGGATGGGGCTGTCGGGGGGCTGTCTGTGAGCTCTCTCCATCGGGGGGCTGCAAAGGCACAGCAGCCCCCCGATGGGAGAGGGAGGGAGCTCCCTGAGCTGTTAACCTTTTCCATACAGCGGTCCGTACGGACCGCGGTATGGAAAGGGTTAAACGGCTGACATCGCATCGCAGATGTCACCCGTTTATACCAGGATGTCAGCAATGTGCTGGCATCCTGGTATACCCACTAACCACCAACGATTATTCAAGGGGAGGCGGGCGGGGGATCGCGATACCGCCTGCCGCACCTCCCGCCTCCCGCACCGCCCGCACCGCCCGAAACCCTCCCCCTGCACCTCCCACCAGGCTAAAATCACTCAGGGGTGCAGGGGGGGGAGATACAGACATATTTTAGGAATACTAAAGTTTCTGATCCCCGCGGTCAGAGACCGCGGGGATCGGAAACTGCAGAAATCGCAGCAAACCGCGGGTCTGAATTGACCTGCGGTTTGCCGCGATCGCCGACATGGGGGAGTCATGGGACCCCCCCGCTCATTTAGCCTAGGTGCCTGCTCAATGATTTGAGCAGGCACTGGGTTCCGATCACTGCCAGCCGCACGGGCACAAGTACCAGGGCACAAGGGCGTACCTGTATGCCCTATGTCCTTAAGGGGTTAAAAAACACCCATTTTGGGAAAAATATTAAATTTGCCCGCTTTACTGCATCTGTCAGTGTGAAATACAAGCTTGAAATACTGCAAAAATATACTGTTATTAGAAAAATAAAAACTTTTTTGACAATACCATACATCAGGGGCCTTTTCAGCATTTGTCAGTTTGAAATACAAGCTTAAAATACTGCGATAATAATCTGTGTTTTTAAAAAAAACACCAATTTTTGGCAATACCCTACATCGGGGGCCTTTTCAGCATTTGGCCTTATGCAAACGATCGTTGTTTTTTTCCGTGTCCGTTGTGCCGTTTTTCGTGATTTTCTGCGGAACCATTGACTTTCAATGGGTCCGTTGAAAACTCGGCTAATGCACAGTTTGTCATCCGTGTCCGTGATTCGTGGTTCCAGTCCGTCAAAAAAATATAACCTGTCCTATTATTTTCGCGGAAAACGGTTTGCGGACCCATTCAAGTCAATGGGACCGCTAAAAAACACGGAGGCACACAAGATTGTCATCCGCGTCCGTTTTTTTCCTATCATTTGCATGGCAAACCTGTCTTAGATTTTTTTTTACTTTCCTTTATCTCTGGTGATCCTCCAAAAATAAAGGTAGACACACGGAAACAAAAACGGAAGCGGATCACGAATTAACGGAACCCGATTTTGCGGAACGGAACACAACAACGGTCGTGTGCATGAGGCCTTTGTCAGTGTGAAATACAAGCTTGAAACACTGCAAAAAAATTCTGTTATTAAAAAAACACCAATTTTTGGCAATACCCTACATCTGGGGCCTATGCAGCATTTGTTAGTGTGAAATACAAGCTTGAAATACTGCAATTTTATTCTGTTATAAAAATAAAAATAAAACATTTTGGGCAAAAAACGAAATTTGTGGTGTTTGCTGCATCTTTTAGTGTGAAATACAAGCGTTAGATACTGCAAGTATATTCTGTTATTTAAAAAACACCAATTTTGGGCAAAATACGAAATTTGCGGCCTTTGCTGCATCTGTCCTTGTGAAATACAAGCGTTTGATACTGCTGTTTAATTTTGTTATAAAAAAAATAAAACATTTTGGGCAAAATACTAAATTTGCGGCCTTTGCTGCATCTGTCAGTGTGAAATACAAGCTTGAAATACTGCAAAAATATTCTGTTATTAAAAAAAAAATAACTTTTTTGACAAGACCATACATCTGGAGCCTATACAGCATTTGTCAGTGTGAAATACAAGCTTGAAATACTGCCATAATATTCTGTGTTCAAAAACCACCCATTTTTGGCAATACCCTACATCTGGGGCCTATACTGCATTTGTTAGTATGAAATACAAGCTTAAAATGCTGCAATTTTATTCTGTTATTAAAAAAATAAAAATAAACATTTTGGACAAAATACTAAAATTTGCGGCGTTTGCTGCATCTGTCAGTGTGAAATACAAGTGTTAGATACTACAATAATATTCAGTTTTTTTAAAAACACCCATTTTGAGCAGAATAGTAAATTTGTCACCTGTGCTGCATCTGTCAGTGTGAAATACAAGCGTTAGATACTGCTGTTATAATCTGTTATTTAAAAAACATCAATTTTGGGCAAAATACTAAATTTGTGGCCTTTGCTGCATCTGTCAGTGTGAAATACAAGTGATAGATACTGCTGTTATTTTCTGTTATTAAAAAAAAAAAACATTTTGAGCAAAATACAAAATTTGCGGCTTTTGCTGCATCTGTCAGTGTGAAATACAAGCTTGAAATACTGCAATAATCTTAAGGGTTTTAAAAAAAAACACCCATTTTTGGCGATACCATACATCAGGGGCCTTTTCAGCATTTGTCAGGGTGAAATACAAGCGTGAAATATTGCAAAAATATTCTGTTATTAAAAGAAACATCAATTTTTGGCAATACCCTACATCTGGGGCCTGTGCAGCATTTGTTAGTGTGAAATACAAGCTTGAAATTCTGCAATAATATTCTGGGTTTTAAAAAACACCCATTTTTGGCAATACCCTACATCAGGGGCCTTTTCAGAATTTGTCAGTGTAAAATACAAGCTTGAAATACTGCAATAATTTTATGTTATTAAAAATAAACACCCATTTTTGGCTATACCCTACACCTGGGGCCTATGCAGCATTTATTAGTGTGAAATACAAGCTTGAAATACTGAAAAAATATTCTGTTATTAAAAAAAAACACAAATTTTTGGGCAATACCCTACATCAGGGGCCTTTTCAGAATTTGTCAGTGTGAAATACAAGCTTGAAATACTGCAATATTGGGCAAAATACTAAATTTGCGGCCTTTGCTGCACCTGTCAGTGTGAGATACACGCATTAGATACTGCTGTTATAATCTGTTATTAATAAAACACTCATTTTGGGCAAGATACAAAATTTGCGGAGAATGAGGAGAGCGGTAAATAAGGGACGTGGCCCCGGTAGTGGTGCTGCTGGTGGAGCTCCTGTTGCAGGGAGAGGACGTGGTCGATCTGTGCCAGCTACACGCACAAGTGAAACACCTTCCTCAGGTGAGAGTAGGCGACAGAACCTTCAGCGTTATTTGGTCAGGCCTAGTGCGGCTCTGCGAATGGTGATTCCAGAACAAGTACAGGCGATAGTAGATTGGGTGGCTAACAGCGCCTCCAGTTCCTTCTCATTGTCTCTCACCCAGTCTCCTGCAGAAAGATAAGAGTTGGCACATGCAGACAATGTCCATCAGTATTTCACCTCACCCGCTTGCAAATCAGCCAATCAGTCTGAGCCCCAAGTCATGCAGCAGTCTCTTATGCTTTTTGATGACTCTGCTAACAGGGTTTCCCAGGGCCAACCACATAGCCCTGCCCCAGAAGTGGAAGTGATTGAGTGCACCAATGCCCAACCACTTATGTTTCAGGATGAGTACATGGTAGGACCACCGCAGCACGTCTCGGATGATGACGAAATGCAGGTGCCAACTGTTGTGGCTTTCTGCATTGTGCAGACCAACAAGGAGGGAAGGGGTGAAGACTGGGTGGAAGATGATGTGGAGGACGATGAGGTCCTCGACCCCACATGGAATCAAGGTCATGCGAGTGACCTGTGTAGTTCGGAGGAAGAGGCGGTAGTCGCACAGATCCACCAGCACAGCAGAAGAGGGAGCAGGGTGCAAAAGCGGAGCGGCCGTACACTAGACAGTACGCCTGCTACTGTCCAACGCAGCAAGGGACCGAGCACACCAAAGCCAGCTCCAAGGAGTTCCCTGGCGTGGCAGTTCTTCAGACAATGTGCTGACGACAAGACACGAGTGGTTTGCACGCTGTGCAATCAGAGCCTGAAGCAAGGCATAAACGTTCTCAACCTGAGCACAACCTGCATGACCAGGCATCTAAGTGCAAAGCACGAGCTGCAGTAGAGTAGACACCACAAAAACCAAGAAAGGTCTCTAGCTCCTCCTGCTTCCTCTTCTGCTACATTCTCGCCCTATTCATCCACCTCTGGAGTGACAGTGGCACCTGCCACCCCGCAAACAGAGGATCTGCCAGCAACACCACCACCTGGGTCAACAAGCATCTCCAACATGTCCTATGGAAGCGTTCAGTTCTCTATGTCCCAAACACTGGAGCGGAAGAGGAAGTACTTCCCTACCCACCCACGATCCCTGGCCCTGAATGCCAGCATTTCAAAATTAATGGCCTTTGAAATGCTGTCATTCCGTCTGGTGGAGACTGTCCCACAGTACGTCGTGCCCAGCTTTACTACTTTTCCAGGTGAGCCATTCCTTCCCTGCACAACCAAGTGGGGGATAAAATCTGGTGTGTACTGCGCAACTCCATCTGTGGCAAGGTCCACCTAACTCCGGATACATGGACCAGTAAGTACGGTCAGGGACGTTATATCTCCCTAGCAGCAAACTGGGTAAATGCAGTGGCGGCTGGGCCTGAGGCGGATAGCAGTTTGCCGCATGTCCTTCCACCACCGAGGATTGCAGGGTCCCTTCTCTTTGCCTCCTGTTGCTTCCAGCTCCTACTCTGCTGCCTCATCCTCTAACGCCTCCTCAGCCGGTCAGCATAACACCTTCACCACCAACTTCAGAACAGCCAGGAGTAAACGACAGCAGGCAGTTTTAAAATGTATTTCTTTGGGGGACAAACCCCACACCGTGCAGGAGCTATGGACGGGCATGAACAACAGACTGATGAGTGATTGGTGCCAGTGAGCCTCAAGCCTGGCCTGGTGGTGTGCGATAATGGGGGAAATCTCGTAGCAGCTCTGGGACTAGCCGGTTTGCCGCACATCCCTTGCCTGGAGCATGTGCTTAATTTTGTGGTGCAGAGATTACTTAAAAATTACCCCGATATGTCAGAGCTGGTGCAGAAGGTGCGGGCCGTCTGTGTGCGCTTTCGGCGTTCTCACCCTGCTGCTGCTCGCCTTTCAGCGCTGCAGCGTAACTTCGGCCTTCCGGCTAGAGATGGTCTTGCTGTTCGCCAAGCGGTCGGTTCGCGGCGAACTTTGCTTGTTCGCTGTTCGCCGAACATGCGAACATATGGCGATATTCGCGACCGCCATATTCTTTTACATTGTGAAGAACTTTGACCCACGACACATCCATCAGGTGGTATAGGACAGCCAATTGAGACATTTCAGCACATGGACATACCCCCTACCTTATAAATAGACCCGATCTGGCCGCCATTTTACATTCAGTCTTTTGTCAGTGTAGGGAGAGGTTGCTGTGTGGAGCAGAGACAGACTTTTAGAGTGTTAATAGTGACACAAATCGCTAGCTAGTAGGACCACAAAATTCCTTTTAAGGACTGGTATAGGTGTGCTATTGATTGGTGTGCAGTATATAGGGGTGTAATACACTTATAATATACTTTCTAATATAGAAAGCATATTATAGTGGATTTGTATTGTGCAGCATTGTGACTGGTGATCGGTTCTGTAGCGATACTACAACTACAAAGAGTGACAAACGCTAATAGAAAAAAGTATTATAACTGGTGTGATAGACCAGCGGCCCCCAAAACCACATATTGAAGAGGGGTGTTATATAAGAATATACTTTAAATTGTGTATTTGGGTACTGCAAAAATGTATCCGCTTTCACTGCGTTACCTCTGCTACACACAGTGAGAAAATTTAAAGGAAAAACTTTTTTATAACTGGTGTAATTATAAACCAGTGGCCCCCAAAACCACATATTGAAGTGGGGTGTTATCTAAGAATATACTTTTCAAATAGTGTATTTGGGAACTGCAGAAATGTATCTGCTTTCACTGCGTTACCTCTGCTACACACAGTGAGAAAATTTTAAGGATTTTTTTTTTTATAACTGGTGTGATAGACCAGCGGCCCCCAAAACCACATATTTAAGCAGGTTTGTTATATAAGAATATACTTTTTAAATAGTGTATTTGGGTACAGCAGAAATTTATCCGCTTTCACTGCGTTACCTCTGCTTAACACAATGAGAAAATTTAAAGGAATTTTTTTTTTTATAACTGGTGTGATTATAGACCATTGGCCAGCAAAACCACATATTGAAGTGGGCTGTTATACAGTTGCAAGAAAAAGTATGTGAACCCTTTGGAATGACAGGGATTTCTGCACAAATTGGTCATAAAATGTGATCTGATCTTCATCTAAGTCACAACAATAGACAATCGCAGTCTGCTTAAACTAATAACACACAAAGAATTAAATGTTACCATGTTTCTATTGAACACACCATGTAAATATTCACAGTGCAGGTGGAAAAACTATGTGAACCCCTAGACTAATGACATCTCCAAGAGCTAATTGGAGTGAGGTGTCAGCCAACTGGAGTCTAATCAATGAGATGAGATTGGAGGTGTTGGTTACAGCTGCCCTATAAAAAACACACACCAGTTCTGGGTTTGCTTTTCACAAGAAGCATTGCCTGATGTGAATGATGCTTCACACAAAAGAGCTCTCAGAAGACCTACGATTAAGAATTGTTGACTTGCATAAAGCTGGAAAGGGTTATAAAAGTATCTCCAAAAGCCTTGCTGTTCATCAGTCCACGGTAAGACAAATTGTCTATAAATGGAGAAAGTTCAGCACTGCTGCTACTCTCCCTAGGAGTGGCCGTCCTGTAAAGATGACCTCAAGAGCACAGCGCAGACTGCTCAATGAGGTGAAGAAGAATCCTAGAGTGTCAGCTAAAGACTTACAAAAGTCTCTGGCATATGCTAACATCCCTGTTAGCGAATCTACGATACGTAAAATACTAAACAAGAATGGATTTCATGGGAGGATACCACAGAGGAAGCCACTGCTGTCCAAGAAAAAAACATTGCTGCACGTTTACAGTTTGCACAAGAGCACCTGGATGTTCCACAGCAGTACTGGCAAAATATTCTGTAGACAGATGAAACCAAAGTTGAGTTGTTTTGAAGAAACACACAACACTATGTGTGGAGAAAAAGAGGCACAGCACACAACATCAAAATCTCATCCCAACTGTGAAGTATAGTGGTGGGAGCATCATGGTTTGGGGCTGCTTTGCTGCATCAGGGCCTGGATGGATTGCAATAATCGACGGAAAAATGAATTCCCAAGTTTATTAAGACATTTTGCAGGAGAACTTAAGGCCATCTGTCCACCAGCTGAAGTTCAACAGAAGATGGGTGTTGCAACAGGGCAACGACCCAAAGCATAGAAGTAAATCAACAACAGAATGGCTTAAACAGAAGAAAATACGCCTTCTGGAGTGGCCCAGTCAAAGTCCTGACCTCAACCTGATTGAGGTGCTGTGGCATTACCTCAAGAAAGCGATTCACACCAGACATCCCAAGAATATTGCTGAACTGAAACAGTTCTGTATAGAGGAATGGTCAAGAAATACTCCTGACCGTTGTGCACGTCTGATATGCAACTACAGGAAATGTTTGGTTGAAGTTATTGCTGCCAAAGGAGGTTCAACCAGTTATTAAATCAAGGGTTCACATACTTTTTCCACCTGCACTGTGAATGTTTACATGGTGCATTCAATAAAACCATGGTAACATTTAATTATTTGTGTGTTATTAGTTTAAGCAGACTGTGATTGTCTATTGTTGTGACTTAGATGAAGATCAGATTACATTTTATGATCAATTTGTGCAGAAATCCATATCATTCCAAAGGGTTCACATACTTTGTCTTGCAACTGTATAAGAATATACTTTTCAAATAGTGTATTTGGGTACTGCAGAAATTAATCCGCTTTCACTGCGTTACCTCTGCTACACACAGTGAGAAAATTCAAAGGAAATTTTTTTTTAGAACTGGTGTGATAGACCAGTGGCCCCCAAAACAACATATTGAAGCGGGGTGTTATATAAGAATATACTTTTCAAATAGTGTATTTGGATACTGCAGAAATGTTGCCGCTTTCACTGTGTTACCCCTGCTACACAGAGTGAGAAAATTAAAAGGAAAACATTTTTTATAACTGGTGTGATAGACCAGTGGCCCCCAAAACCACATATTGAAGCGGGGTGTTATATAAGAATATACTTTTCAAATAGTGTTTTTGGGTACTGCAGAAATTTAGCCACTTTCACTGCGTTACCTCCTCTACACAGTGAAAAAATTTAACTGAATTTTTTTTTTTATAACTGGTGTGATAGACCAGTATCCCCCCAAAATGACATATTGAAGCGGGGTGTTATCTAAGAAAATACTTTTCAAATAGTGTATTTGGGTACTGCAGAAATTTTTCCGCTTTCGCTGCGTTACCTCTGCTACACACAGTGAGAAAATTTCCAGGATTTTTTTTTTATAACTGGTGTGATAGACCAGTGGCCCCTCAAAACGACATATTGAAGCGGGGTGTTATATACCTTCTTCCATATACACTACACTTCTCTAGAGACTTTTGTCACCTGTCATTTTAAAAATGACAGGCAGAGGAAGAGGCAGGCCCTTTCGCAGAGGTGGTAGGGGTAGGGCAGGAGCACCAAGCCGGAACCAAAGTGGGAAGTTGCAGAAGGTGCGTTCAATTACATCAAAGGACGCACCAGACTTAGTTGAGTGGCTCACTCAGTCTTCCGCTTCTGCACCATCCTCATCCTCTCTATCTGCACCCTCTTCACTCTCTGCTGTGTGCACCCCCAAAGACACCACTACCAACACCACCACCACCACCACCATCATATACCCTCCGCTTGAGTCACAGGAATTATTTTCTGATCCATCACAAGACATTTCCGATGCGCAGCCATTCTTGGCATCGGATCAGGAAGAGGAGGTAGCAACAGTCGCCACTCAGCAGTCTGACGACAGTACCCAGATCAGCCCAAAGAGGTTGGTCCCCGCTGTTAATGCCTACTCCGAGATCTCTAACGTTAGTGGTGGGAAAGGTGACGTTGATGATGACGTGTCTATGGACGTAACGTGTGTGCCCACAAGAGAGGAAGAGGAGTGGAGTTCAGAAGGAGAGATGGACCAGCAGATAGGGAGGAGAAGCAGGCCGAACTTACATTGCACAGAAGGGACAAACCAGACTGCTAATGTATAAGGAGCGAGCCATCAACCATGTACGGTCACATCTGGCGCTCCCAGGACGCCGGCACATAGCCTTGCAGTGTGGGCTTTTTTAATGTGTCAGCTGCTGACAATAGTGTTGCCATCTGCAGCCTTTACAGTCAACGCATAAGTCGTGGTAAGCCCAATACTCACCTAGGGACGACCGCCTTAAGAAGGCACCTGGCCTCCAATCACCGAGCCCAATGGGAGCAACGCCGTCAGAACCCACAAAGTCACACTCCCGGCTCTCACTGTCCAGCCTCTTCTCCTTCTCTCTCCTCACAATTGTCCTCCACTCCACCTTCCATCATGCCGTCCTAACGTTTGTCAGGAAAAAGCCAGGCTTCCGTGGCCCAAATGTTCGAGGGTAAAAAAATTATGACGCCGGATAACCCTCTTGCCCAACTATTGACCGCTGGCTTGTCGGAACTGATAACCCGCCAACTACTGCCATATAAACTTGTGGACTCAGAGGTCTTTCGAAAATTTGTGGCCATTGGAACACCACAATGGAAGGTCCCAGGTAGGAAATATTTCTCGCAGAAGGGCATCCCAGAGCTATATGGCCATGTTCAGCGGCAAGTGAATGTATCTCTGGCACACAGTGTCGGTGCCAAGATACATCTGACCATGGCTCGCCTTGCTGACATTCAGCGGCGACACAACCTGCCCATCAGACGTCTTATTTGTGACTGCCCGACGTGATGAAACTCAGCCTTGTATATGCTCGATCGGCTGCTCCTGCAGAAATGTGTAGTTAAAGACTACCTGTACGAACTCTGCGGCAGGACAGGTTCTGGGAGCTTTTTTTCCACCGCGCCAGTGGCTGCTCATGTGCGACGCATGCAGACTTCTGCGGCCATTTGATGAGATCACCAAACTGGTCAGTCGCAGCTTGGGTGCCATCAGTGACATTGTACCTTTTGCCTTCTTTCTGGAGCGTGCATTGCGTCGTGTCATTGATCAAGCCGTCGAGGAGCAGGAAGATGAGGGAGTCGCAATGCTGGATGAATTCCCAGGGGGGGCTACTCCATCTGAGACAAGTCAACAACAGGAGTCTGAAGAGCAGTCAGAGGAGGATGGTGACGGGGAGGAGGAGGAGGAGCAAGAAGAGCATGCTTTAAACCTTTCTGGGATCCCTGGTGTTGTTTGTAGATGGGGGGAGGAGAACGAGGATGACATTATCCTAGATGATGAGCAGGACCCAGGCCACTACACCGCTTTCAGTTTTTCAGTTTAGTGTGTGGAGGCCTTCATGTCCCAGTGTTTTAAGAGGGACCCCCGTATAAAAAGCATAAAAGGCAAGGACCAGTACTGGGTGGCAACGTACTTAGATCCCCGGTACAAAAACAAAATGCCGGAAATGTTACCACCATCACAGAGGGCTGTCAGAAAGCAGCACTTCCAGGACTTGCTTAGAGAAATGCTGCATTCTGCTTTTTTGGGCCTGGCAGAGGAATTTCCACTCACAGAGAAACAGTTGCAGGTACCAATCCAACAGCGTCTGCAAGAAGAGGACTGTCACGGCTGAGGATGGGGGAAATCCTCAGCCGTGCGGTGATGGAAGATGTCCAGTCTCTACTCGCCAGGAACACAGAATTAGGGAGCAGGTCACCTTCTGTTGCGTCCCTAACGCTGACCCTGTCTCCTACCTGCATGGATCGACCTTGATGGTAGGAGGACCCATGCGCAGGAACCTTGGATCCCTGACTTACCCTCCGACCGGTCCCTGGGCTAAGGAGCAGGGTAAGACAACCCACTCCTCCTAGGCACGGAGGAGCAGGAGTCTCACTGGCCAAGCAGCACGAAGAAGGGGAGTACATAAACATGACTATGGATAAGACAGGTGAACCAAACAGTTCCACACAAACCTGTCTCAGCCTTGCTGACTGGAACCCGTGTTAAGGAATGGCTGTCCACACAGACAAAGGTAAACAGCACACACATGAAGACACACAGGGACCAGGACATCCATAGCTGCACAAAACACAGAGACACAAGACATCAACAACACATCACGGTATTAGAACTTATGACCGGAAGGGTGGCCCTTACAAGAAGATGGAAATCACAGGAGGCTGCTACAGCAAAGCATGACTGAAGCAACCTACTGAGCCATGCCAATGTGAGAGGCTTTATAGGCCTAAGAGGCCGCATCCAATGGTCAGACACACCCAGTGACATCACACACACTGGGAAGGGAGTTAACCCTTCCAGCACCACAGGAAAGGGAAAACACCAACTTAAGGAACAGTGTCCAACACAACAAACACACTGTGGTTATTGCCGCAGGCAATGACATGGGTGGCAACTGTGTCCTGGGAGTCAGCCCCAAGGTCGGGACACTGCCACCACATGTACACAACGAAAAACGTTGCCACGGGCAACCACAGTGCAGGAAAGGTGTCCGTGCACACCACACACTACACAGAGTGCACACAAACAAACGACAGTGCATACATACACACACACAAACTCCAAAGGGACCGCACACAAACCTGTTGTCCGCGGCAACCGCACTTGAGGCAAACAACATCAAGCCTCAAGCTGCGGTTGAAACAACAACCCAAACCGCGGGCAACTGTATGCGGCTCCCAAGGAGTCACGGCCAAAACCGTGGCCGTGACAAGGGTGGTTTGAAGATGTGTTGGTCACTTCTGATATGAGATCATTCTTTCAGCCGACCCATAGATAGCTGTCCTCCGGATCCAGCCTCAGGGAACGCCTAGACCGACAGGTGTCTGACTATATCGGGTAAACGGCCGATTGGACGCTCTGAGAAGTGATGAACCCCTGGACTACTGGGTGGGCAGGCTTGACCTGTGGCCAGAGCTTGCACAATTTGCAATGGAACTGTTGGCTTGCCCCTCGTCAAGTGTCCTGTCCGAAAGGACATTCAACGCAGCAGGGGGGATCGTGACCGATAAGCGCACTCGCCTAGCTCACGACAGTGTTGACTACCTCATATTTCTAAAAATGAATGAGGCATGGATCTCGGAGGAATTCAACACATGTGACCAGCAGTAGACCATGTTTAATTCAAATTCCTCATGACAGCCCATATCCGCCACCACCCAGAACAATTTATGGTCCGTGTCTTCAGAAAATACAGCGGCATAAAAGGCCTTTTATGTCCGTTGAATGCCTAATTTTTGGGGCCTGTAATGGCCAACACTTATTTATCCTGTAAATGCCTAATGTACCACCAGCCACAGAATAAAAAATGCTTTGATGTCAGGTGAACGCCTGTCAGCTAATTTTTGGGGCCTGTAATGGCCGACACGTACTTCTGTATCCTGTGAATGCCTAATGTACCACCAGCCACAGAATACAAATGTATTTTCTGTCAGGGGAACGCCTGTCGACTAATTTTTGGGGCCTGTAATGGCCGACATTTACTTCTGTATCCTGTGAATGCCTAATGTACCACCAGCCACAGAATAAAAAATGCTTTGCTGTCAGGTGAACGCCTGTTGGCTAATTTTTGTGGCCTGTAAAGGCCAACACTTACTTCTGTATCCTGTGAATGCATCATTTTTTAGACTGGAATTGAAAATCAATTGGTCTGTAAATGTTCCTCTCAATTGTGGAATAGATGCGGACACATTTTACAGACGTGTGTATTTGTATTTGACATGTATTTACCGACTGCTGTCAGTTCTGGCTGATTTAAGCCGAGCTATTACACTAAAACTGAGCAATATTACTTAAAACAAAATACACGTTATAACTGTATAAACGATTTATATAACTTATTAGAAAAAAATAATAATAATTATGGCAACTTTTCCAGTAGCAGGAGCATCTCCTGTACCCCCTTCATGGTCTGGCGTTGCCTCTCCTCCATGGCCTTCATGCGCTCCTGAATGGCCCGCATATTGTTGCGCTGCTCCTTTTGCATTTTGGCCAATTTGGCCTTCAATGTCTTCATTCCTGTTTGAAAAATATATATATGAACATTATTTACAACTCTTATTAAACCTTTAAACCTTTATTTTGTGGTGCATCTGACTTTATGATTGCTTGCTATTACAATTTATTGTGATAAAAGTTGTCCAAAAAATTGCCTTTTTTGAAAGTTTTAAATTTTTGTTTAAAAAGGTGTCCACCTGAGGGGTTATTTGGTATGATATTATTAGACAGCTGGTTGTTACAGATGCGGCAAGACCGAATATTTTTCATTATTTTTTAGCTATTTCTATTTTACACAATAAAAGCATTGTTGAACCAAAAACACTTCATGTTTTACTGTCTCCATATTTTAAGAGCCATATCATTATTTTTATTTGGCGATTGTCTAATGGTAGGGTCTCATTTTTTTTTCAGAATGAACTGACCGATTGTTACTATTTTGGGGGCATATGCCTTTTTTGATAGCTTGGTGTTGCACTTTTAGTGATGTTAGTTTGAATAAATTAATATTTTCTTTTAATTGTTTCTTATTTTTTTATCTTTAAAGTGTTCACCGGAGGGGTTAGATCATAGGATATTTTTATAGAGACGGTCGATATGTACACGGCGGTACAAAATATGTCTGTCTATTGTTTATCTTTTTTAAATTTTTTTAATTTAAAGTCTTTATACACATTAACGATTTAAATCTCAATAGGTTAGTTAGTGATATTTATGATCATTATATAGTTTATTAGTTAGTGATATTTCAGTACAGAATAATTTTATTTTGTTTGTTAGTAAGTGATAGTTCTATTGAGTTTAATATTATTTATTTGTTAAGTTAATGGTTTTAATGTAGATTAAAGGGTTTTTGTCCAGTGTTATTTTTTTGTATTATTATAGTGTATGTTGTCCCCTCATTGTTGGGCCTTTTAATGTTTATGTACATGTTATGGATACATAAGCATATTGCTATGTGCGCATATTTGCCCTCCTGGAGGGGGCTGGTGATCGCCTCCTCTTCCTCCGAGTCCTGAGATGGGGTGGTGCTTGAGGGTACAGCACTTTCCACCTCCTTCACTTCTCCCACATCTGGTGGTGGTGGCTCAATAGGCTGGGAGGATCCGGCCTCCTCCTCTTCCTCCTCTTCCTCCTCAACCTCCACAACCTCCACGGCCTCCGCCGATCGCCTTCTCCGAATGGAGGGAATAGGAACTTCTGTGATCACAGAATGTTCAGATTTTAGATAAACAACTCCAAAATCTTAAGAACATTAGATATAAAGAAATTCCAATATGGCAGGATCTATATATAATTGCAGTGGCTGCCAGCTTTATGACGCATAACTCAATAAAAAATTAACAGTATGAAAAAAGACATCCCCTCCACTGTGTCTTGATGAAACAATAGGGCGAGAGGAGACCCAGGAGATGGGATTATCTCCTGAGTGTATCATAGGATGATCTACTTCTCTACACCAGAGTCGGCTACTTCCTAATCCCATCACTAACACAATAGAACAAAGGGACAAATAAACTAACACATTCATTGGGAGTCCCAGAGCAGAGTTAACCCTTATTGCATTTATGGATTCACACCATGCAACTTTAATTGGGAATAGGAAAGATGTGGCCTATAAACTCAACCAAAAAATCATGGTTTATAGTTCCCTCTAACCCAAATAGCTCAGAGTGGGGGTCTCCATAGTCCTGGGTCCATAGCCCTTAGGAAGGAGGCTAGCCCTCAGGCTTCTACTGCAGACACAGTGATGGTTCAGTCCGTCACTTGTCTGGCACAAAGCCAACACATCACAACACCCAAGAACACCCAAAGAAACATGGTGGTGGGAGCATCATGCTGTGGGGATGTTTTTCAGCAGCTGGGACTGGGAAACTGGTCAGAGTTGAGGGAAACATGGACAGGGATATTCTTGAGCAAAACCTGTACCACTCTGTGCGTGATCTGAGGCTAGGACGGAGGTTCTCCTTCCAGCTGGACAATGACCCCAAACACACGGCTAAAGCAATACTTGAGTGGTTTAAGGGAAAAACATATAAATGTGTTGGAATGGCCTAGTCAAAGCACAGATCTCAATCAAATAGAAAATCTGTGGTCAGACTTAAAGATTGCTGTTCACAAGCGCAAACCATCAAATTGGAAGGAGCAGAATCAGTATTGCAAGGAGGAATGGGCAAAAACCCCAGTGGTAAGATGTGGCAACTGCTCATAGAGACTTAACCAAAGTGACTTGAAGCTGTGATTGACGCAAAAGGTGGCTCTACAAAGTATTGACTTTAGGGGGGTGAATAGTTATGCACATTGACCTTTTCTGTTATTTTGTCCTATTAGTTGTATGCTTTACAATTAACAAATTTAAAAGAAGTTGTGGGTATGTTCTACAAATTACATGATGGAAATCCTCAAACAATCCTTGGTAATTCCAGGGGGTGAGACAACAAAAAAAAGAACGACGTCAAGGGGGGTGAATACTTTTGCTTAGCACTGTATACATTACAAAGTGTTGGCAAAACATACAAATGTTTTTTACCCATGTACCTAGGCATTTTTCGTCCTGGATTCTTTTTATAAACCGGGGATGTCTTCTCTTCATGTCTGACCATTTTTTTAGAATGGCTAGACGGCGGTGTTTTACACCCGTTTGGCGCCAGATTTCATAGGCCAGCTCCCCCACAATTAGCTGCTTCTCGGCGTGGGACCAGGTGTGGTCATATCCCCGCCCCAACATCCGCTGCTACAGAAAAATGCAAGCATATAATCCCAATTTTTAACAATAATAGTATTGAAAATAATTTACTCAAGTAAACTGAAAAAAGTATTTAATGCTTTGAGGTGGAAATATTAGATTTAGGCCGCATGCACACGGGCGTGTTTTTTCAAAACTACGGACATTACAAACCCGTCCTGCCGTCCTGCAGAGTGGACAAGCGCACGGCGTCATTGGTTGCTATGATGACGTTCGCTTCCGGCCACCACCACTGTACTGTGATACACTTGTATGATCTATACAAGTGTATCACTGTACAGCGGTGGCGGCAAGAAGCGTACGGCGTCATAGTGAGTTAGCAACCAATGACGCAGTGCACTCGTCCACTCTGCAGGACAGCAGGCCGGGTTTATACAGTACGTAGTTCTATAAAAACACGCCCTTGTGCATACGGCCTTACTGTTACGGTTAGAAGATGGGATTGTATTACGACTGTATGTGCGTGGGGTCTGAGCTATCAGATATTCTCCAGCTAAGCAGAGATGTACCTGTCTAGTGAAGTGACGGTATGGGGTGTACAGCTGGTTTGCCTCCCCGGGATGCACCCTGGGTAACTCTAAATGAACCAGCAAATACTGACGGTCTGACAAAGAAAGCTTCTCCTGAGTCCTGACCAACAGGACACAAATTATAATCTATAGACTCTGTGTGTGTGTGTGTGTGCGGTATATAGTGTGTGTCTGTGTGTGTGCGGAATATAGTATGTATGTGCGGTATATAGTGTGTGTGTCGTATATAGCGGCTTTTATCATCAAGGAGGCTGACAAAGGAGGTAATGTTGTATTGTGGGAGACTGGATTATATCTAGCGGAGGCTAGGAGACAGCTGAATAACCGTCATTTTTATACCCCATTACCTACAGACCCCACTATAACTTTTAAGAAGAAATTGGACAGACTTTTGACCTCTGCATGGCAACTCAACATTATCACTAAAAAAGAAAAAGAGTTTATGGAAGTTAAATTCCCTACCACCCCGACTTTCTACATGCTCCCCAAGGTGCATAAAGACCTGTCTGTGCCTCCAGGACGCCCAATTGTGGCGGGGATAGGTGGGTTGTGTGAACAGGCATGTACTTACCTTGACTTCTTTTTACAGCCATTTTTCTTGGGTCTCCGGTCACATCTCAGGGACTCTATGCAGCTGGTACAACGCCTACAAGAGATTCGACTTCCCCCGGGTACCATGATACTCACGTGCGACGTAGAGTCTCTTTACTCGAATATCGCGCATGTTGATGGGATACGAGTAGAGTTGAGCGAACACCTGGATGTTCGGGTTCGAGAAGTTCGGCTGAACTTCCCGGAAATGTTCGGGTTCGGGATCCGAACCCGACCCGAACTTCGTCCCGAACCCGAACCCCATTGAAGTCAATGGGGACCCGAACTTTTCGGTGTTAAAAAGGCTGTAAAACAGCCCAGAAAAGAGCTAGAGGGCTGCAAAAGGCAGCAACAAGTAGGTAAATCCCCTGCAAACAAATGTGGATAGGGAAATGAATTAAAATAAAAAAAAAAAAATTAACCAATATCAATTGGACAGAGGTCCTATAGCAGAGAATCTGGCTTCACGTCAGCAGAGAATCAGTCTCTTCATGCCACAGCAGAGAATCTGGCTTCATATCAGCAGAGAATCAGTCTTCATGTCATAGCAGAGAATCAAGCTTCACGTCACCCACCACTGGAACAGGCCACTGTCACACATTTAGGCCCTGGCACCCAGACAGAGGAGAGAGGTCCCGTAACAGAGAATCTGGCTTCATGTCAGCACAGAATCAGTCTTCATGTCATAGCAGAGAATCAGGCTTCATGTCGTGTTTGGGATCGCCTTCTCTGCTCGAGACTGGATAAGTCTATCTCTGCTGTTGTTTGTTTGTTGCTGTCTTCCCCTGTTGTTTTCCTAGACGTGAGTGATGGTGACTAGCGCTCCCATCGGCCTTTCCCCAGTCCAGTCTTGTTAGGGCGACTGAGGGTTTAGGCATCCTGCTCGCCGCACGGGTTCACACCCCGTCTAGGGTATCAGGGCAGACAGGTGCCAGCTTAGGGTTAGTCAGGGGTGGCCATTCTATTTCCCATCCGTAGATAAGGGTCCCCCTTCCCCTCCGTCTGGTGCGACACGACTGCTGCTGGGATAGCGGTTGTGACAGTATATCTGGCCATAACTGCAAGTGAAAGTGAAACTAATATAGTAGCTGGGAGTGGCAGACAGGACTCACCTGAGAAGGATGCCTACAAACTCCCAGTCAGGACAAAAAGGTTCACAAGGCAAAACCCAGATGACATACCCTGAACCACGGAGCAAACTCACAAGCTATCGCGAGTAGCAAGTCGCTGCGACCTTCTCCTCCCAGGCCTGTCTGGATCAGTCACAGTCGTGACAGTAAAACTCTAATTCGTCAGCGCTAATAAGTTTGTCCAATTTCGCTTTTGTTAGTATTTCCAGCAGCTCTTTTTGGAATCTGGGGGTAGGGTTACAGGGCAGAATTTCATATCCCTGGTCATCCCGAAGGATCGCCAGGCACATGTCCATGTAGCTCGGTGTGTTCATGACTACCACATTACCCCCTTTATCTGAGGGTTTGATTGTTATTTGTTTATCCTTTTCCAAGACTTGTAGCGCGCACCTCTCTTCCCTACTACAATTAAACCTCATGGAAGTAGAGTCCATGATGGCTAGTTCAGAGAGAGTATGCTTAAGGAAGACATCTATGTAGCGGGACCAGAGGACGACGTGCTCCGAGTACCGTCTTGGTGTTTCACCAAAGACCACTGTCTCCTCCCACCAGCCCAGGAGCAGATTCGCATAGGATGGTGCACACGAACTGCCCATTGCGGTGCCCCTGAGCTGGTGGTAAATGTGGCCATCAAATAGAAAAAAATTACTACGGCGGACAAAGTTCAGTAGGTTCAAAACCAAGTTGTTGTGTGCGATGAACTGTTGGCCCCTTGCTCTCAGAAAATGTGCAGCTGCCTCAAGCCCCCTATCATGCGGAATGGACGAATATAGGGCCTCCACGTCGATTGACGCCAAAAACCAGTGTGGGTCCATATCTATATTCTCCAATTTCGTGAGCAGATCCCCTGTGTCCTTCACATACGAGGGTAACGATTGCACAAAGGGGCAGATGATGTGGTCCACATAGATACCCACGTTCTGTGAAAGGTTCCCCACTCCTGAGACAATCGGACGCCCTCTAATGGGCGTGGTCTCCTTATGAACTTTTGGGAAACAATAAAATGTTGCCGTTACTGGGTGGAGAGGATAGAGGAACGATTTGCTTCTTGTGCAAGAAAGTTTGAAGAGAATTGGTGGTAGATACAAACGTGCGGCTGATAGGAAGCGTTCTGAAGGTCCGGACCTTGGGGTGAATGACTTGGTGTGGTTGTCTACCAGAAATATCAAGTTGAATGTTCCCTCGTGGAAATTAGGTCCAAGATTTATTGGTCCTTATAGGGTAATTAAGATCATTAACCCGGTGGCTTTTCGTCTGGCGCTACCTCAGACTCTAAGGATCCATAATGTCTTCCACAGATCTCTGCTTAAGAGATATGTAGAACCTCCTGAACCATTGCCACTACCGCCTCCACCGGTGGTTGTTGATGGCAGTCTTGAGTTTCAGGTAGAAAAGATTGTTGATTCACGATATGTTCGCCGCTCTCTTCAGTACCTGGTGCACTGGAAAGGTTATGGTTCCGAAGAGAGAATGTGGGTTCCAGCATCAGAGATAAAAGCGGACAGACTCATTCGGGCATTTCATAGCTCCCATCCGGAGAGGCCTGGTCTTGAGGGTCCAGGGGCCCCTCGTAGAAAGGGGGGTACTGTCACGACTGTGACTGATACAGACAGGTCTGGGAGGAGAAGGTCGCAGCGACTTGCTACTCGCGATAGCTTGTGAGTTTGCTCCGTGGTTCAGGGTATGTCATCTGGGTTTTGCCTTGTGAACCTTTTTGTCCTGACTGGGAGTTTGTAGGCATCCTTCTCAGGTGAGTCCTGTCTGCCACTCCCAGCTACTATATTAGTTTCACTTTCACTTGCAGTCATTGCCAGATATATTCCTTACTTCCAGTGCTACTCTGACCTTGGAAGGAGATCGTTTGATGGTGTTGCTGTGGAGCTCTTGTCCAGAGTGGACTGTCGTGTTTGGGATCGCATTCTCTGCTCGTGACTGGATAAGTCTATCTCTGCTGTTGTTTGTTTGTTGCTGTCTTCCCCTGTTGTTTTCCTAGACGTGAGTGATGGTGACTAGCGCTCCCATCGGCCTTTCCCCAGTTCAGTCTTGTTAGGGCGACTGAGGGTTTAGGCATCCTGCTCGCCGCACGGGTTCACACCCCGTCTAGGGTATCAGGGCAGACAGGTGCCAGCTTAGGGTTAGTCAGGGGTGGCCATTCTATTTCCTATCCGTAGATAAGGGTCCGCCTTCCCCTCCGTCTGGTGCAACACGACTGCTGCTGGGATAGCGGTCGTGACAGTCACTGTCGCATATTTAGGCCCAGGCACCCAGGCAGAGGAGAGAGGTCCCGTAACAGAGAATCTGGCTTCATGTCAGCACAGAATCACTCTTCATGTCATAGCAGAGAATCAGGCTTCACGTCACCCACCACTGGAACAGGCCACTGTCACATATTTAGGCCCCGGCACCCAGACAGAGGAGAGAGGTCCCGTAACAGAGAATCTGGCTTCATGTCAGCACAGAATCAGTATTCATGTCATAGCAGAGAATCAGGCTTCACGTCACCCACCACTGGAACAGGCCACTGTCACATATTTAGGCCCAGGCACCCAGGCAGAGCAGAGAGGTCCCGTAACAGAGAATCTGGCTTCATGTCAGCAGAGAATCAGTCTTCATGTCATGGCAGAGAATCAGGCTTCACGTCACCCACCACTGGAACAGGCCACTGTCTCATATTTAGGCCCCGGCACCCAGACAGAGGAGAGAGGTCCCGTAACAGAGAATCTGGCTTCATGTCAGCACAGAATCAGTCTTCATGTCATAGCAGAGAATCAGGCTTCACGTCACCCACCACTGGAACAGGCCACTGTCACATATTTAGGCCCCGGCACCCAGACAGAGGAGAGAGGTCCTGTAACAGAGAATCTGGCTTCATGTCAGCACAGAATCAGTCTTCATGTCATAGCAGAGAATCAGGCTTCACGTCACCCACCACTGGAACAGGCCACTGTCACATATTTAGGCCCCGGCACCCAGACAGAGGAGAGAGGTCCCGTAACAGAGAATCTGGCTTCATGTCAGTACAAAATCAGTCTTCATGTCATAGCAGAGAATCAGGCTTCACGTCACCCATCACTGGAACAGGCCACTGTCACATATTTAGGCCCCGGCACCCAGACAGAGGAGAGAGGTCCCGTAACAGAGAATCTGGCTTCATGTCAGCACAGAATCAGTCTTCATGTCATAGCAGAGAATCAGGCTTCATGTCACCCACCACTGGAACAGGCCACTGTCACATATTTAGGCCCCGGCACCCAGACAGAGGAGAGAGGTCCCGTAACAGAGAATCTGGCTTCATGTCAGCACAGAATCAATCTTCATGTCATAGCAGAGAATCAGGCTTCACGTCACCCACCACTGGAACAGGCCACTGTCACATATTTAGGCCTAGGCACCCAGGCAGAGGAGAGAGGTCCCGTAACAGAGAATCTGGCTTCATGTCAGCACAGAATCAGTCTTCATGTTATAGCAGAGAATCAGGCTTCACGTCACCCACCACTGGAACAGGCCACTGTCACATATTTAGGCCCTGGCACCCAGACAGAGGAGAGAGGTCCTGTAACAGAGAATCTGGCATCATGTCAGCACAGAATCAGTCTTCATGTTATAGCAGAGAATCAGGCTTCACGTCACCCACCACTGGAACAGGCCACTGTCACATATTTAGGCCCCGGCACCCAGACAGAGGAGAGGTTCATTCAACTTTGGGTTGCCCCGCAATATAATGGTAAAATAAAAATAGGATTGAATGAGGAAGTGCCCTGGAGTACAATAATTTATTGTTAAGGGGAGGTAGTTAATGTCTAATCTGCACAAGGGATGGACAGGTCCTGTGGGATCCATGCCTGGTTCATTTTTATGAATGTCAGCTTGTCCACATTGGCTGTAGACAGGCGGCTGCGTTTGTCTGTAATGACGCCCCCTGCCGTGCTGAATACACGTTCAGACAGAACGCTGGCCGCCGGGCAGGCCAGCACCTCCAAGGCATAAAAGGCTAGCTCTGGCCACGTGGACAATTTGGAGACCCAGAAGTTGAATGGGGCCGAACCATCAGTCAGTACGTGGAGGGGTGTGCACAGGTACTGTTACACCATGTTATTGAAATGTTGCCTCCTGCTAACACGTTCCGTATCAGGTGGTGGTGCAGTTAGCTGTGGCGTGGTGACAAAACTTTTCCACATCTCTGCCATGCTAACCCTGCCCTTTAGAGGAGCTGGCCGTGACACAGCTGCGTTGGCGACCTCTTGCTCCTCCTCTGCCTTTGCCTTGGGCTTCCACTGGTTCCCCTGTGACATTTGGGAATGCTCTCAGTAGCGCGTCTACCAACGTGCGCTTGTACTCGCGCATCTTCCTATCACGCTCCAGTGTAGGAATTAAGGTAGGCACATTGTCTTTGTACCGGGGATCCAGCAGGGTGGCAACCCAGTAGTCCGCACACGTTAAAATGTGGGCAACTCTGCTGTCGTTGCGCAGGCACTGCAGCATGTAGTGGCTCATGTGTGCCAGGCTGCCCAGAGGTAAGGACAAGCTGTCCTCTGTGGGAGGCGTATCGTCATCGTCCTGTGTTTCCCCACAGCCACGCACCAGTGATGGGCCCGAGCTGCGTTGGGTGCCAGCCCGCTGTGAACCTGCTTCATCCTCCTCCACCTCCTCATCCTCGTCCTCCTCGTCCTCCAGTAGTGGGCCCTGTCTGGCCACATTTGTACCTGGCCTCTGCTGTTGCAAAAAACCTCCCTCTGAGTCACTTCGAAGAGACTGGCCTGAAAGTGCTAAAAATGACCCCTCTTCCTCCTCTTCCTCCTGGGCCACCTCCTCTTCCATCATCGCCCTAAGTGTTTTCTCAAGGAGACATAGAAGTGGTATTGTAACGCTGATAACGGCGTCATCGCCACTGGCCATGTTGGTGGAGTACTCGAAACAGCGCAACAGGGCACACAGGTCTCGCATGGAGGCCCAGTCATTGGTGGTGAAGTGGTGCTGTTCCGCAGTGTGACTGATTCGTGCGTGCTGCAGCTGAAACTCCACTATGGCCTGCTGCTGCTCGCACAGTCTGTCCAGCATGTGCAAGGTGGAGTTCCACCTGGTGGGCACGTCGCATATGAGGCGGTGAGCGGGAAGGCCGAAGTTACGCTGTAGCGCAGACAGGCGAGCAGCGGCAAGGTGTGAACGCCGGAAGCGCGAACAGACGGCCCGCACTTTATGCAGCAGCTCTGACATGTTGGGGTAGTTGTGAATGAACTTCTGCACCACAAAATTCAGCACATGCGCCAGGCAAGGGATGTGCATCAAACCGGCTAGTCCCAGAGCTGCAACGAGATTTCGCCCATTATCGCACACCACCAGGCCAGGCTTGAGGCTCACCGGCAGCAACCACTCGTCGGTCTGTTGTTTTATACCCCGCCACAACTCCTGTGCGGTGTGGGGCCTGTCCCCCAAACATATGAGTTTCAGAATGGCCTGCTGACGTTTACCCCGGGCTGTGCTGAAGTTGGTGGTGAAGGTGTGTGGCTGACTGGATGAGCAGGTGGAAGAAGAGGAAGCTGAGTAGGAGGAGGAGGAGACAGGAGGCAAAGAATATTGCCCTGCGATCCTTGGCGGCGGAAGGACGTGCGCCAAACAGCTCTCCGCCTGGGGCCCAGCCGCCACTACATTTACCCAGTGTGCAGTTAGGGAGATATATAGCGTCCCTGGCCGTGCTTGCTGGTCCACGTATCTGTGGTTAGGTGGACCTTGCCACAGATGGCATTGCGCAGTGCACGCTTGATTTTCTCGGATACTTGGTTGTGCAGGGAAGGCACGGCTCTCTTGGAGAAGTAGTGCCAGCTGGGAACAACATACTGTGGGACAGCAAGCGGCATGAGCTGTTTGAAGCTGTCTGTCTCCACGAGCCTAAATGACAGCATTTCATATGCCAGTAGTTTAGAAATGCTGGCATTGAGGGCCAGGGATCGAGGGTGGCTAGGTGGGAATTTACGCTTTCTCTCAAATGTTTGTGAGATGGAGAGCTGAATGCTGCCGTGTGACATGGTTGAGATGCTTGGTGACGCAGGTGGTGGTGTTGGTGGTACATCCCATGTTTGCTGGGCGGCAAGTGCCAACGTCCCTCCAGAGGCGGAGGAAGAGGCCGAGGCGGCGGCAGCAGCAGAAGAGGCCGAGGCGGCAGCAGCAGAAGAGGTAGCAGGGGGAGCCTGAGTGACTTCCTTGTTTTTAAGGTGTTTACTCCACTGCAGTTCATGCTTTGCATGCAGGTGCCTGGACATGCAGGTTGTGCTAAGGTTCAGAACGTTAATGCCTCGCTTCAGGCTCTGATGGCACAGTGTGCAAACCACTCGGGTCTTGTCGTCAGCACATTGTTTGAAGAAGTGCCATGCCAGGGAACTCCTTGAAGCTGCCTTTGGGGTGCTCGGTCCCCGATGGCGGCGGTCAGTAGCAGGCGGAGTCTCTTGGCGGCGGGTGTTCTGATTTTGCCCACTGCTCCCTCTTTGTCTTTTGCTACGCTGTTGGCTTGGTCTCACCACTGCCTCTTCCTCCGAACTGTGAAAGTCAGTGGCACGACCTTCATTCCATGTGGGGTCTAGGACCTCATCGTCCCCTGCATCGTCTTCCACCCAGTCTTGATCCCTGACCTCCTGTTCAGTCTGCACACTGCAGAAAGACGCAGCAGTTGGCACCTGTGTTTTGTCATCATCAGAGACGTGCTGAGGTGGTATTCCCATGTCCTCATCATCAGGAAACATAAGAGGTTGTGCGCTAGTGCATTCTATCTCTTCCACCCCTGGGGAAGGGCTAGGTGGATGCCCTTGGGAAACTCTGGCAGCAGAGTCTTCAAACAGCATAACAGACTGCTGCATAACTTGAGGCTCAGACAGTTTCCCTGTTATGCATGGGGGTGATATGACAGACTGATGTGCTTGGTTTTCATGCGCCATCTGTGCGCTTTCTGCAGAAGACTGGGTGGGAGATAATGTGAACATGCTGGATGCACTGTCGGCCACCCAATTGACTAATGCCTGTACCTGCTCATGCCTTACCATCCTTAGAACGGCATTGGGCCCCACCAAATATCCCTGTAAATTCTGGCGGCTACTGGGACCTGAGGTAGTTGGTACACTAGGACGTGTGGCAGTGGCAGAATGGCCACGTCCTCTCCCAGCACCAGAGGGTCCACTAACACCACCACGACCATGTCCACGTCCGCGTCCCTTACTAGATGTTTTCCTCATTGTTCCCGTTCACCACAATAAGAAAAATATTATTCGGGCCAATGTATTGAATTAAAATTCATGCCTTTTTTTACAGACACCTAACACTGTCTGGCTATCTATTTAGGTACCGTATTACACTAATACAGGCACACCAGTAATGACAGATTTAGCTGAATATAAATGTGAGGCCTATTTTTTTGGCGCTGTGTGACAGGTATACGTTTAATCACAGAATTAGACTTGTATCTGCACTGTAGCGTGTGTGTTAAGTTTTTTCAGAATGACCCTATCAGCACCTTGAATCTAATATGCCCTTTTAGGGATAGATTTAAAGTAGGCCTGATACAGC
Source organism: Bufo bufo (assembly GCF_905171765.1). Classification (NCBI taxonomy): domain Eukaryota; kingdom Metazoa; phylum Chordata; class Amphibia; order Anura; family Bufonidae; genus Bufo; species Bufo bufo. Next base: position 244,278,613 of record NC_053394.1, on the reverse strand, counting down.
AGAAACCACTAATTTTGAGAATGGCAAATTTGGGAATTGTTTTTCAACCCAGAACAAAAACTGTGCTTTTACGGTCACTAAAAATAACTTGACCAGCTAAAACAGTACTGATTTAGAGGAATATAAATGTCAAGCCTATTTTTTAGGCGCTGTGTGACAGGTATACGTTTAATCACAGAATTAGACTTGTATCTGCACTGTAGCGTGAGTGTTAAGTTTTTCAGAATGACCCTATCAGCACCTTGAATCTAATATACCCTTTTAGGGATAGATTTAAAGTAGGCCTGATATAGCAGAAACTACTAATTTTGAGAATGGCAAATTTGGGAATTGTTTTTCAACCCAGAACAAAAACTGTGCTTTTACGGTCACTAAAAATAACTTGCCCAGCTAAAACAGTACTGATTTGGAGGAATATAAATGTCAGGCCTATTTTTTAGGCGCTGGGTGACAGGCTCAACTTGCTCCTGATGTAGTATATGGCCAAAAAATAACCACACTATTGATGGTTAAATGCACTTGATGAAAGCTTGACCCTGATGTAGGATATAGCAAAAAATAACTACACTATTGATGGTTAAATGCACTTGGGTGACACAGGCTCAGCCTGCACCTGATGTAGTATATGGCCAAAAAATAACCACACTGTTGATGGTTAAATGCACTTGATGAAAGCTTGACCCTGATGTAGGATATAGCAAAAAATAACCACACTATTGATGGTTAAATGCACTTGGTGGTAGCTTGTGCTGGCGCACCACAAGCCACAAAATGGCCGCCGATCACCCCAGAAAAAAGTGATATAAAAACGCTCTGGGCAGCCTAAAAAAAGTGAGCAATTGAATATTAGCACTTCAATGATCCACAGCTGGAGATCGATCACTGAATGAAGTCTTTTGGAGGAGTTAATCTGCCTAATCTCGCCCTAACGTCGCAGCTGCAACCTCTCCCTACGCTTGTATCAGCAGAGTGACGTGCAGCACTACGTGACCCAAGCTTATATAGAGGCTGGGTCACATGCTGCACTGGCCAATCACAGCCATGCCAATAGTAGACAGGGCTGTGATGGCCTCTTGGGGCAAGTAGTATGACGCTTGTTGATTGGCTGCTTCGCAGCCTTTCAAAAAGCGCCAAGAAAGCGCCGAACACCGAACCCGAACCCGGACTTTTACGAAAATGTTCGGGTTCGGGTCCGTGTCACGGACACCCCAAAATTCGGTACGAACCCGAACTATACAGTTCGGGTTCGCTCATCCCTAGATACGAGCCACTCAATATTTTCTTCAAAAGTCAACTTCTGGTGATCCGGCGCATCATGTTGGAATTTGTACTCCATCACAATCATTTTGTATTCGATCGTGTCTTTTACAGACAGGTCTCGGGGACCGCGATGGGGGCACGCTGTGCGCCCTCCTACGCCAACCTATTCTTAGGATGGTGGGAGGAGACACAGGTGTACCCCATGGCCATGTATAACGAACATGTTCTCGCATGGTTTCGTTATATTGACGATCTTTTGATTTTCTGGCAGGGCACAGTGGAAGAATGCACAGAATTTGTCCGTTTGTTAAATACCAACTCATTTAATATTTCCCTCACCTATAGGATCTCGGAGACCACTGCTGATTTTTTGGACTTACGACTGAACTTAGATGATCAGGGTATACGAACATCACTATTCCGTAAGGAAACGGCAACTAACAGCCTGTTACACTTTGATAGCTTTCATCCAGCCCACTTACGTAAAGGGATCCCTAAGGGACAATTTTTGAGATTACGCCGCAACTGCACTACCACCCCTGACTTTAAGGATGCTGCCTGTGACCTGACCACGAGATTCCGTGCACGGGGTTATCCCAGGAAAGTAATCTCAGGGGTAGTGTTGAGTTCAGTTCGAGCATAGTTCGGGTATAGTTCGGGTCCGTACCGAATTTTGGGGTGTTCGTGACACGGACCCGAACCCGAACTTTTTCGTAAAAGTTCGGGTTCGGGTTCGTCGTTCGGCATGTATTTTGGCGCATTTTGAAAGGCTGCAAAGCAGCCAATCAACATGCATCATACTACTTGCCCTAAGATGCCATCGCAGCCATGCCTACTATTGGCAAGGCTGTGATTGGCCAAGTGCAGCATGTGACTCAGCCTCTTATAAGCTTGTGCGCACGTCGGGACGTGCTCACTCCCGATGTGAATAGAACAGGGTTAGACGCAGCTGATGCTAGGGCGAGAATAGGCAGGGATAATTGAATAACTGGAAGCAAATTTCTCTCCTCCACCTGTGATTCATCTGAACAACTGCAGCTGAGCTGCTTTTTTGATAGGGATTGGCTATTTTTAGAGTGGCCAGAGTGATTTTTCCATCCACATGTACCCGGGCTGACCGCCGGCCGCCATTTTGCGACTTGTAGTGCTGCAGCAGAAGCTGCCACAGTGTGCATTCCAAAGCTCCAAACAAGTCAGACATCTACACCTGGGATTCAGACCAATAGCGATTTAGCAGCACAGTCCAAGGCTATTTTTTTTAAAGGTTGTGCAGACCATTTTGTGGCACATGTTACTGGGCTGATAGGCGGCGGCTATCTTGGGACTAGTGCTGCAGCACAATCACTCCCAACGTCCATTAATCACTTGTAATAGTGGTCTGTGCCATAGAAATCCTACATCAGGTACTTGGGTGTGCTTGTGTCACCCCTACTAATACCAGTCCACCTGTAATCCATACAGTGAAAAGCCATAAAGTATTCCAGTGAGGGAATTTATTTTTTATTTAAAAAAGGCCAAGTTAGTTTATCTGGCGTTCAATATACTAGATACAGTTAGGCCTGCGTTTCATACATCTGGAATTAGCAAACTAATGTGCTGGGGTTGGGAAAACATATATGTACCCATACTAGAATCTGTCAAAGAAAGCGGTACTCACATATAACAGTCATTCCATCTGTAATCCATACAGTCAAAAGACTGAAAGTATTCCAGTGAGGGAATTTTTTTTTTATTTAAAAAAGGCCAAGTTAGTTTATCTGGCGTTCAATATACTAGATACAGTTAGGCCTGCGTTTCATACATCTGGAATTAGCAAACTAATGTGCTGGGGTTGGGAAAACATATATGTACCCATACTAGAATCTGTCAAAGAAAGCGGTACTCACATATAACAGTCATTCCATCTGTAATCCATACAGTCAAAAGACTGAAAGTATTCCAGTGAGGGAATTTTTTTTATTTAAAAAAGGCCAAGTTAGTTTATCTGGCGTTCAATATACTAGATACAGTTAGGCCTGCGTTTCATACATCTGGAATTAGCAAACTAATTTGCTGGGGTTGGGAAAACATATATGTACCCATACTAGAATCTGTCAAAGAAAGCGGTACTCACATATAACAGTCATTCCATCTGTAATCCATACAGTCAAAAGACTGAAAGTATTCCAGTGAGGGAATTTTTTTTTTATTTAAAAAAGGCCAAGTTAGTTTATCTGGCGTTCAATATACTAGATACAGTTAGGCCTGCGTTTCATACATCTGGAATTAGCAAACTAATGTGCTGGGGTTGGGAAAACATATATGTACCCATACTAGAATCTGTCAAAGAAAGCGGTACTCACATATAACAGTCATTCCATCTGTAATCCATACAGTCAAAAGACTGAAAGTATTCCAGTGAGGGAATTTTTTTTATTTAAAAAAGGCCAAGTTAGTTTATCTGGCGTTCAATATACTAGATACAGTTAGGCCTGCGTTTCATACATCTGGAATTAGCAAACTAATTTGCTGGGGTTGGGAAAACATATATGTACCCATACTAGAATCTGTCAAAGAAAGCGGTACTCACATATAACAGTCATTCCATCTGTAATCCATACAGTCAAAAGACTGAAAGTATTCCAGTGAGGGAATTTTTTTTATTTAAAAAAGGCCAAGTTAGTTTATCTGGCGTTCAATATACTAGATACAGTTAGGCCTGCGTTTCATACATCTGGAATTAGCAAACTAATGTGCTGGGGTTGGGAAAACATATATGTACCCATACTAGAATCTGTCAAAGAAAGCGGTACTCACATATAACAGTCATTCCATCTGTAATCCATACAGTCAAAAGACTGAAAGTATTCCAGTGAGGGAATTTTTTTTATTTAAAAAAGGCCAAGTTAGTTTATCTGGCGTTCAATATACTAGATACAGTTAGGCCTGCGTTTCATACATCTGGAATTAGCAAACTAATGTGCTGGGGTTGGGAAAACATATATGTACCCATACTAGAATCTGTCAAAGAAAGCGGTACTCACATATAACAGTCATTCCATCTGTAATCCATACAGTCAAAAGACTGAAAGTATTCCAGTGAGGGAATTTTTTTTATTTAAAAAAGGCCAAGTTAGTTTATCTGGCGTTCAATATACTAGATACAGTTAGGCCTGCGTTTCATACATCTGGAATTAGCAAACTAATTTGCTGGGGTTGGGAAAACATATATGTACCCATACTAGAATCTGTCAAAGAAAGCGGTACTCACATATAACAGTCATTCCATCTGTAATCCATACAGTCAAAAGACTGAAAGTATTCCAGTGAGGGAATTTTTTTTATTTAAAAAAGGCCAAGTTAGTTTATCTGGCGTTCAATATACTAGATACAGTTAGGCCTGCGTTTCATACATCTGGAATTAGCAAACTAATGTGCTGGGGTTGGGAAAACATATATGTACCCATACTAGAATCTGTCAAAGAAAGCGGTACTCACATATAACAGTCATTCCATCTGTAATCCATACAGTCAAAAGACTGAAAGTATTTCAGTGAGGGAATTTTTTTTATTTAAAAAAGGCCAAGTTAGTTTATCTGGCGTTCAATATACTAGATACAGTTAGGCCTGCGTTTCATACATCTGGAATTAGCAAACTAATTTGCTGGGGTTGGGAAAACATATATGTACCCATACTAGAATCTGTCAAAGAAAGCGGTACTCACATATAACAGTCATTCCATCTGTAATCCATACAGTCAAAAGACTGAAAGTATTCCAGTGAGGGGATTTTTTTTATTTAAAAAAGGCCAAGTTAGTTTATCTGGCGTTCAATATACTAGATACAGTTAGGCCTGCGTTTCATACATCTGGAATTAGCAAACTAATGTGCTGGGGTTGGGAAAACATATATGTACCCATACTAGAATCTGTCAAAGAAAGCGGTACTCACATATAACAGTCATTCCATCTGTAATCCATACAGTCAAAAGACTGAAAGTATTCCAGTGAGGGGATTTTTTTTATTTAAAAAAGGCCAAGTTAGTTTATCTGGCGTTCAATATACTAGATACAGTTAGGCCTGCGTTTCATACATCTGGAATTAGCAAACTAATGTGCTGGGGTTGGGAAAACATATATGTACCCATACTAGAATCTGTCAAAGAAAGTGGTACTCACATATAACAGTCATTCCATCTGTAATCCATACAGTCAAAAGACTGAAAGTATTCCAGTGAGGGGATTTTTTTTATTTAAAAAAGGCCAAGTTAGTTTATCTGGCGTTCAATATACTAGATACAGTTAGGCCTGCGTTTCATACATCTGGAATTAGCAAACTAATGTGCTGGGGTTGGGAAAACATATATGTACCCATACTAGAATCTGTCAAAGAAAGCGGTACTCACATATAACAGTCATTCCATCTGTAATCCATACAGTCAAAAGACTGAAAGTATTCCAGTGAGGGGATTTTTTTTATTTAAAAAAGGCCAAGTTAGTTTATCTGGCGTTCAATATACTAGATACAGTTAGGCCTGCGTTTCATACATCTGGAATTAGCAAACTAATGTGCTGGGGTTGGGAAAACATATATGTACCCATACTAGAATCTGTCAAAGAAAGCGGTACTCACATATAACAGTCATTCCATCTGTAATCCATACAGTCAAAAGACTGAAAGTATTCCAGTGAGGGGATTTTGCTTATAAAAAATAATATATTTCATTGTGGTGCGAGTTGAATCGCAACAATGAAGAAAAATACTATTAAGGGACGAGGACGCGGTCGTGGTGGTGTCCGTGGAGCCTCTGTTGCTGGTAGAGGACGTGGCCGTTCGGCCCCAGGCGCACACAGTAGGGAACGAACTCCCTCAACTAGCCGGCAGAATGTACCGCAATATCTCGTGGGGCACAATGCCGCTCTTAGGATGGTAAGGCCTGAGCAGGTACAGGCATTAATCGATTGGGTGGCCGACAGTGCTTCCAGCACGTTCACCACATGGTCTTCCACCCAGTCTTCTGCGGAAAGCGCACAGGTGGCACCTGAAAACCAAGCCCATCAGTCTGTCACATCACCCCCAAGCATATCAGGGAAACGGTCTGAGTCACAAGTTATGCAGCAGTCTCTTCTTCTGTTTGAAGACTCTGCTTCCAGGGTTTCCCAGGGGCGTCCACCTAGCCCTTCCCCAGTGGAGGAAGACATACCATGCACTGACGCACAACCACTTATGTCTCCAGATGAAGAGGACATGGGAATACCACCACAGCAGAGTCACCGACTCTCTGATGATGACGAAACACAGGTGCCCACTGCCGCGTCTTTTTGCAGTGTGCAGACTGAACAGGAGGAGGTCAGGGAGGGAGACTGGGTGGAAGACGATGCAGAGGACGATGAGGTCTTAGACCCCACATGGACTGAAGGTCGTGGCGATGACTTTCACAGTTCAGAGGAAGAGGTAGTGGTGAGACCGAGACAACAGCGAAGCCAAAGAGGGAGCAGGGGGCCAAAGCAGACGAGCCGCCGCCCCCAGAGTTCGCCTGCTACTGGACATCGCCAACAGGGACCCAGCCCCACAAAGGCAGCTTCAAAGAGTTCCCTGGCATGGCACTTCTTTAAACAATGTCCTACCGACAAGACCCGAGTGACTTGCACGCTCTGCCATCAGAGCCTGAGGCGAGGCATTAACGTTCTGAACCTCAGCACAACCTGCATGACCAGGCATCTACATGCAAAGCATGAACTGCAGTGGGGTACACACCTTAAAAACCAGGCACTCGCTGAGGCTCCCCCTGCTCCCTCTACCGCTGCTGCCTCGGCTTCCGCCTCGAGAGGAATGTTGCCACCTGCCGAGCAGCAAACAGAGGATGTGCCACCGACACCACCACCACCGCCACCGTCAACTAGCGTGTCCACTATATCACACAGCAGCGTTCAGCTCTCAATATCTCAAACCTTAGAGAGGAAGCGCAAATTCCCCCCGAGTCACCCTCGAGCCCTTGGCCTGAACGCCAGCATTTCTAAACTGCTGGCCTTTGAAATGCTGTCATTCCGGCTGGTGGACACAGACAGCTTCAAAAAGCTGATGGCCATGGCTGTCCCGCAGTATGTGGTTCCCAGCCGCCACTACTTCTCCAAGACAGCCGTGCCTTCCCTGCACATGCAAGTGTCCGATAAAATCAAGTGTGCACTGCGCAACGCCATTTGTGGCAAGGTCCACCTAACCACAGATACGTGGACCAGTAAGCACGGCCAGGGACGCTATATCTCACTAACTGCACACTGGATGAATGTAGTGGCGGCTGGGCCCCCGGCGGACAGTTCCTTGGCGCACGTCCTTCCGCCCCCTAGGATCGCAGGGCATCATTCTCTGCCTCCTGTAGCCTCCTCCTCCTACTCGGCTTCCTCCTCCACTGCTTCCACCAGCTCATCCGGTCAGCCACACACCTTCACCACCAACTTCAGCACAGCCCGGGGTAAACGTCAGCAGGCCATTCTGAAACTCATATGTTTGGGGGACAGGCCCCACACCGCACAGGAGTTGTGGCGGGGTATTGAACAACAGACCGACGAGTGGTTTCTGCCGGTGGGCCTCAAGCCAGGCCTGGTGGTATGCGATAATGGGCGAAATCTCGTGGCAGCTCTGGGACTAGCCGGTTTGACTCACATCCCTTGCCTGGCGCATGTGCTGAACTTGGTGGTGCAGAGGTTCATTCACCACTACCCCAACATGTCAGAGCTGCTGCATAAAGTGCGGGCCGTCTGTGCGCGCTTCCGCCGTTCACATCCTGCCGCTGCTCGCCTGTCTGCGCTACAGCGGAACTTCGGCCTTCCCGCTCACCGCCTCATATGCGACGTGCCCACCCGGTGGAACTCCACCTTGCACATGCTGGAGAGACTGTGCGAGCAGCAGCAGGCCATAGTGGAGTTTCAGCTGCAGCACGCTCGCGTCAGTCGTACTGCCGAACAGCACCACTTCACCACCAATGATTGGGCCTCCATGCGAGACCTGTGTGCCCTGCTGCGCTGTTTCGAGTACTCCACCAACATGGCCAGTGGCGATGACACTGTTATCAGCGTTACAATACCACTTCTATGTCTCCTTGAGAAAACACTTAGGGCAATGATGTTAGAGGAGGTGGCCCAGGTGGAGGAGGATGAGGGCTCGTTTCTAACACTTTCGGGCCAGTCTGTTCGAAGTGGCTCAGAGGGAGGTTTGTTTAAGCAGCAGAGGACAGGTTCACAAGTCGCCAGCCAAGGCACTGTACTGGAGGACGAGGAGGATGAGGAGGAGGAGGTGGAGGGGGACGAGGATGACGCAAGTTCACAGCGGGGTGGCAGCCCAGGCCCATCACTGGTGCGTGGCTGGGGGGATACGGTGGACGATGACGATACGCCTCCCACAGAGGACAGCTTGTCCTTACCCATGGGTAGCCTGGCCCACATGAGCGAATATATGCTCCAATGCCTGCGCAACGACAGCAGAGTTGCCCACGTTTTAACGTGTGCAGACTACTGGGTGGCCACCCTGCTGGATCCCCGGTATAAAGACAATGTGCCCACTTTAATTCCTGAACTGGAGCGCGACCATAGGATGCGCGAGTACAAGCGCACGCTGATAGAGGCGCTCTTGAGAGCATTCCCACATGTCACAGGGGAACAGGTGGAAGGTGAAGGCAGAGGAGTGGCAAGAGGTCGCCAACGCAGCTGTGTCACGGCCAGCTCATCTGAGGGCAGGGTTAGCATGGCAGAAATGTGGAAAAGTTTTGTCTCCACGCCACAGCTATCTGCACCGACACCTGATACGGAACGTGTTAGCAGGAGGCAGCATTTCACTAACATGGTTGAACAGTATGTCTGCACACCCCTCCACATCCTGACGGATGGTTCGGCCCCATTCAACTACTGGGTTTCGAAATTGTCCACGTGGCCAGAGTTAGCATGTTATGCCTTGGAGGTGCTTTCCTGCCCGGCGGCCAGCGTTTTATCTGAACGCGTATTCAGCACGGCAGGGGGCGTCATTACTGACAAGCGCAGCCGCCTGTCCACAGCCAACGTGGACAAGCTGACCTTCATAAAGATGAACCAGGCATGGATCCCACAGGACCTGTCCCTCCCTTGTGCAGAGTAGTCCTTATTAACTGCCTAAAACATGTCTTGTTGTGCTACGGGCCACTTCTTTATTTGATACAAATTTTATGAAACCCACAGTTGAATGAAACTCTTCTCTGTCTGGGCGCCGGGGCCTAACCAGATGAAAGTGGCCGGTTAAACTAACGGGTGACATGAAGCCATAACCTCTGCCATGCTACCTCTGTCTTCTGTCTGGGTGCTGAGGCCTAAGTCAAATAAAGCGGTCTTCTGCTGTGCTGGGGCATATGAAGCTAATCTCTGACCTCTCTCCTCTGTCTGGGTCCAAAGGCCTAAATCACTGAAAGAGGCCTTCTCCTGTGGTGTGTGATATGATGCCAGAATATGTGCTGTGGGGCCTCTCTCCTCTTCTTGGGTGCAGGGGTCAAATAAACTAAATTGTGGCCTACTCCTGTGGTGGCTGATATGATGCCAGAATATGTGCTGTGGTGCCTCTCTCCTCTTCCTGGGTGCAGGGGTCAAAGTAACTAAATGGTGGCTTCTCCTGTGGTGGCTGATATGATGCCAGAATATGTGCTGTGGGGCCTCTCTCCTCTTCCTGGGTGCAGGGGTCAAAGTAACTCAATGGTGGCTTCTCCTGTGGTGGCTGATATGATGCCAGAATATGTGCTGTGGTGCCTCTCTCCTCTGTCTGGGTCCAAAGGCCTAAATCACTGAAAGAGGCCTTCTCCTGTGGTGTGTGATATGATGCCTGAATATGTGCTGTGGTGCCTCTCTCCTCTTCCTGGGTGCAGGGGTCAAAGTAACTAAATGGTGGCTTCTCCTGTGGTGGCTGATATGATGCCAGAATATGTGCTGTGGGGCCTCTCTCCTCTTCCTGGGTGCAGGGGTCAAAGTAACTAAATGGTGGCTTCTCCTGTGGTGGCTGATATGATGCCAGAATATGTGCTGTGGGGCCTCTCTCCTCTTCCTGGGTGCAGGGGTCAAAGTAACTCAATGGTGGCTTCTCCTGTGCTGATTGATATAAAGCTGATGGTTGTGCCATCTGACATGGTTGCCAGGGTCTGATTCAATGGGGGCCTACTCCTGTGGTGGGTGATCTAAATGCCTGATTCTCTGCTGTGAAACCTCTCTCCTCCGTCTGGGTGTAGGGGTCAAAGTCTTTCAAAGTCGCCTTCTCCTGTGCTGATTGATATGAAGCTGATGGTTGTGCCATCTGACATGGTTGCCGGGGTCCCATTAAATTGTGGCCTACTCCTTTGGTGGTTGATATGATGCCTGATTCTCTGATGTGGAACCTCTCTCCTCTGTTTGGGTGAAGGGGTCAAAGTAACTAAATGGTGGCTTCTCCTGTGGTGGCTGATATGATGCCAGAATATGTGCTGTGGGGCCTCTCTCCTCTTCCTGGGTGCAGGGGTCAAAGTACCTAAATGGTGGCTTCTCCTGTGGTGGCTGATATGATGCCAGAATATGTGCTGTGGGGCCTCTCTCCTCTTCCTGGGTGCGGGGGTCAAAGTAACTCAATGGTGGCTTCTCCTGTGGTGGCTGATATGATGCCAGAATATGTGCTGTGGTGCCTCTCTCCTCTTCCTGGGTGCGGAGGTCAAAGTAACTCAATGGTGGCTTCTCCTGTGGTGGCTGATATGATGCCAGAATATGTGCTGTGGTGCCTCTCTCCTCTTCCTGGGTGCAGGGGTCAAAGTAACTAAATGGTGGCTTCTCCTGTGGTGGTTGATATGATGCCTGATTCTCTGCTGTGAAACCTCTCTCCTCCATCTGGGTGTAGGGGTCAAAGTCTTTCAAAGTCGCCTTCTCCTGTGCTGATTGATATAAAGCTGATGGTTGTGCCATCTGACATGGTTGCCAGGGTCTGATTCAATGGGGGCCTACTCCTGTGGTGGGTGATCTAAATGCCTGATTCTCTGCTGTGAAACCTCTCTCCTCCGTCTGGGTGTAGGGGTCAAAGTCTTTCAAAGTCGCCTTCTCCTGTGCTGATTGATATGAAGCTGATGGTTGTGCCATCTGACATGGTTGCCGGGGTCCCATTAAATTGGGGCCTACTCCTGTGGTGGGTGATCTAAATGCCTGATTCTCTGCTTTGAAACCTCTCTCCTCCGTCCGGGTGTAGGGGTCAAAGTCTGTCAAAGTCGCCTTCTCCTGTGCTGATTGATATAAAGCTTATGCTTGTGCCATCTGACATGGTTGCCGGGGTCTGATTCAATGGTGGCCTACTCCTGTGGTGGGTGATCTAAATGCCTGATTCTCTGCTGTGTAACCTCTCTCCTCCGTCTGGGTGTAGGGGTCAAAGTAACTAAATGGTGGCCTACTCCTGTGGTGGGTGATATGATGCCTGGTTCTCTGCTGTGGGACCTCTCTCCTTTGTCTGGGTGCTGTGGTCAAAATAATAGTAAGTGACCTTCTCCATTGGTGGGTGACTTGAAGCCTGATTCTGTGCTATGGGACCTCACTCCAATTAATATTGTTTAATTTTTATTTATTTTATGTTAACTCATCATTTCCCTATCTACATTTGTTTGCATTGGATTTAACTACATTTTGCTGCCTTTTGCAGCCCTCTAGCCCTTTCCGGGTGTGTTTTACAGCCTTTTTAGTGCCCAAAAGTTCGGGTCCCCATTGACTTCTATGGGGTTCGGGTTCGGGATGAAGTTCGGGTCGAGTTCGGATCCCGAACCCGAACATTTTTCGAAAGTTCGGCCGAACTCGTCGAACCCGAACATCCAGGTGTTCGCTCAACTCTACTCAGGGGCATTTGAAACTGCAAAAGTGGCGGACCGCTTGGAATTGCTGAAATTAAAATCTAAGCCTCGAAACACCCAAGTCCATCTTATCACCAAATACAACAACCAATGGCGTGATTTGTATACAATATTGAATGCACATTGGCACCTCCTATTGGCGGACCCTAAACGGAGTGGCTATGTCAACATAAGTCCCAAGATTGTTGCACGGAGAGCCCCGATTTTACGAGACAAATTGGTACGTAGTCACTTCCAGAGGCCCATGCAGGGGCTGGGGAGGGGTGTTAGTTTGCGCGGGACATATCCGTGCGGGAACTGCAATGTTTGTCAATATATGATCTGTACTGACTCCTTCTCCACCTGCAGGCATCCGGCTGTAATTCCTCTGGGTCACTACATCAATTGCCGGACTAGAAATGTGATCTATGCACTCATCTGTGAATGTGGAAACATATATGTGGGCCAGACTGGTCAGGAGTTACGGAAACGTATTCAACAGCACTTATCTAACATTACTTTGGCCCGTCGAGATCGGACACAGGCCAAGAAACCGCTGACTTCAGTTGCTGCGCACTTTTTGGATTGCCACCAGTGCATCACCTCTGGACTTAGGATTGCCGGCCTCGACATGGCACGCAACAATATGAGGGGAGGGTCATCCTCTTCCCAACTACTACGCTTGGAATCTAAATGGATTTTCAATTTGGACACGGTGGCCCCACAGGGACTGAATGAAGAGCTCATGTTCACGGGCTTTTATAATTACATTTTGGGGTTCAGTATTCAAATCTTATATAACTGGGTTGTTAACCCTTATTCATGAATATAGAGTCATGGTGGTTATTATGGAGTGGGCTCAATTATCTTACTAGGGTTGGGCACCTATGGTGCCGGTTAACCCGTATACATATTGATGAGTTGCTCTGTCAGTAGTCGATTGATGTTGGTGATTTAATGCAGATGTGGGGGCTCAATTCTGCGATTACAGATTTCGCAGAATTAGGCACTATTGGCTGATCCAGTTATATACGTATATGTTGACCCAGTGGTATATGTGATCTAATGCAGACATGGGGGTTCAATTCGGTGATTACAGATTCCGCAGAATTGGGTACTACTGGCTGTTCCTATGGTACATGTGGATCGCTTGATCCGGTTATTTTTGCATGCATTTATTTGCTAATTATTTAATTTATCCTCTACAGGTCTCTTTCACTTCTCATTTTAATTCACACACGATGGTGCACATTTCTTTTCACTATCCTTTTCACTCACATTTGTGGTCTTTCCCACATCATACCCTAATTAGCGTATTTTCGCCTTCTCTACTTTTTCTCCTTTTTAGGTTTGATACACGGTTGGACCTGAGAACAGGGTCCTCATCACGACATTTTGTAATTCCTTATATATTTCTGATATATATATATAATCTCTAATTCTTATGATTATCACATCATTTTATCCTGTGGGGGCTTATATTGTTGTTGTTATGGCCATAACATCTGTACATATAGTCACCTAATTGTGTGTTAATATTCTGTATACGGGGTGTATATATATTTTCCTGTATGCTTATCACTGTCATTATTATTACTCTTTTGATTACTCATTTTCACTATTGTAATTAGATATGTCTGACGGCATGCCCTCGTCTCAGGCATGACATCACCACATCATATTGACCCCCACTCTATTGCATAATAATATGGTGTTACACATTGAATGTATTCATGATCTTGCCCCCTTACTCAATAGGTCCCTGTGCTTTCCCTCTTCCCCTTCATGCCATACAGTGTCCAGTTCCTCTTTCTTGCTCCATCCCTCCTCCTCCGTGTGACGAGCGGACCGTGCGCTCTACCACTCACAGTGGAGCGCACGATGCGTTCCACCATGCGGTCCATTGCTGCATCCGGCTTCCGGTCATGTGCTCCTCACATCCGGTGCCGGAATGCTGCATATTCGGACACTCTGCTGCGTGTCCGTTTCCACACCGGGGTTCCTATTGGAAATAATACTATTATTTATATATGTACCTACTTCATGTGAATATAGGGTATAATGCCAGTGGACCCCCTGCTATTTCTAATGTATAGCTGCGATTCGACAGGTGGAACACATGTGCGTTCCACCTGCTAACTATGTGGACTTCCTACTTCCGGTTTCCGGCCATGGCTCGTCCTGCACGTTTGTACATGGCGTTTATTGAATTTTGCTGCACAGGTGAATGTTATTTGAATCCTACTCATTACCCCATATAAAGTGATGCCCCAGCATTTGGCTCTTTACCCCTGAGGAAGCCGGATTGCTCCGACTATACGCGTTGGGCGCTTTCTCATTTTCCCAGGTCCACTGCACCAGCTGCTTATGTAGGTTTGGCTCTTTCATTGTGACCCCATTCAGGTCTGTCTGCATTTCTAGAGGTCTTACCTTATGTTATATTTGCTTTATGCTCTACATTGAATTTTTATATGCTGGTTTATTACATATATGCCTATACTGGGGCAACTCAGTGGACCTGTATGTGCTGGTTACATATCATTTATTGCATACCGCACTTTGTTCTAATTGTATACAATTTTTTAATGTGTCTGTTGGTGTGTCTAATAAACTTTATATATTTTTGATACAGATTTATTGTCAGATGTGCATTTATGGGGTGGTTCTGGTGACCCTCTCTTGGGTTGGGTGATATTGTTTAATGCTCTTTTTCACCGCCCCCTGCACTCTGTATATTATTTGGTGTGCCCCCTGTCTCCGTTACTTCATATAGTGTGTGTGTGCAGTATATAGTGTGTGTGCGGTATATAGTGTGTGTGTGCGGTATATATTGTATGTGTGTGTGGTATATAGTGTGTGTGTGGGGTATATAGTGTGTGTGTGTGCGGAATATAGTGTGCGGCATGACAATGGATGTGCAATGTGCATGTTAAATATATTTCTATGCTTTCCATACAAATATGCTAATAACATAGTGGGTGAGATGTCACAGGAATACTTAGTGCAAAAATCAATAATCTCTAGTGAGACCTTATAAAATGTGAAGTTTTGAGCACTTAACACTTAACTCTTTATGCATATAAAGCGATTGTTCAGACATGCAGGTGAAATGTAATCAAATACACTACTTTAATGTAAGATTACTTACAGTCACCAGGAATTCTTCCTCTTCGTCGTTGAACTTGGTTGCAACCATCGCATCCATCTAATTGCTAGTCGGTGCAAACAAGTTGCTGTAGGCCACGCCTTCCTAGCGCATGTGCTCTTGCGATTAATACTTTGCCGAAATTTTGCCGATAAAAAAAGAATGCTTGTCGATCTCAAGTTCGCTGAATACTTCTGGCATGTCAGTGTCCATGTTGTGGGACTATGTGTGCGCATCTACTAAGTATTTTGTGGCTGCAAAAATGACCTGGAGGTTTTTCATGTTCGCCTGCCATTAAAATGAATGGGACCCACTGCAAACCTGCAGTTCGCGAACATTTGAGCCAGTTCGAGCGATCGCGTTCGCGAACCGTCCCATCAGATGTTCGTCCATCACTACATCCCGCTCACCGCCTCATATGCGACGTGCCAACAAGGTGGAACTCTACCTTGCACATGCTGGCCAGACTGTGCAAACAGCAGCAGGCGATAGTGGAGTTTCAGCTGCAGCACACACAGGTAAGTCGCTCTGCGGAACATCACCACTTCACCACCAATGACTGGGCCTCCATGCGAGACCTGTGTGCCTTGTTGCGCTGTTTCAAGTACTCCACCAACATGGCCAGTGCTAATGACGCCATTCTCAGCGTTACTATCCCACTTCTATGCCTCCTTTAAAAAACACTTCGGGCGATGATGGTAGAGGATGTGGCACAGAAGGAGGAGGAGGAGGAAGAGGGATCATTTCAACAGGTATCAGGCCAGTCATTCGCAAGTGGCTCCGAGGGTGGGTTCCTGCACCCACAAATGCCAGGTACACAATTGTCCAGCCAGGGCACAGTTCTGGAGGATGACGAGGTGGAGAATGAGGATATGGAGGAGGAGGAATTGTGTTCACAGCAGGTTGTCACCCAAACCAGCTCATGGCCATCACTGGTGCATGGCTGGGGGGATACAGAGGACACAGACTATACACCTCCCACAGAGGACAGCTTTTTGTTGCCTCTGGGCAGCCTGGCACACATGAGCGATTATATGCTGCAGTGTCTCCACGACCGCCGAGTTGCCCACATTCTAACTTGTGCTGATTACTGGGTGGCCACGCTGCTAAATCCCCTTTACTAGGACAACGTACCGTCCTTAATTCCATCACAGTAGCGTGATCGCAAGTACAAGCGCACGCTGGTAGATGCGCTGCTGGTGGCATTCACACCTGACAGCGGTGGCACAGTGGAAGCACAATGCGAAGGCAGAGGACGAGGAAGAGGTCGCCAATGCAGCTGGGGCACCACCAGCACCTCAGAAGGCAGGGTTAGCATGGCTGAAATGTGGAAAAGCTTTGTCAGCACGCGACAACAACCAGCACCACCAGCTGATATGGAGGGTCTTAGCAGGAGGAAGTGAGAAACAGCGGAACAGCACCACTTCACCACAAATGACTGGGCTTCCATGCGAGACCTGTGTGCCCTGTTGTGCTGTTTCGAGTACTCCACCAACATGGCCAGTGGCAATGACGCCGTTATCAGCGTTACAATACCACTTCTATGTATCCTTGAGAAAACACTTAGGGCGATGATGGAAGAGGAGGTGACCCAGGAGGAGGAGGAGGAAGAGGGGTCATTTTTAGCACTTTCAGGCCAGTCTCTTCGAATTGACTCAGAGGGAGTTTATTTGCAAAAGCAGAAGCCAGGTACAAATGTGGCCAGACAGGGTCCACTACTGGAGGATGAGGAGGACGAGGATGAGGAGGAGGTGGAGGAGGATGAGGATGAAGCATGTTCACAGCGGGGTGGCACCCAACGCAGCTCGGGCCCATCACTGGTGCGTGGCTGGAGGGAAACGCAGGACGATGACAATACGCCTCCCACAGAGGACAGCTTGTCCTTACCTCTGGGCAGCCTGCCACACATGAGCGACTACATGCTGCAGTGCCTGCGCAACGACAGCAGAGTTGCCCACATTTTAATGTGTGCGGACTACTGGGTTGCCACCCTGCTGGATCCCCGGTACAAATAAAATGTGCCCACCTTACTTCCTGCACTGGAGCATGATAGGAAGATGCGCGAGTACAAGCGCACGTTGGTAGACGCGCTACTGAGAGCATTCCCAAATGTCACAGGGGAACAAGTGGAAGCCCAAGGCGAAGGCAGAGGAGGAGCAAGAGGTCGCCAACGCAGTTGTGCCACGGCCAGCTCCTCTGAGGGCAGGGTTAGCATGGAAGAGATGTGGAAAAGTTTTGTCACCACGCCACAGCTAACTGCACCACCACCTGATACGGAACGTGTTAGCATCAGGCAGCATTTCACTAACATGAAGGAACAGAACATGTGCACACCCATCCACGTACTGACTGATGGCTCAGCCCCATTCAACTTCTGGGTCTCCAAATTGTCCACGTGGCCAGAGCTAGCCATTTATGCCTTAGAGGTGCTGGCCTGCCCGGCGGCCAGAGTTTTGTCTGAACGTGTATTCAGCACGGCAGGGGGCGTCATTACAGACAAACGCAGCCGCCTATCCACAGCCAATGTGGACAAGCTGACGTTCATAAAAATGAACCAGGCATGGATCCCACAAGACCTGTCCATCCCTTGTGCAGATTAGACATTTATAACTAGCTCCCCTTAACAATATATTCTTGTACTCCAGGGAACTTCATTCAATCCTCTTTTTTTAATTTTACCATTATATTGTGGGGAACCCAAAGTTGAATGAACCTCTCCTCTGTCTGGGTGCCGGGCCTAAATATCTGACAGTGACCTGTTCCAGTGGTGGGTGACATGAAGCCTGATTCTCTGCAATGGGACCTCTCTCCTCTGTCTGGGTGCCAGGGCCTAAATATCTGACAGTGGCCTGTTCCAGTGGTGGGTGACATGAAGCCTGATTCTCTGCAATGGGACCTCTCTCCTCTGTCTGGGTGCCGGGGCCTAAATATCTGACAATGGCCTGTTCCAGTGGTGGGTGACGTGAAGCCTGATTCTCTGCTATGATATGAAGCCTGATTCTCTGCTATGGGACCTCTCTCCTCTGTCTGGGTGCCGGGGCCTAAATATCTGAAAGTGGCCTGTTTCAGTGGTGGGTGACATGAAGCCTGATTCTCTGCTATGACATGAAGCCTGATTCTCTGCTATGACATGAAGCCTAATTCTCTGCTATGGGACCTCTCTCCTCTGTCTGGGTGCCGGGGCCTAAATATCTGACAGTGGCCTGTTCCAGTGGTGGGTGACATGAAGCCTGATTCTATGCTATGACATGAAGCCTGATTCTCTGCTATGGGACCTCTCTCCTCTGTCTGGGTGCCGGGGCCTAAATATCTGACAGTGGCCTGCTCCAGTGGTGGGTGACATGAAGCCTGATTCTCTGCTATGGGACCTCTCTCCTCTGTCTGGGTGCCAGGGCCTAAATATTTAACAGTGGCCTGTTCCAGTGGTGGGTGACATGAAGCCTGATTCTCTGCAATGGGACCTCTCTCCTCTGTCTGGGTGCCGGGCCTAAATATATGACAGTGGCCTGATCCAGTGGTGGGTGACATGACGCCTGATTCTCTGCTATGACATGAAGCCTGATTCTCTGCTATGACATGAAGCCTGATTCTCTGCTATGACATGAAGCCTGATTCTCTGCTATGACATGAAGCCTGATTCTCTGCTATGGGACCTCTGTCTTGGTGCCGGGGCCTAAATATCTGACAATGGCCTGTTCCAGTGGTGGGTGATGTGAAGCCTGATTCTCTGCTATGACATGAAGCCTGATTCTCTGAAATGGGACCTCTCTCCTCTGTCTGGGTGCCGGGGCCTAAATATCTGACAGTGGCCTGTTCCAGTGGTGGGTGACATGGAGCCTGATTCTCTGCTATGACATGAAGCCTGATTCTCTGCTATGGGACCTCTCTCCTCTGTCTGGGTGCCGGGGCCTAAATATCTGACAGTGGCCTCTTCCAGTGGTGGGTGACATGAAGCCTGATTCTCTACTATGACATGAAGCCTGATTCTCTGCTATGGGACCTCTCTCCTCTGTCTGGGTGCAGGGGCCTAAATATCTGACAGTGGCCTGTTCCAGTGGTGGGTGACATGAAGCCTGATTCTCTGCTATGACATGAAGCCTGATTCTCTGCATAGGGACCTCTCTCCTCTGTCTGGGTGCCGGAGCCTAAATATCTGCCAGTGGCCTGTTCCAGTGGTGGGTGACATGAAGCCTGATTCTCTGCTATGGGACCTCTCTCCAATTGATATTGTTTAATTTTTATTTATTTTATTTTTATTTTAATTCATTTCCCTATCCACATTTGTTTGCAGGGGATTTACCTACATTTTGCTGCCTTTTGCAACCCTCTAGCCCTTTCCTGGGCTGTTTTGCAGCCTTTTTAGTGCCGAAAAGTTTGTGTCCCCATTGACTTCAATGGGGTTTGGGTTCGGGGCGAAGTTCGGGTCGAGTTCGGATCCCGAACCCGAACATTTCCGGGAAGTTTGGCCGAACTTCTCGAACCCGAACATCCAGGTGTTCGCTCAACTCTACTTTTGATTAACTTTAATTCTGTGAGGCCAATATTGTCCCATAGTATGGTGTCTGCATAGAGCCCAGTTTGAGACCATAGTTCTTTTACCGTCTCCCAGCTCTTGGCCATCAACAGAATCAAAGGTCTATATTTACATCCCTGTTGGGCCAGAATACCTGTTTCCATAACTTGAAAGATATTACATTTCTCCAATCTTTTATTTATCCGTGCTATTAAATTTTTGTAACTTTGCGTATTACTCCATGTTATCATATTTTTTTTAATCCCTGCACTAAAATAAAGTTTCAAATCTGGTACAGATAGTCCGCCCTCTCTCTCCCGGATACTCAGTATCTGTGCCTTTATCCTCGTTTTTTTTCCTCGCCATATTAAATCAGTTAATAAGCTGGCTATTATTTTAAAGTATCTTTTGGGGATTATCACTGGTGTATTCCACAGGGTATAGTTCAAAGCAGGTAATACGCACATCTTAACCAATGAAATACGTCCTGCCATCGACATGTACAGTCTTTTCCATACCTCTATTTTCTTCTTAATTTCCTGGATTTTCGGAATCACATTTAATCTAACATAGTAATTGGGATCCGGAGTAATCTGAATTCCCAAATATTTAACGGGTTCATTAATCTTCTTAATTTCCAACTGTCCCGGTCTAAATTCATTCAGAGGGTCAATCAGGATACACGCCGATTTAGACCAGTTTATACTGAGTCTCGCATGTTTACCAAATTGATCAAATACCCTATGAAATATCCTATTTAGTCATCCGTGTGAACACACAAATAACATGATATCGTCCGCATGTAAAGCAATTTTTTCCTCGTGGGTGCGATATCTGAACCCCACAATTCCCGGATCCTGTCTAATCATGTCTGCAAGCAGTTCAATAGCTATAGCAAAAAGCAGAAGGGAAAGGGGACATCCCTGGTATGCGACCTGAGTGTTCTCCATTTATTATCACCCTTGCAGAGATTTCCGTATACAATAGTTTTACCCATGTAACAAAGCGATCACTCGTCAGTGCTTCTCCTGTCTAACGTTTCCAAATCCAAAATACCCCAGTGACATTCCCTGTAATTTTTTATTAATCATTCCAATAACAGGGCATCTTAAGAGTCCTGTATTGTTATTTATTGTCACTACCTCCCCGAGTCGGGAGTGGGTAATTGCCTATACTTGGAAACTTTGGCTTCAATAATTTTTCCCACATTTCCGCTCAATCACATTTAATTTCATCCATCGACCTCCCTTGGATGTGGTATCCCTTTCTCAGGCTCCCTCTCCAGCCTGGAACCCTGATTTGTCGCTACCCATGTTCACCATCGAAGGCGCAGAAAAGAACATCAAAGTTGATAGAGAAGATATCCAATTGGATCGTGGACATCACGGGAACGTGCAGAATGGTGGAGCAGTATGTGTGCACACGCCTACACGTACTGAATGATGGGTCTGCCCCCTTCAACTTCTGGGTCTCCAAATTGGGCACATGGCCTGAGCTTGCCCTTTATGCCTTAGAGGTGCTGGCCTGCCCTGCAGCCAGTGTATAGTCTGAATGTTTGTTTAGCACGGCTGAAGGGGGTTATCACAGGTTAAATTTCCCAATGTTTTGTGGTCTACCCAAATTTAAAAAAATAAATAAATAAAATAATAAAATAAAACCAAAAACCAGTGTTGGCTACCTCCTCCTCCTCCACCGCCGCTTCCACCTACACCGCCACATCCACCGTCTCCTCAACCTCCTACTCCAAATGGACCTCCTCCTAGATCAAGATTATTATTTTTTATTTTTGTGTATTTTATGTTATTTGAAGTCATTTCCCTATCCACATTTGTTTGCAGAGCACTTGCCATGCTCTTAACCACATTGTGCTGCCATTTGCAGCCCTCTAGCCCTTTCCATGACTTATTTACAGCCATTTTAGTTCTCAAAAGTTCGGGTCCCCATTGACTTCAATGGGGTTCGGGGTCAAGTTCGGTTCAAGTACGGGTCCCGAACTTGAACTTTTTTGTGAAGTTCGGCTGAACCCGTCGAACCTGAACATCCAGGTGTCCACTCAACTCTACTCCCTATCCTTTCCCTACACTTCTAATGCTCTTTCCCTGAACTTCTATCCAGCAAAATAAAAGTTTTTAAGTCTTTCCTAGCAGTTTCCCTAGCATCTCCCTGCACTAAGTACAATGGAAAATGGCTGAATCCAAGATGGCTGAGGCTATTTATAGGGCGGTCACATCACAGGGGCTGGTTGGCTGCTGATTGGCTGCATGCATGGCATTGTGGGTGATCCCTCGTTCCAAGAGTATTTTGCTCCATGTCCTAACATGTGCAGCAGCAATTTTAGGAAAACAATTAGATTTGATACCACAAAGCGTCAGAAAATTCAGATTCGGTGCCAATCGAATTTTTCCTGAAATTCTGATCGAATTCCACTTTATCAACATCGATTCGCTCATCTCTAGTTGTTACCTACATTAATAATTTTTGCAGTATAATTACCAAATGTGGATTTTAAGCTTCCCCATGTACTATTAGCTATGTAACTACAGTATGTACTAAAATAAATGTTTTTAGAGATTTTTTAAGTTTTTTTTTATTTTTATTGTTTTAATCCAATAAAGGATTACTATTATACACAACTGATGTATTTTAAACTTACATACTGTATGCTAATACACCGTTGAGAACAATTTACACTTAGTATAATTTATTATACAAATTACATATTTCTAAAAATGAAAAAAATATATAAATAAATGGTTAATCTTTTAAAAATGGCTTGAGACATTATTGAGGATTATAACCAAGCCAGTATTGTTCCTTCAGACAGCTGTTTTGGGGTGATTGCCTCTCATAACTTCAAGGCAGACAGAGGGGAGAGGCCTATGTCATGGATCCAGGGAGTACTAATTCTGCTTGTGGAGAGAACCAGTAGCCGTATAAGCCTTATAAGCTATGCAATGCTCCCCTGGGAGAAAAATGTATTATTAATGATTTAATTCATAAATATGCAATGTTTAGAAAAAAGATTAAATGAATTAACACTAGAGTTGAGCGAACCCGAACTGTAAAGCAGCCAATCAACAAGCGTCATACTACTTGCCCCAAAAGGCCATCACAGCCATGCCTACTATTGGCATGGCTGTGATTGGCCAACTGCAGCATGTGACCCAGCCTCTATTTAAGCTGGAGTCACTTAGCGCCGCCCGTCACTCTGCTCGGATTAGTGTGTGGAGAGGCTGCAGCTGCATAAGTCACTGTCACATTTAGGACAGAAATACAGCTTTTTTCTTACTGGGGTGAAAAAAACCTTTGATATACTGCACATCTGGGATTGCACGTGCATAAGTGACTGTCACATTTAGGACAGAAATACAGCTTTTTGGTTAGGGTGAAAAAACCCTCTAATATACTGCACATCTGGGATTACACATGCATAAGTGACTGTCACATTTAGGCCATAAATACGTCTTTTGCATACTGGGGTGAAAAAAAACTCTCATATACTGCACATCTGGGATTACACGTGCATAAGTGACTGTCACATTTAGGACAGAAATACAGCTTTTTGGTTAGGGTGAAAACACCCTGTAATATACTGCACATCTGGGATTAGACGTGCATAAGTGACTGTCACATTTAGGCCAGAAATACGGCTTTTTGGTTACTGGGGTAAAAAATTCCTCTGATATACTGCACATCTGGGATAAGACGTGCATAAGTGAGTGTTACATTTAGGCCACAAATTCCGCTGTCATATAGAGTTTTAAAAAATATATATAGAGTGCAATAACCTACATCAGGGTTTATATTGGCGGTAAATTATTTTTTACATACTTAACCACTTTTTACTTTGCTTTGTGAACGCTAACTATGAGGCAAACATCTAATAAGGGACGTGGTCATGGTCGTGGTGGTGGTGTTGGTGGAGCCTCTTGTGCAGGGAGAGGACGTGGCCGTTCTGCCACAGCTACACGTGCTACTGAACCTACTGCCTCAGGTCCCAGTAGCTGCCAGAATCTACAGTGATATTTGGTCGGGCCTAATGCCGTTCTAAGGATGGTAAGGCCTGAGCAAGTAAAGGGGCTAGTCAATTGGGTGGCCAACAGTGGATCCAGCACGTTCACATTATCTCCCACCCGTCTTCTGCAGAAAGCGCACAGGTGGAGCCTGAAACCCATGCCCCATCAGTCTGTCACATCACCCCCGTGCATATTGGGGAACCTATCTGAGCCTCAAGTCATGCAGCAGTCTCTTATGCTGTTTGAAGACTCTGCTGGCAGGGTTTCCCAAGGGCATCCACCTAGCCCTTCCCCAGGGGTGGAAGACATAGAATGCACTGATGCACAACCACTTATGTTTCCTGATGAGGACATGGGAATACCACCTCAGCATGTCTCTGATGATGACAAAACACAGGTGCCAACTGCTGCGTCTTTCTGCAGTGTGCAGACCAAAAAGGAGGTGAGGGAGGAAGACTGGGTGGAAGACGATGCAGGGGACGATGAGGTCCTAGACCCCACATGGAATGAAGGTCGTACCACTGACTTTCAGAGTTCGGAGGAAGAGGCAGTGGTGAGACCGAGCCAACTGCGTAGCAAAAGCGGGAGCAGGGTGCAAAAGCAGAGCAGAAAACGGCAAAACAGTTTGCCTGCTACTGGCCACCGTCAACAGGGACCGAGCACACCAAAGGCAGCTTCAAGGAGTTCCCTGGCATGGCACTTCTTCACACAATGTGGTGACGACAAGACCCAAGTGGTTTGCACGCTGTGCCATCAGAGCCTGAAGCGAGGCATTAAAGTTCTGAACCTTAGCACAACCTGCATGACCAGGCATCTACATGCGAGACACGGGCTGCAGTGGAGTAAGCACCTTCAAAACCAAGAAAGGGCTCAGGCCCTGCTGCTCCCTCTTCTGCTGCTGCCTCGGCCTCTTCCTCCGCCTCTGGAGGAACGTTGGCACCTGTCGCCCAGCAAACAGAGGATGTGCCACCAACAACGCCACCTCAGTCACCAAGCATCTGCACCATGTCACACGGAAGCGTTCAGCTCTCCATCTCACAAACCTTTGAGAGAAAGCGTAAATTCCCACCTAGCCACCCTCGATCCTTGGCCCTGAATGCC
The DNA here is from genome assembly GCF_905171765.1 of Bufo bufo. Taxonomy (NCBI): domain Eukaryota; kingdom Metazoa; phylum Chordata; class Amphibia; order Anura; family Bufonidae; genus Bufo; species Bufo bufo. The sequence goes on along the minus strand of NC_053394.1, from coordinate 244,253,755 downwards.
AGCATTTCTAAACTGCTGGCCTTTGAAATGTTGTCATTCAGGCTGGTGGAGACGGACAGCTTGAAACAGCTCATGTCGCTTGCTGTTTCACAGTACGTCGTTCCCAGCCGCCACTACTTCTCCAGGAGAGCCGTGCCCTCTCTGCACAACCAAGTATCGGATAAAATCAAAAGTGCACTGCGCAACGCCATCTGTGGCAAGGTCCACCTAACCACAGATACGTGGACCAGTAAGCACGGCCATGGACGCTATATCTCCCTAACTGCACACTGGGTAAATGTAGTGGCAGCTGGGCCCCAGGCGGAGAGATGTTTGGTGCACGTCCTTCCGCCGCCAAATATCGCAGGGCATCATTCTTTGCCTCCTGTTGCCTCCTCTTCCTACTCGGCTTTCCCCTCCTCTTCTTCCACCTCCTTATCCGGTCAGTGACAGACCTTCACCCCCAACTTCAGCAAAGCCAGGGGTAAAGGTCAGCAGGCCGTTCTGAAATTGATGTGTTTGGGGGACAGGCCCCACACTGCGCAGGAGTTGTGGCGGGGCATAGAACAATAGACCGACGAGTGGTTGCTACCAGTCGGCCTCAAGCCCGGCCTGGTGGTGTGCGATAATGGGCGAAATCTCGTTGCAGCTCTGGGACTAGCCGGTTTGACGCACATCCCTTGCCTGGCGCATGTGCTGAATTTGGTGGTGCAGAAATTCATTCACAACTACCCAGACATGACAGAGCTGCCTCATAAAGTGCGGGCCGTCTGTGCGCGCTTTCGGCATTCTCGCCCTGCTGCTGCTCGCCTGTCAGAGCTGCAGCATAACTTCGGCCTTTCTGCCCACCGCCTCATATGCTACGTGCCCACCAGGTGGAACTCCACCTTGCACATGCTGGAGAGACTGTGCGAGCAGCAGCAGGCCATAGTGGAGTTTCAGCTGCAGCACGCACGGGTGAGTCACACTGTGGAACAGCACCACTTCACCACCAATGACTGGGCCTCCACCGAGACCTGTGTGCCCTGTTGCGCTGTTTCGAGTACTCCACCAACATGGCCAGTGGCGATGACGACGTTATCAGCGTTACAATGCCACTTCTATGTCTGTCACGGATGGTGATGCAGAAAGCTGGAACTTAAAAATAAACATCTGACTGGCTTGATCACAAACTAAGGAGCATATGGATGAGCCCTATAAAACTCCTAGAGCTCTCCCTGACTGCTATGCCCATGCAAAGGTCTTTATGGTAGACAATTGCATGCCCACGTACCTTATACTGTGTGACACCTGAAAACCCTATAATAGTGAGGGGACACGACCACTGGATCCCTGCTCTTAATACGGACGGAGTCAGGGTCACCTAGAATCAAGCCAGTAAGGAAACACAAATAAAGGAAAAGGACTTATCTGAGGAATCAGCAGTAGGAGCCTCCAGCAATGAACAACTCATCCAGGAAGAGGTATAAACCGCAAAGTGAGGCAGTATGGGAGGCAATATAAAGGGAGACAATTAGTGTAAATAGGTGACAGCTGGGAGAAGGAAAGGAGATGACAAAGTGAAACCAAAACAAAGAACCTCATGCAAGAGGTAGAGAAGAACGTCTAACAGACCTTCTCACAGAACTGGCGGTGACAATGTCTCCTTGAGAAAACAGGGCGATGATGGAAGAGGATGTGGCCCAGGACGAGGAGGAGGAAGAGGGGTCATCTCTAACACTTTCAGGCCAGTCTTTTAGAAGTGACTCAGAAAGAGGATTTTTGCAGAGCAACAGCAGAGGACAGGTACAAATTTGGCCAGCCAGGGCCCACTACTTAAGGACGAGGAGGATGAGGAGGAGGATGGGGATGAAGCATGTTCACAGCGGGGTGGCATCCAATGCAGCTCGGGCCCATCACTGGTGCGTGGCTGGGGGTATACGGAGGACGCAGACGATACGCCTCCCACAGAGTACAGCTTGTCCTTACCTCTGGACAGCCTGGCACACATGAGCGACTACATGCTGCAGTGCCTGCGCAACGACTGCAGAGTTGCCCACATTTTAACGTGTGCTGACTACTGGGTGGCCACCCTGCTGGATCCCCGTTACAAAAACAATGTGCCGTCCTTAATTCCCTCACTGGAGCATAATCGGAAGATGCGCGACTACAGGCGCACGCTGGTAGACGCGCTCCTGAGAGCATTCCCGACTGACGCCGGGGGACAAGTGGAAGCGCAAGGCGAAGGCAGGGGAGGAGGAAGAGGTCGCCAACGCAGCTGTGTCAGCGCAAGCACCTCAGAAGGCAGGGTTAGCATGGCCGACAAGTGGAAAAGCTTAGTCACCTCGCCGCAACAACCGGCCCCAACTGCTGATATGGAGCGTGTTAGCAGGAGGCAGCATTTGAACAACATGGTGGAACAGTACCTGTGCACACGACTACACGTACTGATGGTTCTGCCCCATTCAACTTCTGGGTCTCCAAATTGTCCACATGGCCAGAGCTTGCCCAGTACGCCTTGAAGGTGCTGGCCTGACCTGCAGCCAGTGTACTCTCTGAACGTGTATTTAGCACGGCAGGAGGCGTCATTACAGACAGACGCAGCCGCCTGTCCACAGCCAACGTGGACAAGCTCACGTTCATTAAAATGAACCAGGCTTGGATCCCACAAGACTTGTCTGTACCTTGTGCAGAATAGACATTTATACCACCATCAAACATACATTCTTGTACTCAAGTCAAGTGCAATGATTCTTTGTTTTATTTTTTTTTATTTGGCCCAATATTTTGGGGGCTACCTACCCAATAAAAAATAAAAAAACATTGTTGGCTACCTCCTCCTCCTCCATTGCTGCCTCCACCTACAACACCACATTCACCGCCTCCTCAACCTCCGACTCCATATCCACCTCCTTCTCTGAGTTGCAGGTTAATAATTTGTAATTTTTAGTTATTTTATTTCATTTTACGTTATTTCCCTATCCACATTTGTTTGCAGAGCAGTTGCCATGCTCTTAAGCACATTTTACTACCTTTTACATCCCTCTAGCCTTTTCAAGGGCTATTTTAGAGCCATTCTAATTTTAAAAAGTGACAATTTTAGTGCCCTAAATTGAAAAATTCTTATTTTCAATTGTCGGGTGACATATTACCATTTTTGGCGTATAAGAAACCCCTGCTGTGCCTGGGTGACAGGGGCCTAAATCTCTCAAAATCCTATGTTGTATTGCTGGGTGACATGAACCCCCTTTTGCCGTGAATGAACTCCTGCTCTGCATTTCTGACAGGGGCCAAAATCTCTCCAAATCCTCTGTTGTATTGCTGGGTGACATGTACGCCCTTTTGCCGTGAATGAACCCCTGCTCTGCATTGCTGACAGGGGCCTAAATCTCTCAAAATCCTCTATTGTATTGCTGGGTGACATGAACCCCCTTTTGCCGTGAATGAACCCCTGCTGTGCCTGGGTGACAGGGGCCTAAATCTCTCAAAATCCTCTGTTGTATTACTTGGCGACATGAACCCCCTTTTGCCGTGAATGAACCCCTGCTCTGCATTGCTGACAGGGGCCTAAATCTCTCAAAATCCTCTGATGTATTGCTGGGTGACATGAACCCCCTTTTGCCATGAATGAACCCCTGCTCTGCATTGCTGACAGGGGCCTAAATCTCTCAAAATTCTCTGTTCTATTGCTGGGTGACATGAACCCCATTTTGTCGTGAATGAACCCCTGCTCTGCATTGCTGACAGGGAACAAAATTTAGTGAAAACATCTGTTACTGATCGGAAGATGCGTGACTACAAGCGCACGCTGATGATAGCATTCCCAACTGACAGTGGGGGCACAGTGGAAGCACAAGGCGAAGGCAGAGGAGCAGGAAGAGGTCGCCAATGCAGCTGGGGCACCACCAGCACCTGAGAAGTCAGGGTTAGCATGGCCCAAATGTGGAAAAGCTTTGTCAGCCTTGGAGGTGCTGACCTGCCCTGCAGCCAGTGTATAGTGTGAAAGTGTGTTTAGCACGGCAGAGAGCATTAGCACAGGCCACAGCCAATGTGGACAAGCTTACGTTTATTAAAATGAACCAGGCATGGATCCCACAGGACTTGTCCGTACCTTGTGCAGAATAGACATTTATACCAGCCTCAACCATCCATTCTTGTTCTCAAGTGCACTTATTTTTAGTTTTATTTTGTTATATATCCCAATATTTTGGGGGATACCCCAATTTAAAAATAAAAAATAACACAAATCAGTGTTGGCTACCTATTCCTCCTTCACCGCCGCTTCCACCTACACCGCCACGTCAACCTACACCGCCACATCCACCCATCCACCGCCTCCTCAACCTCCTACTCCTAGATCCAGATTGTTATTTTAAATTTTTCTGTATTTTATGTTATTTTAAGTCATTTCCCTATCCACATTTATTTGCAGAACCCTTGCCATTCTCTTAAGCACACTTTGATGCATTTTGCAGCCCTCTAGCCCTTTCCAGGACTATTTTAGAGCAATTTTAGTGCCCAAAAGTTTGGGTCCCCATTGACTTTATTGGGGTTCGGGGTCAAGTTCAGGTCAAGTTTGGGTCCCGAACCCGAACTCTTTTTTTCAAGTTCGGCCGAACCTGCCGAACCCGAACATCCAGGTGTCCGCTCAACTCTAATTAACACACATCTATTTATGTTACTCATAAAATCCAATATAATAATCTATTTTAAATACAATTACAAGGTGGTTTTAGTCCAAAAAAAGTTCTGATGTAAAATGACATCTAATAGGTTACCTGAAATTTACTTCATGAACACCCACTAGGCACTTTTGTGACAGGAGACTTTTCATTTGACATAAGAAAAGTAAAATGTCACACTGTGTTTCAGCAAGTAGTCAAAGCTCACAGTGGGAAAATTGGAAATATTCATAAAAGCAGCTTTACTAAAATGAACTGAAGCTTTACTTCTTCTGAATAACAGTAATTCATCTCATTCCTCCCACTAAAAGCTTAAAGCAGTTGTCTGACTTCAGGAAATGCTATACACTCACCTAAAGAATTATTTGGAACACCATACTAATACGGTGTTGGACCCCCTTTTGCCTTCAGAACTGCCTTAATTCTACGTGGCATTGATTCAACAAGGTGCTGATAGCATTCTTTAGAAATGTTGGCCCATATTGATAGGATAGCATCTTGCAGTTGATGGAGATATGAGGGATGCACATCGAGGGCACGAAGCTCCCGTTCCACCCAGGGGCGTACCTAGAGCATTTGGCACCCGGGGCGAACCCTTTGTTTGGCACCCCCCCCCCCCCCCCCAAGAAAGTTGAAATAAAACCCCTTAATAAAATAAACCTCTGCACACCCCCTTAACGAAATAAACCCATTAACCCCCCCTTAATAAAACCCATTAACCACCCCTTAATAGACCGCCATATTCTTTTGCATTGTGACGAACTTTGACCCATGACACATCCATCAGGTGGGACAGGGCAGCCAATTAAGACGTTTCAGCACATGGACACCCCCCCAACCCTATAACCACAAAAGTCCTTTTAAGGACTGGTAACATTGTGCTATCAATAGGTGTGATACAAAGAGGGGTGTGATATACTTATAATATACTTTCTAACATAGAAAGTATATTATAGTGCATTTGCATGCTTCCAGAAAATACTGATTGAGGGCTGCGATCTATCAGCTTCCACAAAACAGTGATTGAGGTTTTCCATAAACCTGCCTCTACAAAATTACTGCTTGGGGTGATATACTAGCTTCAACTAACAACTGATTGATGAAACTGAGGCGAAACGCGCGTCGAGATTCCTATCCTGACCTGTGCTGCTCCTCTCCCCCCCATCATGTCCTGCGGTATACATTGATTTGATTGCAACTATTTATTTGGCTCATTTCACCCTCTTACTATAGGGTCTTTCACTGCTATTTCTTGAGGGATTAACTTTTCTCTCCTTGTCTTTGGCTATTGGCTCTAAAGAGTGATAGGTTTCACCCTAGAGTTTTGTTCCTTTTAGGGATTTGCACACATTAGGATGATATATTTTTATATGCAAACGGAAAATGCAAATGTGATCGCACACTACATCCAGCACTCTGCCCTCCATGCTGGATGAGACATTGGTGTACATTTTGGCCAAAGCGTAATTAAGCCACTCACCGCGTCAAGGTCGTCTGACTTGAGTGGTCCCTAACTCTTGTTCCTACCTGTTTATGGGCCATGACAGCCACATAAAGTCCAGGGAATGCAGGTCAGCATGCAAGCCAAGTACACTCTGCTTTTAACCCCGTCCGGTGCCATTACAGCTTTCATCGGATCCAGGGATGCAAGTACCAACATGCATGCTGAGCCCACCATATACCTCTCCTGGAGCCAAATGGCTAATGGTAGGTTCTATATAAGCAGACTCAGTTTTATACTGACTTTAAAACCAGCCTCCAGGACAGATTAACTGGTCAGGTGTGCTTGACTTAAAGGAGATCGCCACGCCTCCAATATATGTTACAAAGAAAAAATGTGGGGGGTTGAGCCCGCACAACCTGCCTGTAGGTGCAGATCACTATGGCGAAATACATATACAAACGGAAAATGCAAATGTGATCGCACACTACATCCAGCACTCTGCCCTCCATGCTGGATAAAACATTGGTGTACATTTTGGCCAAAGCGTAATTAAGCCACTCACCGCGTCAAGGTCGTCTCACTTGAGTGGTCCCTAACTCTTGTTCCTACCTTTTTATGGGCCATGACAGCCACATAAAGTCCAGGGAATGCAGGTCAGCATGCAAGCCAAGTACACTCTTCTTTTAACCCCGTCCGGTGCCATTACAGCTTTCATCGGATCCAGGGATGCAAGTACCAACATGCATGCTGAGCCCACCATATACCTCTCCTGGAGCCAAATGGCTAATGGTAGGTTCTATATAAGCAGACTCAGTTTTATACTGACTTTAAAACCAGCCTCCAGGACAGATTGACTGGTCAGGTGTGCTTGACTCAAAGGAGATCGCCACGCCTCCAATATATGTTACAAAGAAAAAATGTGGGGGGTTGAGCCCGCACAACCTGCCTGTAGGTGCAGATCACTATGGCGAAATACATATACAAACGGAAAATGCAAATGTGATCGCACAATACATCCAGCACTCTGCCCTCCATGCTGGATGAGACATTGGTGTACATTTTGGCCAAAGCGTAATTAAGCCACTCACCGCGTCAAGTTCGTCTCACTTGAGTGGCTCCAGGAGAGGTATATGGTGGGCTCAGCATGCATGTTGGTACTTGCATCCTTGGATCCGATGAAAGCTGTAATGGCACCGGACGGGGTTAAAAGCAGAGTGTACTTGGCTTGCATGCTGACCTGCATTCCCTGGACTTTATGTGGCTGTCATGGCCCATAAACAGGTAGGAACAAGAGTTAGGGACCACTCAAGTGAGACGACCTTGACGCGGTGAGTGGCTTAATTACGCTTTGGCCAAAATGTACACCAATGTCTCATCCAGCATGGAGGGCAGAGTGCTGGATGTAGTGTGCGATCACATTTGCATTTTCCGTTTGTATATGTATTTCGCCATAGTGATCTGCACCTACAGGCAGGTTGTGCGGGCTCAACCCCCCACATTTTTTCTTTGTAACATATATTGGAGGCGTGGCGATCTCCTTTGAGTCAAGCACACCTGACCAGTCACTCTGTCCTGGAGGCTGGTTTTAAAGTCAGTATAAAACTGAGTCTGCTTATATAGAACATACCATTAGCCATTTGGCTCCAGGAGAGGTATATGGTGGGCTCAGCATGCATGTTGGTACTTGCATCCCTGGATCCGATGAAAGCTGCAATGGCACCGGACGGGGTTAAAAGCAGAGTGTACTTGGCTTGCATGCTGACCTGCATTCCCTGGACTTTATGTGGCTGTCATGGCCCATAAACAGGTAGGAACAAGAGTTAGGGACCACTCAAGTGAGACGACCTTTACGCGGTGAGTGGCTTAATTACGCTTTGGCCAAAATGTACACCAATGTCTCATCCAGCATGGAGGGCAGAGTGCTGGATGTAGTGTGCGATCACATTTGCATTTTCCGTTTGTATATGTATTTCGCCATAGTAATCTGCACCTACAGGCAGGTTGTGCGGGCTCAACCCCCCACATTTTTTCTTTGTAACATATATTGGAGGCGTGGCGATCTCCTTTGAGTCAAGCACACCTGACCAGTCAATCTGTCCTGGAGGCTGGTTTTAAAGTCAGTATAAAACTGAGTCTGCTTATATAGAACCTACCATTAGCCATTTGGCTCCAGGAGAGGTATATGGTGGGCTCAGCATGCATGTTGGTACTTGCATCCCTAGATGCGATAAAAGCTGTAATGGCACCGGACGGGGTTAAAAGAAGAGTGTACTTGGCTTGCATGCTGACCTGCATTCCCTGGACTTTATGTGGCTGTCATGGCCCATAAACAGGTAGGAACAAGAGTTAGGGACCACTCAAGTGAGACGACCTTGACGCGGTGAGTGGCTTAATTACGCTTTGGCCAAAATGTACACCAATGTCTCATCCAGCATGGAGGGCAGAGTGCTGGATGTAGTGTGCGATCACATTTGCATTTTCCGTTTGTATATGTATTTCGCCATAGTGATCTGCACCTACAGGCAGGTTGTGCGGGCTCAACCCCCCACATTTTTTCTTTGTAACATATATTGGAGGCGTGGCGATCTCCTTTGAGTCAAGCACACCTGACCAGTCACTCTGTCCTGGAGGCTGGTTTTAAAGTCAGTATAAAACTGAGTCTGCTTATATAGAACATACCATTAGCCATTTGGCTCCAGGAGAGGTATATGGTGGGCTCAGCATGCATGTTGGTACTTGCATCCCTGGATCCGATGAAAGCTGCAATGGCACCGGACGGGGTTAAAAGCAGAGTGTACTTGGCTTGCATGCTGACCTGCATTCCCTGGACTTTATGTGGCTGTCATGGCCCATAAACAGGTAGGAACAAGAGTTAGGGACCACTCAAGTGAGACGACCTTTACGCGGTGAGTGGCTTAATTACGCTTTGGCCAAAATGTACACCAATGTCTCATCCAGCATGGAGGGCAGAGTGCTGGATGTAGTGTGCGATCACATTTGCATTTTCCGTTTGTATATGTATTTCGCCATAGTAATCTGCACCTACAGGCAGGTTGTGCGGGCTCAACCCCCCACATTTTTTCTTTGTAACATATATTGGAGGCGTGGCGATCTCCTTTGAGTCAAGCACACCTGACCAGTCAATCTGTCCTGGAGGCTGGTTTTAAAGTCAGTATAAAACTGAGTCTGCTTATATAGAACCTACCATTAGCCATTTGGCTCCAGGAGAGGTATATGGTGGGCTCAGCATGCATGTTGGTACTTGCATCCCTAGATGCGATAAAAGCTGTAATGGCACCGGACGGGGTTAAAAGAAGAGTGTACTTGGCTTGCATGCTGACCTGCATTCCCTGGACTTTATGTGGCTGTCATGGCCCATAAACAGGTAGGAACAAGAGTTAGGGACCACTCAAGTGAGACGACCTTGACGCGGTGAGTGGCTTAATTACGCTTTGGCCAAAATGTACACCAATGTTTTATCCAGCATGGAGGGCAGAGTGCTGGATGTAGTGTGCGATCACATTTGCATTTTCCGTTTGTATATGTATTTCGCCATAGTGATCTGCACCTACAGGCAGGTTCTGCGGGCTCAACCCCCCACATTTTTTCTTTGTAACATATATTGGAGGCGTGGCGATCTCCTTTGAGTCAAGCACACCTGACCAGTCAATCTGTACTGGAGGCTGGTTTTAAAGTCAGTATAAAACTGAGTCTGCTTATATAGAACCTACCATTAGCCATTTGGCTCCAGGAGAGGTATATGGTGGGCTCAGCATGCATGTTGGTACTTGCATCCCTGGATCCGATGAAAGCTGTAATGGCACCGGACGGGGTTAAAAGCAGAGTGTACTTGGCTTGCATGCTGACCTGCATTCCCTGGACTTTATGTGGCTGTCATGGCCCATAAACAGGTAGGAACAAGAGTTAGGGACCACTCAAGTGAGACGACCTTGACGCGGTGAGTGGCTTAATTACGCTTTGGCCAAAATGTACACCAATGTCTCATCCAGCATGGAGGGCAGATTGCTGGATGTAGTGTGCGATCACATTTGCATTTTCCGTTTGTATATGTATTTCACCATAGTGATCTGCACCTACAGGCAGGTTGTGCGGGCTCAACCCCCCACATTTTTTCTTTGTAACATATATTGGAGGCGTGGCGATCTCCTTTGAGTCAAGCACACCTGACCAGTCAATCTGTCCTGGAGGCTGGTTTTAAAGTCAGTATAAAACTGAGTCTGCTTATATAGAACCTACCATTAGCCATTTGGCTCCAGGAGAGGTATATGGTGGGCTCAGCATGCATGTTGGTACTTGCATCCCTGGATCCGATGAAAGCTGCAATGGCACCAGACGGGGTTAAAAGCAGAGTGTACTTGGCTTGCATGCTGACCTGCATTCCCTGGACTTTATGTGGCTGTCATGGCCCATAAACAGGTAGGAACAAGAGTTAGGGACCACTCAAGTGAGACGACCTTGACGCGGTGAGTGGCTTAATTACGCTTTGGCCAAAATGTACACCAATGTCTCATCCAGCATGGAGGGCAGAGTGCTGGATGTAGTGTGCGATCACATTTGCATTTTCCGTTTGTATATGTATTTCACCATAGTGATCTGCACCTACAGGCAGGTTCTGCGGGCTCAACCCCCCACATTTTTTCTTTGTAACATATATTGGAGGCGTGGCGATCTCCTTTGAGTCAAGCACACCTGACCAGTCAATCTGTACTGGAGGCTGGTTTTAAAGTCAGTATAAAACTGAGTCTGCTTATATAGAACCTACCATTAGCCATTTGGCTCCAGGAGAGGTATATGGTGGGCTCAGCATGCATGTTGGTACTTGCATCCCTGGATCCGATGAAAGCTGTAATGGCACCGGACGGGGTTAAAAGCAGAGTGTGCTTGGCTTGCATGCTGACCTGCATTCCCTGGACTTTATGTGGCTGTCATGGCCCATAAACAGGTAGGAACAAGAGTTTGGGACCACTCAAGTGAGACGACCTTGACGTGGTGAGTGGCTTAATTACGCTTTGGCCAAAATGTACACCAATGTCTCATCCAGCATGGAGGGCAGAGTGCTGGATGTAGTGTGCGATCACATTTGCATTTTCCGTTTGTATATGTATTTCACCATAGTGATCTGCACCTACAGTCAGGTTGTCCGGGCTCAACCCCCCACATATTTTTATATGCTACATACTGGGCCATATAATTATTAATATTACTTCTTTGATTGGATAATGTATGCATTCATAAATTAGTTGTGCTTGACATGTTTTACAACTTTTAGTGGGTGATAGCGGCATAGGCCAGCAGATTCTGGCATTTGCCTTTCTGCTGGTGTTCCCTGCTATTTTTATTTTATTATGTACTTTATGATATGTTATGAATTTGTTGAAATAAAATGAACTATATGTATGATTATTTTGGGCATTTTGTCGTTGTTTGTTTGTAAACAACACAGTAGGTACAGTGGGATGCAAATGTTTGGGCAACCTTGTTAATCGTCATGATTTTCCTGTATAAATCTTTGTTTGTTACGATAAAAAATGTCAGTTAAATATATCATATAGGAGACACACACAGTGATATTTGAGAAGTGAAATAAAGTTTATTGTATTTACAGAAAGTGTGCTATAATTGTATAAACAAAATTAGGCAGATGCATAAATTTGGGCACTGTTGTCATTTTTTTGATTCCAAAACCTTTAGAACTAATTATTGAAGCTCAAATTGGCTTGGCAAGCTCAGTGACCCCTGACCTACATACACAGGTGAATCCAATTATGAGAAAGAGTATTTAAGGGGGTCAATTGTCATTTTCTCTGAAGAGTAGCAACATGGGGGTCTCTAAACAACTCTTAAATGACCTGAAGACAAAGATTGTTCACCATCATTGTTTAGGGGAAGGATTCAGAAAGCTGTCTCAGAGATTTCAGCTGTCTGTTTCCACAGTTAGGAACATATTGAGGAAATGGAAGATCACAGGCTCAGTTCAAGTTAAGGCTCGAAGTGGCAGACCAAGAAAAATCTCGGCCACACAGAAGCGACGAATGGTGAGAACAGTCAGAGTAACCCACAGACAAGCACCAAAGACCTACAACATCATCTTGCTGCAGATGGAGTCACTGTGCATCGTTCAACCATTCGCCGCACTTTACACAAGGAGATTCTGTATGCAAGAGTGATGCAGAGGAAGCCTTTTCTCCTCCCACAGCACAAAAAGTGCCGCTTGAGGTGGGCTAAAGCACATTTGGACAAGCCAGCTTCATTTTGGAATAAGGTGGCGTGGACTGATGAAACTAAAATTGAGTTATTTGGCCATAACAAGGGGCGTTATGCATGGAGTAAAAAGAACACAGCATTCCAAGAAAAACACCTGCTACCTACAGTAAAATATGGTGGTGGTTCCATCATGCTGTGGGGCTGTGTGGCCAGTGCAGGGACTGGGAATCTTGTCAAAGTTGAGGGACGCATGGATTCCACTCAGTATCAGCAGATTCCGGAGACCAATGTCCAGGAATCAGTGACAAAGCTGAAGCTGCGCCGGGGCTGGATCTTTCAACAAAACAACGACTTTAAACACTGCTCAAAATCCACTAAGGCATTTATGCAGAGGAACAAGTACAACGTTCTGGATTGGCCATCTCAGTCGCCAGACCTGAATATAATTGAAAATCTGTGGTGTGACTTAAAGAGAGCTGTCCATGCTTGGAAGCCATCAAACCTGAATGAACTAAAGATGTTTTGTAAAGAGGAATGGTCCAAAATACCTTCAACCAGAATCCAGACTCTCATTGGAACCTACAGGAAGCGTTTAGAGGCTGTAATTTCTGCTAAAGGAGGATCTACTATACAGTACAGACCAAAAGTTTGGACACACCTTCTCATTCAAAGAGTTTTCTTTATTTTCATGACTATGAAAATTGTAGATTCACACTGAAGGCATCAAAACTATGAATTAACACATGTGGAATTATATACATAACAAACAAGTGTGAAACAACTGAAAATATGTCATATTCTAGGTTCTTCAAAGTAGCCACCTTTTGCTTTGATTACTGCTTTGCACACTCTTGGCATTCTCTTGATGAACTTCAAGAGGTAGTCCCCTGAAATGGTTTTCACTTCACAGGTGTGCCCTGTCAGGTTTATTAAGTGGGGTTTCTTGCCTTATAAATGGGGTTGGGACCATCAGTTGCGTTGAGGAGAAGTCAGGTGGATACACAGCTGATAGTCCTACTGAATAGACTGTTAGAATTTGTATTATGGCAAGAAAAAAGCAGCTAAGTAAAGAAAAACGAGTGGCCATCATTACTTTAAGAAATGAAGGTCAGTCAGTCAGCCGAAAAATTGGGAAAACTTTGAAAGTAAGGGCTATTTTACCATGAAGGAGAGTGATGGGTTGCTGCGCCAGATGACCTGGCCTCCACAGTCACTGGACCTGAACCCAATTGAGATGGTTTGGGGTGAGCTGGACCGCAGAGTGAAGGCAAAAGGGCCAACAAGTGCTAAGCATCTCTGGGAACTCCTTTAAGACTGTTGGAAGACCATTTCAGGGGACTACCTCTTGAAGCTTATCAAGAGAATGCCAAGAGTGTGCAAAGCAGTAATCAAAGCAAAAGGTGCCTACTTTGAAGAACCTAGAATATGACATATATTCAGTTGTTTGACACTTGTTTGTTATGTATATAATTCCACATGTGTTAATTCAAAGTTTTGATGCCTTCATAGTCATGAAAATAAAGAAAACTCTTCGAATGAGAAGGTGTGTCCAAACTTTTGGACTGTACTGTATATTGATTTCATTTTATTTATAATATACCCCACAAACGGAGCCACAAGCACACAAAGGGGCACCATCCTCTATACAGTGACTATATTTTATGAAGGACTATCCTATACATCTTTTACTTGATTTTATCTTCTGATTTTATCTGCTGATCAGTGATTATTATTACATGAAAACTGCCTATGAAAGACTTTTATGAACACTTTCATCTAGATATATTTTTTATCTAGGCATTTTTCCAGGACACCCATCACCTCCTACCCAGTGGTGATCACCTATTATTTTACATCTTTTTACAACCTTTTACATTTTACTATTTATTAAAAAGGACATTTTTCAACTCACAATTTTTACAATCTCCATTTACCAGATCTAACAACCACTAGAATACAAATAAATTAACATATTGTACCCAGATTAGAGTGTGCCTGCTTTATCCTTTTTCCTATCTATAATTTCATGCTTCTGACTGGGTGAGTCAGATTAAGCAGCTCTGCACCTCTATCATTTACCTGAGTGGTGGAGCCGTCTATTCCATTTGTTTCTAAAAAAAAGTACACAAAAATCCCTGGTGACGTCAATTCTGCAGTATTCATCGTTAACTTGATTAAAGGCTCTTGTTTCCAGCAGAACTTCAGCTTTAATTGCTCTATAGTCCAAGCACATAGCAAAATGACTTCCAGAAACTTACACTGGTAAAATACAGACCTGAATTATGTATCTCAATAGCCACAAATCAGTTCTATTTTTAAATTAAACAGATAATCAATTAAAGATAAACAACATGCTACTCAAAAGTGTAAGAGCAGTCAACAAAAAGCTACTTAAGTCATACTGCTTGATGAATGGAACTTGTAGTAGTTCATTTACAAGATCAGTGAATTATACCATAGTATTTAGACAGTTAATTGCCATTCATGCATACACATTAAATGTTGCCCATGTCATTGTGGTCATTGAGATATATGCATATAAATACTTTATATTGGAAGTGAAAAATCACAGATAATAATGCACTAACACAATAGATGCAAATATGATATATAGACGAAGCCCTCCTTCTGATATGATAAAATCTGAGACTCTCAGCCAATATATTTTGATCAGAACACATCTGTGCCCGCCCACCAGGGCCAAGGTGGTCTCAGTCAGGCATATATCTATTCCATTTGGCATCTACATTCAGGAGAGCAGATATACAGTTGTGTTCAAAATAATAGCAGTAATCCAAATCAACAGCTCATGTTCCTGTTTCGGATGCACAGGAAAAGGGGAGGGATCCCCACACTAAATCCAATTCAAATAATTATTTGAACAAAATAATAGCACTCAGACATTACTAACCTGATCAATCACTGT
This sequence comes from Bufo bufo, assembly GCF_905171765.1. Classification (NCBI taxonomy): domain Eukaryota; kingdom Metazoa; phylum Chordata; class Amphibia; order Anura; family Bufonidae; genus Bufo; species Bufo bufo. Next base: position 244,238,520 of record NC_053394.1, on the reverse strand, counting down.
TTTTGGTAGAAATGATATTTCTACATGGCAAATAATTTACTAGCAGGTGTAGTAGAGTAATAGAAACCCAACAGACCCAACAGTCATGACATGCATGCTGCTGATTCTCTGTAATTCAATCACTTATTGAAAGGGACATGTTCAAAATAATAGCAGTGTGGAGTTCAATAAGTGAGATCATTCAATCTTTGAAAACAGGTGGCAATTATTGCCCTTATTTAAAGAAGGAAGGCAGCAAATGTTGTACATGCTGGTTACAGTGCTTTTCTCTCTGAAATTATGAGGAAAATGGGTTGTTCCAGACATTGTTCAGAAGAACAGTGTACCTTGATTAAAAAGTTGATTGGAGAGGGGAAACATATAAAGAAGTACAGAAAATGATAGGCTGCTCAGCTAAAATGATCGCAAATGCTTTTAAATGGCAACCAAAACCTGAAAGACGTGGAAGCAAGCATAAAACTACCATTCGAATGGATAGAAATGGCAAAGACTCAGCCAACAATCAGCTCCAGGAAGATCAAAGAAGGTCTAAAGTTACCTGTGAGTACTGTTACAATTAGAAGATGCCTATGTGAAGCCAAGATATCTGCAAGAAGCCCCCGCAAAGTCCCACTGTTGAAAAAAAGACGTGCTGAAGAGGTTACAATTTGCCAAAGAGCACATTGACTGGCCTAAAGAGACATTTTGTGGACTGATGAAAGTAAGATTGTTCTTTTTGGGTCTAACGGCCGGAAACAGTTTGTAAGACGACCCGCAAACACTGAATTCAAGCAACAGTACACTGTGAAGACAGTGAAGCATGGTGGAGCAAGCATCATGATATGGGGATGTTTCTCATACTAAGGTGTTGGGCCTATTTATCGCAGACCAGGGATTATGGATCAGTTTGAATACATCAGAATACTTGAAGAGGTCATGCCGCCTTATGCTGAACAGGAAATGCCCTTGAAATGGGTGTTCCAACAAGACAACGACCACAAACACATCAGTAAACGTTCAACATCTTGGTTCCAGACCAACAAGATTGACGTTATGTAGTGACCAGCCCAATCCCCGGATCTTAATCCAATAGAAAGTTTGTGGGGGGACATCAAAAATGCAGTTTCTGAGGCAAAACCAAGAAATAGATAAGAACTGTGGAATGCACTCCAATCACCCTGGGCTGGAATACCTGTTCACAGGTGCCAGAAGTTGGTTGACTCCATGCAACACAGATGTACAGCAGTTCTCCGAAACAGTGGTTATACAACTAAATATTAGTTAGGTAATTCAAAGGGAAGCAAAATCTTCAAACTTTTTTCAGTTTACATAATGAATGTTTGAGTTTGTAAAGAAGAATACAAACACTGCTATCTTTTTGAACAGTCTAACATTAAATTTTCTTCAATTTTTTTAGAAGAACAACACAAATTTTATATTTTTTTCTTCATGTTTTGATTTGGAATAGAATATGTAATGTTCCCAATGCATTTGTGTGTATGGGAATAAAAGCTATTAGAAGGATTTTGAGCTTTATTCACTTTTTTAAACACACTGCTATTACAGTATTTTTAACACAACTGTATAGTGTGTTGCTCATTCTTATTTTTGTGTTCACCAAGCAACCAATGACAGGAGCACGCACACCTATATGTACCACCTAATCAAGGTCGCCGCTGGGATTTTTTTATTATTATTTTAATTTTAATTTTTTATAATGAAAGTGAATTAGCAAAAAGGGATACATGAATTATATAAAGTATATTATCTACTACACTTTCTACAGTCCATGCAACTTACAACTGTCCAACCAATATTCAGCACCTGGTCTCCATCAAACCTTCCCTTATTTCCAATGCCACTCCATCAAACCTTCCCTTATTTCCAATGCCAGCTGTTATTGTGGCCCCCTTTGCTCTCTGCTTTCCTTTCAGAACAGTTTATAGAAATATATTATGGAACCCCTTTTTTCTGTACATAGCTGTGGATGCTGTAGTAGCAGCCTATGTATTTTCTTTTTTTTTCCTCATATGGGGAGCTGACGGGCTCCTTATCTCTGCTCTTTGACATTATAAACACTCATTTTAACTAAGTCCTTATCTTACTGAAAAGAATGTGGCTTAAATAAGTGTTTATGTCCTCTTAGTAGTTTAGATATAAGGTTTATTAGATGACCCTCACAAAGTGAAAGTACCAGTCACACAGTTAGAAAAACAGTTAACACTTTGTGACAGAATGGCTCATAATTTTTTATTAATGCCAATTGAAAATATTATTTTTAGCCAAAAATGAGTAAAATTGTCACGGCTGAGGATGGGGGAAACCCTCAGCCGTGAGGTTCCAGGTGTTGGAGTAGCTACTCGGACATGAAGCCACAGGACAGGGAGCAGGTCACCTCCTACAGCGTCCCTACCCTGACCCTAACTCCTAACCTGCATGGGCCGACCTTTAAGGTAGGAGGGCCCATGCGCCGGAACCTCGGAGCCCTGTCTTACCCTCCGCAGATCCCTGAGCTAGGAGCTGGGTAAGGCAACCTACTCCTCCTTGACACGGAGGAGCAGGAGCCTCAATGGCCAAGCTGTTGGGAAAAGGGGAACAGAAACAGCAATACGGAAATGGCAGGTGAACAGACATTCACCAACCTGCCACAGCCCTGCTGACTGGATCCCTAAACAGACAGGGATCCAGAACCGTTATGCTGCACAAAGACATATGAAAATCCCAACAGACAAACTTGCTACAACACACACATAGGACATAGGCATACATAAAACCTTAACTTAAATCTGTAAACTCAAACTATGAACTATGACCACAGTGGTGGCTCTCACTGGCGGATGGACAAACACAGGAGGCTGCTATCAGCAAGCATGCTGAAGCAACCTACTGAGCTCTGCAAGAGAGAGGGTCTTTATAGGCCCAAGTGGCCACACCCAAGGATTGGACACACCCAGTGACATCACACACACACACTGGGAAGGAAGTTAACCCTTCCAGAAACACAGAAGGGAAAACAAACATACATAAAGGGAAAGTGCACACAAAACATAATACACAGTGCACACAACACACACACTTAACAATAGGGTTGCTAGGTGTGACCGCATGCCAGGGCAGCAAGCTACCTAGCGACGCTCAGGCTGCTCTGCTGCTAAAAACAACACTGGTTGTCCGCGGCAACCACAAGTGAGGCCACAGACAAGCGGCCCTCACCCGTGGTTGAATGCCCATACAAAACCGCAGACAATCGCATGCGGTAAAGGAGTCACGGTCATGGGCATGGCCGTGACAAAAATGCAATCATGAACTAAAATTTCCTCCGAAGGTGTACATAGCCTTTAAGTACTCAATTGTTTTGACAATCTTTGTCCTCAACTGTCACAGGTAATGGGGAGGGAAAAACACCAGATAACACACAGAAGGAAATAGACCAGAGTCTAGGCCTCAAAGCTAAGGGAGAGGGATGGTGACCTACTAGGAATCATAAGACCTCTTCCTGACTCCTGCCAATATAAGTAGTCCCTGAAGGTGGAAATACTCATACACCAGAACTTTAGCCATGGAGACCCAGGAAATCCCTAGGAGTGGTGGCAGGGAATGAGACTACTGGTTCCTTCCCAGATAAGGGAACCAGCATCTCCCTGAGGTCTAGAGAACAACAAACACAAGAAAACAACAAAATACTAAACAAAATGCACTTAGCTTAAAGTATAACTGTCGTATTTTTTTGAGTATTGGATTATGGTGATTAATATCACCTTGGTGGCCCTATTTCAACTTTTCACTGTGTATTCAATTAGCCCTTAATTCCACATTTTTGTTCCCTGTACTGCCTACTTTTACCTGTGCTTAAAATAGGGTTGCTACGCATGGTCCGTCTATCTGTTGAAGGACAGAGCACGCAGCATGCAGGCTCACATTACTGACAGCCAGGGACTGTAAGTAAATGATTAAAGCCAGGTCATCTCCAGCAGCTGATAACTGTGCCTGGGCTGTTTGCACTTCTCCCTGTCCCTGCGCTTGGCAGACGCTCCCTCACTCAGCAGACTTGGAGAATGTAGACTTGAACCAGCACACAACAGGGAAGGGAGATCTGCCATCTGCTCAGTATATAAATGAAAGCAACATGTAAGAGGACCCCTTTGTGCTGCAGGAGATTAACCCTTTAGGGGGAGGGCTCTGGTTACTGACACTTTTGGGGGGCTATTGTTAATGGCTAGTGAGGGCAGGTGGGATTAACCTTAGGGTGAGGGCAGTGGTGGCCATCTTAACTGAATAGTGAAATTGCAGTTTTATGCAGACTGGTTGCTAAGGGCTGAATCTTATTAAATATGGGGTAAGTTAGTCTAATAGTAACTGATTCTGGAATATCATGTAATTAGTAACTACATATATGAAAATTGAAATTAGGGTCTAAATGTGACAGTTATGCTTTAAAGAAAAATGGAGGAGCATGAGATCCAAAGGAACAACTCACCCGCTCAACCAACTCCAGCAGGAAATATCAACCACATGGTAAGCAGTTTGAGTCAAAACTAAATAGAGCCTCAGTAATGACCACAAGCTGCACCTGACAAGAGGTGTGGTCATTACCAAACAACAACACTGCAAGGAGAAAACAGAGAGACTGTCAGTTACCCTCACGTGCCACCAGTCTCTCAGATCTTCTCACCTCTGTCATGGGAGGGACCTTGACATCAATTGTGTTAAATCCTCTAGTTCCAGAGTGTTCTGTTGCTGAATCTCAATTGCTGCTAATGTTTCTTCTCTTTGTTTAATCAAAAGAGATGCAGAGAGCGACGAGGAGAAAGCAAAGCAATTAAATATTTTTCTCTCCAATGTATTCACTGAGGAAAATAAACAGTCAGATGAAATTCACAATGTAAAAGTAAATTCCCCATTAAAAGTGCCCTTTCTGACCCAGGAAGAAGTACATACAACAGCGACTTAAAAAGATTAAAACAGAAAAATCGCCAGGAACAGATGGCATACACCCCCGTTTCCTAAGAGAATTAAGTAATGTCATAGCCAGACCCTTATTTCTGATATTTACAGACTCTATACTGACAGGGAGTGTTCCACAGGATTGGCGCATAGAAAATGTGGTGCCCATATTCAAAAAGGGTGCAAAAACAGTGCCCAGAAAATATAGGCCGGTAAGTTTAACATCTGTTGTGGGTAAACAGTTTGAAGGTTTTCTAAGAGATGCTATCTTGGAGGATCTCAATGAAAATAAGCAAATAACACCATATCAGTATCGCTTCATGAGGAATCGGTCATGTCAAACTAATTTAATCAGTTTCTATGAGGAGGTAAGTTCTAGACTTGACAGTGGTAAATCAATGGATGTCGTATATCTGGACTTCTCCAAAGTATTTGACACTGTACCACATACAAGGTTAGTATATAAAATAATTGTAGTCACAGGATACACCTGTTATAAAACGTAGCCTTTAATATAGATCACATATAAAATAACAAACTCCCACAAACAAAAACAACACAGAAAAAGAACAAAAAAGTATCACCATGACGGCACATCAAGGATACGTACTGTAATGCTCAGTGGCACTAAACGTTGATAGGCAGGGTTCATGTAGTTAGTTTGGGCCTATACCTATATGTGGCCCTATACTCAATGGCCCTGCCTATAAACGGAATGGCCGCCCTGATAAGGGCGATCCCATATTCTGGAACCTCCTGATAGGCCCTAGGCTGACCCTATGATGTTGGTAAGTCCCTAAGTGGTGGCCTAATCTAGGTACACAGAAAAAATTAATTTACAGTATCGAGAGCAATGAACCACTACACCGTGGATGCCATAACTGTAAGTGGAAAATTGCTCAGGATTTTTTTCGTCATAAGCGGTACAGGAATAACCACGTACGTGATTATCTATATATATATATCATCTCATGGAAATATCTATGTATAATATTTACACACCAAGATGCCAGACACATTTGTAAATGCAGATGTGTTCTCAAAACATACACGTTTGGCGCCAAAGATTGCCTCCTAGATTGGTGGCATGCAGTCAGGCAACAAAGTCCCTACGCGTTTCACCCTTATTGATGGCCAGGTTCCTCAGGGGACATTTAGTTTAATGCTGTATTTGGCATCAATACTTAATTCAGAGTGGCAAAGCAATCAGCAAGGCCCTCAGTTATGATGACATAGTTTAACTACTTGTTATAGGTAATCTGATAGGTCCAATATATTTAAATAGCTTGTCGAGTCAGACATAAGGACCGCACACGGCACCAATGTGTTAGTCACTCGCCATTGGGAGTACAGTGCATGGGAATATGACCGTAAAAAGTCAAACTAACGGACAGATTCCAAGGCACATGCAAATAAGTAGTCCCAATACATGCTGTTGGAGTGAAGAACTCTAGAGAAAATCACATATGTGTGATAACATGTGTAATATTATACAAGTAACAAGATACTACTTGCGTATCCGGACCCAGCTTGGACGATCCCAAACTGTCCAAAGGATTTGCAGTGTTGCCCTTGCTCATCCATCAGTGGCCCGTATGCAATAATTAATAGTGCCTCACTGGTCCTGTGTGTGAGGACCTCATACACAGGACCAGTGAGGCACCATTAATTATTGCATATACCACCTGTGGTTATTACTCCCTCTGGCGGGATATTGTCTTAGCTGTGAATTTTTTTGTATATAAAATGAGAATGCTCGGACTGTTAGAAAATGTGTGTATATGGGTAAGTAACTTGCTCAGTGATAGAAAACAGAGGGTGGTTATTAAAGGGAATCTGTCACCAGGATTTTAGGTATAGAGCTGAGGACATGGGTTGCTAGATGGCCGCTAGCACATCCGCAATACCCAGTCCCCATAGCTCTGTGTGCTTTTATTGTGTAAAAAAACCTGATTTGATACATATGCAAATTAACCTGAGAGGAGTCTTGTACGTGAGATTAGTCAGGGACAGGACTCATCTCAGGTTAATTTGCATATGTAAATAGTTTTTTTTTACACAATAAAATCACTAGTCAGACCACATATAGAGTACTGTGTACAGTTCTGGGCTCCTGTGAACAAGGCAGACATAGCAGAGCTGGAGAGGGTTCAGAGGAGGGCAACTAAAGTAATAACTGGAATGGGGCAACTACGGTACCCTGAAAGATTATCAACATTAGGGTTATTCACTTAAGAAAAAAGATGACTGAGGGGAGATTTAATTACTATGTATAAATATATCAAGGGGCAGTACAGAGATCTCTCCCATCATCTATTTATCCCCAGGACTGTAACTGTGACGAGGGGACATCCTCTGCGTCTGGAGGAAAGAAGGTTTGTACACAAACATAGAAAAGGATTCTTTACGGTAAGAGCAGTGAGACTATGCAACTCTCTGCCTGAGGAGGTGGTGATGGTGAGTACAATAAAGGAATTCAAGAGGGGCCTGGATGTATTTATGGAGTGTAATAATATTACAGGCTATAGCTACTAGAGAGGGGTCGTTGATCCAGGGAGTTATTCTGATTGTCTGATTGGAGTCGGGAAGGAATTTTTTCCCCCTTAAGTGGGGATAATTGGCTTCTATCTCACAGGGGTTTTTGTTGCCTTCCTCTGGATCAACTTGCAGGATGACAGGCCGAACTGGATGGACAAATGTCTTTTTTCGGCCTTATGTACTATGTTATTATGTTACTATGTTAATTGTCCATTAGGTCCATAGAGCATTTGTTGAGAGGATTCACAAACTGTACAGTACTCCAAATTGTCACCAAACAATGTAGGATGCACATGCAACCTAGACTTATATTCCTAGTCTCTGCTATTGATCTCACTTGTGGGTATTTGAAGAAAATTCACTGGGGTTGTTACTTGGGATATTATATCCCAATGCTGCCTCATTATCATACACAAATGTGGTTGCAGTAGTACAGTATGACATTAGTTCAGACACAAAGTGCTCGTACCAGAATTGCAAACAATTTGTAGAAATAATCAGTCAGCACTCTGAAAGGAAGTTGTGCTGGTATCCTGGGTTGCAGGCCCATACATACAAGTAGAAGAAGTGGATCAGCACTCACTTTTTGATGCTAATAAATCTTCACTTTATTGCCATAAACAGAATACAGTCAGATATGGTGTGTTTCAGCTAAACAGCCTTTTTCAAGCATGTCACATTATATAGCATGGTAGATATATACGGTATAGCAAAAAAAGTCACCTTCAAGATGGAGTCCTGGTTATGAACGATAGCTGTTAATCCAACATGTGCAAAATATTGCTGGGGAACAGTTTAATCAAAAGTAGTGTACTAAAAGTTACATACTTCCTGACTAATGTAAATGGGATGATTCCTACACCAAAAACAAACCTTGAAAAACACTGGGTCAGACAAACTACAATGGTTGTTCTATTCGTACTATAGACTAAAATGGTAGTGCAAGATATGTGATGTACCCTACGGCCCATCGTAAATAGTATGATTCCTAAACAAAAGGAATCAAATCGAAAGAGGCATGAAAAGAATCTGTGTCAATACAAATTGCAGTGTTGCATACACTCATTTGGGCTCTTTGAAACCACATCTACACTGTGTTACAATGATGAAGACAGATAAAAAAAAGGATCCACAATCCTCTCCCTCCTGCACCATGACCTCTGCACAGATTACACCATACCATCATCAGAGAGCAAAGGTGCCACAAAAACTCCGCCCAGTACAACAGAGGGAGCTGCAGACACCGGAGCCTATACCGGGCGAACGGAGCGGTGCCCAGACATACTAGTAAGTGCAGGGGGACCCCTGGGCGCCGCTCTGCCCACTGATATAGTTAGTTTTTAGTTTTTAAACTAGTGAAAGGTCCTCTTTAAGGTACTCATAGCCAGGAAAAGAAGTTCCTAGGATTATCTACAGTAAGAAACTGACTTCTGACATGGCTGAGCTGAGAGAGCTACAGAGAGGATACAGAAGAGAGGATTTTTTTGAAGAGAGAAGTATCCGCCTGACATTTACCTGCTGAAACCTATTGGTGACCAAGATAAAGTCTGGAAAACTGTATGGAATACCGTTTATGCAGAGTAAAAGCAACTGTTCAACTGTCTGGACTCAACTTTGTTCTACACTATCCAAGTTCAACTACCCCCTTTTGCACTGCTTTGGACCACATCACATCTGGGATCCATGGATATCCAGGTAGGAACACCGTGACACATGTATATAACTAGTGCTGGGCGAGCATGCTCGGTGGAACACCATTTTGACTCAATGCTCGAGTCTCCTCCCTGCACGTTTGTTGCCTGCTACGCAGCCAATAAACATGCAGGAGAGTACTGGCACTAACTGTAATGCCTTAGCCATGTTGGTTACTAGCATTACAATGATTGGCTGGCCGGAAGGCGTCATCGGGTGCTATATAGCACCTGATGACACATGGTTCGGCTCAGTCTTAGGCCTCATGCACACGACCGTTGTGTGCATCCGCGTCCGTGGTTCCGTTTTCCTTTTTTTTTCGCGGACCCATTGACTTTCAATGGGTCCGTGGAAAAATTGGAAAATGCACCGTTTGGCAGCCGCATCCATGATTCGTGTTTCCTGGCCGTGAAAAAAATATGACCTGTCCTATTTTTTTCATAGTCAACGGTTTGCGGACCCATTCAAGTCAATGGGTCCGTGAAAAATCACGGATGCACACAAGATTATCATCCGCGTCCGTATCCGTGTCCGTTTTTTCCTATCATTTCAATGGCAAACTTGACTTAGATTTTTTTTTTCATTTTTCATGTCCGTGGATCCTCAAAAAATCAAGGAAGACCCACGGAAGAAAAAACGGTCACGGATCACTGAACAACGGAAATCCGTTTTGCGGACCGCAAAAAAAAACGGTCGTGTGCATGAGGCCTTAGTCAGGGAGAGCTGCAGCAGAAGGGACAGATAGTGTAGGGACAGATTTTTATTTTTATTTTTTTCAGGCAGGGTTTACTGTTGAAAGGTGTTAGAGACCCAAATCTGGCTGCAATATATATTATTTGTGGTCATGGCTACGGCCAAGAGATATCCGAAAAACCCTAGGGAGAGAAACAACGGGAACAACCTAACCGAGCTAAGCGTGTCTTAGCTGACCTGACTAAATGGCTTGTTGTGTGCCCTAAGCCATGATCGTGGGTAGGCCTGTAAGTGGGCATACCCTGTGGAAATGAGAAGATAAGTTAGGGAGGGTGGGGCACCTGAGAACACTTGCCTGTGAGTGAGGCTGTGGCTCGTATATGAAGAGCCTCCGCCCCTCCCACAAATGCAGGCTGACTAATCAGCCTTACCAACTTGTGGTCATGGCTACGGCCAAGAGATATCCGAAGAACCCTAGGGAGAGAAACAACGGGAACTACCTAACCGAGCTAGGCGTGTCTTAGCTGACCTGACTAAATGGCTTGTTGTGTGCCCTAAGCCATGATCGTGGGTAGGCCTGTAAGTGGGCACAAACCAAGCCAAGTAGGGTAGAAAAGGAACTCTAATGGCATGTGCAAACTAATCCCCAAGCCAACTGCAAGGCGTCAGGGATCTAGAGCGAAAAATCCGGGGTGTATGAGGCAAGGCCAGAAGAAGACCTACAACCCATCTTGTGGATGACAAGGCCAGAGACATGATTCTCAATATTGCAGATACTGCCCGAAAGCGGAATGGAGGACCGGGAATACGTTGTGAAATGGATCATGAAAACCAACTGAACCTTGTAAAGTTTTGGTTCTAGGGAGTACTGGCAATGCCCTAGCCTCAGGAGATCGTGGGACCGAAACCTAACTGCCTAGACTATGCAGGAATGAGGGCCAAAAAGAACTATGTAGATAGGAAGAGAATCCTTGAATAGTACCCCAGACAACAGCTATCTGCTAGCCCTGGTCCGCGCGTTGTTCTACTGTGTGCCCCTGAGAATTGTTTTAACGCTTGAGACGTGAAGACCGACCTACTATCTGAATCTTCTACTGTGAGGAAATGCTGAACCTTGTCCAAAACACGATTTAACGTGGTTGTAGAGAGTCTGAGGTTAGTGCGGCAAGAAGCTACGAAGCCATAATATACAAGATTCTGTCTATGACCTCCTATGAATGAGGGAATGCAATTGCAATGAAGCTACCGGCGAAAATGAATTCCTAGTCGTGGTAAAAAGGCAAAGACTTTGCGCGGGGACCTGGTTGACAAGATATGGTTGACTATGATCGGAGACTGAAATGCTAGAGGGAATTACCCTACTTGTTCCTCCTCTGGCAGGACCTGAACGAAAGCATGAACAATTAAAGCAAGACGAAATATCTGCGTAAGACATGACAATGATGCTGTAGGGCGAACCGGACCAGTTTACGGTCAAAACAAAGTGAGCGATGAACATGGATTATTAGGAAATTAGGGAAGCAGGTATGTATGTGATACATACGGGCCCAATCAGCCCAGCAGGACTGAAAACAGTCATCGGGCCCCCGAAGCCATGGGGCTGAAGCAGTCATCGGGCCCCCGAAGCCTTGGGGCCGAAGCCATCAACGGGCCCCCGAAGCCATGGGGCCGAAGCCGTCATCGGGCCCCCAAAGCCATGGGGCCGAAGCCATCGTCGGGCCCCCCGAAGCCATGGGGTCGAAGCCGTCGTCGGGCCCCCCGAAGCCATAGGGCCGAAGCCGTATTTGGGCCCCCGAAGCCATGGGGCCGAAGCAGTCTTCGGGCCCCGAAGCCATGGGGCCGAAGCCATCAACGGGCCCCCAAAGCCATGGGGCCGAAGCCGTCATTGAGCCCCCGAAGCCATGGGGCAGAGTTTTTTTTAAATCACGAAATTATGACTATAATAAGTGATCTGAATAAGGTGCAGGTGAAATTAAACCATGAGCCTGACCGATGTGGCAGGCGATACCCAAGAGAAACTACGTGGCCTGAATAACATGCAAGGCGACATATCGTTAGGAACGAGACCTGACCGAACAAAGAAAAATTCTGAAAGGTGTGCCATGGAAAATAGTATCAGATGGCCGTATGACCTACCAATGTCGATGACAATTGTGAAATCCTCTAAGCCAAGAGCCACTCCAGCGAGTCCCTTATGGCGGGAGCCATGCGTGCGAGTCCCTTATGGCGGGAGCCATGCGTGCGAGTCCCTTATGGCGGGAGCCATGCGTGCGAGTCCCTTATGGCGGGAGCCATGCGTGCGAGTCCCTTATGGCGGGAGCCATGCGTGCGAGTCCCTTATGGCGGGAGCCATGCATGCGAGTCCCTTATGGCGGGAGCCATGCGTGCGAGTCCCTTATGGCGGGAGCCATGCGTGCGAGTCCCTTATGGCGAGAGCCATGCGTGCGAGTCCCTTATGGCGAGAGCCATGCGTGCGAGTCCCTTATGGCGAGAGCCATGCGTACGAGTCCCTTATGGCGGGAGCCATGCGTGCGAGTCCCTTATGGCGGGAGCCATGTGTGCGCGACTCTTATGGCGGGAGCCATGCGTGCGAGACTCTTATGGCGGGAGCCATGAGTGCGAGACGCTTATGGCGGGAGCCATGCGTGCGAGACTCTTATGGCGGGAGCCATGCGTGCGTGTCTCTTATGGCAGAAGCCATGCGTGCGAGACTCTTATGGCGGAAAAAAGTATCAGATGGCCGTGCGAACTACAAGTGTCAGTGCCAATCGTGAGGTCCTATAAGCGAACAGCCACTCGGGCGAGCCTCTTATGTTTTTTTTTTAAACCACTTATGCAGCACCAGAATGCCTTGGGGACTCGCATAGCCATGACCCCCTCCAACAGCGAACTTGGGACACTAACCAGCCTACAACCATGTCGTACCCCTAACAAACAAAACAAAACATGAAAAACGGTCAAGGGGCCCCCGGAGCCATGAGGCCGGATCAATCATAGGGCCCCCGAAGCCAGAGGGATGACGTTGCGGTGACGATAAGTAATTAAAACATAAGCCGGACCTGATAGGATATGCAGAGGCATGAATGATTGGATTGGCTAGAAGGTGGCCTAAGGAACATAACTGCCATCAGGCGTTGAAAATATAGACATTAGAAATCCGAAGCACGTGCATACATAACACTAACCACCGCGAACCATAAACGTAAACATGAAATTGAAACAGAGATGGGAGAAAAACAAGAGCCTGAGTCATTGCAAGTTCGCTAAGAGAAGTCTCTTATCGTGACAAACAAATGAACAGCTTGTGAAAACATAGCAGGAAACTTACTCCTATTGGAAGACTGACCTCCTGTCACGGCCATGCCCATGACCGTGACTCCTTTACCGCATGCGGTTGCCTGCGGTTTTGTATGGGCGTTCAACCACGGGTGAGGGCTGCTTGTCTGTGGCCTCACTTGTGGTTGCCGCGGGCAACCAGTGTTGTTAGCAGCAGAGCAGCCTGAGCGTCGCTAGGCAGCTTGCTGCCCTGGCATGCGGTCTCACCTGACGTTCCTTTTGTTAGGTGTGTTTGTTGTGTGCACTGTGTTGTAAGTTATTGTGTGCACTTTCCCTTTATGTATGTGTGTTTTCCCTTCTGTGTTACTGGAAGGGTTAACTTCCTTCCCAGTGTGTGTGTGATGTCACTGGGTGTGTCCAATCCTTGGGTGTGGCCACTTGGGCCTATAAAGACCCTCTCTCTTGCAGAGCTCAGGAGGTTGCTTCAGCATGCTTGCTGATAGCAGCCTCCTGTGTTTGTCCATCCGCCAGTGAGAGCCACCACTGTGGTCATAGTTCATAGTATAGGTTTTAGTTAAAGTTTTATGTATGCCTATGTCTTTATGTGTGTGTTGTAGCAAGTTTGTCTGTTGGGATTTTCATATGTGTTTGTGCAGCATAACGGTTCTGGATCCCTGTCTGTTTAGGGATCCAGTCAGCAGGGCTGTGGCAGGTTGGTGAATGTCTGTTCACCTGCCATTTCCGTATTGCTGTTTTTGTCCCCCTTTTCCCAACAGCTTGGCCATTGAGGCTCCTGCTCCTCCGTGTCAAGGAGGAGTAGGTTGCCTTACCCAGCTCCTAGCTCAGGGATCTGCGGAGGGTAAGATAAGGCTCCGAGGTTCCGGCGCATGGGCCCTCCTACCTTAAAAGTCGGCCCATGCAGGTTAGGAGTTAGGGTCAGGGTAGGGACGCTGTAGGAGGTGACCTGCTCCCTGTCCTGTGGCTTCATGGCCGAGTAGCTACTTCAACACCTGGCACCTCACGGCTGAGGGTTTCCCCCATCCTCAGCCGTGACACCTCCGCTGAGGAGCTGTTTGGTGAACTGGGGCAGGAGACCAATCTAAGTAAATACGAACCAGAAGTAAAAGGAGACCAGTCTGAGTGAATATGAACCAGGATTAAAGAACCAGAGCGGTGGGTGCAGACTGCCCCGGTGAGACTATTGAGTAAAACCATGACGTAGCAATGAACAGGAGAATGCAGCTTTGAGTGGAAGTAGAGTACAACACATGATGTAACAACAAATGGGTGAATGGAGCTTTGGATGTGAGTGGTACCTAAAAAACATGGTATGGGCGCAGCTCCGAGTATGGGTAGCGCATGAAAAGCATGGTGTAAGCAGACGTATGAATGCAATTTGAAAGTGAGCAGAGTATTGACGTGATGCAAAAGCAGACACGTGAAACGCAGCTCTAGTAGTGAATGGAGTATAGGACAAGATGTAAAAGCAGACATGCGGACGCAGCTTTGGATATGCACGGAATATTAACTTGATGTGACAGCAGACATGGAAAGCGGCTTTGGTGAGTGGGGTATACGACCTGGTGTAGCAGTATAAGTGTGAACACAACTCTGGGTATAAGCAGAGCATGAAATTTGGTATAACAGCAGCTCTGGTTGTGAACGGAGCATAACATAGATGTAACAGCGATGTGGCGAAACCAACCTCGCCACTGGGTTTTGGAGAGGACTGGCTGCTGGCCTCTTGCCCCTGGATTATGGGCCATATACTAACTTTTAAACCCCTGAACCTATTCAAGTGAATTTTGGATAGGTTTGTCCCAAAGTTATACTGTTTAAATTGATGTTAGATATATGTATGGCCAATGTAAACTCACAAAGTTGTAACAATTTATAATAAGTGTAACTTGTCAGCTTGGGAGGAAAATGCTGGGTGTGTTTCTATTGTGCCATTGTCCCATTGTGTGTTTAAAGGGTGATGTCTGTTCTGTTGTCCTCACATGTGTATTGGCGATCTCCCTTTGTCCTCAGAGAATTGGATTGCTCCTCAGGTTGTCTCTGGGACAGAGAGGAGGAGACCATGATGTATTGTGGGGATATGTTGTATTTGTCCTATGTCACAGTCTTCATTCTGGTCCTCTGGGGGCGTGAACGATTGGTTGCTGTAGTTACATTGTATGTGTTGTAAATTACTGATTGGTTGTATTTCAAACCCCTGTGGGCAGTACTATGTTTGTGGTTTATGAATAAAAGAGGCTGTACGTGAAGTACAGTCAGACCACTGCTTGACCCTCAACACGGAGCCTTGTCTCGTTATTGGGGGGATTCACTGTATGCTGTTAGAAGACCGATTGCCAGAAGTGTAAGCTGATTCCTGTTAGTCTGCTAGCAGCTATTCGTGAGGTTCCAGTTTGGAGTGCTACTTTGTATCCAGTTCGGGAGGTTGGTGTCCTGCAGTAGCTGTGCCTGTCTCTCAGAAAGGGGCTTATCGCCTAAACAGATTTTAACCCCTTGTCTGCCGAAACGGTCCGTTACAAGCGACATGAATGCAGTTCTTGAAATGGGCCTGGAAAGAACCTGTAGTAGTATAGGACGTATGAACGCAGCTCTGGGTGCGAGTAGAGTAAACTTGATATACCGATAGAGTGGGGTATGGCAGAGACTTATTCTAACAACAAAACATGACATATAGCGTAGTATCAGCAGCGGCTGAACCTGACGGTCCAGTTGTCACCCAACATTTAGCTTGTCCTGGGCGATCCAGGTAACAAGACAAATGACATAGCATGGTATCTGCAGTAGCTGAACCTGGGCGATCCAGGTGACATACAACAATTAACTCGGCCTGGGCGATCCAGGTGACATACAACATTTAACTCGGCCTGGGCGATCCAGGTGACATACAACATTTAACGTGGCCTGGATGATCCAGGTGACATACAACATTTAACGTGGCCTGGGCGATCCAGGTGACATACAACATTTAACGTGGCCTGGGCGATCCAGGTGACATACAACATTTAACGTGGCCTGGACGATCCAGGTGACCTACAAAATTTAACGTGGCCTGGACGATCCAGGTGACATACAACATTTAACTCGGCCTGGGCGATCCAAGTGACATACAACATGTATCTCGGCCTGGGCGATCCAGGTAACAAGACAAATGACATAGCCGTGATCTGCCGTGGCTGAACCTGGACTATCCAGGTGACATACTACAACATTTAACTCGGCCTGGGCTATCCAGGTAACAAGACAAAAACATATAGTATCAGCCGTGGCTGAACCTGGACGGACAAGGTAACATGCGGCCTGTGCACCTGAGAACACACGCCTGTGAGTGAGGCTGTGGCTCGTATATGAAGAGCATCCGCCCCTCCCACAAATGCAGGCTGACTAATCAGCCTTACCAACTAGTGCAACCTGAGCTAAATTGTGTGCAATTATTTGGCCGCTGCTGACAGTGACACAACCTCGGCTACATCTGTTGTGTTACATTTGCGCATCCTAAATATCTGTGACATTCAGCACAATTGTTTGGCAGCTGCTGACAGTGACATTACCTGCGCTACATTTCCTGTATAACGTTTGCGCTACCTAAATATCTGTTGCACTCAGTGTAATTTTTTCTTAGCCGCTGGTGACAGTGACATTACCTGCACTACATCTCCTGTATAACGTTTGCACATCCTAAATATCTGTGACATTCATTGTAATTTATTTGTGCATACACTTATAAAACCTGCACTACTGTACATGTCACATACTTGTAAGCATATATACCATTTAATATGCATAAGGCGAGCAGTAAGGGACCAGGAAGTGGCCATTCTGCTGATGGTGCACGCAGAGGCCGTGGCCCTGGGCACGATAAAACTGTACCTGCTGCCAGAGCACAAGAAACACACTCATCCACGATACCTAGCTTCATGTCCCAGGTTGCAGGGCAGCACAGGACACCACTCTCGAAGTCACACCAGTGCGACCAGGTGATCGGTTGGATTGCAGCAGATAATGCTTCCAGTCGTTTATGCACCACCCTGTCTTCCACAAAGTCCAGTCTCAGTAGCCAAGAGTCTGGTCAATAGAATCCTCACATGATCCTCCTTCCTCCCACCATGGAGAGTCTGGGCAAACAAGTGATCCCACACTCGGATATTCCAAGGAGCTCTTTTCAGCGCCATTCCTTGATTTGGGCATCTCGCCAAGCCCGCTTGAAGAGGGACATAAGGAGATCTTGTGCACTGATTTCCAAGCTTTTGAGCATCCATAGTCAGAAGAAGATGATGGTGGGGAACAGCAATTAGTGTTTCACAAGGTGGATGATGATGAGACACAGTTGCCAATGAGTGAGTTTCTTGTTAGGTCAACAAGTCAGGAGGATGACCAGAGTGAGGAAGTGGAAGAGGAGGTGGGGGAACGATGAAATCACTGACCCAGCCTGGAAAGGTGGCAAGCTGGGCGAGGACAGCAGTACAGAGGGGGAGGCATTCACAGCATCTTAACAGACTGAAAGAGGCAGTGGGGTGCCAATAGGGAGAAGGTGGGCCACACCAAACAGGCCTGCAACTGTTCCCCGGACAACCCCCTTGAAACAATCTCCCTTGCCAAGGGGTAGGTGTTCTGCAGTCTTGCGCTTTTTTGAGGAAAGTGCGGACGATAAAATAATTGTCATTTTCAACCTATGCTGTACCAAAATGAGCAGGGGCGTGAACACTAGCAGGCGTGAACACTAGCAACCTCACCACCATCAGCATGATCCGCCACATGGCATCAAAGCACACAAATAGGTAGGCCGAACGCCTGGGTACATAATCAGTGTCTGCGGGTCACATCACAGCCTCCTCTTCCCCTTTTGTTACGTGCTGGCCAATCTCCTGTCCAAGACGCAGGCCCGGATGCCTCCCCCAGCGCAGATGTCCATACCACAGGCCTTTGAACGAAAGCATAAATACTCACCCACAGGCCATAGCACTAAATGTGCACCTTTCCAAATTGCAGGCTCTGGAAATGTTGCCATTTAGGCTTGTGGACACTGAAGTTTCCACAGCCTGATGGCGGTGGCCATCTGTCATGGTCTTACCTGCTTGCTGCTCTCCTTCGTTTGACATGTGCTGGCGGCCATCTTGGTTTCTGGGTTTCTTGTAGCCTTCCACCCTGCGGCTCCTCCTTCCCCTGGGAGGAGCTGGATGCCTAGCTCATACACTGCGTGCAGAATTATTAGGCAAATGAGTATTTTGACCACATCATCCTCTTTATGCATGTTGTCTTACTCCAAGCTGTATAGGCTCGAAAGCCTACTACCAATTAAGCATATTAGGTGATGTGCATCTCTGTAATGAGAAGGGGTGTGGTCTAATGACATCAACACCCTATATTAGGTGTGCATATTTATTTGGCAACTTCCTTTCCTTTGGCAAAATGGGTCAAAAGAAGGTCTTGACAGGCTCAGAAAAGTCAAAAATAGTGAGATATCTTGCAGAGGGATGCAGCACTCTTAAAATTGCAAAGCTTCTGAAACGTGATCATCGAACAATCAAGTGTTTCATTCAAAATAGTCAACAGGGTCGCAAGAAGCGTGTGGAAAAACCAAGGCACAAAAAAAGTGCCCATGAACTGAGAAAAGTCAAGCGTGCAGCTGCCAAGATGCCACTTGCCACCAGTTTGGCCATATTTCAGAGCTGCAACATCACTGGAGTGCCCAAAAGCACAAGGTGTGCAATACTCAGAGACATGGCCAAGGTAAGAAAGGCTGAAAGACGACAACCACTGAACAAGACACACAAGCTGAAACGTCAAGACTGGGCCAAGAAATATCTCAAGACTGATTTTTCTAAGGTTTTATGGACTGATGAAATGAGAGTGAGTCTTGATGGGCCAGATGGATGGGCCCGTGGCTGGATTGGTAAAGGGCAGAGAGCTCCAGTCCGACTCAGACGCCAGCAAGGTGGAGGTGGAGTACTGGTTTGGGCTGGTATCATCAAAGATGAGCTTGTAGGGCCTTTTCGGGTTGAGGATGGAGTCAAGCTCAACTCCCAGTCCTACTGCCAGTTTCTGGAAGACACCTTCTTCAAGCAGTGATACAGGAAGAAGTCTGCATCCTTCAAGAAAAACATGATTTTCATGCAGAACAATGCTCCATCACACGCGTCCAAGTACTCCACAGCGTGGCTGGCAAGAAAGGGTATAAAAGAAGAAAATCTAATGACATGGCCTCCTTGTTCACCTGATCTGAACCCCATTGAGAACCTGTGGTCCATCATCAAATGTGAGATTTACAAGGAGGGAAAACAGTACACTTCTCTGAACAGTGTCTGGGAGGCTGTGGTTGCTGCTGCATGCAATGTTGATGGTGAACAGATCAAAACACTGACAGAATCCATGGATGGCAGGCTTTTGAGTGTCCTTGCAAAGAAAGGTGGCTATATTGGTCACTGATTTGTTTTTGTTTTGTTTTTGAATGTCAGAAATGTATATTTGTGAATGTTGAGATGTTATATTGGTTTCACTGGTAAAAATAAATAATTGAAATGGGTATATATTTGTTTTTTGTTAAGTTGCCTAATAATTATGCACAGTAATAGTCACCTGTACACACAGATATCCCCCTAAAGTAGCTAAAACTAAAAACAAACTAAAAACTACTTCCAAAAATATTCAGCTTTGATATTAATGAGTTTTTTGGGTTCATAGAGAACATGGTTGTTGTTCAATAATAAAATTAATCCTCAAAAATACAACTTGCCTAATAATTCTGCACTCCCTGTATATATAGGAGGTCTGTGGCTTCAGTTCCTTGCTTGGTCCTCTTGTGTTCACATGCTTCTAAGACTGCTGCTGCTTCTGGTTCCTGATCCTGGCTTCGTCTGACTACCCTGCTGGTTCCTGATCCTGGCTTCGTCTGACTACCCTGCTGGTTCCTGATCCTGGCTTCGTCTGACTACCCTGCTGGTTCCTGATCCTGGCTTCGTCTGACTACCCTTCTGGTTCCTGACCTCTGGCCTCGCAA
The DNA here is from genome assembly GCF_905171765.1 of Bufo bufo. Lineage (NCBI taxonomy): Eukaryota > Metazoa > Chordata > Amphibia > Anura > Bufonidae > Bufo > Bufo bufo. The sequence continues at coordinate 244,218,386 of NC_053394.1, read as the reverse complement.
AGACTCTGCTCGGTTTCACCATCCGTTTGGACTTTTGCTTTACAGCTTTATTTTCAATAAAGCCTTCTTATTTTCACTTATCTCTTGTTGTACGTCTGGTTCATGGTTCCGTGACATTAGGACCAAGCCATGAATTCTGACGGTACAGGGCCATCCTCGCTACCCACGCTGGTTGCCAGACTTGATCAGCAGGATCACCTGTTGGGTCGGTTCGCTGTGGCGTTGCAAACCCTGCTTGAACGCATGGCTCATTTCGCTCCCGTTGCCGATGGGTCGGTTGTCGCTCCTGGGCTCGCTCCTACTGCCGCTCCGGTTGTTGCGCCAGAGTCTACCCCGACACCTGTTGTTGCGCCTGCGGTGTTTCGGGGTATGACCGGTTCTGCCCCTCTTCCACAGCGCTTTGGGGGAGAGCCAACTCAGTGCCGAGGTTTCCTTAACCAGGTGGGCATTTATTTCGAGTTGCTGCCACATGCCTTTCCTACTGAGAGATCAAAGGTGGGCTTCTTGATCTCGCTGCTCTCGGACAAGGCCTTGGCCTGGGCCAGCCCTTTATGGGAGAACAACAATCCGGTGGTTGCCGAGTTTTCCGGTTTTGTTGCTTCTCTTCGGAAGGTATTCGATGTGCCGGCTCGTGCTGCCTCTGCTGCGAAGCTCCTTATGTCCATCAGACAGGGTTCACGATCCGTAGCTGAATACGCCATTGAGTTTCGTACCCTGGCAGCAGAGGTGGGCTGGAATAATGAGGCTCTGGTCGCTGCTTTCTCTCATGGTCTCTCGGATGCCTTGAAGGATGAGGTTGCAGCTAAGGACCTACCAGTTGAGCTCGAGTCTCTTATTTCTTTCCTGATTTTGATTGACACCAGACTCAGGGAGAGACCTTCCTTTAAGGAGAACCTGCGGAGGTCTTCTAACAGATTGGTGCCTACGTTTGCTGTCCCACCCGTGCCTCCCTCTCCTCCCACGCCTCCTGGGGATGACTTGTCTGGGGGTGAACCCATGCAGCTGGGGTTTGCTCGCCTGTCCGAGGGGGAGAGGGCACTCCGGAGACGCGAGGGCCGATGCATGTACTGTGGTCTCGGTGGGCATTTTCGGTTGGCATGTCCGAACCGTCCGGGAAACGCTCGTACCCTGAGATCCTGTCGGGGGCAGATCTTGGGTGGAGTCTCCTCGTCCCCGGTTTCCCGTGTTGACAAACCACTGATCACTGTTGTCCTCTTCTGGGTCGGGGGCTCGGTGACGACCGAGGCGTTGGTGGACTCTGGTGCTGGTGGTTTGTTCATTGATAGTGTGTTCGCTGCCGCCAATTCCATTCCTCTGCAGGCTCGAGGTTCCCCACTGGCTCTTGAGGCAATAGACGGCAGACCCCTTCTGCCGCCACACGTGACTCATGAGACCCTTCCAGTGGGGATAGCCATTGGTGCCGTTCACAGAGAGTCGGTCTGCCTCCAGGTTATTTCGTCTCCACACTACTCGGTGGTCTTGGGGTACCCCTGGCTCCAGAAGCATAATCCGACTTTCGATTGGAGATCGGTCGAGATCCTCTCGTGGTCACCGCAGTGTGGGGCTAGTTGCATCCATGGGTCTGTCAAGTTGCTGTGTACTTCCTCGGACTCTCTGTTGCCTCCTGAATACGAGGAGTACCGGGATGTATTCGATAAGGTGCGCGCGGTTGCCCTACCTCCGCACCGCCCATACGATTGTGCCATAGAGTTACAATCTGGTGCCGTTCCTCCTCGTGGCAAAGTCTATCCACTGTCGGTAGCGGAGAATGAGGCCATGGAGGAGTACGTGAGGGAGGCGCTTTCACGCGGACACATTCGCAAATCTTCGTCCTCGGCAGGGGCTGGATTTTTCTTTGTGAAAAAGAAGGGCGGTGAGTTGAGGCCTTGCATCGATTACAGGGGTCTCAATCGCATCACGATCAAGAACGCTTACCCGATACCCTTTGATTTCCGAGCTGTTCGATCGCCTTAAAGGGGCCACGGTCTTTACCAAACTCGACCTGAGGGCGGCATATAACCTGGTAAGGATCAAGGCGGGCGATGAGTGGAAGACCGCGTTTAACACCAGGACCGGTCATTACGAATCCTTGGTTATGCCCTTTGGGTTGTGCAATGCGCCCGCAGTCTTTCAGGAATTCATCAACGATGTTTTCCGTGACCTGTTGCAGCAGTGTGTGGTAGTCTATTTGGATGACATCTTGGTATATTCTGAATCCATGGAGGCCCATATTCTGGATGTCAGACGAGTGTTGCAACGGTTACGAGAGAACAAGCTGTTCGGTAAGCTTGAGAAATGCGAATTTCACCGATCCCAGGTAACCTTCTTAGGTTACATCATTTCCGCTGAGGGGTTCTCCATGGATCCTGAGAAGGTTTCGGCTGTCTTACAGTGGCCCCAGCCCAGTGGTCTTCGTTCCCTGCAGCGCTTTTTGGGCTTCGCCAATTATTATCGGAAGTTCATCAGGGACTTTTCCATGCTGGCCAAGCCTCTCACGGATCTGACCAGGAAGGGCAGTAATTCCCAGGTCTGGCCGCTCGAGGCCATCCGAGCTTTTGAGGCCCTAAAGTCCGCCTTTGTGTCGGCTCCGATTCTGTCGCATCCCAACCCTGGGTTGCCCTTTGTCCTCGAGGTGGACGCGTCTGAGACGGGAGTAGGCGCCCTTCTGTCTCAGCGTAGAACACCAGAGGGTCCTCTGCTTCCTTGTGGGTTTTACTCCCGGAAACTGTCTTCCGCGGAGTGCAACTATCAGATTGGTGACAGGGAGTTATTGGCCATCGTGCAGGCCCTTAAAGAATGGAGGCACTTGCTCGAGGGTTCGGTGGTTCCGGTTCTCATCCTGAAGGATCACAAGAATCTGACCTACCTTTCTGAGGCCAAGAGATTGACACCACGTCAGGCCAGATGGGCTCTGTTCTTGTCACGTTTTAATTACGTGGTCTCCTACCTACCCGGTTCCAAGAACATCAGGGCGGATGCCTTATCACGGCAGTACTCCGAGCTGTCCAGGGAGGAGTCGATTCCGACTTCGGTCATACCTCCGAATCAGATCCTGGCCGCCATTCGCACCAGCCTGACCTCTCCCCTGGGTGAGCAGATTTTGGCGGCTCAATCTGGTGCTCCCTCTGGGAGACCCAACGGCAGATGTTTTGTGCCTGAGGAGTTGCGCACTCGGTTGTTGCGAACCTACCATAACTCCAAGACCGCGGGGCATCCTGGAAAGAATCAGCTGTCCTGGGCTGTTTCACGTCTGTTCTGGTGGCCTTCCCTACGTTCCGACATCGCCGCATATGTAGCGGCATGCTCCGTTTGTGCCCAGAGTAAGTCCCCTCGGCACCTTCCGTTGGGCCTTCTGCAACCCATAGCCACCGGGGAGCGCCCATGGTCACACCTGGGGATGGATTTCATTGTGGACCTCCCTGCATCCCGAGGCCATACGGTCATTCTCATGATTGTGGATCGGTTTTCCAAAATGTGCCACTGTGTTCCTCTCAAGAAGTTACCCTCTGCACAAGAGTTGGCCACGATTTTTGCCAGGGAGGTCTTCCGGTTGCACGGTTTGCCTAAGGAGATTGTGTCGGATCGGGGGAGTCAGTTTGTGTCCAGGTTCTGGCGCGCCTTTTGCTCCCAGTTGGGGATTCATCTCTCCTTCTCCTCGGCCTACCACCCTCAGTCCAATGGGGCCGCAGAACGATCCAATCAGGCCTTGGAGCAATTCCTTCGTTGCTATGTCTCCGATCACCAAGACAATTGGGTTGACCTCCTGCCTTGGGCTGAGTTTGCCAGGAACACGGCGGTGAACTCTTCCTCTGGGACGCCTCCCTTCATGGCCAATTATGGGTTCCAACCTGCCGTGTTACCGGAGGTATTCTCTCCCCAGGATATTCCGGCTGTGGAGGATCACCTTTCCGTCCTACGTGCTTCTTGGGTACAGATCCAGAAGTCCCTTGAGGTCTCTGCGCAGCGCCAGAGACTCCAGGCTGATCGCAGACGAGCGCCTGCTCCTTCCTACCAGGTCGGAGACCGTGTATGGTTGTCCACCCGCAACCTCAACCTTCGAGTGCCCACTCCCAAGCTGGCGCCTCGCTTTGTTGGTCCCTTCCGAGTGCTTCGCAGGGTAAACCCGGTAGCCTATGCCCTTGCGCTTCCTCCTGGCATGCGGATCTCCAACGTGTTTCATGTCTCCCTGTTGAAGCCACTGGTGTGTAATCGTTTCACTTCCTCGGTTCCTCGGCCTCGTCCGGTCCAAGTGGGCAATCGTGAGGAATATGAGGTGAGCAATATCCTGGACTCACGCCTGGTCCGCGGTCGGTTGCAGTTTTTGGTCCATTGGCGTGGTTATGGTCCAGAGGAGCGTTCCTGGGTTCCCTCCGCAGATGTCCATGCTCCTGCCTTGCTCCGAGCCTTCCACGCACGCTTCCCTCAGAAACCGTTTTTTGCTCTGCGGAGGAGGGGCCCTTGAGGGGGAGGTACTGTCATGGTCTTACCTGCTTGCTGCTCTCCTTCGTTTGACATGTGCTGGCGGCCATCTTGGTTTCTGGGTTTCTTGTAGCCTTCCACCCTGCGGCTCCTCCTTCCCCTGGGAGGAGCTGGATGCCTAGCTCATATATATAGGAGGTCTGTGGCTTCAGTTCCTTGCTTGGTCCTCTTGTGTTCACATGCTTCTAAGACTGCTGCTGCTTCTGGTTCCTGATCCTGGCTTCGTCTGACTACCCTGCTGGTTCCTGATCCTGGCTTCGTCTGACTACCCTGCTGGTTCCTGATCCTGGCTTCGTCTGACTACCCTGCTGGTTCCTGATTCTGGCTTCGTCTGACTACCCTTCTGGTTCCTGACCTCTGGCTTCGCAAAGACTCTGCTCGGTTTCACCATCCGTTTGGACTTTTGCTTTACAGCTTTATTTTCAATAAAGCCTTCTTATTTTCACTTATCTCTTGTTGTACGTCTGGTTCATGGTTCCGTGACACCGTCCCTTGTTACTCAGTCCCCAGCCGACACTAGCACTAGCCTGGTGGAGTGCCGTCCCCACCTTACACCAGCATGTGTCCCGTAACATCACCCATGCCCTGACCAACGCAGTTATTGAGAAGGTCCACTTAACGACTGACACATGGACAAGTGCTTTTGGCCAGGGATGCTACATTTCCCTGATGGCACACTGGGTGAACGTTGTGGAGGCCGGGAGCGAGTCGTCCCCTGGGATGGCACAGGTGCTACCGACACCAAGGATTGCGGGCCCTACTTCCAGCAGGATTTATGCTACCACCTACGTTAGTCGCTGCAACCCCCCCTTCTCCTCCTCCACCTCCTTTTCCACTTCCACCTCTGAATTCTCATATTGCAGCACCAGTCAGCCATCAGTCAGTACCTGGAAGCAGTGTAGCACTGCAGTGGGGAAGCGGCAACAGGCTGTGCTGAAACTAATTTGCTTAGGTGACAAACAGCACACCGCACAGAGCTGTGGCAGGGTATAAGGGACCACACTGAGCTGTGGCTCTCGCCACTCAACCTAGAACCAGGCATGGTTGTGGCTGATAATGGCCGTAACTTGGTGGTGGCTTTTGAGCTCGGCAAGCTCACACACATACCCTACCTAGCCTATGTGTTCAACTTAGTGGTTCAGTGGTTTCTCAAAACCTATCCCAATTTGCCTGAGCTACTGGTGAAGGTGTGCCTCGTGTGTGACCATTTCTGAAAGTCATCTACAACTGCCGCCGGTCTGGCAACGCTGCAGCAGTGCTTGCAATTGCCAGCTCACCGACTGTTTTGAAACGTGAGCACAGACTGGAACTCTATGTTCCACATGTTAGCCAGGCTTTGTTAGCAGCAGAAGGCAGTAGTGGAATACCAGCTGCAACATGGTAGTCGCCCTTCCAGTCAGCTTACGCTCTTCACAAGCGATGAGTGGGCATGAATGTCTGACCCCTGTGAGGTTTTACGCAACTTTGAGGAATCAACACAGATGGTGAGCAGCGATGCCGCTATTATCAGCATAATTATCCCACTTCTGTGTCTACTGAAACGCTCGCTGCTCACAATGAAGGCGGACGCTTTGCATGTGGAAGAGGTGGAAATGGGGGAAGACAGTACACGGGTGATAGCCAGACCACCCTAAGTTCTTCTTATCAGCGCAAATTGGATATTGATGAGGAGGAGGAGGGGGAGCAGTAGATGGTTGCCTCTGCTACAGAGGGTAGTACCAATAGCATGGTCATTCCATCTGTTCAGCGTGGATGGGTTGAAGAGAAGGAAGAGGATGATAAGATTGAGTCATCCTCCTGATGAGGACAGCGAAGTCTTGTCTGTTGGGACTCTGACACACATGGCTGACTTTGTGTTATGCTGCCTTTCCTGTGACCCTCGCATTATACGCATTTTGGCCAACACTGATTACTTGTTGTTCACCCTTCTCGACCCCCGCTACAAAGAGAACTCATCTCTCATTCCTAGCAAAATGGTTCAATAACAGGACTAGCAAAATGGTTCAATAACAGAAGGTCCTTGTAGAAAAATTGCTCCAAAAACTTCCAGCTGACTACTCTTGTGGCAGAGTACGTAGTCTTGGGCAACCGAAGAGTGGAGATGAGGGGAACACACAGCAGTTCCAACAGAGGCAGGGCAACACTCTCCAAGGCCTGGGATAGTTTCATGTCACACCGCCAGCATCCTCACCCTGATGCTTGGCCTAATGTCACAAGGAGGGAAAAGTTTTGGAAGATGGTGAAGGAGTACATAGCAACTATTGGGTGTCCAAGCTGGACACGTGGCACGAACTGGCGCTCTACGCCTTGGAGGTGCTGGCCTGCCCTGCCACCAGCGGTTTGTCAGAGAGGGTATTTAGTGCTGCTGGGGGCATAATAACTGATAAGCGCATCTGCCTGTCAACTGAAAATGCTGACAGGTTGACTCTTATCAAAATGAATATGGCCTGGATTGCCCCTGACTTCTCTACTCCACCAGAGGAAAGCAGCTGAACATAAAGGCACTTTAAATGTGGCTTTTATGGTGTATTGAATACACTGTATTCCCATGCACCCCTTACACCACAAAAAAGGTTATATGGTTCAATCTTCATTTTCTCGTCCTCCTCCTCCATCATATCAACATGCTTATTAGGCTGCCCTTGCTCCTAATGTTTTAGAGGGTCAGCTCAGCAGCAGACCCTCACCCCTAATGTTTTAGAGGGTCACCAGCAGGCCCTCACCCCTAATGTTTTAGATGGTAAGATCAGCAGCAGGCCCTCGACACTAATGTTTTTGGTGGTCACCAGCAGGCCATCAATCATAATTTTTCAAGGGTGTGTTTGATGCCCTCCTTTATGTGTAATAAAGAGTGTATTAGAGCTCTTTCAATTAGTGCATAGGCTTTATGAGTGTAGGAGTCCTACTACCTGAACAATTGTACCACAATGTGAATGAGGCCCTCCTTTATATGATATACAGGTTGTATTTGAGTGCCTCTTCCTTGTAATTTTTGGCAGCACTTGCACTTTATATACAAGTAAATATACAGGAAAGAATGTTTCCTAACAATTTTTCCTCTAAAATCGATTTTATCTTCGGTTTTGTGCGTATTATTGTCAGCCTGTAAAAGTGGCGTTCCCTACTCGGACAACATCGCTCCCAGCAGCGACCTGGTAGTCCAAGATGCATCGAGACATCCTCCCCATGCTGTTCCCTAACCATTTCAGTGGTGTTTCCATCTATTTCTGACCCTTTCCTGTGACCCAGACACCCTCCCCACTTCAGAGCAGGGAGTGCCTGGTTTAATGCTCTGGTTCTCCCATTGACTTCCATTGTGCTCGGGTGCTCTGTAGAGCACCCGAGCATCCCAAAGTGTTCTATTAGAGCAGCAGAGCACCCGAGCACTTTGGTACTCGATCAACACCATATATAACATCTACAGAGATTGTATGCCACCCTGCACCATGCGTGGCCTAGTGGGCTGTTGCAGCTGTGCAGGTGGAAGAGGCGTATGTGGCGGTGCAGGTGGAAGATGTAGAGGAGGTAACAGGACTTGAAACAGCACAACTCGGCACACATGTCCCGCATGGAGGCTTACTCGTTGGTGGTGAAGTGGTGCTATTCCACAGAGCGACTGATCTGAGCGTGCTGCAGCTGAAACTCCAATATCGCCTGCTGCTGCTGGCACAGTCTCTTCAGCATGTGGAAGATGGAGTTTCACCTTGTGGGTACGTTGCATATGAGGAGGTGAGCAGGAAGGCAGAAGTTATGCTGCAGTGCAAACCGGCGAGCAGCAGCAGGGTGAGAACGCCAAAAGTGCACACAGACAGCCCACACGTTCTGCAGCAGCTCTGACATATTTTTCAGGAACCTCTGCACCACCAAATTCAGCACATGCGCCAGGCAAGGGATGCGCTTCAAACCAGATAGGCCCAGAGCTGCTACGAGATGTCGCCCATTGTGGCACATCACAACTCATCAGTCTGTTCTTCCATACAAGACCACAGCTCCTGCATGGTGTGGGGTCCCCCCCCCCCCAAACATATGAGTTTCAGAACAGCTTGCTGTTGTTTTCCCCTGGCTGTGTTGAAGTTGGTTGTGCAGGTATTGCATTGATGTGATGAGGAGGTGGTAGAGGAGGAACATTAGAAGGAAGCAGAATTAGAGGAGGAGGACACAGGAGGCACCGAAAAACATCCAGCAATCCTGCTTCCTGGTCCACGTATCTGTGGTTATGTGGACCTTGCCACTGATGGTGTTGCGCAGTTCACACCTGATTTTTTTCCACCACTTGTTTGTTGCAGGGCAGGAATGGAAAAGTAGTGGTGGCTAGGAACCATGTACCATGGGACAGCTATCATCATTACGTTTTTAAAACTGTCCATATCCACTAGACGGAATGGCAGTATTTCAAAGGCCAGGCATTTTGAAATCATGGCATTCAGGGCTAGGGCTCGCAGGAGGGTACGGGGCATGTCCTCTTTCTCTCCAGTGTTTGGGGGATGGACAGCTGAATGTGTCCATGGGACAGTGTGGAGATGCTCTGTGACACTGGTAGTGGTGTTGCTGTCACATTCTCACTTTTAGGGGTTCCAGGTGGCCCTGTTACTCCAGAGGGTGAGGAAGAGGCCAAGAGTGCAGCAGAAGAGGGAGCGGGAGGAACCTCAGATCTTTCATGGTTTTTCAGGTGTCTACTCCACTACAGCTCATGCTTTCCAGTTAAATGCCTGGTCATGCAGGTGGTGCTCAGGTTTAAAACATTTATGCATCGCTTCAGGCTCTGACTGCACAGTGTGAAAACCACCCATGTCTTGTCATCAGCACATTGCCTACAGAACTGCCATGCCAGGAACTTCTTTGACCTGGCTTTGCTGTGCTCTGTTCCTCTGTGTGTTGGGCAGTAGCAGGCATACTGGCTGGGGGCTGGCCACTCTGTTTTTGCACCCTGCTCGCTCTTTTGCTGTGCCGCTGGCGCTGTGTGACCCATGCCTCTTCCTCTGAACTATACATGTCACTCAGATGACCTGGATACCATGTGGACTCTGGGACCTCATCATTCTCCACATCATCTTCGTCCCACTCCTCACCCCTGCCCTCCTTGCCAGTCTGCACAGTGCAGAAAGCCGCAGCAGTTGAAACCTGTGTTTCCTACAGCAGGAGCTCCACCACTAGTCAGAGCAGCACAACACATGATCTGGCATTTATGCATGCAGGGTCATGTTGTGTGCTAGCCAATCACAACCATGCCAATACTAGGCATGACTGTGATGTGATGACAAGTGCCCAGAGCTTAAAAGCTTGTTGATTGGCTGCGCTGCTGCCTTTCAAGAAGCTTTATTTAAAATCCGAACAATGAACACGGACTTTCGCACCAATGTCCATGTTTGGGTTTGGGGGCCCGGACATTGTAGTGTACGGAATGAACCAGAACAGTACTGTCCGGGTTCACTCATCCCTAATCAGAACCTCCCGGATCATAAAATTTTCAGTTGATAATTTCGGAAAGGAGTTTAATGCAAATTAACTTTTGTAATTCAGTGCTTTTCCACATTCTTGCTTGCTATATTTCATAGTTGTGAATGTAGGAGGAATGGAATATATTGGTCTGTGAGACGTTTGCCAGACAATGCTGCATGCAAATAATACTTATCAAACTGAACAGTATTGTAATGTTTTACCTCTGTTAACAATGTTATGGCTGATTAGTAAATTGTCAAAGTAATTAAGGATGATCATTAGGTCGGCATAGTGGGGATGAACGTTCTTTCTATTTTGTGGTAATCATAACACATTCACCAAATCCCATTGCCTGTTAGATGTGATGCCAAAAACATTCCGTATTCACAATGCCAAAAAATCATGTTAATATAAGTACAGAGATATATAAGGGAATGAGAATTTACTGAAGCTACGTTTAGTCCATTTGAAATTTGTTCACGTCTCACAAACATTACAAGAATTGTGACTTACATTCTGAGAGAGTGCTAATGCTAAACCTGTCTTTACTTACAGTAACATTGCAAAATGTATTGTGCCATTTTCAGTCTTTTCAATTCATGGAAGATTTTTCCATATGAGATGCAGCAACTCGTATGTTATTGTAAAAAATACTCTTTTTAATGTATGCATGTATCTATACACTGACCCCTTCTCTACGGATAAAATATGAACAATTTATAATGTGAAGATCATATATTGACACTTTTTCAGTTTCATTTTTGCATAAATTTGCACAAAGATAAAACCAGTCCCATTAGACTACCAACAATATTCCCCAAATGGCAATACAAGAAGACATGAATATTGCAGCAAGCTCTCTCTAAATGCCAGATTAGCACCTACATAATCAACTGCCATCTGTTATCGCCGCACTGAAACAAACATGAATCCAAGTCTTAAACTTTTCTGATATACTTCAAGAAACAGTGTCATATTTATTTTTTGTTACTGTTACAAAAGAAAGAAAGTGTAAATTATTGAATTGATTATATAAAAGTTAAAAATGACATGTATTAGTTAATCTACTAGAATATTGACAGCAAAATTAAAGAGTTTATCCAAGACCTGTGATGGAATTCATACTCTGCAGGTCCCCACCGCTGGATTTTGTCTGCATCGCTGCAAGGTTTCCTTCACAGGTCCTGGGTCTCTGAGAATCAATATCCTATTGATGGGCATCAATTACTGGCAGCAGAGGTGATCTGTCACCCAAGCGGTACGTCACTGGGTCAGGTGCTACACAGGGCAGTGATTGGCTGCAGTGGTCACATGATGCCCATCAACAGGATATTGATACCCAGAGACCCAGGATCTTCCAAGATGGCCATGGAGTGATGTAGCCAGAATCCAATGGAGGGTACCAGGGCGAGTAAAACTGAGAGTGCCACTTGGTGAGAAGGATCTGGGTGCATTAGTAGATCATAGACTAAGGCCTCTTTCACACGACCGTTGTGTGCACCCATGGCCGTTGTGCCGTTTTCCGTTTTTTTTCGCGGACCCATTGACTTTCAATGGGTCCGTGGAAAAAACGGAAAATGCACCGTTTTGCAGCCGCATCCGAGATCCGTGTTTCCTGGCCGTGAAAAAAATATGACCTGTCCTATTTTGTCACGGCCAACGGTTCACGGACCCATTCAAGTCAATGGGTCCGTGAAAGAACACGGATGCACACAAGATTGGCATCCGTATCCGTGATCGTAGCTTACTTTTTATACAGACGGATCCGAAGATCCGTCTGCATAAAAGCTTTTTCATAGCTGAGTTTTCACTTCGTGAAAACTCAGAACCGACAGTATATTCTAACACAGAGGCGTCCCCATGGTGATGGGGACGCTTCTAGTTAGAATACACTACAAACTGTGTACAAGACTGCCCCACCCGATCTCTTACAGGGGGCCGTGATCAGCACAATTAACCCCTTCAGGTGCGGCACCCCCCCCCCCCCCCCTCTATTGTAATAATAGGTTGGTGGCCAGTGCGGCCCCCCCCTCCCTCTATTGTAATTATTCGTTGGTGGCACAGTGTGCGCCCCCCATCGGCCCCCCCTCCCTCTATAGCATTAACAACATTGGTGGCCAGTGTGCGGCCTCCCATCTCCCCCCCCCCCCATCACTGGTGGCAGCGGAGTTCCGATCGGAGTCCCAGTTTAATCGCTGGGGCTCCGATCGATAACCATGGCAACCAGGACGCTACTACAGTCCTGGTTGCCATGGTTACTTAGCAATAGTACAATAGTAGAAGATTCATACTTACCTGCTGCTGGCTGCTGCTGCGATGTTCGTGTCCGGCCGGGAGCTCCACCTACTGGTAAGTGACAGGTCTGTGCGGCGCATTGCTAAATGAACTGTCACTTACCAGTAGGAGGAGCTCCCGGCCGAACACAGACATCGCAGCTTGTCATGGTCTTACCTGCTTGCTGCTCTCCTTCGTTTGACATGTGCTGGCGGCCATCTTGGTTTCTGGGTTTCTTGTAGCCTTCCACCCTGCGGCTCCTCCTTCCCCTGGGAGGAGCTGGATGCCTAGCTCATATATATAGGAGGTCTGTGGCTTCAGTTCCTTGCTTGGTCCTCTTGTGTTCACATGCTTCTAAGACTGCTGCTGCTTCTGGTTCCTGATCCTGGCTTCGTCTGACTACCCTGCTGGTTCCTGATCCTGGCTTCGTCTGACTACCCTGCTGGTTCCTGATCCTGGCTTCGTCTGACTACCCTGCTGGTTCCTGATCCTGGCTTCGTCTGACTACCCTTCTGGTTCCTGACCTCTGGCCTCGCAAAGACTCTGCTCGGTTTCACCATCCGTTTGGACTTTTGCTTTACAGCTTTATTTTCAATAAAGCCTTCTTATTTTCACTTATCTCTTGTTGTACGTCTGGTTCATGGTTCCGTGACACAGCTCCCAGGTAAGTATGAATCTTTTACTATTGTACTATTGCTAGTAACCCGCTGCCACCAATGATCGGGGGGGGGGGAGATGGGAGGCCGCACACTGGCCACCAATGTTGTTAATGCTATAGAGGGAGGGGGGGCCGATGGGGGGCGCACACTGTGCCACCAACGATTTATTACAATAGAGGGAGGAAGGGGGTGGGGCGCACACTGTGCCACCAACAAATTATTACAATAGAGGGAGGAAGGGGGGGGGCGCACACTGTGCCACCAACAAATTATTACAATAGAGGGAGGAAGGGGGGGGGCCGCACTGGCCACCAATGATATTCAAACTGGGGAGGGGGGGGGTCTGCCCCCTGCTGCCTGGCAGCCCTGATCTCTTACAGGGGGATATGATAGTACAATTAACCCCTTCAGGTGCGGCACCTGAGGGGTTAATTGTGCTGATCATGGCCCCCTGTAAGAGATCGGATGCTGCTAGGCAGCAGGGGGCAGTCATGTACACAGTTTGTAGTATATTCTAACTAGAAGCGTCCCCATCACCATGAATATACTGTCGGAAATGAGGTTTCACGATCTAACTCATATCCGACAGTATATTCTAACATAGAGGCGTTCCCATGGTGATGGGGACGCTTCAAGTTAAAATATACCATCAGATTGGAGAAAACTCCGATCCGATGGTATAAAAGGGACTCCAGACTTTACATTGAAGTCAATAGGGACGGATCCGTTTGAAATGGCACCATATTGTGTCAACGTCAAACGGATCCGTCCCCATTGCCTTGACTTGCATTGTAATTCAGGACGGATCCGTTTGGCTCCGCACGGCCAGGCGGACACCAAAACGACTTTTTTTTCATGTCCGTGGATCCTCCAAAAATCAAGGAAGACCCACGGACGAAAAAACGGTCACGGATCACGTTTTGCGGACCGTGAAAATATACTGTCGTGTGCAATAAGCCTAAATAGAAGCATGCAATGCCAGTCAGCTGCCCCTAAGGCTAACAATTTTTTTTCTTGTATTAAAAGAGGTGTGGACTCGCAGGACAGGGATGTAATATTGCCACTATACAAAGCATTGGTTTGGCTTCACCTGGAATGTGCGGTTTAGAAATGGGCACTAGTGCATAAAAAGGATGCCCTGGAGTTAGAAAAAAATACAAAGGAGAGCAACCAAATGCAAAAAGGGCCTAGAAGTTCTTAGCTATGAGCAAAAATTAAAAGAACTGAATTTGTTTAGTCTTCAAAATAGACATCTAAGGGGGGACATGATTAACCTGTAGAAATATATAAACGAAGCATACAAAAAATATCGAGAGATGCTATTCTGTGTTAAACGCCCTCACAAAACAAGGGGCCATTCCTTACGCCGGGAAAAAAATTCAGTCATACATGCACACGAACGTTGTTTATTTCCGTGTCTGTTCCGTTAATTTTGCGGATAGGATGCGGACCCATTCATTTCAATGGGTCCACAATGTCCTATTCTTGTCCATTTTAAGCATTGTTACAATGGATATGCAAAAAAAAAAAAACGGATGGCATCAATTTTTTTTTGCGGGACCGCAAAACACATACGGTCGTGTGCATGTAGCCTAAGGCTGTGAATCTCTGGAATGGCTTGCCACAGAAGCTGATCACAGCAAATACAGTAGATGGCTTCAAAAAAGGTTTAGATGACTTTTTATTTCAAAATAACATTGAGGCTTATGACAAAGTATAGAAATCATGTTCTAGAAACCCTTTCACTTTGGTGAATTCTTGTAACGGGGTTCCGAAGGTGCACTCGGTCCCCCATTGCCCGCAGAACTGTTGCTTAGCTTTGGGAATGAGGATCTGTGTTTGACCTCATTCCCAGGGCGGCTTTACTAGCTGGGTGGCTCCCTGCTCCTAAGTCTGCCTTGAGCGCCGAGCTGATCACTCGGTGCTCGACTGGTTGGTCTGTCGGTCATGTGACGCTGGCCACGTCACATGACCCTCACTCCCCACTATAAATACAGGCAGCCTGCTGGCCACAGGTTGCCTGTTAATTTAGGTTCCACCTGTGATTTGGTCTTTCCTGGCATTCTTACCGCCTGCTGAATAACTGACGATCCTCTGCCAGCTCTTTGTGTACTTTGCTGCTCTCCTGGTATTTGACCCCGGCCTCCTCCTGAAGATCCTCTGCTGAATCCTTTGGTACTTCACGTCTCTCCTGGTATTTATGACCCCGGCTTCTCCTGACAATTCTCTGCTTGCTCCATTAGTACTTTGTAGCTTTCCTGGTATTGACTCGGTCCGTTCACGTCCTGTTGTTTGTCTGTCTGTCATCCCTGCACTTATTCCAAGTTAGGGATTGCCGTCCAGTTGTCCCCTGTCATTAGGACTCACGAGGCAAGTAGGCAGGGCCAGGGGTAAGGGTGGAGCGCAGTGGTCACTTCCCTTCCCCCTGCGTGTGTGTGTACGCGACCGTTACAACTCTTCCTTGAAAGGAATATGGATGTTGATTCAGGGATTTCTTTTGATTGCCACTAGAGATAAGCGAATCGAAGCTGACAAAGTGGAATTCGTTTCGAATTTCAGGAGAAATTTGATTTGCACCGAAGGAAAGTTCCCTTGCTCTTCGTGGTAACGAATCACATTTTTTTGTTAAAATGGCTGCTGCACGTGTGAGGACACGGAGAAAGGAACTCTGGGAAGGCTGGATCATCCAAAATGCCATGCATGCAGCCAATCAGCAGCCAGCCAGCCCTGTGATGTCACAGCCCTATAAATAGCAGCAGCGATCTTAGATTCTGCAATTCACCAGTGTACTTAGTTCAGGGAGAGATGTCTGCAGGCGCTAGGGACAGTGCTAGGAAAGACTTGATTGTGGTGAAAAAACGATTTATAAGTGCAGGGAAAGGATAGGGAGGAATCGCTCCACAGCATTTGTGTAAAACAGGGTTTAGTAATTGAGGTTGACTGGGTTATAGGAACAATCCTATTACACCTTGGTGCACTGACTCGGGATCCAAATTGCCATTATACAGCTCTGTCATTCCAGCAAACCGTTTTTGTTATTGGGGTGCAAGTGCTGTTTGATACAGCCATTAACAGGGTTTATTACAAGGAAATATTTCTACAGTAAATCTTATTTGCCCTTGTGCGGTGCAGTTATATGTTAATCCCTTTTTGCCGTGTTTTAGTGGCGAAATAAAAATATATTCGCCATCCAACATTGCACTTATCTGTTGAAAAGCCTGTTGTGTTGTGTAAAACTTGAAAAAAATTAGGGCCTATTTGCCCTTGAGTGGTGCAGTGCTATACTCTAAAGCCCAGTTTGTCGTGTATTAGTGGCAAAATAAAAATATATTCGCCGTCCAGCATTGCACTTATCTTTTGAAAAGCAAGTTGTGTAAAAGGAAAAAAAAATATAGGGCCTATTTGCCGTTTAGCGGTGCAGTGATGTAATCTAAAGCCCTGTTTGCTATGTATTAGTGGTGAAATAAAAAATATTTTGTCTAACATTTGGTTATTTGATCTAACAGTATGTCAGACAGAGAAGTGCCAGGCCCTGCACAGGGGAGTGGCAGAGGCCTAAATGTTTCTGGTGCAGGCAGAGGTCGCAGCAAAGAAAGGGGCCATGGCAGCAGGGGTCACGTCGAGAGGCCTGAGCTCACAGTGTCAGCTAGCGGTCGTGACCTAGTAGACAGGTAAAAAAAAACCACTAATTTGTCTGTTACATATTCGGGTGAAATTCACCTGTTTTTGGGTGTGATATACCCCCGCTTTGCCTAGTAGACAGGTAACATTTTACTAATTTGTCTGTTACATATTCGAGTGAAATTCACCATTTTATGGGTGTGATATACCACTGCTATACCTAGTACACAGGTAAACAAATTTCACAAATTTGTCTCTTACATTCTCGGATGAAATTCACCAATTTTTGGGTGTGATATACCACTGCCATACCTACTAGACAGGTAAAAAAAAAATCACTAATTTGTCATACGATTTGTTACATTCTTGGGTGACATTTGACCATTTTTGCTGTGATTAAACCCATGCTCTGCATAGGTGATAGGGACCTAAATAAAAAAAAAATCGTCTGTTACAAGGTGACATTTTACCAATTTTGCCGTATACAAAACCCCTCCTCTGCATTGGTGACAGGGAATTCAATTTAAAAAAATTCTTCTTTAATTGATGCCTGCCTCCTCCTTTTATTCAATGCTTAAAACTTTAATAACTTGTCCCTCATTTGCGCTTTAATACTTTGTCCCACTTTTCCGCTAGATTATATTTAATTTCAAACAATTAACCTCTTTTGGATGTGGTCTCTCTTTCTCATGCTCACTCTCCAGCATGGAACCCTGATTCGCTGATAACCGTGATCAACGTGGTAGGCTCAGAAAAGAACATCGAAAGTTAATAGAGAAGATATCCAAATGGATTGTGAACGTCACGCGGACGTGCAATCAGACAGAAGTTATCTAGAGTCAACAAAGCGGCAGCAGGGCCTCTCCTGTCTAACGTTTCCAAATCCTAAATACCCCAGTGACATTCCCTATAACATTTTATTAATCATTCCAATAACAGGGCATCTTAAGAGTCCTGTATTGCTATTTATCGTCACTACCTCCCCAAGTCGGGAGTGGGTAATTGCCGAGCGCCCCCACTTTCCTTTGATTCTTCTGCTTTAATAACTTTTCCCATATTTCCGCTTGATCACAATTAAATTTCATCCATTGATCTCCCTTGGATGTGGTCTCTCTTTCTCATGCTCCCTAAACGGAGTGGAACCCTGATTCGCCGATAACCGCGATCAACATGGTAGGCTCAGAAAAGAACATCGAAAGTTGATAGAGAAGATATCCAAATGGATCGTGGACATCACGGTGACGTGCGACATGATGGGGCAGTATGTGTGCACACGCCTACACGAACTGACTGATGGGTCTCCAAATTGGGCACATGGCCTAATCTTGCCCTTTACTCCTTGGAGGTTCTGGCCTGCCCTGCAGCTAGTGTATTGTCTGAACGTGTGTTTAGCATGACTGGAGGGGGTTATCACAGGTTATATTTCCCAATGTTTTGGGGTATACCCTAATAAAATAAAAAAATAATAATAAAAATGTAGGCTACCTCCTCCACCACCACTTCCACTTACACCGCCACATCCACCGCCTCCTCAACCTCCTACTCCATATGGACCTCGTCATCCTAGATCAAGATTTGAATTTTTTATTTTTACATATTTTATGTTATTTAAAGTCATTCCCCTATCCACATTTGTTTGAAGAGCACTTGTCATTCTCTTAACCACATTTTGATGCCATTTGCAGCCCTCTAGCCTTTTCTATGACATTTTTACAGCTATTTTAGTGCTCAAAAATTCGGGTCCCCATTGACTTCAATGGTGTTCAGGTTTAGGGTCAAGTTCGGGTCCCGAACTCAAACTTTTTTGTGAAGTTCGGCCAAACCCATCGATCCTGAACAGACAGGTGTCCACTTAACTCTATCGCACACCACTTTACCAACTGTCAAATTGAGCGGGGTTAGCCAGAGCTAAAAGCAGTGCAGGACCTGTGTGGCTCTTGGCTTCCAGGCACAGCATAGCAACATCTCACCTGGTATGTCAAATACATTCTGGGGAGCTTGGGGGTGCAGCGGAAGAAGTGGTAGCAGTGGAAAAGGAAGAGTCAGCCGAGGAGGAGACGGAGGATGGAGTAGGAGGAGAAGAAGGACCAGGCCTGCATGCAATCCGATGCGGTAACACCAAATCCACACGGGTGCCACGGGTAACATGCTTGAAGGCCATCAGAAGGTTCACCCAGTGGGCAGTAAAAGTTATGTACCTTCTATGCCCGCGTTTGCTAGACCACGTGTCAGATGTATCTTGGCACCGACACTGTGTGCCAGAGATATATTAACTTGCCGCTGAATGTGGCCATAAAGTTCAGGGATGCCCTTCTCAGATAAATATTTCCTTCCGGGTACCTTCCATTGCAGTTTGCCAATGGCCACAAAGTTTCTAAAGACCTCAGAGTCCACCAATTTATATAGCAGTAGTTGGCAGGCTAGCAGTTCCGACAAGCCAGCGGTCAGCCGTTGGGCAAGAGGATTATCGTCATAATTTTTTTACACTCGAACATTTGGGTAACGGAAGCCTACCTTGTGCCAGATGAACGCGATGATGGCACGTTGGAAGGTGCAGTGGAGGACAAATGGGAGGAGAGAGGAGAAGAGGCAGGACGTGGAGCGCTGGGAGTGTGGCTTTGTGGGTTCTGACGGTGTTGCTCCCACTGGGCTCAAGGGAGGCCAGGTGCGTTCTTAAGGCGGTCGTCCCTAGGTGAGTGTTGGGCTTACCGCGACTTATGCATTGACAGCAGAGGCTGCAGATGGCAACACTATTGTCAGCAGCTGACACGTTAAAAAAAGCCCACACTGCAGAGCCATGTGCCAGCGTCCTGGGAGCGCAAGATGTGACTGTGCATGGTGGATGGCTCGCTCCAGATATATTTGCAGTCTGCTTTTTGCCTCCTGTGCACTGCAAGTTCTGCTTGCTTTTCATCCTTCTCCTCCCTATCTGCTGTTTCTTCTCTCCCTCTAAACTCTCCTTCTCTTCCTCTCTTGTGGGTACCCATGTGACGTCCACCGACACGTCATCATCATCACCTTCACCACCACTAACATTAGAGATTTCTGAGTAGGCAGCAACAGCGGGGACCACCCTCCTTGGGCTGATCTGGGTACTGTGTCGTCAGACCGCTGGGTGGCGGCCGTTGCTACCTCCTCTTCCTTATCGGATGCCAAGAATGGCTGCGCATCGGTAAGGTCTGGGAATGGATGGGAAAATAATTCCTCTGCCTCGAGTTAAGGGGCTATGGTGGTGGTGCACACAGCAGAGAGTGAGGAGGGTGCAGATACTGAGGATGAGGAGGGTGGAGAAGCGGAAGGCTGAGTGAGCCACTCAACCAACTCTAGTGTGCCCTTTGATGTTATCGCACAAACCTTCTCCAACTTCCCACTTAGGCTCTGACCTGGCGCACCTGCCCGAACCCTAACATCCCTGCGAAACAGGGAATGACCCGCTGCCTAAGTCCGTAGAGAAGAGCAGTATTTGTGGAAGAAAGTATATTGCAGCCCTCAATCAGTATTTGGTGGAAAAAGGTATATAGCAATAGCACCCCTTAATCTGTATTTTGTGAAAGAAGGTATATGGCACCCCTCAATCAGTATTTGGCGGAAAATAGGTATATGGCACCCCTCAATCATTATTTTGTGGAAGCAGGTGTATCGCAGCCCTCAATCAGTATTTGGTGGAAGAAGGTATATAGCAATAGCACCACTCAATCAGTATTTGGCAGAAACCGGTATATAGCACCCCTCATAGAAATTTAGAAACATAGAATGTGTCGGCAGATGAGAACCATTTGGCCCATCTAGTCTGCCCTATATACTGAATATTCTGAATAGCCCCAGGCCCTATATTACCGTATTTTTCGCCCCATAAGACACACTTTTTCTCCCCCCAGGGGGGAAAATGCCCCTGCGTCTTATGGGGCGAATGCTTGCAGTTTTACATCGCAAGCTGTGATGTACGAGTGAGCGGGGACTCGGGGAGGGACTGGGAGGAGGAGCTGGGGGCCGGCAATAGCGGCAGGGTGGTGCAGTCAGTGTAGTATAGCCCCACCCCGCCGCTCCGGTATACTAATATAAGATGTCTTATTCAATTAATAGTTATTAAACATGCCCCCTCACTCCTAATAGTACCTTACATCCTAACAGCTTCTGTAGAATGCAGGCAGGCCGGGCGGGCGGCAGCATAACTCCCTGATGTCACGTGCCTGGCCGCCTACTCTATGAATGAATCAGCCGCCGCAGGCAAGTGACGTCAGTGAGGGACGCGCCGGCCGGCCGGCCGCCCGGCCTGCCTGCCGGCATTGTACAGAAGCTGTTAGGATGTAAGGTACTATTAGGAGTTGGGGGGCATGTTTAATAACTATTAATTGAATAAGACATCTTATATTAGTATACCGGAGCGGCGGGGGGAAGGGGATCTCTGGATGACATTTTTATGGGGGACATCTGTGGATGGCACAGTTATGGGCTGGGGGGGGGTCTGTGGATGGCACTGTTATGGAGTGGGGGGGTCTGTGGATGGCACATATATAACAGTGCCAGCCACAGATCCCCCCCTGTAACAATGCCACCCACAGATCCCCCCTGTAACAGTGCCACCCAGATCCCCCCTGTAACAGTGCCACCCACAGATCCCCCCTGTAACAGTGCCATCCACAGATCCCCCCTGTAACAGTGCCACCCACAGATCCCCCCTGTAACAGTGCCATCCACAGATCCCCCCTGTAACAGTGCCACCCACAGATCCCCCCTGTAACAGTGCCATCCACAGATCCCCCCCTTTAACAGTGCCATCCACAGATCCCCCTGTAACAGTGCAAGCCACAGATCCCCCCCCCATAACAGTGTCAGTCATCCACAGATTCCCCCCCCCCATAACAGTGTCCGTCATCCACAGTTCCCCTCATAACAGTGTTCGTCATCCACAGATCTCCAGTAATAGTGCCATCCACAGACCACCATTAGTTCCAAACCTACCAAACACACAGCACACCTTTTGGTTAAAAATATTAATTTTCTTATTTTCCTCACCAAAAACCTAGGTGCGTCTTATAGGGCGAAAAATACGGTATATGAAGGATGGCCTTATGCCTATCCCATGCATGCTTAAACTCCTTCACTGTATTTGCAGCTACCACTTCTGCAGGAATTATATTCCATGCATCCACTACTCTCTTAGTAAACTAATACTTCCTGATATTACTTTTAAACCTTTGCCCCTCTAATTTAAAACGATGTCCTCTTGTAGCAGTTTTTCTTCTTTTAAATACTTTCTCCTCTTTTACCTTGTTGATTCCCTTCATGCATTTAAAAGTTTCTTTCATATCCCCTCTGTCTCGTCTTTCTTCCAAGCTATACATGTTAAGGTCCTTTAACCTTTCCTTGTAAGTTTCATCCTGCAATCCATGTACTACTTTAGTAGCTCTTCTCTGAACTTCGAGAATTTGTGAATATTTAGAATATAGTGCTATATATTCGTAATTTCGAATACTCAAGATTTTTTTAAAACTGTACACATGATCCCTTCCTGCTTCTAGTTTGTGGGCCAATGAAAAGGCTGCAATATCTTTGACTTTAGGAGTACTGCAAATTTTGTTCGTACTGCAAATTTTTATCACAAATTTTTCAATTGCCGATTTACGCAATCAAGAAAATAATGACTGAGATAACGAATTATCGAATTTGCGAATATTCGCAAAATATGACAAATTCGAATATTGCCCCTGCTGCTCATCACTACTGGAGATATGGTCTCCAGTACTGCGCACAATACTCCAAATGAGGTCTCACTAATGCTCTGTAGAGCGGCATGAGCACCTCCCTCTTTTTGCTGGTAATTCCTCTCCCTATACACCCAAGCATTCTGCTAGCATTTCCTGCTGCTCTATGACATTGTCTGCCTACCTTTAAGTCTTCTGAAATAATGACCCCTAAATCCCTTTCCTCAGATACTGGGGTTAGGACTGTATCAGTGATTTTATATTCTGCTCTTGGGTTTTTACGCCCCAGGTGCATTATCTTACAATTATCAACATTTAATTTTAGTTGCCAGATTTGGCGGAAACATGTATATGGCTCCCCTCAATCAGTATTTTTTGGAAGCAGGTGTATTGCAGCCCTCAATCAGTATTTGGTGGAGGAAGGTATATAGCAGTAGCACCCCTCAATCAGTATTTTGTGGAAGAAGGTATATGGCACCCCTCAATCAGTATTTGGCAGAAACAGGTATACAGCACCCCTCAAGGTCATTTCTATGTAGGAACTTATGTACCACAAGGTTGAGGACATATGCCATGCAGGGCACGTGTGCTAGGGTACTTTCACACTTGCGGCAGAGGATTCCGGCAGGCAGACTGATGACATTTAACAGACGGATCCGGATGCGGATCCATTTGACAAATGCATTGAAATACCAGATCCGTCTCTCCAGTGTCATCCGGAAAAACGGATCTGGTATAATATTTTTTTTTGCATTTTTAAAGGTCTGCGCATGCGGTTGCTTCTTTTTCTTGTGTAGTTATCAGGGCACACTTTTTCCATTCTTCTTTTTTCCTTGTTCTTTTTCTTCACTATTTACCCTTGTAACCCTTTTCACTCACTTTATACCTACTTTTGCCTGATGCTATTGGTCCCATTTACATCTCATGCAATCCTGTGTGTTTTTATGCTGTTCGACATATATGGGAGGTCACTTGTATGTTCCGATCATGTGATCGAAGGGTTCGGCGCGTCATTAACTATGGGGCCAAACCCCATCCCCTTTTTTGTACTTAGGGATGTTCATGTACAATATTATATTTTAGAGATTGCCTCCCTCCTAAGGGGATTTGAATTAAATTTTTATTATGATCACTATTACTGCTGCCTTTGCTATTTATTTAAATGTATCATCTGAACGTTGGTAGGTGTGGCTGCCGTGACGGTGTGCTGACGTAGTAGTCACGTTTGTTCCATCTGACCTGTGCTTTATGATGACCGCGCGCTGAACTCTATTGACTTTCCCCTTTTTGACGATCTGACTCACGATGTGAGCTCCCATTGGAGAGTTAAGCTCCAAGACACACGGAATGATGATAATGTTATTAATTTGCACCTGTGAGAACGATATATAAGAGCACCTTATCAGTTTCTTATCCCCGGAAGAAGCCAGTTCACTGGCAAAACAACGTTGGGAGAAGAAAACTGAGGGATCGGCGTGCTTGCTTTGGGTATTTTTCCAAATTCCTTGATTCCCACATTTACCTACCTATATTCCTATCGGATTTATATGTCCAGGGTTTCCTGTTCTTGGTTCTTATATGACGTTCCTTGTGCTTTTGTATGCCCGTGTGTGTCGATCCCCCAGTCGCCTTCAGGGTTCTTTCCTCACCGAAATATGCCTGTTTACTGCTGTTTTTACATGTGATAATATCTGTCTAAATATTTATTCAATAAAGATTTTTCTTATTATTAAGTGGTGGAGCCGTAGTTCTAATTTTTGGGTATCAGTTTTGTATAGTGGAGGCTTTCCTTAGTTATACATTTTTCATGACCCGGTGTTTATAATTGGTGGGTGCTGAATATGTAACAGACAAATTAGTGAATTTTTTTACCTACTAGGTAGAGCATGGGTATATCACACCCAAACATTGGTGAATTTCACCCGAATATGTAAAAGATAAATTAATGAATTAGGGTTTTGATCCCCTCTGCAATGCATTACAATACCGCAGAGGGGAGATGGAGAGCTGAACACTTCCGTGGGACATTGTGGAGATGCTTGGTGACCCAGGTGGTGGTGTTGCTGGCAGATCCTCTGTTTGTAGGGTGGCAGGTGGCACTGTCGCTCCAGAGGTGGATGAAGAGGCCGAGACTGCCGAGGCCGGTGTCTACTCCACTGCAGCTCGTGCTTTGCACTTGGATGCCTGTTCATGCAGGTTGTGCTCAGGTTGAGAACGTTTATGCCTAGCTTTAGGCTCTAATTACATAACGTGAAAACCACTCGTGTCTTGTGGTCAGCACATTGTCTGAAGAACTGCCATGCCAGGGAACTCCTTGGAGCTGGCTTTGGTGTGGTAGGTCGCTTGCTGTGGTGGGCAGTAGCAGGTGTACTGTCTAGGGGACTTCCGCTCCGCTTTTGCACCCTGCTCCCTCTTCTGCTGTGCTGGTGGCTCTGTGCGACCACCGCCTCTTCCTCCGAACTACACAGGTCACTCGCATGACCTTGATTCCATGTGGAGTCAAGGACCTCATCGTCCTCTACATCATCTTACACCCAGTCTTCACCCCTGCCCTTATGGTCGGTCTGCACATTTTCAAAAGCCACAGCAGTTGGCACCTGTGTTTCGTCATCATCCGAGATGTGCTGCGGTGGTACTCCCATGTGCTCATCTTGAAACATAAGTGGTTGGGCATCGGTGCACTTAATATCATCCACTTCTGGGGAAGGGCTATGTGGATGGCCCTGTGAAACCTTGCTAGCATAGTCATCAAAAAGCAGAAGAGACTGCTGCATGACTCGGGGTTCAGACTGCTTGGGTGATTTGCAATGGGGTGAGGTGAAAGACTGATGGACATCGGCTGCAGGCGCAAACTCTGATCTTTCAGCAGGTGACTGGATGAGAGACAATGTAAAGGAACTGGAGGCACTGTCAGCAACCCAATCTACTATCGCTTGTACTTGTTCTTGCCTCACCATTCGTAGAGCCGCATTAGACCCTACCAAATACCGCTGAAGGTTCTGTCGCCTACTTGCACCTGAGGAAGGTGTTTCACTTGTGCGTCCTCTCCCTGCAACAGCAGCTCCACCAGCAGCACCACGACCAGGGCCAAGTCCCTTATTTGACGCTCTCCTCATATTTCTCAAATTTTGGATCTTGCCCAAAATAGGTGTTTTTTTTTAAATAACAGAATAGAACAATAGTATCTAAAGGGTGTATCTCTCAATGACAGATGCAGGAAAGGCTGCAAATTTAGTTTTCGGCCCAAAATGGGTGTTTTTTTAATAACAGAATAACGCGTGTATCTCACATTGACAGATGCAGCAAAGGCTGCAAATTAAGATTTTGGCCCAAAATGGGTGATTTTTTTATTAGCAAAATAGGACACCAGTATCTAACGCGTGTATCTCACAATGACAAATGTAGCAAGGGCTTCAATATTAAGTACTTTGCCCAAAATGAGTTGTTTTTTTTTAAACCCAGAATATAATTGCTGATTTTCAAGATTGTAAAACTCACTGAAAGATGCAGACAAGGCCACAAGTTTTGTTCTTTGCCCAAAGTGGGTGTTTGTTTTTTTTTTCGTAAATTCTTTATTTTCAGAATATTTCAATTAAGATATAAACAAACAATGACCAGTTGGCCATATATAGTAATATATAGAGTTAATGTCATAGGTCAAATACATAACATATATAAACTATTTGACGTATCCTAATAGATCCATAAGTAATAACATGTGGTAAAGCAATGATCACAATCTCCTATATAACTCCTAGAGGTGTTAAGTAAAGACCTAATAATTGCATAGCGAAGTATCAAGGGAGACCATGGTTATCTGGACCATATGCCATTTATACATAAAAGGTAAGATAGAAAAAAAAGAAGGAAAGAAGAGGGAAAGAAAGGAGATAGAAGGAGAAGAAAGATGAAGAGGATGAGGGGGGGAGGGGGGGATGATAAGCGAGATTTAAGCTACTTCAGTGCTCAGTAGATCTGTGTATGAGTGAGGGACTAAGCCCAAGATCTGGGTGTCAGTCAGATGGCGCTAGCTCATATGGAGTTGCCAGCTGATTTCACATCACTGCCCATCATCCCGTGACCTCCAAGGGTGCCAGGTTTTCAGAAATTTCTCGTGGTTTCTGTTATTCCAACTTGTCATTTCTTCAAAACTACAGATTTGATTTACCTTGGCTATCCATTCCTTTATTGAGGGAGCGTTTGCATCTCTCCAGTGGAGAGGTATGATAGATTTGGCCGCCGCTATAAGGTGGGTTACTAAATTGCGTCTGGATGGCCTGTAAAGGTCAGTTGGAAGTGAGAAGAACACCATTTCAAGTGTGATCTTTAGCTCAGTAGCCGAGACTGTATTTATTATCTTGTTGACGCCTTCCCAGAATGGGATGATTAGAGGGCATGACCACCATATATGGGATAAAGATCCCTCTCCATTGCCACATCTCCAGCAAAGCTGATCAGGGGACAGACCACATTTGTGTAAGAACTCTGGAGTTCTGTACCATCTAGAAAGAAGCTTGAAATGATTTTCTTGCAGTCGTATACATGGCGATGATCCATGCGAGAAAGCTAGAAGCTTTTTGAGCTCCTGGTCTGAGAAAATGATGTCAAGCTCTCTCTCCCAGTCTCTGATATATAGTGGTTTATTTTTCTCAATCTCCGCTCCCACCAAAGCGTATAATGCTGAGATTTTCCTCTGCTTACGAAGTGGGGACAAAAGAGTTTTTTCAAACTCTGTCAGTTGTCTCACTGAGTTGGATCTCTCTCTCAATCCTCCACACACAGCACCTATATATGCTCTTGTGAGAAAAAAACTTTTTATTCGTTCTGGTAACTTGCTTATTATAGATGTTTCTATGTCAGGGGTTAGCTCCCCCAGTCTAACTTGCGTTAATGACGACCATACCTCCTGATGAATATCTCCATTATTTCCTAGAAGGTCAGGAATGAGGTTTGCTGGCAATAGGGGGGACGGGTCAGGTGCTAACTTTTTGCTTAGTTCTTTCCATATCTCTCTTATCCCTTTCAATAAGGGGTCTGTATCTTTATTCTTAGTTTGACTTTTGTCAGTTAATCAGAGAAGCTGTTGTAGTGTGGGCCCTACACTATGTCGCATTAGTTCTAATACGTCTGGTTGTCTCTGAGGGTCTACTAGCTCCAGCCATCTATTTAGTTGTATTGCTTGATAATACCTCGAGACGTCTGGGAGTCCTAGACCACCACCTGTTCTATTCCTAACCAGAAGGTCATGAGCTAGCCTGGGTTTCTTCCCATTCCATAGGAATCTCAGAAAAAGTCTCCTAATCTCCAGGAAGAATGTTTTTGGTAAGTGTATCGGGACAAGTTGCATAACATATAGAATCTTGGGGAAGACGTAAGCTTTTATCACATTTTTTCTGCCCATCCAAGATAGATAAGGTAGGTTGTACTTCAGTAGAAGTTGTGTGATGTCCTTTTTAAGGGGAATGTAGTTACATTTAAATAGGTCATCCAGATTCTTTGGGATCTTTATTCCTAGGTATTTTATTGTTCCCTTGGTCCAGTGAAATGGGAGGTTATTCTGCAGGGAGGTTGCTCTGGAGTCAGGAAGTGAAATATTTAATATTTCGGACTTAGAGTGATTGACCTTGAAGTCTGATATCTGGCTAAATAGCTTGATCTTTTTGACCAGTTGATCTAGTCCTTTATCCAGGTTAGTCACCAGGAATAAAAGATCATCTGCAAAAGCAGTGCATTTTAGTTCTCCCTTGCTATGTTTAACTCCTTCAATTTCCTGGGTCTGTCTGACCAGCTAGATAAGTGTCTCTATCACTAGTATGAATAAAGAGGGTGACAACGGACACCCTTGTCTTGTCCCATTTGATATTTCGAAGACTGGCGATAGTGTTCCATTGACTTTTAGTCTGGCATGCGGCTGTTGGTATAGTGGGTGTTTTTTTTAATAACAGAATATGACAGTAGTATATAACACATTCATTTAACACTGACAGATGCAGACAAGGCCTGCAAATTAAGTATTTTGCCCAAAATGGGTGTTTTTTTTTAATAACAGAATAGCACAGCAGTATCTAAAGCGTGTATCTCACAATGACAGATGCTGCAAGGGCTGTAAAATGTATTATTTTCCCCAAAAAGGGTGTTTTTTAAAACCCAGAAAATTATAGCTGTATTTCTAGCTTAAATTGCACACTGACTAATGCGGTAGAGGCCCCAGATGGAGGGTATTGCCAAAAATGAATCACAGAAAAAATTTATAGAACATCCTGCACAATATGATAATGAATGCCGCAGGTGTACATGGCTACATATATATATATATATATATATATATATATATATATAATCACAGAAAATAATGCACTATAATAATAGATGCATAACATATGGACTAAGCCCTCACTCTCTTGATAAAATCTGATACATTTGGTCAATATGTTGGGATCAAAACACATCTAAGCCCACCTACCAAGCGACAAGGCTCGGTTCATGCGGGTCCTACGCTAAACCTACCTTTGTTGTTATGCATTTATGTTCAGGAGCGCAGACCTCACACGTATAGTGTGTTGCTCCTAGTTACCTCCATGTGCAGCAGCAACCGGTGGGAGGAGGAGCACACACACCTATATGTACCACCATAATCAAGGTCGCCTATTAGATAGGTGGGGCAAAAGTGCACATGAATACTACTCCCAAAATAGGAGCGTATTCACAAATGAATGGTGTATAGAACATCCTGCATGATATGATAATGAATGCCGCAGGAGTACATGGCTACATATATATAATCACAGAAAATAATACACTATAATAATAATAGTATTTCACACTGACAGATGGAGCAAGGGCTGTAAAATTTTGTATTTTGTCCAAAAAGGGTGTTTTTTAAAACCCAGAAAATTATTGCTGTATTTCTAGCTTAAATTGCACACAGACTAATGTGGCAGAGGCCCAAGATGGAGGGTATTGCCAAAAAATTTAGTTTTTTAAAACCCATAAAATTATAGAAGTATTTCTAGCTTGTTTTTAACAATCACAAATGCAGCAAAGGCTGCAATATTAAGTACTTTGCACCAAAATGGGAGTTTTTTTAATAACAGAAAATTATTGCTGTATTTTTAGCTTAAATTGCATAATGACTAATGCTGAAAAGGTGACAGATGTAGGGTCTTGCCAAAAATGGGTGATTTTTTTAAACCCCAAATATAGTTGCAGTAGTTCAAGCCTCTATTTGACTGTCACAAATGCACATATGCTGTGCTGTTGCACAGAACTTGCAAAAAATGGCTACCGCCGCCGCCCACCTAACTAACAGACGGATAAAAGTTATTTTTCTGGGTCACTGGGCTCAGGGCAGGGTAAAAAGATTGTGCACTGCACCCACAAAACAAAATCTAGATAGATCGCTGAGTTAACAAGCACTTCTGATTAAAGATTCTGTCCTATTCTCTCCCTCACAGCAGCAGCATCCTATCCCTACACTAATCAGAGGAGACTAATGTGCAGCGCTATGTGACTCCAGCTTATATAGAGGCTGGGTCACTTGCTGCACTGGCCAATCACAGCCATGACATCAGTTGGCATGGCTGTGATGGCTTCTAAGGGCACAGATTTAAATGCTTGTTGATTGGCTGCCCTGCAGCCTTTCAAAAAGCGCCATAAAATAGCCGAACACCGAACCCAAACTTTTACTGAAATGTCGGGGTCTAAAAATCCTAAAGTTCGGTACGAACCCGAACTTTACCCTATACACTAGTTAACCTACACTATCTACTACTAACTATCTGGATTATATATATGAGGTATCAAATCCAATATGACACAGAAAATCAGCAAAGCACAAAAATCACACTCCTCTCTTTCACAACTGCATGAAACAGCACAAAATGGCTGCTGGGGAGGTTCTTATATAGTAAGGGGTAGGTAACTTTCCTATTGGTTGCTAGGGATGTCGCTAAGCGCTGACAAAGATATTGCAGCCTTCTCAATGGCCCACAAGCTAGAAGCAGGGAGGGATCATGTGTACTGCTTTAAAAAAAATGAATATTCGAAATTACAAATATATAGCACTATATTCTAAATATTTGCAAATTCTCGAAGTGCCGATATTCGCGATAAAAATTTGCAATACAAATATTTGCGCTCAACACTAATATCTGCTAGCATCAGAATAGGAAAGATAATTTGAATATCTTTTCCAAAAACCCAGGGAGCATTGCCTGGCCCACATTACTCTACATACATACTACTCATACTAGGCATTCTGCATAATGTGAAAGAGTACCCCCAGACAACACATACATAATGCCCAGAAATTTTGTTTAGTGCTCTCATTAAGAGAAACAAAATAAGAAATGTAGCATGTAGCAGCTTTGCTCATTTATACTTAATATTTTACTGTCCTTGTCTTGCCTTTTGCTTCCTTGTTAAGATACAAATACAGTACAAACCTGCAGGATTTGAGAAGTGATGGAAATGGTGAAATGTGAAAACTAAAATCAGAGTTGTTGTCTACAGCATAGGGGGCAACAAAAATACAGAGAAAGTGAGGGAGAGAATGAAGGCTGTTCTCGGAACTGCCTGCTCCCGGTGACCGCATGTGTTTCAGAACGGCTCGTGGCGCAGGCACAGGTAAGGACTTACCTCTGTATCGCCGGACATCATCGGACTTGGGAATAAAGATGGCAGATCGCATGTTTTCATCGGCGAACACTGTGAACTGGCCATCACTGCCTATGACTAAAAATGTAAAAGAAGGTAAACATGTGACTCTAGGAGACTACTGTGAGCCAGGGGCGTAGCTAATGGCTCATGGGCCCTGGTGCAAGAGTTCAACTTGCGCCCCCCCCCCACCTCCCCTCAGTGCTTTATGGCAAGGGGCAGGGGTGCACCTAGTCTTTCTGCTGCCTGAGGAAGGTAGCGCTCATACGAGAAAAAAAAAAGCGGACAACCCCTTTAAAGACATACTTGAAAAACATTACATACAGCGCTACAGAACATACAGGGTAATACAGTGCCACATACAGTATGTACCTCTTACATCCAGTGATGTCTCCTCTGATGTAGATTTTCTCTTTTCTCATCTTCCCCTTTTAGACTAGACCGCCATGATGATTTATTTTTGCTGTGTCTTGTCTCTGCAGAGTTTAACAAACAGACATCTTACTTTCCTACTTTTCCATCATCCTCACTTTCTCAACACCCTATCCTGACCCCCCCCCCCCCCCCCCAATACTACAGTCGTGGCCAAAAGTTTTGAGAATTACATAAATATTGTAAATTGGAAAAGTTGCTGCTTAAGTTTTTATAATAGCAATTTGCATATACTCCAGAATGTTATGAAGAGTGATCAGATGAATTGCATAGTCCTTCTTTGCCATGAAAATTAACTTAATCCCAAAAAAAACTTTCCACTGCATTTCATTGCTGTCATTAAAGGACCTGCTGAGATCATTTCAGTAATCGTCTTGTTAACTCAGGTGAGAATGTTGACGCACACAAGGCTGGAGATCATTATGTCAGGCTGATTGGGTTAAAATGGCAGACTTGACATGTTAAAAGGAGGGTGATGCTTGAAATCATTGTTCTTCCATTGTTAACCATGGTGACCTGCAAATAAACACGAGCAGCCATCATTGCGTTGCATAAAAATGGATTCACAGGCAAGGATATTGTGGCTACTAAGATTGCACCTCAATCAACAATTTATAGGATCATCAAGAACTTCAAGGAAAGAGGTTCAATTCTTGTTAGGAAGGCTTCAGGGCATCCAAGAAAGTCCAGCAAGTGCCAGGATCGTCTCCTAAAGAGGATTCAGCTGCGGGATCGGAGTGCCACCAGTGCAGAGCTTGCTCAGGAATGGCAGCAGGCAGGTGTGAGCGCATCTGCACGCACTTTTGGAAGATGGCCTGGTGTCAAGAAGGGCAGCAAAGAAGCCACTTCTCTCCAAAAAAAACATCAGGGACAGATTGATCTTCTGCAGAAAGTATGGTGAATGGACTGCTGAGGACTGGGGAAAAGTCATATTCTCCGATGAAGCCTCTTTCCGATTGTTTGTGGCATCTGGAAAAAAGCTTGTCTGGAGAAGAAAAGGTGAGCGCTACCATCAGTCCTGTGTCATGTCAACAGTAAAGCATCCTGAGACCATTCATGTGTGGGGTTGCTTCTCATCCAAGGGAGTGGGCTCACTCACAATTCTGCCCAAAAACACAGCCATGAATAAAGAATGGTACCAAAACACGCTCCAACTGCAACGTCTTCCAACAATCCAACAACGGTTTGGTGAAGAACAATGCATTTTCCAGCAGGATGAAGCACCGTGCCATAAGGCAAAAGTGATAACTAAGTGGCTCGGGGACCAAAACATTGACATTTTGGGTCCATGGCCTGGAAACTCCCCAGATCTTAATCCCATTGAAAACTTATGGTCAATCCTCAAGATGCGGGTGGAAAAACAAAAGCCCGCTAATTCTGACAAACTCCAAGAAGTGATTATGAAAGAATGGGTTGCTATTAGGGATGAGCGTACCCGAACTGTATAGTTCGGGTTCGTACCAAATTTTGGGGTGTCCGTGACATGGACCCGAACCCGATCATTTTCGTAAAAGTCCGGGTTCGGTGTTCGGCGCTTTCTTGGCGCTTTTTGAAAGGCTGCAAAGCAGCCAATCAACAAGCGTCATACTACTTGCCCCAAGAGGCCATCACAGCCATGCCTACTATTGGCATGGCTGTGATTGGCCAGTGCAGCATGTGACCAAGCCTCTATATAAGCTTGGGTCACGTAGCGCTGCACGTCACTCTGCTGTTACAAGTGTAGGGAGAGGTTGCAGCTGCGACGTTAGGGCGAGATTAGGCAGTGATTAACTCCTCCAAAAGACTTAATTCAGTGATCGATCTACAGCTGTGGATCATTGAACTGCTGCTATTCAATTGCTCACTGTTTTTAGGCTGCCCAGAGCGTTTTTCAGTCACTTTTTTTTTCTGGGGTGATCGGCGGCCATTTTGCGGCTTGTGGTGCGCCAGCACAAGCTGCCACCAAGTCCATTTAACCATCAATAGTGTGGTTATTTTTTGCTATATCCTACATCAGGGGCAAGTTGTCACCAAGTCCATTTAACCATCAATAGTGTGGTTATTTTTTGGCTATATCCTACATCAAGGGCAAGCTGCCACCAAGTCCATTTAACCATCAATAGTGTGGTTATTTTTTGGCTTTATCCTACATCAGGGGCAAGCTGCCACCAAGTCCATTTAACCATCAATAGTGTGCTTATTTTTTGGCTATATCCTACATCAGGGGCAATCTGCCACTAAGTCCATTTAACCATCAATAGTGTGGTTATTTAAATCTATCCCTAAAAGGGTATATTAGATTTAAGGTGCTGATAGGGTCATTCTCAAATCTCAATAACTTCACACACACGCTACTGTGCATATCCAAGTCTAATTCTGTCCGTAAACGTATACCTGTCACCCAGCGCCTAAATAATAGGCCTCAAATTTATATTCAGCTAAATCTGTGGCTATTGCTGTAGCTGCTCAAGTTATTTTGTGTCCGTAAAAGCACAGTTTTTGATCTGGTTTGAAATACAATTCCCAACCTAGCAATTTCCTAAATTAGTGGTTTCTGCTGTATCAGGCCTACTTTAAATCTATCCCTAAAAGGGTATATTAGATTCAAGGTGCTGATAGGGTCATTCTCAAATCTCAATAACTTCACACACACGCTATAGTGCATATCCAAGTCTAATTCTATCCATAAACGTATACCTGTCACCCAGCGCCTAAATAATAGTCCTCAAATTTATATTCAGCTAAATCTGTCATTACTGCTGTGCCTGTATTAGTGTAATACGGTACCTAAATAGATAGCCAGATAGTGTTAGGTGTCTGTAAAAAAAAGGCCTGAATTTGAATTCAATACATTGGGCCAAATAATATTTTTCTTATTGTGGTGAACGGTAACAATGAGGAAAACATCTAGCAAGGGACGCGGACATGGTCGTGGTGGTGTTAGTGGACCCTCTGGTGCTGGGAGAGGACGTGGCCATTCTGCCACAGCCACACGTCCTAGTGTACCAACTACCTCAGGTCCCAGTAGCCGCCAGAATTTACAGGGATATTTGGTGGGGCCCAATGCAATTCTAAGGATGGTAAGACCTGAGCAGGTACAGGCATTAGTCAATTCGGTGGCCGACAGTGGATCCAGCACGTTCACATTATCTCCCACCCAGTCTTCTGCAGAAAGCGCACAGATGGCACCTGAAAACCAAGCACATCAGTCTGTCACATCACCCCCATGCATATCAGGGAAACTGTCTGAGCCTCAAGTTATGCAGCCGTCTCTTATGCTGTTTGAAGACTCTGCTGGCAGGGTTTCCCAAGGGCATCCACCTAGCCCTTCCCCAGCAGTGGAAGACATAGAATGCACTAACGCACAACCACTTATGTTTCCTGATGATGAGGACATGGGAATACCACCTCAGCACGTCATTGATGATGATGACGAAACACAGGTGCCAACTGCAGCGTCTTTCTGCAGTGTGCAAAATGAACAGGAGTTCAGGGATCAAGACTGGGTGGAAGACGATGCAGGGGACGATGAGGTCCTAGACCCCACATGGAATGAAGGTCATGCCACTGACTTTCACAGTTCGGAGGAAGAGGCAGTGGTGAGACCGAGCCAACAGCGTAGCAAAAGAGGGAGCAGTGGGCAAAAGCAGAACACCCGCTGCCAAGAGACTCCGCCTGCTACTGACCGCCGCTATCTGGGACCGAGCACCCAAAAAGGCAGATTCAAGGAGTTCCCTGGCATGGCACTTCTTCAAACAATGTGCTGACAACAAGACCCGAGTGGTTTGCACGCTGTGCCATCAGAGCCTGAAGCGAGGCATTAACGTTCTGAACCTTAGCACAACCTGCATGACCAGGCAGTGGAGTAAACACCTTAAAAACAAGGAAGTCACTCAGGCTCCCCCTGCTACCTCTTCTGCTGCTGCCGCCTCGGCCTCTTCTGCTGCTGCCGCCTCGGCCTCTTCCTCCGCCTCTGGAGAAACGTTGGTACCTGCCACCCAGCAAACATGGGATGTACCACCACCAACACCACCACCTGCGTCACCAAGCATCTCAACCATGTCACACGGCAGCGTTCAGCTCTCCATCTCACAAACATTTGAGAGAAAGCGTAAATTCCCACCTAGCCACCCTCGATCCCTGGCCCTGAATGCCAGCATTTCTAAACTACTGGCCTATGAAATGCTGTCATTTAGGCTGGTGGACACACACAGCTTCAAACAGCTCATGTCGCTTGCTGTCCCACAGTATGTTGTTCCCAGCCGGCACTACTTCTCCAAGAGAGCCGTGCCTTCCCTGCACAACCAAGTATCCTATAAAATCAAGTGTGCACTGCGCAACGCCATCTGTGGCAAGGTCCACCTAACCACAGATACGTGGACCAGTAAGCACGGTCAGGGACGCTATATCTCCCTAACTGCACACTGGGTAAATGTAGTGGCGGCTGGGCCCCAGGCGGAGAGCTGTTTGGCGCATGTCCTTCCGCCGCCAAGGATCGCAGGGCAACATTCTTTGCCTCCTGTCTCCTCCTACTCAGCTTCCTCCTCCTCTTCTTCCACCTGCTCATCCAGTCAGTCACACACCTTCACCACCAACTTCAGCACAGCCCGGGGTAAACGTCAGCAGGCCGTTCTGAAACTCATATGTTTGGTGGACAGGCCCCACACCGCACAGGAGTTGTGGCGGGGTATAGAACAATAGACCGACGAGTGGTTGCTGCCGGTGAGCCTCAAGCCTGGCCTGGTGGTGTGCGATATTGGTCGAAATCTCGTTGCAGCTCTGGGACTAGCCGGTTTGACGCACATCCCTTGCCTGGCGCATGTGCTGAATTTGGTGGTGAAGAAGTTCATTCGCAACTACCCCGACATGTCAGAGCTGCTGCATAAAGTGCGGGCCGTCTGTTCGCGCTTCCGGAGTTCACATCCTGCCACTGCTCGCCTGTCTGCGCTACAGCGTAACTTCGGCCTTCCCGCTCACCGCCTCATATGCGACGTGCCCACCAGGTGGAACTCCACCTTGCACATGCTGGACAGACTGTGCGAGCAGCAGCAGGCCATAGTGGAGTTTCAGCTGCAGCACGCACGGGTCAGTCGCACTGCAGAACAGCACCACTTCACCACCAATGACTGGGCCTCCATGCGAGACCTGTGTGCCCTGTTGCGCTGTTTTGAGTACTCCACCAACATGGCCAGTGGCGATGACGCCGTTATCAGCGTTACAATACCACTTCTATGTCTCCTTGAGAAAACACTTAGGGCGATGATGGAAGAGGAGGTGGCCCAGGAGGAGGAGGAGGAGGAGGAAGAGGGGTCATTTTTAGCACTTTCAGGCCAGTCTCTTTGAAGTGACTCAGAGGGAGTTTTTTTGCAACAGCAGAGGCCAGGTACAAATGTGGCCAGACAGGGCCCACTACTCGAGGACGACTAGGTGGAGGAGGATGAGGATGAAGCATGTTCACAGCGGGGTGGAGCCCAACGCAGTTCGGGCCCATCACTGGTGCATGGCTGGGGGGAAACGCAGGATGATGACGATACGCCTCCCACAGAGGACAGCTTGTCCTTACCTCTGGGCAGCCTGGCACACATGAGCGACTACATGCTGCAGTGCCTGCGCAACGACAGCAGAGTTGCCCACATTTTATCGTGTGCGGACTACTGGGTTGCCACCCTGCTGGATCCACGGTACAAAGACAATGTGCCCACCTTACTTCCTGCACTGGAGCGTGATAGGAAGATGCACGAGTACAAGCGCACGTTGGTAGACGCGCTACTGAGAGCATTCCCAAATGTCACAGGGGAACAAGTGGAAGCCCAAGGCGAAGGCAGAGGAGGAGCAAGAGGTCGCCAATGCAGCTGTGTCACAGCAAGCTCCTCTGAGGGCAGGATTAGCATGGCAGAGATGTGGAAAAGTTTTGTCACCACGCCACAGCTAACTGCACCACCACCTGATACGGAACGTGTTAGCAGGAGGCAACATTTCACTAACATGGTGGAACAGTACCTGTGCACACCCCTCCACGTACTGACTGATGGTTCGGCCCCATTCAACTTCTGGGTCTCCAAATTGTCTACGTGGCCAGAGCTAGTCTTTTATGCCTTGGAGGTGCTGGCCTGCCCGGCGGCCAGCGTTTTGTCTGAACGTGTATTCAGCACGGCAGGGGGCGTCATTACAGACAAAAACGCAGCCGTCTGTCTACAGCTAATGTGGACAAGCTGACGTTCATAAAAATGAACCAGGCATGGATCCCACAGGACCTGTCCATCCCTTGTGCAGATTAGACATTAACTACCTCCCCTTAACCATATATTATTGTACTCCAGGGCACTTCCTCATTCAATCCTATTTTTATTTTCATTTTACCATTATATTGCGGGGCAACCCAAAGTTGAATGAACCTCTCCTCTGTCTGGGTGCCGGGACCTAAAAATATCTGACAGTGGCCTGTTCCAGTGGTGGGTGACATGAAGCCTGATTCTCTGCTATGACATGAAGACTGATTCTCTGCTGACATGAAGCCAGATTCTATGTTATGGGACCTCTCTTCTCTGCCTGGGTGCCGGGGCCTAAATATCTGACAATGGACTGTTCCAGTTTTGGGTGACGTGAAGCCTGATTCTCTGCTATGACATGAAGACTGATTCTCTGCTGACATGAAGCCTGATTCTCTGCTATGGGACCTCTCTCCAATTGATATTGGTTAATTTTTATTTATTTTATTTTTATTTTAATTAATTCATTTCCCTATCCACATTTGTTTGCAGGGGATTTAACTACATTTTGCTGCCTTTTGCAGCCCTCTAGCCCTTTCCTGGGCTTTTTTACAGCCTTTTTAGTGCTGAAAAGTTCGGGTCCCAATTGACTTCAATGGGGTTCGGGACGAAGTTCGGGTCGGGTTCGGATTCCGAACCCGAACATTTCCGGGAAGTTCGGCCGAACTTCTCAAACCCGAACATCCAGGTGTTCGCTCAACTCTAGTTGCTATCAGTCAGGAATTGGCCCAGAAGTTTATTGAGAGCATGCCCAGTCGAATTGCAGAGGTCCTGAAAAAGAAGGGCCAACACTGCAAATACTGACTCTTTGCATAAATGTCATGTAATTGTCGATAAAAGCCTTTGAAACGTATGAAGTGTGTGTAATTATATTTCACTACATCACAGAAACAACTGAAACAAAGATCTAAAAGCAGTTTAGCAGCAAACTTTGCGAAAACTAATATTTTTGTCATTCTCAAAACTTTTGACCACGACTGTATGCTGCATAAACAGTCCCCCTGGAAATACTGGTACCACACAGATAGTGTGCCAGTACAAAAAATACCCCCTTACCTTTCAGATCAGACCCCCATATCAGACCCCAGATAAGACTCCCCCACATCTCAGACCAGACCCCCTTTAGACCTCTGTCAGACCCCATATCAGACCTCCATTAGACCTCCAAATCAGACCCCACTCCAATATAAGACCTCAGATAAGACCCCCATTAGACCTCCAGACCTCCAATCAGACCCCCATTAGACCTCAAGACCCCAAATCGGACCACCATTAGACCTCCAGACCCCCAATCAGACCCTTTAGACCCTCAATCAGACCCCAAATCAGACCCCCATTAGACCTCAGACCAAACCCCCATTAGACCTCCAGACCTCCATATAAGACCACTATTAGACCTCCAGACCTCCAATCATACCCCCATTAGACCTCTAGACCCCCAATCGGACCCCCATTAGACCTCCAGACCCCCAATCAGACCCCTATTAGACCTCCACACCCCCATTAGACCTCTCTAGACCCCCAGTCAGACCCTTTAGACCCTCAATCAGACCACCAATCAGACCTTTCAGACCCCCAATCTGACCCTTCAGACCACAAATCAGACCCTTCAGGCCCCAAATCAGACCGTTCAGACCCTCAATCAGACCCTTCAGATCCCTAATTAAACCTCCAATCAGACCCCCAATCAGATCTCATATCAGACTATAAAATAAATAAACAAACTTTCCTCTCCTGGTCAGGCTGTCTTCCCAGCTCTCATCTCTTCCCAGGGCCCACACTGCTGTCACATGACCTCCTTCAGCCAGAAGAAAGGATTGACACTCGCTGAAATGGATATTTCTTTTTCTTATTTATTGCCACATGAAGGAACAAGTAAGTGACACATTTCGACTCAAATCAAGTCTTTGTCAAGCTGGTAAAAGAGCAGTGAACAAAATTTAAATAGCCCGCCGGATCTGGCGTCATAAAGTAGTGACGTCAGGTCATCAAGGCAACATCTAAAAAAAAACGATACTGACAATACAAATGGGAATACACAGAGTTACACACTGAAAATCCATTATTAGACAGATTAGTACACTCATTTTGCTATTATGCCAATCGTAGACACAACATTTGGTTAGTTGTTAAAAGGACAGTACACAATAAAAAAATCTGAAATAGTAGTTGCAATATTTGTCACGTTTTCTGTAAGAAAGTAAAAGAAAAATATCTGTTTAGTGATAAACATTCACCACATAGATACTAAATAAAAAATCATGAATCCAGATAAGGATTCACAAGATATTCGTGACATATAGGGAAAATGCCTCACAACACCTAGTGTTGTAATTAAGGTAATCAATACTATGAAAACAGTGACATAAATTTAGTTTATAATTTTTGCAACATACTGTAAACTTAATTTTTCTTTTATAATATATTAAATAATACATATACTATTACTTGGTGAGCCAAGATTGTGCTTCAGTTTACAACATGGGACCATTCATGGCTATTTCTCTAGAATTATATTGATAGTATCTTAAGTGTTAAGTTCATAGTAGATGAAGAGTAGAAAGGTAAATATTGTTATATTAAATAATTATAACCACGTTACTGGCTTTATTTATTGAGCTGTCTGAATATACGCAATTGTGCTCGGATCGGCTCATGCTGAGAGGGTACCCTACCTAAGCCTACACTCCACCCCCCCAACGTAGAAGCAGCAGAGTTATGCCGGAACTGCTTATCGAAGGGTAGCCTAAAGGGGGCTACCCCAATGATGAGACCTGAAAGAAGGGAGGGCTCCTGGGTGGGTTGAAATCGTTCGAACCGACAAGTGGGGGGAGGAGGGCCAGGTTTAAATAGTGAACGCCCCGCCTCCCCTCACACAAATGCGGCACTCTTAATTGCCTACCACTTGTGCTCGGATCGGCTCATGCTGAGAGGGTACCCTACCTAAGCCTATACTCCACCCCCCCAACCTAGAAGCAGCAGAGTTATGCCGGAACTGCTTATCGAAGGGTAGCCTAAAGGGGCCAAAAGAACCATGCATAGAAGTTAGAAAACTTGATAACAGAAACTACAGACCAAAACTCGAAAGCCAATGATATTTCGTATAAGGATCCGGGATATTACGCATGGAACACGCGGAACTGCGACGACCCAACCGTTTGATGACATGTACTGGCACCTAATGCATGGACGCCGTTGCTGCCGCGCCCATGCGGAAGGAATGTCCTGTGATCCAGCGAGGACCGACCCCTGAACCTGTCAACTAACCTGAATGTACGTAAGAAAGGCCGCGGTGGTTAGCCGGGCATTGCCTAGTTCGAGTACGGGAGAACATGCCGCTTGGACTAAATACTACGCAGCCAAGCCTCCAAGGCCTGCACCGGACACCATCTGCTGTCCGTGGGAAAGTATCTGACCACCACTGGTTGCCCCGGCCGTGACGTCTTGGACGAGGCCAAGGTGAGGACATAGATGGACCCGCGCCGGATGAGCTGACCTTTCCGCAGGCACCCAGCCAGCGTATTGGTGCCCATGAGCTCGCCTGACCTGAGGAATCCATGGAAGGCCAGGTACAAGGCTGTTTCTACCAGAGCGCTAACCTGTGGCCCGAACGGTTTGCCCCTGCAGTTTGCCTGTCACGGCCTGAACAAGCTACCGGTAAATGGCTGACGCCCATGTCGTTTCACAACAGACATCTTGCGCAAACCCTTCAACGCCGCTTTGATCAGGTGGGCAGAGAAGAGTGACGGTAGGTCCGGATGTAGCCTGTACCAATGGTGCTGAATACCTGCCATGTATAGTTAACAATGCTATAGGACAAGTTTAATTGAGAGTGGCAAAAACCCTGACAAAGCCCAATAGGTGAGTGATAGGCCCCCCTTTTTTTTTTTTTTTTTATCTCCATGCGTGAGAGACTCTAATGGCGGAGTCCTGTGTGTAAACCTAAAGCGGAGAAGCCATGCGTGAGAGATTAATGGCGGAGCCATGCGTGAGAGACTAATGGCGGAGTCATATGTGTAAAACTAAAACGGAGAAGCTCTGCGTGAGGGACTCTAATGGCGGAGTCATATGTGTAAAACTAAAACGGAGAAGCCATGCGTGAGAGACTCAGATGGCGGAGTCATTTGTAACATAGTAACATAGTACATAAGGCCGAAAAAAGACATTTGTCCATCCAGTTCGGCCTGTCATCCTACAAGTTGATCCAGAGGAAGGCAAAAAAACCCTGTGAGGTAGAAGCCAATTTTCCTCACTTTAGGGGAATAAAAAATTCCTTCCCGACTCCAATCAGGCAATCAGAATAACTCCCTGGATCAACGACCCCTCTCTAGTAGCTATAGCCTGTAATATTATTACACTCCAGAAATACATCCAGGCCCCTCTTGAATTCCTTTATTGTACTCACCATCACCACCTCCTCAGGCAGAGAGTTCCATAGTCTCACTGCTCTTACCGTAAAGAACCCTTTTCTATGTTTGTGTACAAACCTTCTTTCCTCCAAACGCAGAGGATGTCCCCTCGTCACAGTCACAGTCCTGGGGATAAATAGATGATGGGATAGATCTCTGTACTGCCCCCTGATATATTTATACATAGTAATTAGATCTCCCCTCAGTCGTCTTTTTTCTAACGTGAATAACCCTAATTTTGATAATCTTTCAGGGTACTGTAGTTGCCCCATTCCAGTTATTACTTTAGTTGCCCTCCTCTAGACCCTCTCCAGCTCTGCTATGTCTGCCTTGTTTACAGGAGCCCAGAACTGTACACAGTACTCCATGTGTGGTCTGACCAGTGATTTGTAAAGTAGTAGGAATATGTTCTCATCACGGGCATCTATGCCCCTTTTGATGCAACCCATTATCTTATTGGCCTTGGCAGCCGCTGCCTGACACTGTTTTTTGCAGCTTAGTTTGCTGTTTATTAAAATTCCTAGATCCTTTTCCATGTCAGTGTTACCGAGTGTTTTACCATTTAGTATGTATGGGTGACTTGCATTATTCCTTCCCATGTGCATAACTTTACATTTCTCAGTGTTAAACCTCATCTGCCACTTATCTGCCCAAGCCTCCAATCTATCCAGATCCCTCTGTAGTAGTATACTGTCCTCTTCAGTGTTAATTACTTTACACAGTTTAGTGTCATCTGCGAAAATTTATATTTTACTATGCAAGCCTTCTACAAGATCATTAATAAATATATTGAAGAGAATAGGGCCCAATACTGACCCCTGAGGTACTCCACTAGTGACAGTGACCCAATCTGAGTATGTACCGTTAATAACCACCCTCTGTTTTCTATCACTGAGCCAGTTACTTACCCACTTACAGACGTTTTCTCCGAGTCCGAGCATTCTCATTTTATATACTAACCTTTTATGAGGTACAGTGTCAAATGCTTTGGAGAAGTCCAGATACACGACATCCATTGATTCGCCGCTGTCAACCTGTGTAACCTAAAACGGAGAAGCCATGCATGAG
Source organism: Bufo bufo (assembly GCF_905171765.1). Classification (NCBI taxonomy): domain Eukaryota; kingdom Metazoa; phylum Chordata; class Amphibia; order Anura; family Bufonidae; genus Bufo; species Bufo bufo. The sequence goes on along the minus strand of NC_053394.1, from coordinate 244,175,397 downwards.
AGACTCTAATGGCGGAGTCATATGTGTAAACCTAAAACGGAGCAGCCATGCGTGAGAGATTTCTAATGACGGAGTCACATGTGCCAACCTAAAACGGAGAAGCCAGGCGTGAGAGACTAATGGCGGACTCATATGTGTAAAACTCACATTGAGAAGCCATGCGTGAGAGACTAATGGCGGAGTCATATGTGTAACCTAAAACGGAGAAGCCATGCGTGAGACTCAGATGGCGGAGTCATATGTGTAAACCTAAAACGGAGCAGCCATGCGTGAGAGATTCTAATGGCGGAGTCATATGTGCCAACCTAAAACGGAGAAGCCAGGCGTGAGAGACTAATGGCGGAGTCGTATGAGTAAAACTCACATGGAGAAGCCATGCGTGAGAGACTCTAATGGCAGAGTCATATGTGTAACCTAAAACGGAGAAGCCATGCGTGAGAGACTCTAATGGCGGAGTCATAAGTGTAAACCTAAAACGGAGAAGCCATGCGTGAGAGACTCTAATGGCGGATCCGTATGTGTAAAACTAACACGGAGAAGCCATGCGTGAGAGACTCTAATGGCGGAGTCATATGTGTAAACCTAAAACGGAGCAGCCATGCGTGAGAGATTCTAATGCCGGAGTCATATGTGCCAACCTAAAACGGAGAAGCCAGGCGTGAGAGACTAATGGCGGAGTCGTATGTGTAAAACTCACATGGAGAAGCCATGCGTGAGAGACTCTAATGGCGGAGTCATATGTGTAACCTAAAACGGAGAAGCCATGCGTGAGAGACTCTAATGGCAGATCCGTATGTGTAAAACTAACACGGAGAAGCCATGCGTGAGAGACTCAGATGGCGGAGTCATATGTGTAAACCTAAAACGGAGAAGCCATGCGTGAGAGACTCAAAAATGTATTTTTTTTTTTTTTTTTTTTCACTATCAACCACTTAAGCAGCTCTTGTATGGGCACAGCTCTGAGTACGAGCATGAAGAGCATGGTATAACGCAGATCACCTGCACGGACTAACTAACATCCTGTGCCTAAATAACCCCCTTGGAACCTAATGTACGGCCGGCAGCAGGAAGCCAGCCACCGCCTATGATCTGCTCCCCCTGACCGAGCCTAGTACGCCTTCCCCTGATCCCTGCCTACCTAACGGCACGGCGGCCCGTGCCAGACTTTATTGAAGATGAGGAGCCTTACCCCCCAGCCGCGTGGGGAGCTCACGCTGCTCCCTGGCAGAATGCACCAGTGCGGGGGAGCCCCCCTCCTCAGCTAGGGCCAACCCACCGCCGGCTGGACACTCGTACCGCGTGGGGAGCAGCGCCACTCCCTGGCAATGTGCACCGGATCAGAGGGAGCCCTTCCTTTACCGTGGGCCCCGGCCCCCGCTGGTTTGAACCGTGTGCCGCGTGAGGAGCCGCACAGCTCCCTGGCATTGTGCGCCGGTGCGGGAGTGCCCCCCCTCACCTAGGGGCTGGTTATTGTGACTGGAACCCGCTGGGAGACTGAAGCCTAACTGGACCTACCTGTGACCGTGAAGGCTGACCTCCCAGGCCGTGGCTGACCCACGTGCGTAGTAGTGACGCAACTACCCGTAGATGCCCACCCAGTGCCTGTAGTTAACGGGAGTGCGACCGAGTCTGTGGATGTGACCGACTAGCCCCTGTAGTCGTGAGGGGACCCTACATCGAGAGTAGCGGTAACGGACCATCGCCTGTAGACGTGGTAGTATTACCTCATGAGTCTGTTGACATGAGACTAATGCCTGCAGTCGTGGCCGGTCTTAATAATGAGTCTGTAGTCGTAACGGATTTGTGCCTGCAGTCGTGGCAGGGCTTTAGAGCGGGTCTGTAGTCGTGACAGACTGATGCCTGCAGTCGTGGCAGGACTTTATAACGAGTCTGTAGTCGTGACAGACTGATGCCTGCAGTCGTGGCAGGGCTTTATAACGGGTCTGTAGTCGTGACAGACTGATGCCTGCAGTCGTGGCAGGGCTTTATAACGGGTCTGTAGTCGTGACAGACTGATGCCTGCAGTCGTGGCAGGACTTTATAACGAGTCTGTAGTCGTGACAGACTGATGCCTGCAGTCGTGGCAGGGCTTTATAACGGGTCTGTAGTCGTGACAGACTGTTGCCTGCAGTCGTGGCAGGGCTTTAGAGCGGGTCTGTAGTCGTGACAGACTGATGCCTGCAGTCGTGGCAGGGCTTTATAAGGAGTCTGTAGTTGTGACAGACCTGGCAAAGCAACATTCCTATCTATACCATTATTATTATTTTTTCTTCTTTTTTCTTTTTTTTTCTTTTCCCCCCCACCAAAGGCCACGACTGTAGGCGCCACCCTGTAAGAGATGCGCCAGAGGCCTGGACATAATAGTCCACCATCCCCCGTCCCCCAAGCCTATGCAGGAGAAAAGAGGGGGTTGGCCCCCGCATGCACCACCCCTGACTCACCTGGCGGCCATGACAGCCACGAACCCCACAGTATCGTAAGTTAGCCCACCACCTGTGGACCTGAACAACCAAGAACAGACGTGTGAGTGAGCGCACGCCAGCTGGGCGACACTTCACTCATGCCACCACTCCCTAGCTAACCACCGGATTATTGTGACTGCGCCCGAACCAACCCCCTGACTGACCGTATGGGCTTACGGGCGGCCCGGCTGCGTGCGCAAAGTGACGTGGCCAGCCCCCCTCCTTGAAGCCCTCTTTATATTTGATCCTTGAACATATTCCAAATTTTATTTAAATATTTTTTTTTTTTTTTTTACTCCTGCCTTAGTACCTTGCCACTGTGCCTGAGCAGAGGAGCCCTACACCAAGACTGCAGTACCAGTATGGGCCTGTAGGTGTCGACCATCCCCCGCCCTCTCTCAAGCTAGGACCTGCTGGAGCGCAGCAAGCCAGTGATTCCCTTCTAGGTTAGAATTAACCATTGAAATCCTAACTTGTTATACAGTGCACATGTCTGAGTATCTGCTTATCTCGTCTTGCCTGAGTTTGGCGCAGTAAAGAAGACGAGTTTATTCTGCAGCGGATTCCTAGACATGACTGAAAGTCACATAAGCATGTCCACCTTCACAGCCTCGCTAATTGTAATTACCAGGAGAACGTGCATCAGGATCGGCTGCGAGGGATTTGCGCTCCGCCATGTGGAACATTGCATCCCGTGCCCACCGCTATCGACTATTTGTACAGGGAAAGCCGCGGCGTATTAATCGCCTATAGGTTTCGGCTTCCGTCCCCTGATCCTGCAGCTGGACCTCCGCTTACTGATTGCAGCTAATGAATGGATCCCTGTGTGAGCGGACGGCGTTTTCCTCTACGGCGGAACGTTCTGATACGGGAGTGAGTGATATATAACGCTGCGTCGTGGAGCCGACGGCCGGCGTGACCGATGCTCAGGGTATGCGAGCGGATGTCGTGACCCGTCGCTGCTGAGCCACAGGTGAGGGGTGCCTGCCTGGGGGACGCTGCATGTGGGAGCGGGGGTGCTTAGCGCAGGGCCTGGAGCGGATCGGGGTGCCTGTCTCGGGGTGCCGGAAGCGATCGGGAGTGTGGGCAGTCTCCAGCGCAGCTGGGGACCGGCGGCACGCTCGGCAGCCCCACATGTTATACATAGCGAGACGGGTGTGCAAGCCACCCTGCCTACCTAATCACCTTAGCGACGAGCTCGACGCAGCCGATCCCCCGATCCTCCAGTGACGCATGCCCTTCTCTAGCACCAACCCACAAGCCGATTCGAAATCGTTCGAACCGACAAGTGGGGGGAGGAGGGCCAGGTTTAAATAGTGAACGCCCCGCCTCCCCTCAAACAAATGCGGCACTCTTAATTGCCTACCACTTATACTTTCATTTTATTTTCCAAATGTCATTGAAATGAGTATACCACATTTATTACGTTTAAATGCTTAAGAATTATCCAAGAGAATACACCTCTTCATAGTGAAACAGATTCGAAGAGACATATTTAAAGAAAATCTACCACCATTTTTATGCTGCCCTGTCATAAACTATTGATAGAGACCCGGATTTAAATGCTAGGTTGATTGCTGTCTTTTTGACCCAGTTGTATTTTGAAAATCCCTGGTGAGAAGCTGTAGTGTGGGCCAAGCCCTCAAGTCCCAATATTCCTAAATGATCAGTAAATTATCAATAGCTTTCTCGAGATACTTTCTATAAGAAGAACAATGTCTATCAGCAGCTAGAAAGAGAGGAAGGGGGTGGTCCATTTGCTCAAGAATAGAATGACTAATGAGTTTGTGCACAGCACTGAGTAGACTCTGTCAGAATATTGATACTGCTTCTGAAAAACAGTCTTTTTTTATGTAAACAAGTCAGGATCTATAATCAAGGGGATTCCAACTTATTTTCATTAGCAAAACAAGAGCTAAGTAGAGCTCTTTTAGGCCTCATTCACATCACTGTTTCTCCTTTCCGTTCTCTTGCTCCGTTGAGGAGCAGGAGAACGGAAAGGACGGATTCTGTAGATAACTGAGACCTAACTGAGCGTAACGGAGCGTAAAGACCCTATAGACTATAATGGGGTCCGTTCGGTGTCCGCTCAGAACATGATTTTTGAGCGGAGACAAAAGTCCTCAACGGAGCCGGAGAACGGAAAGGAGAAACGGTGATATGAATGAGGCCTTATCTGCACTCATTTGAAGACAAAAGAAGCAGGTATACAATATATATATATTTAAAGGGTTTCTATCACTTTGTTTCACCTATTTAGCTTTCAGACACTAGCGATCCGCTAGTGTCTCCTTTTCTAACCATCCTAATATAAGAGCTTATTGTCCTGCCGTTTAGCTAAAAAAATAACTTATATAGATATGCAAATGAGCCTCTAGGTGCTATGGGGGCGTGATTAGCACCTAGAGGCTCCGTCTACCTTAACAAACTGCCGCCGCCCAGCGCGTCCCTCCAGCCCGCCCATCTCCAGCTGAAGCGATCCTCTCCGTGCGCGTCTCTGTTCTGCGCATGCGCAGTGAATGTCTGATCGCTTCCCTGCTCAGACATCTCCACTGCGCCTGTTCCTCGGAGCACTATGACGTCATCGGCGCAGGCGCAGTGGAGATGTCTGAGCAGGGAAGCGATCAGACATTCACTGCGCATGCGCCGAATACGAGGAGCATCGCATTCCGGAGGAGATGGGCGGGCTGGAGGGACGCGCTGGGCGGCGGCAGTTTGTTAAGGTAGACGGAGCCTCTAGGTGCTAATCACGCCCCCATAGCACCTAGAGGCTCATTTGCATATCTATATAAGTTATTTTTTTAGCTAAACGGCAGGACAATAAGCTCTTATATTAGGATGGTTAGATAAAGCAGACACTAGCGGATCGCTAGTGTCTGAAAGCTAAATAGGTGAAACAAAGTGATAGAAACCCTTTAAGGCTGCCGTGCAGCCTGTATTTGTGGGAGGGGCAGAGGCCACGCCCCTTGGCTATATTAACCCCACGCAGGTCAGGGGACGGGACGTGCGGCCAGGTACTTCCGGGTGACGTACGCATGCCTGGTTCCCTGCACGTCCCGTACCTTTGTTATTCTGGTGGGGTAAGTAATTTAGAGGACTGTCCTGGCGTGGATACCGAGGCGGCGCAGGTAAGAGGAGCCTGCCCGGGCTCTGCGCTGGCGGCGGTAGCAGCGACTCTCCCGGCACGCTACAGGCACTCACCATGTCGGAAGCAGGAGGAGCAGGGGTCGGGGCCGCAGCGTGTCGGGATTCTGGGGGCGGGCTGGATGCCTCAGGCCCGCCGCAGCAAGTCGCGTGCACGATGGTCAGCGGTCGGCCGCATGTTACGGTGCTGGGCACGCACGGCGGCTCCGCCCCCTCAGGTCCGCATCACGTGACGGTACGGCTGTACTTCAGCATGGGTACTTGGGCACAGCAGTTTGCTGGTGGCATTCCCTACGCCGGGCGGCTCATGGCAGGTACCGCCATTGCTGACAAGGAGACGCTAGACCCGAGGTGTTCGTAAATTGGAAGCAATCCTTATTAAAAAAAATAAATAAAAAAAAAAGTCATTTATTTCCTATGTAGAGTGGTGTGTTCTGTACATGCCAGCAGAGTATGTATGTTATGCAGAATGTGGGTTCTTGACATGCTTGCAGTGTTGTGGGTTCATGGTGCTGTGGATGGTTTGCGTTTCTGCTGGGTACGCATCATGCAGCGCGGTATGGGTGTTATTACGTGCCAGCAGTGTGTGTGTATTATAGAGGGTAGGTTCTTCACGTACGGGAATCGGGCCTGTACTGCAGGTACCGGTGGTATGATGGTGGTCCTCGGGTCAGTACAGTCCTACACCCCTGGTTGGGGTCGTAACGGCGGTGCTATCAGGGCGGTGTTGGTGTATGAGCCGGTGGAAGCTTCTTCATGCATGTTCTGTTCAGATCAGTTGATCCCGCTTATCCTTTTGTACATTGTATATCGCAATCCCTGCCTCTGTTTGTATTTGCTTTACTCACCGATGACATTAACAAATCACAGCTAATATTACGCGTCCTTAGAAACATCTTCTAGCAAAGTTCAGAAGTAAACACTACATTGGCCGTACGTGCTTTAAAACAAAACTTGTCTTTCTGCATGCCGCTGATAACTCACACACGGTCCTGGACACTTTAATCCCTGGTCCCAAGAGCTACCAGGAAATGTTCGCAAGTACTGTAAGACACAAGGGAATCTGCGGTCCAGAAAGACAAGTGTAAAGCAATGTATTAAAGTGTTATAGCGCCAGCTTTCCACCATAGCTGAGTCTCACACATATACTAACAATAGATGTGTTGTTATTTTTATTTTTTCGTCTAATGGTATTTTATATATATATAGATATATAAGGTGTATCAATTAATACCTTGTTTTTATGTACCCACTGTTTCCATCAGGCACGTGGCTGATCGTCATTGGGGAACATTCTGTTGTTCCCCACTCACTGTCCCAGTCTCGCTTCAAGGGTGGCCAAATGTGTGACATTTGCAGGCCTACGTGGTGGTCCTGGTGCTCGCACTGTATTGGTAACCCCGCCGCCGGCCGGGAGTCTATGGGCGCATGTACAGAGGCGCAGGATCAGACGTGGTTCCACGGTCCGTGACTTGTAGCGCTCTGGGCGAAGGGAGTTGGGCTCCATGACCAGACGATCGTGGTTAGGATGGTTACTTTCAAGCTACAGCCGTGTGTATGCATTTACATTTTTGTCCTATACGCCATTCACTTCTAGAGCAGCGTTCGCGGTTGCATTACATTAATACTCTGTTCCCTTCAGCTTGCATTCATACAGCTGCGTTATACCATGCTCCTCATGCTCATACTCAGAGCTGTGCTCGTACCATGTTTTAGGCACCTCTCACATCCAGAGCTGCATTTACCCACTTGTTCTTGCATCATGGGTTCTACTCTGCTTCCACGTTAAGTGGCATTTCTTTAAGTTCTACATCATGGTTACTCAGTATTCTTGCTAGGGCTATCAGCGCACCGCTCTAATTCTGCTCTTCCGTTAAACATAGCTGCTTCTTTTCAGGCTTAAGTTTCTTTCCTCGGTGGTGGGTTACGCAGACTGATCTCCTTTACTTCTGGTTCGCATTCACGCAGTTGATCTCCCGCCCCCGTTAACCAAATAGCTCCCTAGCGGACAGTGGGCCGAGAGGAGTAAGTTCCTACTATGTTTTACAGTTGTTCATTTGTTTGTCACGACAAGGGTCTTTTCTTAGCGAACTGCAATGCCTCTGGCTCTTGTTTTTCTCCCATCTGTTTCAATTTCACGGTTGGTTAATGTTTCATTCATGCAAGTGGTTCGGATCACTAATGTCTATGCATTTGCCTTTAGGTCGGGCTCACGTTTAATTGCGTATCATCACGGTAAGGTCTTCCAGGTCGATCCCTTGGCTTCGGGGGGCCTCATGGCTTCGGGGCCCAGTGACCGTTTTTTATGTTTTTCGTTAGGGGGCAATATGGTTGTAGGCTGGTTAGCGTCCTAGGTCATTGTCGGAGAGGATCATGGTTATGCGAGTCCCCAAGTCATACTGGTGCTGCATAGTGGTTGTTAATTAATTAAGAGGGACATTAAGCCGCCATATGACTCCGCCATTAGAGTCTCTCACGCATGGCTTAGCCATTTGAGTCTCTCACGCATGGCTTCCCCCTTTTTAGTGTCACTTATGACTCCGCCATTTGAGTCTCACGTATGGCTTCTCCCTTTTAGTGTTACATATGACTCCGCCATTAGAGTCTCTCACGCATGGCTTTTCCATTAGAGTCTCTCACGTATGGCTTCCCCCCTTTTAGTGTTACATATAACTCCGCCATTAGAGTCTCTCACGCATGGCTGTGCCATTAGAGTCTCTCACGTATGGCTTCTCCCTTTTTAGTGTTACTTATGACTCCGCCATTAGAGTCTCTCACGTATGGCTTCTCCCTTTTTAGTGTCACTTATGACTCCGCCATTAGAGTCTCTCACGTATGGCTTCTCCCTTTTAGTGTTACATATGCCTCCGCCATTAGAGTCTCTCACGTGTGGCTTTTCCTTTTAGTGTTGCATATGACTCCGCCATTAGAGTCTCTCACGCATGGCTTTGCCATTTGAGTCTCTCACGTATGGTTTACCCCCTTCAGTGTCACATAGGACTCCGCCATTGGAGTCTCACGCATGCCTTCTCCGTTTTAGTCTTCACGTATGACTCTGCCATTAGTCTCTCATGCATGGCTTCTCCATTCTAGTGTTACACATATGAATCCGCCATTAGTCTCTCACGCAGGGCTTCTCCCTTTTAGGGTTACACATGTCTGCCATTAGGGTCTCTCACGCATGGCTTCTCCATTTAGTCTTACACGTATGACTCCGCCATTAGTCTCCCACGCATGGCTTCTTCGTTTTTAGTGTTACACATATGTCTCCGCCATTAGTCTCTCACGCATGGCTTCTCCGTTTTAGGGTTGCACGGGTCTCTGCCATTGGAGTCTTTCTCGCATGGCTTCTCCATTTAGTCTTACACGCATGACTCCGCCGTTAGTCTCACACGCATGGCTTCATTTTAGTGTTGCACATATGTCTCCGCCATTAGTGTCCACGCATGGCTTCTCCGTTTTAGGTTACACATATGACTCCGCCATTAGTCTCTCACGCTTGGCTTCCCCCTTTTAGGGTTACACATGTGTTTTGCCATGAGTCTCTCACGCATGGCTCCGCCACTTGAGTCTCACGTATGGCTTCTCAAAAAAAAAAATACACACACAACAACGCCAGTCGAGGCCGGCTGCGTGGTCCCACAACAAGTAAGTTCCATGTCTTTTCTGTCCTCAGACCCGCTCGCATGGCTCGGTCATCTGTGGCTCGCAATACAATTTCTTGGGGTGGCTCGCACGTGTGGCTTGTGCCATTAGAGTCCCACTCACGTTATTGTTCTCTGACTCTTTTATTTTCTAGGTTGTTGGGTTTCATTGTTTTATTTATAAGCAGTCATTTCAAGCCAGCCTTTTGCGGACATCATCTTCTCCCAGGCATGCTTACTTCATCTACAAACTCGGGCTGAGGGTGTTGGTGTCCGGCCTAAGTCCTGGGTATCGGTCCATCTTCCAGTAGGAGGTACAGTAATAAGGCGCAGGTGTACGAAGTCTGTCGTGTCGCCTGACACGGCAAGGCCTATCACGATTACAGGCGCAGCATACATAGTTTATCACGTCCTTAAGCATTTTCTGTCACAACTGCAGGTATTGGGGTACGTCCTGTTCTTAGTACAGGCACATTAGCTCATCAATCGTAATAGCCATGTATTCCTGGGGATGGTTCCCCAGGCCTGGTGGGTTTACACTTCACCGAGTTTGCTACTACGGTAGGACGGCAGGCACCATGTTCTGACTTTTGGCCCTTATTAGGAAGTGTGGCCTGGGGAATAAGTAGAGGTAAGTATTTTGCCACCAGGAACAGTTGGTGCCCGTTCGGGGCCCTTGATGGATGGTTGGGGTTCATCTGGGCCAGGGGTCGTGGGCTGCGGCCCTCTGGCTGTTGCGGGGCTGTGTCTCTCGCGGTGCCCAGACAGCCGGCAGGTATCTGTCTGCGGCGGGGCGTTGTGGGGGTTGTGGTTGTGGCAGCTGAGGGGCCGCGGCTTGGGATGCCTGATTTAGGCACTTCCAACAGTTTCACCATTGTTTGTTTCAGTCTGCAGCTCTCAGGATTCAGACCTTCTCGTATATGGTCATCTGTTAGTCAACATAGGAGTAAATCGTTCCTGGTTCCAGACACTCTTTCAATTGCATCAGCAGTTAACCATCTCCAAGAACGGTGTGGCGGTACACATGACAAGGAGGTAAGGTAGATGGAAGTCACTGTGATATAAGACGGTATATCCCGCACCTCCATCGTGAAGGGTCTTTTCGTTCAAACGGGTGTCATAACGGTATGTGTATATTTACTCTAAACAGGGTCTGCTTCACTCCTTTCGTATTGGGGCGGTGTCTAAGCACCAGATGCCTCCTCAGGTTATCAGGTGCATGGGACGTTGGAGGTAGTCGTGTTTTTTGCAGAGGTAATCCAAATCCTCCGATCGGGATCCGTGAGGCTTTCTGTTCACTTGCCCTGTAACGGTGCAATGAGTGTTCGACGGCATGGTTGGGTCTCCTTTTTGGCCCCTTTTAGGCCTATCCTCGCTACGGGCTCCCGGCATTTCCCAGCCAGAGGTTAGCTCTAGTTCCTACGTCCAGGGGCCGTCGCCCTGACCACAAGTAGTTAAGGCTGCCGTGCAGCCTGTATTTGTGGGAGGGGCAGAGGCCACGCCCCTTGGCTATATTAACCCCACGCAGGTCAGGGGACGGGACGTGCGGCCAGGTACCCCTCCCTCCCTTCCCTTTTCTTAGCTCTTCCTTTAGGATAGGCCCCCATTTAGGCCTATCCTCGCTACGGGCTCCCGGCATTTCCCAGCCAGAGGTTAGCTCTAGTTCCTACGTCCAGGGGCCGTCGCCCTGACCACAAATATATATATATATATATATATATATATATACCGGAAAAACGAGCGGCACTCCGTAGGATAAAGAAAAGTGAACCTTTAATCACCCAGAGGTGCAACGTTTCGGCTCTGCTCTTGAGCCTTTTTCAAGCATAAATACAACTCCAAATCTCAGCAATATATACAGGTGAATCAATTAACATGTGAATCATGTGATCACACTCCTCCCAGTGGGTGTGAACAAATTGTGACAGAATTACACTGAAGCAATGTAAATACATACTATTGACATATAATGATAAAGTGCAAATAAAAATACAATCGGAGGAGACATGAGTCATCCATGCCATACATATTATAATTCTAGTGAATGAAAAAATTGTCGATCGAAAACATAAGAATCGATCGATCTGTGTGTTTAAACATGTCATAACTTACAGGAAGGAGAGCAAGAAGGAGGGGTGATCCAGCACACATACCGAAAGTACAGGGAAAATCATGTCCCGCCGTATGCCCAGCGTTGTTTACTGTCCATTGCGCAGGCTTGGCAAAGCACCAGTCAGGGAGGAGGAAGGAGGAGAGCGTCATCAGACTGCATCGGCGCACAATCGACACTTCATTCTCTTCTTGCATAGCCGGAACGCTCCTCTCCCGGCGCATGCTCAGATGAGAAAAGCCTATTATAGGCGCCATCTTACTCACTGGAAAGACGCCCTTAATCAATATTACCCAGTGTAATACATCCAACCCACTGTACATCGGATATGGCATACTCAGAAGGGCAGTGGGCTCCCTCAAAACAGGGTGTCCACATGCACCGCCCAGGCGAAGAACTGTCATACCCACGGTAACCGCGGTTAGTGCAGAGCTGTCACCCAGGTTACTGAGCTGTCATCTCATCCGAGAGGGATCTCCTCTAGTGGGTACACAGATGCCACTGATATATCTAACATATGAAGAATTATGCCACCTAGGTTATTATGTCCAAATCAACTCATCCCACGGTGCCAGCTGGACCAGACAGAAATAAAGTATATGCATAATCACAAAAAATAATAAAAAATAAAGACCTATAAAACGGCCCTCTCCTGTGCGGTATGTTGTGATCATTCTATCCGAACCTGCCATTCCTCCTGAAGTTCAGTGTACGTGGTCTCTATGTGAAGAAGAAAGAGAGAAAAAAAGAATGTTATTATTGAAGCAAGAAAAGATTGAGTTATATAACTCTCTTAGTGTATAACAGAAACACTGAGTTACACCCGGCCCGACCCTGGAGGCAAGCCACCCTCACAGAACATCCCCAAAGTTATATTCTATATTTAACCCGTGGGGTTTCAAACTACCCAACTTATGGATCCAGTTGAGTTCTGTACGTTTCAGTATCTTTGACCTGTCGCCACCACGTCTAGGTTGAGGTATATGGTCTACTATCCAGCACCTAAGATCACGTTCCCCATGTTTGACCTCCGCAAAATGCTTGGATACTGGTAGATCCATACGCTTCTTGCGGATGCTCAAGCGATGGTTATTAAGGCGGGTCTTAAACTCGGTCGTTGTCTCTCCCACATATAATAAGTTACATGGGCAGGATAGTATGTAGACAACATAGCTGGAGTCACAGGTTAAATGGAAAGAAATTCCAAAAGATTCACCAGTACCAGGATGTGTGAAATTCCTTCCCTTACACATATATTTGCAATTAACGCAATTGAGGCAGGGAAAGCAGCCCAGGCCCAACTGCGTTAATGTGGTTTGTCTCAAAGGCCCTTTAGAGCCCAAGTCAGCTTTAACCAATTGATCTTTCAAATTTCTGGAACGGCGGTAAGAAAGAAGAGGAGGATTCTGAAATTCAGGAATTTCTTTGAAGCATGAGCCTAACAGACCCCAATGCTTCCTCAAAATCCTGTTGATACTCTAGAGAGAGTTCAGAGAAGAGCTACTAAACTAGTACATGGATTGCAGGATAAAACTTACCAGGAAAGGTTAAAGGACCTTAATATGTATAGCTTGGAAGAAAGAAGAGACAGAGGGGATATGATAGAAACTTTTAAATACATAAAGGGAATCAACTCGGTAAAGGAGGAGAGCATATTTAAAAGAAGAAAAACTACCACAAGAGGACACAGTTTTAAATTAGAGGGGCAAAGGTTTAAAAGTAATATAAGGAAGTATTACTTTACTGAGAGAGTAGTGGATGCATGGAATAGCCTTCCTGCAGAAGTGGTAGCTGCAAATACAGTGAAGGGGTTTAAGCATGCATGGGATAGGCATAAGGCCATCCTTCATATAAGATAAGGGCCGGGGGCTATCCATAGTATTCAGTATATTGGGCAGACTAGATGGGCCAAATGGTTCTTATCTGCCGACACATTCTATGTTTCTATGTTTCTATGTTAAACCCCCTTCTCTCAAGAGAATACTTATGCACATTTCTGCACAGATCCTTAATCTCGAAGTTAGTGATTTTTTTTTCTCCTTAGTCTCAAAATGTTTGAACTCATCTTGCCCTACTAAAGACCAGACAAGATGGCTCCCATACAGCACATATATCAGTCCATATTGTAATATGTATAAGCCTTCATAAGATGGATTCCTTTAAGAGCCAATAGTTCTGACAACTCCTTCAACACTCATGCTGGATATGCTAAATGATTTTAGGAAAATCACTGGATCAAGAAAAATAAGTGATTTAGCTTTTTAATCAGGGTCTCTATCCACAGTTTTTGCTGCCCTCATATAGTGCAGAATAACACCGGTGGCAGATTCCCTTTAATATTGTGCATGTGACCTATTGCATTAATGCAGCTTTTACTGTAACCTCAGTGGCACACACCCGATTTCAGGTAGTCAAGGCTCAACCACCTCAGATGAAGGGAGCTGTCTGTCCTTCCCATCATCTGCTGGTCCTGATGCTCCTGCTCTTCGTCCTCCTATTCCTCGTCAGTCATTTTGTCAGCAGTTGATCACCGAAGCGATTGCCAAGAGACAGCAATACACGTGTGGTCATCCTATGGCGCAGAAGCTGAATGCTATCCTGGCCAGGTTGCTGGTACTGCAGTCCCTCCCCTTCCAAGCGGTGGACTCTACACCTTTCAGAGAAATGATGGCTCAGGTGGAGAGTCCCAAGCCGTCATTTATTTGCGAAAAAGGCAGTACCAGCCCTGCACAATTATGTAGAACAGAAGGTGAGCCATTCCTTGAGAAGTGCAGGGCAGCGCCAACATGTGGAGCTATAACTACAGTCAGGGACAATACATGTCCTTTATGGCCCACGGGGTGAATGTGGTTCCTGCCCAGCCACACCAGCAACTTGGCCAGATGACGCCAGTTCCACCTCCACGTTCTCACGCCGTTGGTCCTGCGACAATGTCCGCCTCTGCCTCCTCATCCATCACCGTGTGCTCAGTCTCCACTGCAGGGACAATTCACAGTGCTCCTCCAGGATACTACATGTATAGGGCATGGCAGTGTCACGCGGTTACACACCTTGTTTGCCTGGGGGCGAATGGAGTCACACAGGGGAGGAACTGCTCCGTGTCCTTCATCAAGAAATTAAATCCTGGCTTTCTCCTCGACAACTCAAAATCGGAACCATTGTGACCGGTAATGTGAAGAACATGGTGTTGGCACTGCATCAAGGAGGGCTGAGACATGTGCCCTGCATGGTGCACATGTTCAATCTGGTTGTCAAGCTGTTCCTGAAATCTTCCACCCATCTGCAAGACATTCTAAAAATGGCCAGGAAACTTTGCATGCACTGCAGCCACTCGTAGATCACCAAGCACACCCTCATTGAGCTGCAGAGGCAGAACGGCATTCCCCAACATAGGCTGATATGCGACGTTTCCACCCGTTGGAATTCCACGATCCACCGACTATACGAACAGAGAAAGGTCATAAACAATTTCTCAATGATCCAAGCGGACAGGAGTACTGCCCTGTGCAACTTTGATGTCAGCCAGTGGCAGCTCATGTGTGACACCTTTCCATTTGCTCAGGCCCTTTGAGGAGGCCAAGTTATTTGTCAGTCGCCAGGCCTACGGGATGAAGAACGTCATTCCACTGCTTCATATCCTGGAACAGATGCTGTTCAATCTGTCTGGTCAGGGGATTGCAGATGTGGCGCCTACATTTCATAGCCACATGAGCCCTGTGGGGGCTGAACTGCAGGAGTAGGAGGACATTGGAGAACAAGCAATGTGTAGCGAAATTGGTGGTTTTTCTTCACAGGTGACAGGAGAGGAGGAGCAGGAGGAGCAGGAGCAGCCAGAGGAGCTACAGGGCAGTGAGGAAAATGAGGCAGATGACCCAGACACACCGCGGCAGTATGCAGTGGATATGGAGAAAGGGAGTCCCCCCAAGTCACTTGTGCAAATAGCCCGCTGCATGCTCAGTTGCTTGGATAGTGACAGCCGAATTGTTACCATTCGGCAGAGGGATGACTTCTGGCTCTCCACCTTGTTGGCCCTCGCTACCGATCCAAAAAGGAGGCCTTTTTTACACCCATTGAGAGGGAGGACAAACTGAACTACTATAGAGACATTCTATATAGTCAGTTGGCTGCTACCTATCTGCGGCATCGTCCATTGCTTTGCAGGTCTGACTGGGGTGGCCCTCTGTGCTCTCGTCCCACTGCCTTGGCTACTGTGATGGGGTGGGGGTAGGAGCAGTACCAGCTTCATCAGCAGCAACTTGAGTCTAGAGTTGCTGATGAGCAGCTTTCTTCACCCGCCTAGTGAACAAACTGCTTACCAACTGCAGCAGCTAGACTTAGAGCAGAACCTGAACCAGCAGGTGGTGGCATACTTGGACAGTACCCTGCCACCCCACATTGAAAATCTGCTGGACTATTGGGTAGCCAAACTGGATTTGTGGCCACAACTGGTCAAGTTTCCCCTGGAAAAGCTGTCCTGCCAGAAGTATGGCATCAGAGTGGGTGTTTAGTGCGGCGGGGGCCATAGTTGCCACAAGGACAACTCGCCTGTTGACCAAAAATGTGGAAAGATTGACCTTTGTCAAGATGAATCAGGCGTGGATCAGCCAGGATTTCCACCCACCAATGCCTGATGCATCAGATTAGATCATCCATGCTGCCTCATCCAAACCTTGACAAAAGAGACCTGTTTCTTCTGGCTACCTGCTTCTGCTGCTATTCTGAATCTGCCACCCGCCTGATTCCACATATCTGCTGCCAGGTGCTCCTACTGTCAGCCACCATCTTCAGATGGTACTGGTATTGCTGGTATTGCCCCCCACCTACCCACTCTGTCACTGGGCCACTCTGTCGTCTCCTCATGTTGCTGCCACCTTACCACTCTGTTGTCTCCTTATGCAGCTGTTACTTCAACACTGTCTCTGGGCAACTCTGTGGTCTTCTCATGCTGCTGCCACATCACCTCTATGTTACTAGGCCTCTCTGTGGTCTCCTCCTGCTGTTGTCACTTTGCCACTCTGTGGTCTCCTCGTGTTGCTGTTACATTACCACTATGTCAATGGGCCACTTTGTGGTCTCCTCCTGCTGCTGCCTCTTTACCACTATGTCACTGAGCTACTCTGTGGTCTCCTCATGCCGCTGCCACTTTACCACTTTGTGATCTCCTCATGCTGCTGCTACATCACGACTATGTCACTGGGCCACTCTGTGGCCTCCTCATGCTGCTGCCACCTCACCACTATGTCATTGGGCCACTCTGTGGATTTCTCATGCTGTTCCAACCCTCCCCACTTCATGACTGGGCCACTGGCCTGGTTGACATCATTATTTATTTGACCCTTCTTCTAATCTGTCAGAAGAAAAGAAAAATGAGATGCACAATGGATGCTGTTTATGTTGCAGCTGTAAGGTCTGTATGGTCCCATCAGCATTGGCTTATGATTTGGTAGACAAAAGCAATAGTGGGTACAAAACACTGAAGACATCATGTGCCATCTCTGTTTTGGATCTACTCCTGTTTTTTTGGGCTTTAGCAATACTGATGGATTACTAACAAAATGCTGACTGAGTGAAGGCAGATGCTTAACAGACAGGATTCTTTTTTAGGGGTTATTATTCTGACGGATCAGAGGATGGGCAAAATAATTAGTGATGTCAACACAAACTTTTTGCTGACATTCTGTCGGGGGGCTCTACTTGTATAAGCATTTAATAGAACAGGTTCTGTAGACATCTATGTGGAATCAGCTAATGATTGTGTAAAGGGAGTGTGCTTCTTCTTAACACTAACATCAACCTGTAAGGCACCGTAACTGCCCAAATAAGTGAAGTGTGCAGTGATTCTAACAGAGACGCCTGTCATTTGACTGACTCACAGTATTGTTTCACTACCACATCAGACTCCCTATGCGAGTTACTGCAAGGCACAGTGTTCTACACCACTATACAGGCTCTTTGCAGCTACAAAATAGCAGTTTTTAATGTGATTTGCCACAAATAATTTCTGATCGAATCAAATCTTTTAGAAAATTTTTGCTAACTGACCGAATCGAATTTTTGAGAAATTCGCTCATCTCTAGTCGTATAGTACAAATGAACATACTCCGCATTGTCAGACTGTCTATCTTTTAAAGAAAGTAAAAGAAAATAATATATCACAAGATATCAGCAGACCCTCACAGAATTAGATTGCCTCATCTAGTGTTTAAAACAACCTTTTCTTGGCTCCCCCAAGTGTTGACAGAGACAGATTCCTCTGATCATGCCCCCCTTCACAAAGCGTTTATCGGATGAAAGATCAAATGTATTCCGAGGTATGAACGGTTCACTAAGGCCCAGCCTGGGGAAACGAGCACAGAGCCATGTCAGGTCAAGAACCTATCTCAAGCATTTCTACTTTATTGAGGTAGAAATGTTTTCCCTGAACATACCTCTGATATTTCTTTAGAAAACACTTTCATTTAAAGTTACATTGACATCATGGCTGGGCTTATGTTGGCATCCAAGAGAACATAATTAAAAAATAAAGGGAAAGTGACAGTTGAGTAGTCTAATCTCATTATATCAGTCAGACAATTAGGTAGACAATAGTATGCTGGAAGAACAGCATGCCATATCCTGGCCCGAGAATCTCAAGTACACTATGCAGCAACGCAATCATTTCAGCTTTAAAAGGCAATAACAGAAAATCATAAATCTCATATGTCAAACACAGATGTTCAAAAGTAGTTTTAGACGACTGAGCTTTGTAAAGAAAGTAAGCATTTTTGTAAGGAGGTGCTGTGCCAAGAATAATAAGTAATTGTATGACTGATCCATTGGCTTGGAAAGCACGTCCCAATCAAGGAGAAATGTATTATGAGTTATGCATTCCATCAAGCATTATCTATCACTATATGGTGAGATAAATTAAATGAAGAGGGAATAAAAATTGATGAGAGAGATTGTGGGAGATTGAATAAGCTAAATGTAAAGAATGCCACAGTTCTGACCTTATTTGCACCACAAAACCCTACATATTCCCTTAACAACCCAATGTAAAAATAACAGTATCTGAGGGATATGTCTCTGCTCATTGATGAACAATCTTTTCTCGATCTCTGTACCATTTGAACTACTGTACAATGAGCTATTATCAATTCAATAAAAAAAAAACTCCTTTCTATCACTTATAACCTGTCATAGCTTGGCTCAGAAGCATCAGTTTAAAGCTACCTGCTCACAGTTGCGGGTAAACATGCAGAAGATTTTTGTGCAGATTTCAGTACTTTTTGCACCCAAACCGCATGTGATAGTTTGGGTTTTAGTGCGGATTTAAGTGTTTTTTGCCCTAGATTTTACCCTTTCATTGCCAACATAATGTGCAGGTCAGTTTCTGCACAGAGGAAAGAAGCAAAGTGTACAAGAGATTTGTCTAATCTCATACACTTTGCTGGTACTGTATTAGGCTGTGCTGAAAAACTGCACACAGTCCACAACGTGTGCAGTTAGCCTAAGCTAGCAGCACTTCAAAGTCAAAGCATTTATGGGAGATGGAATGGTCACTTTAGTAATGTTTTTTTAAATCAGTTTGGTAGAGGCCCTCATAGGGAATTGATATGAAAATTTGGTGAGTTTTGTCCTGGACTACGTGCTCCCTTGACAACCCCATGTCAACTAAACTACTGTGCAATGAGCTGCTATCAATTTTAGAGATAAGCAAATTTCTTTGATTCGCCGAATAAAATTTTTTATAATTTGCTTTGCATTTTTTTGTACGTAGCGGGTGCAATGACAGGGAGCTGCGATAGCGCCTCCCCCGCCATTGTACCCTTCAGATTCCGCGTTCATACATGATCGCAGCATCTGAGTGTAAAATTAACAATAAAGAAAAATTTATATCAAACTTACCACATCCATTTGCTCCCAAGTTACAAGTGATAGAAAACATATTTTTTTATTAAATTGATTAGTGATGAGCGAATCGAATCCCAGAAAGTAGAATTCGATCTGAATTTCAGGATAAATTTGATTTGTCTAAAAGCCAAATATCCTTGTGTTTCATGTCAGCGAATTAATTTAACCTGAAATAGTATAAAAAACAAAGAAAATCTAACTTACCTCCTCCATTTGCTCGTGAGGGGCCACTAGCCTCCATCTTGCTTGAAGATCTCGGCCGAAATCCTGTACTCGCCGGCGTGATGATGTACGGATACACTTCTGTCTGGCTAAAGAGACAAGTATTAAGGCTGATTTCAGCCTGTATTTGTGGGCAGGGCGTTAGCTCCCTATATATACCTGCCAATTCCTTCCCTCAGGTGGTGTGTCTCACTTGCATCTGTAGGAAGAGCCACACCTAGCTGCCCAGCAAGCTTCACGTCTGTTTTTTCTGTTCAGTACGATTCTCTGCACAGTGCAACATTCCTGAGAGAAGTTTTCGTTCTCAAGAGGAGCCACATCCAGCTGCCGGCACGTGCAAGCATCACGGTTGTTTCAAAAGTTTCGGTTCGCTACACGGTATAGTGCAATACTTAAAGTGTTTTTCCGGTCCGTCACCAGGTAAGTACTTGTCCAATGGAGCGTGCCGTATACTTGCGGCCACGGGTCGGTCTCCCCTTCTCGCGGATGGCGTGCGGTTCACGGTGGAACGCACACGTGACCGCCGGGCCTCCACAGGCATGTTCAGCCGAGCGCCGAAGAAATGACCCTCCTGTACACGTCCACCGCTCGCTCTGCCTTCCGGAGCTCCTACGGTGGCAGGAAATGGGCAGTCGGGGGTAGCTATGTTTAGTTAGGGAAAGAGTACAAGTCTAGGTTCCCCTTGAAAGGCACACACGTCCGTCCACTCCAGGCTCGCACTTGGGGACCGCACATCCCAGTCCTAGCAGGGTCGCAGGCACGGGGGTCCCCCTTCCCCTCCCTGCTGCGGCCATGAGCGCGCCACATGTCCATTCGGAAATATCCGCCCCAGTTAAAAAAAAAAAAAAAAAAGGGATAATTAAATCATTGCCCCAGCAGAGACGCTATATAGCAGAGGCGGCACAGGTGGGAAGCAGTGGGCATTGTTGCCGGCGTTACGCCAAGCTGCGGCAGCCCAGCTTCCAGCCTGTGTCAGGGGCAATTTTGGTGTGCGTATTTACATATATTAATCAACAGCACATGGGCCAATAAGCTACTTGGTTCCTGCAGGTCAGAATTGTGTCTCGGCATGGAGGCAGGAATTCACTCTGCCAGCAGGTGCCAGGGGTACAAAATTGCGCGTGGCAGGCTCCCCGTTTTCCAAACGCAGGTTTGGCTGGGAAGATTCGTCAGTGGCGCGCGATCAGTTTAGTTACCACATATACTGCGTACCTAAATTATCTGTCGCCTGGACCACTCAGGCCAAGATCAATGTTGTACGTCACCTGGATCGTCCAGGCCGTGTTTAATGTTGTATGTCACCTGGATCGTCCAGGCCAACTTTATCGTTGTATGTCACCTGGATCGTCCAGGCCGAGTTTAACGTTGTATGTCACCTGGATCATCCAGGCCAAGTTCAAAGTTGTATGTCACCTGGATCGTCCAGGCCAAGTTCAATGTTGTATGTCACCTGGATCGTCCAGGCCGAGTTCAATGTTGTATGTCACCTGGATCGTCCAGGCCAACTTTAGCGTTGTATGTCATCTGGATCGTCCAGGCCGAGTTTAATATTGTATGTCACCTGGATCGTCCAGGCCAACTTAACAGTGTATGTCACCTAGATCGTCCAGGTTCAGCTACCACTGATACCATGTCACATCATTTATCTTGCCTCTGGGTCCCGCCAGGATGAGCCAAATGCTGGGCGACAACTGGACCTTCAATTTAGCCATTGTTGTTTCCATGCCATATGTCATATTGAGTCCGCCACAACCCACTCCAGGCCATCCGGGCTCGGTTCTTAGTTAGGAGTCTCCCGGATGGTCAAGGGGTCTCACGGTCCTTATCCTATCCCCACGGGTACGTTATTCAGTTTACTTTATGTTTCCCCCAGATTCCTAGAAGCATCTCCGGCCATTATCATTCTAAAAGCAGGCAAAGTCCCGCAAGGAGATGCCCGACGCGGACCCCACGGGTGCCACAACCCCAGCATACAACACTCCAGTGATGGATTAGAATCTCTGATCTCAACAGCAAAACACCTCATAACACAATCATTAGCCCCAAATATGTCCAGGAATTATAAAGCGGGGTTGAAAGCGTTTGAGAGATTTAGACTTCTCTATCCTCAGGGCGGCCGCGACGAAATATCTTACTTACTGGCGTTCATAGCCTTCTGCCATTCCCAACAAAAGCTCTCATATAATACTATCAAATTATACCTAGCAGGCCTTCAACTCCATTTTATGCTCAGTAATCCTGGTTGTTCTTCTATCTTGTCCAACCAGGTCATCAAGGCGGCCCTCAGGGGAATACAGGAAAATGCAAAACAGGCTGCCACCCGTAGACAGACGGTGTTCGGCAAGCTGTTCAGGGATTTGTCTTCTGCCCTGGACGGCGATCCTTTTTGGCCCTTGACCAGCACGGTCATCCAAGCGGCCATGTTCTAAGTTTTTATGGCTTCCTCCTGCCAGGAGAGTTCACTGGCAGCTCTCCGAGACCCGGTGGTCTTCGCAAAGAACAACTGTCGTGGCACTATAACTATTATGTACTCAGCATTCCGTCAACCAAAACAAACCAGACAGGGCCATCCACGGAAATTAAATATTTCCCTACCCGGAATAATTGGTGTCCAGTCCAGATCCATAATAAATTATTGTCCCTGTTGCAGACAGCGCCTCCTGACAGTCTGCTCCTGCCCTTCAAGAACAAACCCCTCACTTCAAACCAATTCATGTCCCACATCCGCTCTCTGGCGGCAGGTCTGGGGTACGAGCCAGGAGCCATTTCGGGTCACTCGTTCCGTATTGGGGCGGCATCGTCAGCTTCGAAACACCAAGTCCCCGCTCACGTTATTCGATCCATGGGGCGCTGGAGGTCATCTTGCTTCAACAGATACATTCCGAATCCACACCGGGAAATTTCTCAAGCTTTTCAGTCGTTGGCGTTATAGGTCATGCGGGCTGGAAGAATATGAATAAACCAGTGTAGACAACATAGCGTACTTGTCTTTTTGCCCTCTCCAGGCTTACCCACGCCCGTGGCTTCCGGCACAACTCAGCCATAGTTCAGGTTCGGCATGCCTTACCCACGTCCAAGACGCATTTAGCCCTGCCCATAAGTATTAAGGCTGATTTCAGCCTGTATTTGTGGGCAGGGCGTTAGCTCCCTATATATACCTGCCAATTCCTTCCCTCAGGTGGTGTGTCTCACTTGCCCCTCCCTCCCACCCCTTTTTTCACACACTCCAATAGGGTACGCCCTCTCCAGGCTTACCCACGCCCGTGGCTTACGGCACAACTCAGCCATAGTTCAGGTTCGGCATGCCTTACCCACGTCCAAGACGCATTTAGCCCTGCCCATAAATCAATTTGTTAGAATTAGAGATGAGAGATTTTTTTGAAAATTCGATTTGCCAAAATTTTGTTAAAAAAACAGCTATTTCCTGTCTGCAGAGAGCCTTCATAGTGGTGTAGAACACTTTGCTTTGCAGTAACACGCATGGGGAGTCTGCTTTGGTGGCGAAATAATACTGTGAGTCCGTATGACATGCAGAAGTGAGAAGTCCACAGAGTGGCCCTATGACATAGTGGTGAGGTGGAAGCAGCATGAGAAGAACCACTTCGCCGCCAGGAAGCATGGCTCTTTTGAAGGACTAAATCCCATGGACCCCAGAGAGATTAGGGCCAATGGGGGAAATATGTGGCAATATTGGAAAGCTATTGAGGACTGGGCAGTCAGGGTATAGGATCGACTCCAGCCCAGGGACCCGATTTTTGAGAGGAGGCCAGTGGCGGATCCAGAGCCTGGTCTTGGGAGGGGCACTTCCAGATTATTTTCTGTCCACTGCCACAAAACAATGGTGCTTATAGAACAGACTACACAGTGTAGAGGTATACTGTATATTGTGGGGCACAGTGTATTCTATATGTGTATAACAAACATATTTCACATGAAAACTTACAATTACTTGGCTTGGCCCTTGGGGATCTTGGACACCCCTTCAACATTTTGGCTGGGGGGCTCGGTGGAGCTGATATTGTGTTTTATCCTAATGAGAAAGATTTCATAATAAAGATTTGGAGAAGGGGCAGAGGGATAGCAGAGCAGAGAGAGGCTGGTGCTGCTACTTGGGGGTCATACAATGGGGGAGTAATGAAGCCCACCATAATGCCCCCCCAGTAGTAATAATTATCCTTATAATAGACAGTGCAAAAAATACCTCCTTGTAATGCCCCCAGTTGAGCTAATGTCCCCATAGTACCCCCATAATGGGTCAGTAAAAAATACCCCTGTAGAGTGCTGAAGGCCCCCACAGTGCTCTTCTCCCCCCTTCCTCCTAGTGCCCCCATAATGCACTAGTATAAAATGCCCCATATATCGTGCCCCAGTAGATGCCTTCAGTGTCCCCCATAATTTGCAAGTATAAAATACCCCTTCTTAGTGCCCCCGTAGATGACCCCAAAGTACTCCTCTCCCCCCTTCTCCGTAGGACCCACCTGTGGCAAAACCAACCTCGCCACTGGTTTTTGGAGAGGACTGGCTGCTGGCCTCTTGCCCCTGGATTATGGGCCATATACTAACTTTTAAACCCCTGAACCTATTCGAGTGAATTTTGGATAGGTTTGTCCCCAAGTTATACTGTTTAAATTAATGCAAGTTATATGTATGGCCAATGTAAACTCACAAAGTTGTAACAATTTATAATAAGTGTAACTTGTCAGCTTGGGAGGAAAATGCTGGGTGTGTTTCTATTGTGCCATTGTCCCATTGTGTGTTTAAATGGTGATGTCTGTTCTATTGTCTGCGCATGTGTATTGGTGACTTCTCTTTGTCTTGAGAGATAATTGGATTACGCCTCGGGTGTCTCGAGGGCAGAGAGGAGGAAACCATGATGCATTGTGGGGATGTTTTGTGTCTGTGTGTCCTAAGTGCTGTTTATCTATCCTATGTCACAGTCTTCATTCTGGTCCCCTAGGGGCGTGTACACCAGATGGGCTGTACTTACATTGTATGTGTTGTAAATTACTGATTGGTTATATTTCAAACCCCTGTGGGCAGTACTATGTTTGTGGTTTAAGAATAAAAGAGGCTGTACGTGAAGTACAGTCAGACCACTGCTTGACCCTCAACACGGAGCCTTGTCTCGTTATTGGGGGGATTCACTGTATGCTGTTAGAAGACCGATTGCCAGAAGTGTAAGCTGATCCCTGTTCGTCTGCTAGCAGCTATTCGTGAGGTTCCAGTTTGGAGTGCTACTTTGTATGCAGTTCGGGACTTTGGTGTATCCTGCAGTAGCTGTGCCTGTCTCTCAGAAAGGGGCTTATCGCCTAAACGGATTTTAACCCCTTGTCTGCTGAAACGGTCCGTTACACCACCATAATGTGTCCCAGTATAAAATGCTACTGTACAGAGCCCCCATATAAAATACCCCTTCTTTGTGGCCTCAGTAGATGCCCCTATAGTGCCCACCAATAATGTTCTAGTAAGAAGTGCCCCCAATAATGTGCCAGTAAGACGTGCCCCCAATAATGTGCCAGTAATAAGTGCCCCCAATCATGTTCTAATAAAATGTGCCCCAATCATGAACCAGTAAAATGTGCCCCAATCATGAACCAGTAAAATGTGCCCCCATAGATGCCCCCAATCATGTGCCAGTAACAAGAGCACCCCCTATCATGTGCCAGTAATAAGAGCCCCCATCACGTGCCAGTATTAAGAGCCACCCATCATGTGCCAGTAATAAGAGCCCCCTATCACATGCCAGTAATTAGAGCCCCCCATCATGTGCCAGTAATAAGCACCCCCCATCATGTGCCAGTAATAAGCACCCCCCATCATGTGCCAGTAATAAGCACCCCCATCATGTGCGAGTAATAAGAGTCCCCAATTATGTGCGAGTAATAAGAGTCCCCCTACATGTGCCAGTAATAAGCACCCCCATCATGTGCGAGTAATAAGAGTCCCCAATTATGTGCGAGTAATAAGAGTCCCCCTACATGTGCCAGTAATAAGAGCCCCCCATAATGTGCCAGTAATAAGAGCCCCCCCCAATGTGCCAGTAACAAGAGCCCCCACCAATGTGCCAGTAACAAGAGCCCCCCCCAATGTGACAGTAACAAGAGCCCCCTAATGTGCCAGTAAAACTATTGTACATATAAAAAAAAACACTTATACTTACCTACATGTCAGCGATGCGATGCAGGCCTCTTCCGGCCTGTGTCCCGCGCTGTACGGCTCAGGCGGCGCAATGATGTCATTGCGCCGCCTGTGTCAGCCTCTGATAGGCTGCAGGCACTAGGCTGGCAGCCTATCAGAGGAAGGGGAAGGGACACGCCTCTCCCTGTCCCGCCGCAGTACAGGCATCTGTATCGCTGTCCTGAGGACGGCGATACAGATGACTATGGAGATGAGTGCTTCCACAATGGAAGCGCTCATTTCCCTGTGCCCTGCGGCCGCTGACCTCCACTTCTGAGCAGCTCGGGTAGGGGGGGGGGGCAATTGCCCCGTTTAACCCCCCTGGATCCTTTAGTGCCGGGAGCATGGTGTGGTTCTCGGTTGAGAGGGGGTCTGGATTCATCCAAGATGACAAAACTGGGCAGGAGCTGTATGTTAACAGGCGCTCTGTTGAGCGCCTTTACCTTCCTCAGGCGCACCACAGCCTCTATAAGGGGGACACCATAGAATACACCCCTTTATGTCCCTTCAGGGTCCATTTGCTGTAGCGGTAATCTGCCTCGAGAAACCTCTGGTCCCGTTGTCAGCATCGGATGAATGGCTGGATGACCCAGCTGCAACGAGAAAAGTGCACTGTCTGCAAGAGTCGGCAGATGGAGTGCTCCGCTTCCGAGAACGACATCAGCCACAGCTGGAGCAGCTCATCCCAGGGTTTCCTACTCCACCTGAGAGATGGGAGAAACACCAGACCACCGAACACCCTGCCTGTGGCCAATGTGAGACCCCAGAAGGTCTTTGTTATGGAACTGTCTCCCAGTCAGAAGTTCGGGTTGAACCTTCCTAGCTTCCTTCAGAGCTAGAAACATGTACCACCGTAAGCAACCCATAGCTTCAGCTTCCTCTGATGTGTATGCCTACGGAGTCCTTTTGTTATGGCTTTGACCAGGGAGCAAGAATGTTACGCACAATTCTGATGGAACTCCTGATCTTAAAAACTGGTCTTGGACTCCAAAGCAGAGGCTCTCCTGTCATATCTTGTGTGCTGTGGAGATAGAATGCAGATGAACCAAATAAAAACACATGAATGATGTCTATGTAACAGTTTTTTCTGTGCTTTATTCATATAACTCAATAAAAATTATTGAAAGATGAATGTTTTCAACTTACTGAAGCTGCTTAATTTAATTATGAATAGATGGTAAAGGCAAAGTCTGCTGCTGTGTTGCCATCAGAGTCTTCATTTTGTTTACTGCTGGACCCATGATGAAGTATTTTGATCCATACCGCAAAAAGAGGTCTACAATCACCTATCAATTTTCCCGAAGAAAACATGGTTGAAATAAAAAAATCAGCCATCAATTTTCCCCAAAAAAGCCTGTTTCACATTAAAAATTTCACCACTACATAATTTGGTCCATACCACAGAGGTCTACAATCACCCATAAATTTTCCCGAAGAAAATATGGTTGAAGTAAAAAATGTCACCAATGAAAGGATGATGGAATTCAGTTCATACTAAAGAAAGTCTACAATCAGCCATCAATTTTCCAAAAACAAAACTGTTTCACATAAAAAAATTCACCACTATATAATTCAGTCCATACCGCAAATGGAGGTTTACAATCACCCATAAATTTCCCCTGAGAAAACATGATTGAAATAAAAAATGTCACCAATGAAAGGATAATGGAATTTGGTTCATACAGAAGAAAGTCTACAATCAGCCATCAATTTTCCCAAAAATAGACTGTTTCACATAAAAAATGCCACCACTACGTAATTCGGTCCATACCACAAATGGAGGTCTACAATCACAATAAATTTTCCCCAAGAAAACATGATTGAAATAAAAAATTGCACTAATGAAAGGATAATGGAATTCGGTTCATACAGAAGAAAGTCTACAATAAGCCATCAATTTTCCCCCAAAAAGACAGTTTAACATAAAAAATTTTACCACTACGTAATTCGGTCCATACCGCGAAAATGGCTACGCCACATATAACTGAACCGCTGAACGGCCATTAGGCCCTAATTTTTTTCTACTTTTACACAACACAAAAGGCTTTTCAACAGATAAGTGCAATGCTGAACACCGAATATATTTGTATTTCGCCAGTAATACACGGCAAACTGGGCTCTAGAATATTTCACTACATTGCAGAACGGCAATTAGGCCCTAATTTTCTACTTTTACAGAGAAGGCTTTTCAACAGATAAGTGGAACGATAAAAGGCAAATATATTTGTATTTCGCCAGTAATACATGGCAAACTGGGCTGTAAAATATCTCACTGCACCGCTGAATGGCAATTAGGCCCAATTTTTTGCTTATTTTTTTTTACACAAAAGTCTTTTCAACAGATAAGTACAACCATGAACGGCAAATATATTTGCATTTCGCAAGTAATACACGACAATCTGGGCTGTAAAGTATCTCACTGCACCGCAGAACGGCAATTGGGTCCTAATTTGTATCTATTTTTACATAAAAGACTTTTCAACAGATAAGTGCAACAATGAACGGCGAATATATTTGTATTTTGCCAGTAATACACGGAAAACTGGACTGTAAAATATCTAACTGCACTGCTGAGCTGCAAATATATTTTTCCTTTTTCCACTAATACATGCAAAAAAGGGCTTTAAAACAGATAACTGCACCGCTAAGTGGCAAATATATTTTACTTTTGCCACTAATACACGACAAAAAGGGCTGTAATTTTCGCACTTCACCACACAACGGCTAATAAGCCCTTTGTTCCCACTAATACAAGCCAAAAAATGCTTTATAACATATAACAGCACCGCACAAGGGCAAATAAAACCTAGAAATATTTACTGTTAATGCCTGTATCAAACAGAACTTGCACCCTCATAAGAACAGTTTGCTGGAATTAGGCCTCTTTCACACTTGCGTTGTTGGGATCCGGCGTGCACTACCGTTGCCGGAGGTGCCCGCCGGATCCGGAAAAACGCAAGTGTACTGAAAGCATTTGAAGACGGAACCGTCTTCCAAATGCTTTCAGTGTTACTATGGCACCCAGGACGCTATTAAAGTCCTGGTTGCCATAGTAGGAGCGGGGAGCGGGGGAGCAGTATACTTACCGTCCGTTCGGCTCCCGGGGCGCTCCAGAATGACGTCAGAGTGCCCCATGCGCATGGATGACGTGATCCATGCGCTTGGGGCGCCCTGACGTCACTCTGAAGCGCCCCGAGAGCCGCACGGACGGTAAGTATACTGCTCCCCCGCTCCCCGCTACACTTTACCATGGCTGCCAGGACTTTAGCGTCCTGGCAGCCATGGTAACCATTCAGAAAAAGCTAAATGTCGGCTCCGGCAATGCGCCGAAACGACGTTTAGCTTAAGGCCGGATCCGGATCAATGCCTTCCAATGGGCATTAATTCCGGATCCGGCCTTGCGGCAATTGTGTTCCGGATTTTTGGCCGGAGCAAAAAGCGCAGCATGCTGCGGTATTTTCTCCGGCCAAAAAACGTTCCGTTCAGGAACTGAAGACATCCTGATGCATCCTGAACGGATTTCTCTCCATTCAGAATGCATTAGGATAAAACTAATCAGGATTCTTCCAGCATAGAGCCCCGACGACGGAACTCTATGCCGGAAGACAAGAACGCAAGTGTGAAAGAGCCCTTACAGAGTTTTATAATGGAAATTCGGATCCCCAGTCAGTGCTGCAGGGTTTAATCGGATTGTTCCGCCATGGCGTAAAAGCTATTTACTCCCATCCAACCAACAGTAAGAAGAGGCCTCTACATGGATGACTGTATAGTCCAACTGAATCATTTAAAGAACTGGAGCGCTCCAAATATCACAAATATTCTCAACAGACCTACGGCATCAACTCCCGCGAGACCCTGCTACGAGACATACATTAAGATCCTGCTGCAAATCACGTGACACGCCGGCATGCGTACCAGCGAGCGTGCTAGGACAGCGGACATAGTAGCGAAACAGGGAATCAACGCTGGGTATGTAATTAAGTCATAACCTGAAAATAACAGAAGGTAAGAACTATCTACCTACATTAAGTGTTATGCCGCTTCTATACACAAAGTATGCGGCTATCTGTTGAAACATAGTCCAGACTTTCCTCACCATATAAGTTGGATTATATTATTCTGATTTTGACAATTTCTTATATATTTATCAATAAATGTCTATGATTATTTAACGCAAGAATACAGTAGTGGTCCGCCTACCAATATTACCAACAACACATCTAAAACACACATTTAGAGTGCCAGTCCATATTTGAAAAATCTTTTTACAAACATTTTTCCTGTAAGGGTGAAACAGAGTACGGGACTAGAGCACCTATCCCTTGATCACATAGGAGTGAGCTATTCCTATCAATTTTAAACCAGTTTTATACATGAATTATTATAATATGTGAAATACATTATATATCCTAATTAATAATCAGCTAAAAATGTAACTGCCTAAAGCCGAATGCACACGGCCGTGTTTCATGGCGGTGAGCGGTCCGTGGTAACCCGGTCTGGATTCCTGCTGAGAGCAGGAGCGCACGGCATCATTGATTGCTATAAAGCCGTGCGCTTCATGCCGCCGCTGCACTACAGTAATACACTTGTATGATCTATACGAGTGTATTACTGTAGTGCAGCGGCCGCATGAAGCGCACGGCATCAGAGCAACCAATGACTCTGTGAGCTTCTGCTGGGGTTTAATAGTTAGGAGGTGCAGTCGGCTCCATGAACATATGGGACCTGACTTGTTCGGCCTGTTATGGGAAATATACAACAGTGGTAACCTTTGACATACTGACCTGATTTTTATTTTTCTATTTTTTTTTATAGAACCCCTGGGTACACTATAGGCCCTTTGTCTTCTTTTAGCTAGCAAAGCCGGAAGTGGTTCTTTGTGCCCGCGAATATGGCCTTATTTACCGTAATAAGAAAGTTTTGGACATCAGTGGTCACATCTGGGAGTGTGCCGTACTTCGTATGATGACCATTCTGGATGAGCAATGTTATTTTGAAGTCTACAGTAGTGGTGATCGAATGCCTGTGGGGCTGATCATAGTAAACACTTTGACAGTCTTCATAAATATAATAAGCATGAATGGAGCTGGATGGCTCCTCTCTTGGTGACACCATGATACACTGTAGTATGGAGGGAAGGGTTAATCCCACCTCTGCCACCTGTAAGGCCCCTTTCACACGAGCGAGTATTCCGCGTCAATGCGATGCGGGAGGTGAACGCATTGCACCCGCACTGAATACTGACCCATTCATTTCTATAGGCCTGTTCACATGAGCGGTGATTTTCACGCATCACTTGTGCGTTGCGTGAAAATCGCAGCATGCTCCTCTTTGTGCGTTTTTCACATAATGCAGGCCCCATATAAATGAATGGGGTTGCGTGAAAATCGCAAGCATCCGCAAGCAAGTGTGGATGCGTTGCGATTTTCACGCACGGTTGCTAGGAGACGATCGGGATGGAGACCCAATCATTATTATTTTCCCTTATAACATGGTCATCACATGGTACGTCACATGATCTTTTACCATGGTGATGGATCATGTGATGACCGGAGTGACGTCATCAAAGGTCCTGTTCCTGTATTTAATGCTCACCACAGGTCCTATTCAACAAAGGAGACAGAAGGAGATGCCGGGCTGCGATCAAGTGGACTAAGGTGAGTTAAATTTTTATTTTATATTTTTTTTAACCCCTCCAGCGATGTTTTACTATGCATTCTGTATTGAGAATGCTATTATTTTCCCTTATAACCATGTTATAAGGGAAAATAATACAATCTACAGAACACCGATCCCAAGCCCGAACTTCTGTGAAGAAGTTCGGGTTTGGGTACCAAACACGCGCAATTTTTCTCACGCGAGTGCAAAACGCACTACAATGTTTTGCACTCGTGCGGAAAAATAGCGGGTGTTCCCGCAACGCACCCGCACATTTTCCCGCAACGCCGGTGTGAAAGAGGCCTAAGAGTTGATTTGAATGTGGGGATTATGGGGGACACGGTATTGGACCTCTGATTGTCCACTGGTGGCCTGGAGGTCAACAGTCTGGTTCATGTGTTAAAAAGGGACACCTTGATGGTTGCCCCTGACAACGCAAAACGTGCCCCCATGTTTTCCTGAAGTTCATGGATATGTTTGACACGACTGGATTTGTGTTCGCTATATGCAATCATCTAGATGTTCCCACTGATGTCAGATTCGGGGTGTATATTTACATTCTGAGTTACTATGGCGACTAGACGCCCCTCTGTTGCTGGTTGGATGTCGCTGAGTCACATGGTCAGCTCCCTCCTCTCCTCGCGATACGAGCATTGCGTTCCACGTCACTACGCCGCTGATCGGGTGAGCGTGTGAACGTGGTTACGCAGACGGAGCTGGGGAGGACGGGACTGACTGTCGGGCTCGGCGCATGCGCACAGTGCGGATGGAGACGCCAAACACTCGCGGCTACACTGAACCACCAATGGTATGCTATGCTATTTTAATATATTAATGGGATACGGCTGTATCCTTTTTGTTATAGATTGTCTTTTAACCCTTTAACTACTTGCACTAAGCACTTTTGCATATTTACACAGTTATACAGGCCTTGGAATCCATAATTGGGATAAGAGAGGATTTATGTATACGCATAGCACCTCTGTCTTGCACTTTATTCAACTATTCTATTCAACCATTGATGCTTTTTATGCTATTTTGTGACTAAATGCATTTATTGTAATCGATTGTGATGTCACGTGATTGAGCACTTTTTGTATCATGTGGTTTTACTAATTTGTATCATGTGATTTGATTGCACCTGTCTTTTGGGTATACAGGGAGTGCAGAATTATTAGGCAAGTTGTATTTTTGAGGATTAATTTTATTATTGAACAACAACCATGTTCTCGATGAACCCAAAAAACTCATTAATATCAAAGCTGAATATTTTTGGAAGTAGTTTTTAGTTTGTTTTTAGTTTTAGCTATTTTAGGGGGATATCTGTGTGTGCAGGTGACTATTACTGTGCATAATTATTAGGCAACTTAACAAAAAACAAATATATACCCATTTCAATTATTTATTTTTACCAGTGAAACCAATATAACATCTCAACATTCACAAATATACATTTCTGACATTCAAAAACAAAACAAAAACAAATCAGTGACCAATATAGCCACCTTTCTTTGCAAGGACACTCAAAAGCCTGCCATCCATGGATTCTGTCAGTGTTTTGATCTGTTCACCATCAACATTGCGTGCAGCAGCAACCACAGCCTCCCAGACACTGTTCAGAGAGGTGTACTGTTTTCCCTCCTTGTAAATCTCACATTTGATGATGGACCACAGGTTCTCAATGGGGTTCAGATCAGGTGAACAAGGAGGCCATGTCATTAGATTTTCTGCTTTTATACCGTTTATTGCCAGCCACGCTGTGGAGTACTTGGACGCGTGTGATGGAGCATTGTCCTGCATGAAAATCATGTTTTTCTTGAAGGATGCAGACTTCTTGCTTGAAGAAGGTGTCTTCCAGAAACTGGCAGTAGGACTGGGAGTTGAGCTTGACTCCATCCTCAACCCGAAAAGGCCCCACAAGCTCATCTTTGATGATACCAGCCCAAACCAGCACTCCACCTCCACCTTGCTGGCGTCTGAGTCGGACTGGAGCTCTCTGACCTTTACCAATCCAGCCACGGGCCCATCCATCTGGCCAATCAAGACTCACTCTCATTTTATCAGTCCATAAAACCTTAGAAAAATCAGTCTTGAGATATTTCTTGGCCCAGTCTTGACGTTTCAGCTTGTGTGTCTTGTTCAGTGGTGGTCGTCTTTCAGCCTTTCTTACCTTGGCCTTGTCTCTGAGTATTGCACACCTTGTGCTTTTGGGCACTCCAGTGATGTTGCAGCTCTGAAATATGGCCAAACTGGTGGCAAGTGGCATCTTGGCAGCTGCACGCTTGACTTTTCTCAGTTCATGGGCAGTTATTTTGGGCCTTGGTTTTTCCACACGCTTCTTGCGACCCTGTTGACTATTTTGAATGAAACGCTTGATTGTTCGATGATCACGCTTCAGAAGCTTTGCAATTTTAAGAGTGCTGCATTCCTCTGCAAGATATCTCACTATTTTTGACTTTTCTGAGCCTGTCAAGTCCTTCTTTTGGCCCATTTTGCCAAAGGAAAGGAAAGTTGCCTAATAATTATGCACACCTGATATAGGGTGTTGATGTCATTAGACCACACCCCTTCTCATTACAGAGATGCACATCACCTAATATGCTTAATTGGTAGTAGGCTTTCGAGCCTATACAGCTTGGAGTAAGACAACATGCATAAAGAGGATGATGTGGTCAAAATACTCATTTGCCTAATAATTCTGCACGCAGTGTATATACCCTGTGATTACACTGTTGTATAGCTTGACAAAGGCCTCATTGAGTAGGCCGAAACGTTGCTGGGACATTAAAGTTTGGGGTCTTCACCCTTTCACGCCATTCTGGAGTGCTGCTTCATTCTTTGGGATATATATATATATATATATATATTATAATTATATTATTATTATTTATATTATAATATAATTTGTAATATATTTTTATATTTGCAAAAAATGCATTGCTAGTTATCAATAATATCAGTTTTTACATTTCTATGAAGTCATGCATTGTGATTGGTAGTGAAACTATGTATATACACAATATACTGCTGCACTGGATATAAATATAACATAAAATACTTCTGAGGTATTAAGCTTATATTAGCAAATCGAATGTTAGTCAGTTCCTGTAAAGAGCCTTTGTTCTGCTAAAGAAAGTACTGTATGCACTACTCCCCAGTGGCGTACATACCAGGGTTGCAGTTGCGACCGAGCCCGGCACTCCAGGGGGCCCGGCCGCCTGTGGACCCCCCCAGGCCGCTGGCAGGGCCCCCGCTGTACTCACATGTAATGGAGCGCTCTGATGGGGCCCGGCATGAAGGACAGTGGCAATTTCGGGCCCCATCAGAGCGCTCCATGCCTCCATTACATGTATAATATAGGGGTGTCGGGGGGGCCGGAGGGTCAAGGAAGAGGGGGGGGGGAGGAGCGCACTCACTCACTCACACGGCCGGGCAGTTCTGCTTCCATAGTGAAGCAGGGAAACCTCACTGCTCCCTGCTTCACTGATCTTCAGAGTTCAGGAGCTCCCCCTGCTGGCCCCAGATCGCGCTGCTGGCTGTGGGAGGAGACCTGAAAGCCCAGTAATCTGCCTCCTCTCATTAGGGAAGAAGGTAAGTATGTGTATTTTTTTTTCAAACGCTGCAGACTGGGGGCAGGGGGGGGGTTGATGGGCACAACTAGAGTGAGGGGGCACAAAAGTTGGCATCTCTACTGAGGGGCACCTAATCTGCCATAACTAATTTGAGGGGGGCACCTAATCTGCCATAACTAATTTGAGGGGGCACCTAATGTGGCATAACTACTGTGAGGGGGCACATATAAAGGCATAACTATGAGGGGGCACATATGAAGGCATAACTACTGTGACGGGGCATGTAATCTGGCATAACCAATGTGAGGGGCACTATGTGGGCATATCTAATGTGAGGGGCACATAATCTGGCATAACCACTCTGAGGGGACACATATCTGGGCATATTTACTTTGAGGGGGCACATAACCGGGCATAAATACTGTGAAGGAGCACATAATCTGGCATTACTACTGTGAGGGGACACATAATCTGGCATAACAACTCTGAGGGGGCACATATCTTGGCATATTTACTTTGAGGGGGCACATAACCGGGCATAAATACTGTGAAGGGGCACATAATCTGGAATTACTACTGTGAGGGGACACATAATCTGGCATAACCACTCTGAGGGGGCACATATCTGGGCATATTTACTTTGAGGGGGCACATAACCGGGCATAAATACTGTGAAGGGGCACATAATCTGGAATTACTACTGTGAGGGGACACATAATCTGGCATAACCACTCTGAGGGGGCACATATCTGGGCATATCTACTTTGAGGGGGCACATAACTGGGTATAAATACTGTGAAGGGGCACATAATCTGCCATAACTACTGTGAGGGGCACATAATCTGGCATTACTACTGTGAGGGGCACATAATCTGGCGTTACTAGGTGAGGGGCACATAGTCTGGCATTACTACTGAGAGGGGGCACATAATCTGGCATTACTACTGTGAGGGGACACATAATCTGGCATTACTACTGTGAGGGGACACATATTTGGCATAACTACTATGAGGGGGCACATATCTGGGCATAATTACTGTGACAGGAACAAAGGTGGGCATAACTACTATAAGGGGCCACAAGGTGGGCATTAGTACTGTGTGGTTGCACTTACGGGAAATGTCCTAGAATACCCTGCTATACATTGGCATGGCTCAGTCTTACAGGCCAACACAGCGCCCCCTGCTGGTGATTTCACAGGGGCAGTCACCATCCCTTCCTTATGTGATTATTGTTTTTTTCTCACCACAGGGATCTTGTTCTGGATCCAGTGGACATCATGTCGATACCAGCGACACCCTGGATGAGGTAGGACCAGATTTTATTAGGACTGGATGAGTGTAGCCATGCATTGGGCTTAGGGCTCTTTAACAGGAGCGGATGTCGTGCTGGTAATCCGCTGCGTGAAAGATAGCCAAGCCCAGTTCCGGACAGCAGAGACATGATTGATAATGCTCCGTGCCTCTCTGTGATCTTTTTACTACAAAATCACAGAGACATAAAGTTGTCACCGTGATTTTGTAGTAAAAAGATCACAGTCAATCATGTTACTGCTCCGTGTCTCTGCTGTCCAGAATGGGGCTTGGCACTCAGTCACGCCGCGGATTAGCCGCACGGAAAGAGCCCTTAGTAAGAAAATCTGCCGGTTCTTCGTAAAAAAATTTGCACTGTGGCCAGGGGCGTACATAGAAATCACTGGGCCCCATAGCAAGAATCTAAATTGGGCCCCCATTCCCTTTTTATAGCCCCTCCCACTACCCATTCCAGGCCTCTCTCTTTGTTCCATGAACTATGCTTGCTGCTGCGTTTTATAATTTATGCCATCAGGGCCAGATTGGGATTACAAAACAGCCCTGGCACACAAAAGAGGTATAATAGATGCAGTGTGTACAGATGTATAGTATATACAGCAGTGTATTGATATGTGAGGTACAGGGTATAATATATGCAGTGTGTACAGGTATATAGTATATACAGCAGTGTATTGATATGTGCAGTA
Organism: Bufo bufo; assembly: GCF_905171765.1. Classification (NCBI taxonomy): domain Eukaryota; kingdom Metazoa; phylum Chordata; class Amphibia; order Anura; family Bufonidae; genus Bufo; species Bufo bufo. Next base: position 244,138,513 of record NC_053394.1, on the reverse strand, counting down.
CAGGGTATATTATATGCAGTCTGTACAGATATATAGTATATACAGTAGTGTAATATGAAAGGTACGAGGTATAATAGATGCAGTGTGTACAGATATATTGTATATACAGCAGGAACTGACATTTGAGGTACGAGGTATAATAAATGCAGTCTGTACAGATATATAGTGTATATATAGCAGCTACTGACATGTGAGGTATGAGGTATAAATTACAGCTCGTACCTCACATATCAATCCACTGCTGTATATACAATATACCTGTACACACCATCTATTATACCTCGTACCTAACATATAAGTACACGGCTGTATATACTATATATCTATACACACTGCATATATTATACCTTGTATCTCACATATAAGTACACTGCTGTATATACTATATATCTATACACACTGCATACATTATACCTTGTATCTCACATATAAGTACACTGCTGTATATACTATATATCTGTACACACTGCATCTATTATACCTCGTACCTCACATATCAGTACACTGCAATATATACTATATAAAGTATCTGTACATATTGCATCTCTAATACTGTGTAATATATGCAGTGTGTATATGTATGTATGTATATATATATATATATATATATATACAGTACAGACGAAAAGTTTGGACACACCTTCTCATTCAAAGAGTTTTCTTTATTTTCATGACTATGAAGGCATCAAAACTATGAATTAACACATGTGGAATTATATACATAACAAACAAGTGTGAAACAACTGAAAATATGTCATATTCTAGGTTCTTCAAGGTAGCCACCTTTTGCTTTGATTACTACTTTGCACACTCTTGGCATTCTCTTGATGAGCTTCAAGAGGTAGTCCCCTGAAATGGTCTTCCAACAGTCTTGAAGGAGTTCCCAGAGATGCTTAGCACTTATTGGCCCTTTTGCCTTCACTCTGCGGTCCAGCTCACCCCAAACCATCTCGATTGGGTTCAGGTCCGGTGACTGTGGAGGCCAGGTCATCTGGCGCAGCACCCCATCACTCTCCTTCATGGTCAAATATCCCTTACTTTCAAAGTTTTCCCAATTTTTCGGCTGACTGACTGACCTTCATTTCTTAAAGTAATGATGGCCTCTCGTTTTTCTTTACTTAGCTGCTTTTTTCTTGCCATAATACAAATTCTAACAGTCTATTCAGTAGGACTATCAGCTGTGTATCCACCTGACTTATCCTCAACGCAACTGATGGTCCCAACCCCATTTATAAGGCAAGAAATCCCACTTATTAAACCTGACAGGGCACACCTGTGAAGTGAAAACCATTTCAGGGGACTACCTCTTGAAGCTCATCAAGAAAATGCCAAGAGTGTGCAAAGCAGTAATCAAAGCAAAAGGTGGCTACTTTGAAAAACCTAGAATATGACATATTTTCAGTTGTTTCACACTTGTTTGTTATGTATATAATTCCACATGTGTTAATTCCTAGTTTTGATGCCTTCAGTGTGAATCTACAATTTTCATAGTCATGAAAATAAAGAAAACTCTTTGAATGAGAAGGTGTGTCCAAACTTTTGGTCTGTACTGTACATACAGAGCAGTGTATTGATGTGAGACATAGAAGGTATAATACTGTAGATGCAGTGTTTATAGAAATATGTGGTCAGTTATGCATTATGGTCACTGTGTGTGAGGTACATGAGGTAGTAATGGTCACTGTAACTGTCTGAAGTATTATACATGAGTGAGCAATGAGTTAAAACAGGACATGGAGGGGGGGGTAAATGATAAAAAGTGGAGGACCTTCTCTTACCAGTCTGTATGGATCAATGCAGAGCTGATTGTGAACTTCTAATACTTGCTGTTAGGGGTTGAAGGACCTGTGATGATGTCATCACAGGTCCTGGCAGATGTACCTTTGAAACCTAGGAACTACACCATCTTTGGTGCAGTTCCTTTGCTAGATCCTGCAGGACCTGTGATGCTGAAGATGATGTCATCACAGGTCCTGCAGATGTACTGTTCTAACCTGGGAACTACACTTTACACTGTGTAGTTCCCTTACAGGACCTGTGATGACATCATCAAAGGTCCTTTAGCTTTAGAAAGATAGACAGGAGAAATGAGGGGGTGGGGCCTTTCCTCCACTGCGGGCCCCTCTTCCTCACGGGCCCCATAGCAGCTGCGTGGTCTGCCTATATGGTAGGTATGCCACCAGGCTCGGACTGGCCCACAGAAGTACAGGGGAATCCCCCGGTGGGCCCCTGAACAAGGTGGGCCCCTAGTCTCCCACCCCCTGCACAAGTGGCACATAACACATTACATTTACTGTACTACATACATATATTCAATGTACAGCACCTCAACCAGTCTATGTTCATATAAAAACTTGTTAAATTATTTATTATATTCGACTGTATGGTACAGTGGGCCCCCAAAATAAATTTTACTGGTGGGCCCTAGGTACCCCAGTCCGACACTGTATGCCACGGACTGTGGCCCATTACACTATAGTTACAACACTAGTAGGGGAGGTAGTGGGGGGGGCTTGGAGACAGGTTGAGGGGGGGCGACGGGGAGGGGGCCCCATAGATCAGTTTCCCACAGGGGCCCCATGGATTGTGTGTACGCCACTGCTACTCCCTTTTTTTTTTTTTGAGAGCACTAGATACCTGAATATATACATGTAATTACAAACATATAATATATATACACTGCGTGCAGAATTATTAGGCAAATGAGTATTTTGACCACATCATCCTCTTTATGCATGTTGTCTTACTCCAAGCTGTATAGGCTCGAAAGCCTACTACCAATTAAGCATATTAGGTGATGTGCATCTCTGTAATGAGAAGGGGTGTGGTCTAATGACATCAACACCCTATATCAGGTGTGCATAATTATTAGGCAACTTCCTTTCCTTTGGCAAAATGGGTCAAAAGAAGGACTTGACAGGCTCAGAAAAGTCAAAAATAGTGAGATATCTTGCAGAGGGATGCAGCACTCTTAAAATTGCAAAGCTTCTGAAGCGTGATCATTGAACAATCAAGCGTTTCATTCAAAATAGTCAACAGGGTCGCAAGAAGCCTGTGGAAAAACCAAGGCGCAAAATAACTGCCCATGAACTGAGAAAAGTCAAGCGTGCAGCTGCCAAGATGCCACTTGCCACCAGTTTGGCCATATTTCAGAGCTGCAACATCACTGGAGTGCCCAAAAGCACAAGGTGTGCAATACTCAGAGACATGGCCAAGGTAAGAAAGGCTGAAAGACGACCACCACTGAACAAGACACACAAGCTGAAACGTCAAGACTGGGCCAAGAAATATCTCAAGACTGATTTTTCTAAGGTTTTATGGACTGATGAAATGAGAGTGAGTCTTGATGGGCCAGATGGATGGGCACGTGGCTGGATTGGTAAAGGGCAGAGAGCTCCAGTCCGACTCAGACGCCAGCAAGGTGGAGGTGGAGTACTGGTTTGGGCTGGTATCATCAAAGATGAGCTTGTGGGGCCTTTTCGGGTTTTGGATGGAGTCAAGCTCAACTCCCAGTCCTACTGCCAGTTTCTGGAAGACACCTTCTTCAAGCAGTGGTACAGGAAGAAGTCTGCATCCTTCAAGAAAAACATGATTTTCATGCAGGACAATACTCCATCACACGCGTCCAAGTACTCCACAGCGTGGCTGGCAAGAAAGGGTATAAAAGAAGAAAATCTAATGACATGGCCTCCTTGTTCACCTGATCTGAACCCCATTGAGAACCTGTGGTCCATCATCAAATGTGAGATTTACAAGGAGGGAAAACAGTACACCTCTCTGAACAGTGTCTGGGAGGCTGTGGTTGCTGCTGCACGCAATGTTGATGGTGAACAGATCAAAACACTGACAGAATCCATGGATGGCAGGCTTTTGAGTGTCCTTGCAAAGAAAGGTGGCTATATTAGTCACTGATTTGTTTTTGTTTTGTTTTTGAATGTCAGAAAGGTATATTTGTGAATGTTGAGATGTTATATTGGTTTCACTGGTAAAAATAAATAATTGAAATGGGTATATATTTGTTTTTTGTTAAGTTGCCTAATAATTATGCACAGTAATAGTCACCTGCACACACAGATATCCCCCTAAAATAGCTAAAACTAAAAACAAACTAAAAACTACTTCCAAAAATATTCAGCTTTGATATTAATGAGTTTTTTGGGTTCATTGAGAACATGGTTGTTGTTCAATAATAAAATTAATCCTCAAAAATACAACTTGCCTAATAATTCTGCACTCCCTGTATATATAGTACAAGAAAAATGGCGGCACTGGTGGAATGAATGTGGAGAGTAGGGTGCACGTCCCAGGGGGAATAGGCTTCTTACCCCAATGTATAAATCCGGAAAAACGAGCGGCACTCCGTTAGATAAAGAAAAGTGAACCTTTAATCACCCAGGTGGTGCAACGTTTATTTGTTTGTGTATGCTCCTGGATCTATCACAATTTTAAATTTATTGCTATTTTTTATTCATTGCTATTTTTTATTGCTGGTCATTATTTTAGCTATTTTCCTGATTTTAGTTAATAAACACGTACTCCACTTGTAAGGCCCCTTTCACACGGGCGAGATTTCCGCGCGGCTGCAATGCGTGAGGTGAACGCATTGCACCCGCACTGAATCCGGACCCATTCATTTCTATGGGGCTGTGCAGATAAGCAGTGATTTTCACGCATCACTTGTGCGTTGCATGAAAATCGCAGCATGCTCCTCTTTGTGCGTTTTCCAAGCAACGCAGGCTCCATAGAAGTGAATGGGGTTGCGTGAAAATCGCAAGCATCCGCAAGCAAGTGCAGATGTGGTGCGATTTTCACGCACGGTTTCTAGGAGACGATCGGGATGGAGACCTGATCATTATTATTTTCCCTTATAATGTGGTTATAAGGGAAAATAATATCATTCTTAATACAGAATGCATAGTACAATAGGGCTGGAGGGGTTAAAAATAAAAATAAAATAATTTAACTCACCTTAATCCACTTGTTCGCCCAGCCCGGCTTCTCTTCTGTCTTCTTCTGTGCTGTGCACAGGAAAAGGACCTGTGGTGACGTCACTACGCTCAACACATGGTCCGTCACATGATCCATGACCATAGTAACAGATCACGTGATGGACCATGTGATGAGCGCAGTGACGTCATCAAAGGTCCTATTCCTCAAAGAAGAAGACAGAAGAGAAGCCGGGCTGCGCGAACAAGTGGATTAAGGTGAGTTAAATTATTTTTTATTAATTTTTAACCCCTCCAGCCCCTCCTCGCCCGTGTGAAAGGGGCCTTAGATCCTATTGTAGCCATACTGAGAGTGGGGGTTAGGGTGTAAAGTAACACCATATACAGTAAACAATGTATACCACGGTCAATAGACTAAACCAAATCCCTTTAGGGGTCTCTATCTAATATTAAAATATATATCCTTATTTTGTCATTCTTAAAACATGAATGTAATAGAAAAAAATATGTTTAAAATTGTCAGTGTGCAGCGGGGTTTTATATCTACTGAACTAGTAGCTGCTAGTAATTACCAGTGGCAACCAAGGGATCCTGTCTCCTTATTCAGTAATTATTCATCCTTTTGTATGTACTTGCAACCTTAATGTATCGCACTGACCACTGCGAGCTTCCACTCCATTAGCTGAGATTAGCTCATACTGCTATATTAACCCTATCTTCTGCCAGTAATTCCAGTCGCGGCTGTATTCTAATTCCCTATATACCTATCCACTATTCACACACCGATTCTAACTTGCCCTAAGCTGCTTCGTTAGCTACAATGAAACTCCTTGCTGCAAAACTGTCTAAAAGTTAAGCGCTACACTGTAACACCCCTCCCGACATGTTTCGGCACTGTATGACTTCATCAGGGGAAATGGGGTACTAGTAGGAGTGGAAGCACGCAGTGGTCAGGGCGATACATTAAGGTTGCAAGTACATACAAAAGGATCGACTAATGGTGTACATTGCAGTATTATACCTCAGTATCGCTGACTACACTGCCTGTGCCTGACTCTGGTGAACAGCTGATATGTGTGTAGGGCTCGCAAAGCCGGCCACACACAGATAGACTGCTGGGTTAATCGAATATAGTAAAATACCCATATCCCTGCCAGACTCAATTTTGGCACAGTACGATAATGCAATATATCTATCCTCACTAACTATTGACATCAACCTGTCTGCCACAGAAATATAAATGTAACACCTGAATAGGTGTCTATAATCACTGAATAAGAGGACAGGATCCCTTGGTTGCCGCTGGTAATTACTAGCAGCTACTAGTTCAGTAGTTATAAAACCCCGCTGCACACTGACAATTTTAAACATATTTTTTTCTATTACACTTATGTTTTAAGAATGATGAAATAAAGATATATATTTTAATATTAGATAGAGACCCCTAAAGGGATTTGGTTTGGTCTATTGACTGTGGTATACATTGATTATAATATCCCGAGGGTCCCTATGAAGGTTTAGGATTATATACCATATACAGTAGTGTTAAACAGACTCCCTCACTTGTTCACAAATAGCAAAACATGTGATAATGAAGGGCGGCATTAGCATATGAATCGCGATTTGCATCTAAATACCTTCAGTGTTTAGGGGATAAGAAAGTTATTAGAGAAGGTCCCAATTTCAAGTAATAAGATAGTTTGCTTCAAGTATGTCAGATACAAAATCAATATTATTGCATTCATCTGTTTTTTTATCCTTTAAGTGTATATTGTTTTGTATCTTGATGCAGTTTTCCATATTTATTATTTATTATTTGTTTTTCTCTGAAGTAGTGGATACAGAGTGTATTTATTAGCTATGTTCCTATAGTGGCTGAACGTTAATACAGTATTTATATTATATATAAATTTACATATAGTATAATTAGTGTAATATTGTATATTTATTCCATGATCCATATGAGGTATGGTAATTTAGATATAGTGTATTGTACAGTATAATGGACATATAAATATAGATAGATAGAAGATAGATAGATAGAAATATAGATAACCTCTGTATTAAAAATTATACAATATTACACTAATTATTCTATATGTAAATTCATATATAATATAAATATATAAAATATATTTAGATATAATAAATCAATATAGCAGCAACGCTGTATATATTGGTCTATTTTTGCCTGTAAACCTTTGGTGTATTTTAAAACTTACCCAGCGCTGCAGCTGTATTGATTACTTATTTTTGTTTTTCATGTAACAATATTATTTGTTTTAATGGTGTCAGTGTTAACATCATAATTCATATTAGGTTTCCATTGCGCAATTGTGGAGAAAGAGAGAAAGAGATCCAACATTAAGAATAGCAAGAATAGGTGTGGGAATTGTCCTGGCAGAAGGGGGAGGGGGGGTCGGGGGGGAGTGCCGTCAAGGAGGAAATGATCAAAAGGCTTTGCTAAATACAAATGTATCCATACTGTACATGTTGTTTTTCTATACTGTATTAACATTCAGCCACTATAGGAACATAGCTAATAAATACACTCTGTATCCACTACATTATATATCTGTATACTGTACACTGCTCCATTACATATCTGTATACAACACTTCATTATATATCTATACACACCGCTCTATTATATATCTGTATGCAGTAGACCGCAAAAAATCCGGTACAATGTATCACCAGGTGTTATCCAAATCTAATCCACTTGTATCACAGATCTAAAGACATAATGGAGCGGTGTATACAGATATATTATAGAGCTGCATATGCAAATATATAGTCTAATATTCTCGATGTACTGAATCATAATTGTGATCAATACATAAATATATGAATGTACAGTTAGTCCATTGTACAGTAGTTTATTATTTGTTATTTATTTTTAACCCCTCCTGCCTCTCCTCACCTATGTGAAAGGGGCCTTAGATCCTAATGTAGCCATACTGAGAGTGGGGGGTAGGGTGTAAAGTAACACTATATACAGTAATATATATTTGTACTGTATGTATTATTTTTTTTTTATTTAATTAGGCGATTAGGCTATCTTTCTATGTTTTATTTTTTTATTTTATTTTAAAATTTTTAATCATTGGGAGTATGTTATCCCACAGTGCTATTTGTTAAATAAACTTAGATGCAAGACCAGCAGAAGGTGTGCACATCAAAAAGTTTTACTTTTAGATCGATAAATAGATAGATAGCTTAATAATATCATACTTGGTTTGGATTGCACCAGTATGATATTAATAAGCGCTATAGCTGGGTTATATTACTGCCTGTGTAATTTTAACATATTCTTATATGTACTGAACATATTTTTTTAATAAAAAAAATACATACAGTACAAATATGTTTTCTATACCATAGATATCAATATCCTCTGTAGTAGCATGCCCTTTGTACAGGAGTTTCCTTGGTGAACAATGAATAGGAAATTTGGGGGATGGGTGCGCGCATTGTACGGCAACTGGGTTATTGGAAAATCAATGCCACAGTCTTTGTACTCCTTCCTCCTCTTTTCTACCTACCTATCTATCTATGTACATTATACTGTACTAAACACTATATCTAATTCACACTTTTATTAGTCTTGTAATCTCCAGTGTACTGTATATACTATCTGATAAATAATGTTGATTTATTGATATCTATGGTATAGAAAACATATTTGTACTGTATGTATTTTTTTTATTTAAAAAATATGTTCAGTACATATAAAAATATGTTAAAATTACACAGGCAGTAATATAACCCAGCTATAGCGCTTATTAATATCATACTGGTGCAATCCAAACCAAGTATGATATTATTAAGCTATCTACCGTATTTATCGATCTAAAAGTAAAACTTTTTGGTGTGCACACCCTCTGCTGGTCTTGCATCTAAGTTTATTTAACAAATAGCACCAGAGTCAGGCGCAGGCAGTGTAGTCAGCGATACTGAGGTATAATACTGCAATGTACACCATTAGTCGATCCTTTTGTATGTACTTGCAACCTTAATGTATCACACTGACCACTGCGTGCTTCCACTCCATTAGCTGAGATTAGCTTATACTGCTATATTAACCCTATCTTCTGAAAGTAATTCCAGTCGCGGCTGTTTACTAATTCCCTATATACCTATCCACTATTCACACACCAATTCTAACTTGCCCTAAGCTGCTTCGTTAGCTACAATGAAACTCCTTGCTGCAAAACTGTCTAAAAGTTAAGCCCTACACTGTAACACCCCTCCCGACATGTTTCGCCACTGTGTGGCTTCGTCAGGGGAAGTTGGGTACTAGTAGGAGTGGAAGCACGCAGTGGTCAGTGCGATACATTAAGGTAGTCACATGCCCTCCTTAGTATTCTCTGAATGGAACCGGATAGCGATATTAACTTTAACTCAACACCGCCATCTACTGCCATTGGTGTGTATTTATAGACTGGAGGAGATAAAATTGCGTTTAGTTAGTAACTAATTGCGAAATAAGGGAGCGGTAGCGATGACACATCTGTACACTGACTATCTCTCACTAACTATCTGTATGATATATAAGCTATCTAACTATCTATCTAATGTAGTGTGAAAAGCACAGAGCACAGCAATGACACTTCTGTCTCTCTCAGAACTGCAAAAAACTGTAGAAATGGCTGCTGGGAAGGTTCGTATATAGTAAGGGGTAGACAGCTTTCCTATTGGTTGCTAGGGATGTTGCTAAGCTCAGATAAAGACATTGCAGCCTTCTCATTGGCCCACAAGCAAGAATGGAGGTTACTAATGAAAAGAAATCTAGAACATTCAAAATTATGAATATATATCACTAGGTCACATGTGTTATGCTTTTTCATATTGAGGGTAAATGTTGTTTAACCCCTGAAGGACCCGCGCCGTACATGTATGGCGCAGATGTCCCTAGCTTAAAGGGAACCTGTCATCAACTTTATGCACACTGTACTTAGGGCAGTATAAAATAGTGACAGAAATGCTGATTTCAGCGGTGTGTCACACATCAGCTAAAAGTACAGTACAGACCAAAAGTTTGGACACACCTTCTCATTCAAAGAGTTTTCTTTATTTTCATGACTATGAAGGCATCAAAACTATGAATTAACACATGTGGAATTATATACATAACAAATAAGTGTGAAACAACTGAAAATATGTCATATTCTAGGTTCTTCAAAGTAGCCACCTTTTGCTTTGATTACTGCTTTGCACACTCTTGGCATTCTCTTGATGAGCTTCAAGAGGTAGTTACCTGAAATGGTCTTCCAACAGTCTTGAAGGAGTTCCCAGAGATGCTTAGCACTTGTTGGCCCTTTTGCCTTAACTCTGCGGTCCAGCTCACCCCAAACCATCTCGATTGGGTTCAGGTCCGGTGACTGTGGAGGCCAGGTCATCTGGCGCAGCACCCCATCACTCTCCTTCATGGTCAAATAGCCCTTACTTTCAAAGTTTTCCCAATTTTTCGGCTGACTGACTGACCTTCATTTCTTAAAGTAATGATGGCCACTCGTTTTTCTTTACTTAGCTGCTTTTTTCTTGCCATAATACAAATTCTAACAGTCTATTCAGTAGGACTATCAGCTGTGTATCCACCTGACTTCTCCTCAACGCAACTGATGGTCCCAACCCCATTTATAAGGCAAGAAATCCCACTTATTAAACCTGACAGGGCACACCTGTGAAGTGAAAACCATTTCAGGGGACTACCTCTTGAAGCTCATCAAGAGACTGCCAAGAGTGTGCAAAGCAGTAATCAAAGCAAAAGGTGGCTACTTTGAAGAACCTAGAATATGACATATTTTCAGTTGTTTCACACTTGTTTGTTATGTATATAATTCCACATGTGTTAATTCCTAGTTTTGATGCCTTCAGTGTGAATCTACAATTTTTATAGTCATGAAAATAAAGAAAACTCTTTGAATGAGAAGGTGTGTCCAAACTTTTGGTCTGTACTGTAAGTGGTTGCCAAAAACCAACATCATAATCATTGCAGCCCAGGCCTTGAAAAGAGTCAAATCTACCTGCTCTCCCCATCCATCTGCTGATGATTGGCAATTCTCTACTAGAGAGAAAGGAAGAAAGCTAGGTAGAAGACTGTCAGTGATCAGCAGATGAGCAGGGAGAGCAGGAATTCATAAATAACCATGAGACTCTTCTGAGGTAGATTTGTCTCTTTCCAAGGCCTGTGTTGCAATGATTATTATGCTGGTTCTCGGCAACCACTTACTTTTAGCTGATGTGTGACACACCGCTGAAATCAGCATTTCTGTCACTACTTTATACTGCCCTCAGTACGGTCAGCATAAAGTTGATGAAAGGTTCCCTTTAAGGACCAGCGCCTTTACATGTACGGCGCAGTGATCGGGCAGGTGCAGGAGATGCACCCGCCTGATCCGCGGCATAGGTCCAGCAGTCACTGATAGCCGGACTCCTGTTGCATGCGCCGGCATTGGTGAAATCACCAGTTCCGACACATTAACCCTTGATGTGCCGCGGTCAGCACTGACCGCAGCACGTGCGATGTCCATGCGTGGATCGGGGCAGCCAACGGGTCCTCGTGCTGCTGTGACGGGGACCCGATGGCGATGCCATACTTAGGCATCGTGGCTGCCTTCTGTGACAGCCTGTGAGATCCAGCGCCCTGGATCTCACAGGCAGGAAGCTGTAAGTGTATTACATTCAGTAAAACATTTACAGCCAATGCTTTACAATACATAAGAATTGTAAAGCATTGTAAAGAGGATCAGACCACCAAAAGTCAGACCCCCAGAGTAAGACAAAAGAATAAAGTGCAAAAAAAATAAAAATAAAAAAGTTTTACAAAAAAAGTTTCAAGTAAAAAAAAGCGTCCTTTTCCCAAAATAAAGTAAAAATAAAATTTTAAAAAATAGGGGGAAAAAGAAAATTAGACATATTTGGTATTGCCGCATCCGTATCGACTGGCTCTATAAAAATATCACATGACCAAATCCCTCAGATGAACACCGTAAAAAATAAAAATAAAAACTGTGCTAAAAAAACATTTTTTTTGTCACCTTACAACACTAAAAGTGCAACACCAAGCGATCAAAAAGGTGTATGCCCCCCAAAATAGTACCAATTTAACCGTAACCTCATCCCTCAAAAAATTAGCCCCTACCTAAGACAATCACACAAAAAATAAAAAAAATATATGGCTCTCAGAATATGGGGATATGGAGACACTAAAACATCATTTTTTTGGTTTAAAAAATGCTGTTATTGTGTAAAACTTAGGTAAATAAAGTATAGATATTAGGTATTGCCGCCTCCGTAAGAACCTGCTGCATAAAAATATCACATGACCTAACACCTCAGGGGATCACCATAAAAAATAAAAATAAAAACGGTGTCATAAAAGCCATTTTTTTTGTCACCTTACATTACAAAAAGCGTAATAGCAAGCGATTAAAAAGTCATATGCATCCCAAAACAGTGGCAATCAAACCGTCATCTCATCCCGCAAAAATGATATCCTACCTAAAACAATCGCCCAGAAAATAAATAAAAATATGGCTCTCAGACTATGGAGACACTAAAATTATTATTTTTTTGTTTCAAAAATATTATTGTGTAAAACTTAAATAAATAAAATCGGGTCTTCAAATGTGACATGGCAGCTTAAAATTATCCCAGTGAAATCTGACTTTCAAAAACTTTCCTTCTGCGCCCTGCTGTGTGCCCGTACAGCAGTTTACAACCACATATTGGGTGTTTCTGTAAACTACAGATTCAGGGCAATAAATATTGAGTTTTGTTTGGCTGTTAACCCTTGCTTTGTTACTGGAAAAATGGATTAAAATGGAAAATCTGCCAAAAAAGTGAAATTCTGAAATTTCATCTGCATTTTCCATTAAAAGGGTTAACAATATTAGTAAAATCAGTATTGAATACCTTGACGGTTGTAGTTTCTAAAATGGGGTCATTTTTGTGTGGTTTCTATTATGTAATCCTCACAAAGTGACTTGAGATCTGAACTCGTCTTTAAAAAGTGGGTTTTGGAAATTATCAGAAAAAATTCAAGATTTGCTTCTAAACCTCTAAGCCTTCTAATGTCCCCAAAAAATTAAATGTCATTCACAAAATTATCCAAACATGAAGTAGACATATGGGAAATGTAAAGTAATAACTATTTTTGAGGTATTACTATCTATTATAAAAGTAGAGAAATAGAAATTTGGAAATGGCTTGGATAAGTAAAAGTTTTTTAAAATTATCACCACATAAAGTGACACATGTCAGATTTGCAAAAAATAGCCTGGTCCTTAAGGTGATATATGGCAGGGTCCTTAAGGGGTCAAACACACATGGTGTTATGGGAAGAAAATAGTGGCTTGTTGGGAGACCAAGCATCTAAAAGTATGCCTAAGGCTACTTTCACACCTGTGTTAGGTGCGGATCCATCTGGTATGGATCCGCACCTATAATGCAAACGCTTGTATCCGTTCAGAACGGATCCGTTTGCATTATTCTTTAAAAAAAATTCTAAGTCAAAACGGATCCGTCCTGACTTACATTGAAAGTCAATGGGGGACGGATCCATTTTCAATTGCACTATATTGTGTCAGTGAAAACGGATCCGTCCCCATTGACTTACATTGTAAGTCAGAACGGATCAGTTTGGCTCCGCATCGCCAGGCGGACACCAAAATGCTGCAAGCAGCGTTTTAGTGTCCGCATCCAGAGTGGAATGGATGCGGAACGGAGCCAAACTGATGCATTCTGAACGGATCCTTATCTATTCAGAATGCTGAACTGATCTGTTTAGAACCGTTTGTGAGATCTCTGAAACGGATCTCACAAACGGAATTCAAAACGCCAGTGTGAAAGTAGCCTTAACTAGGTAAGAATGCCTGCCCATATGACATGGATGTGCCAAGAGTGCCATCACACCAGCCGGGCAAAAGCCCAATTTTTTATTTTTATTTAGATGAAGGTCCTGAACATTTGTGGACCGACAAGTAAAAATGAAGTAAGTTATCAGAAATGTGATTCGGCTGCTTCACCAAAGTTCACAAAGAAATTTGATTTGTTACAAATTACTTTGTCACAAATCGCATTCTATTGTATGTAGCGGGCACAATGAAAGAGAACTGCGATTGCGCTGCTCCTCATCATTGAGCCCCTCAGATGCAGCATTGAATACTGATCGTGACATCTGACAGTCACATTGACACATTGAGGCCCTTCAGGGGTTAATCAAGGGTTGAAAAAATCATACTCGCCACATTTATTTGCTCGTGGAGAAGGTGTTACAGCCATCTTGATTGAATAAAACGTGCCAAATCTCCCGCACTGATGTCATCATATCATCAATCTGGGTGGACATGATGACATCATCACCAGTGTTGAGCGAATCGAGCGATTTGGTTAAACATTTCAATTTCAGTGCTGTCTCCATACAGTATTAAAATGTATTGCCTCTGTGGAGGCGAAATTTATTTTAGCCATAGTTGCGCAAGACTTTGATGAATGAATTTGGTATTCACTTCTGCGTCTTTAAAAACATTTCAAAACAGCAATCCGAAGTCGTGTTTGGTACTGAAGTGCCAACCAGTACCAAACCCAACTGTGGATTGCTAATTTTAAATGTTTTTAGAGATGCAGAAATGAATACCGAATTCATACACCAAAGTCTTGTGTGACTTCGGCTGAAACTAAGTTTGACTACATGGAGGCAAGATATTTTAATGCTGTACAGAGACAGTTCTCCGTACAGCATTCAATCAACATCTTTGAACAAATTGACTTCAAAGTGCCAGTAAATTCGGCTTCGTGTAAAATCTAAATTTTCCGGAAATTCGGATTGAAGTCAATTCGTTTAACTTTGATTCGCTCAACACTACTGGAGAGTCAAATTCTCCATATACTGTACGAGTGGTACTCTTGTCTGCATAGCCATCAGTCAAACCACACTGCTCGGGCCAGAGCCCAGAAAAATTTAATATAGGCAAACGCGCATAAGTGCTTCACATTTGCGTACCGACAAGTCAAATTTTCCATATAGCAGCAGTAGTCTTGGTTGTCTGGCCAAGAGTCCCAGCACATTTCTACACCCAATAAGATTTTTATTTAGGCAAAGGCAGAGAAGTATGCCACATTTGTGGACCCACAATTCAAATTTGCCATATTGGAGTAGTACTCCTGACTGCATATCCAAGAGTCCCAGCACAACTTTTGGACCACACCTCAGAAAAATCTAATCTATGTGAAGGTGTGGAAATACACTACATTTACCACAGTTAAAGAGGTTGTCAGAGTTATTTTTATTGCTGACCTATCCTCAGGCAACCTGCTTGCCATTGTAACCGCAACATTAAGCAGGTGTAATTAGACCTAAGCCGTCCCATTCACTTCAATGGGATTGCTCGTACACACTTGAATAGTTGAAATTACAGATGCTAACTGTTGCAATGATGAGCAGGTAAACAATAAAGAGAAGGCAGCACTGGCACGGTGCAGGCTTTCTCTTGAACTAGCTGATCGTCGGGGATGCCTGATGTCAAACCCCCACAGATCTGATATTGATAACCTATCCTGAGGATAGCAATACCCTAAATCTGTTTTATAGTGTCCGTCAAAGCATAGTTTTTGTTCTGGGTTGAAATTAAATTCCCAAAATAGCAATACCCTAAATCAGTGGTTTCTGCTGTTGCAGGCCAAGTTTAAATCTGTCCGTAAGGCCTCATGCACATGACCGTTGTGTGCATCCGTGGCCGTTGCGCCGTTTTCCGTTTTCTTTCGCGGACCCATTGACTTTCAATAGGTCCGTGGAAAAATCGGAAAATGCACCGTTTTGCAGCCGCATCCGTGATCCGTGTTTCCTGGCCATCAAAAAAAATATGAACTGTCCTATTTTTTTGATGGACAACGGTTCACGGACCCATTCAAGTCAATGGGTCCGTGAAAGAACACAGATGCACAAGATTGGCATCCGCGTCCGTGATCCGTGGCCGTAGGTTACTTTCATGCAGACGGATCCGAAGATCCGTCTGCATAAAAGCTTTTTCAGATATGAGTTTTCACTTCGTGAAAACTCATATCCAACAGTATATTCTAACACAGAGGCGTTCCTATAGTGATGGGGACGCTTCTAGTTAGAATATACTACGAACTGTGTACATGACTGCCCCCTACTGCCTGGCAGCACCCAATCTCTTACAGGGGGCTGTGATCCGCACAATTAACCCCTCAGGTGCTGCACCTAAAGGGTTAATTGTGCATATCATAGCCCCCTGTAAGAGATCAGGGGCTGCCAGGCATCAGGGGGCAGACCCCCCTCCCTCCCCAGTTTTAATTTCATTGGTGGCCAGTGCGGCCCCCCGGCCCCCCTCCCTCTATTGTATTACTATCATTGGTGGCCAGTGCGGCTCCCCCCGGCCCCCCTCCCTCTATTGTATTAATATCATTGGTGGCCAGTGCGGCCCCCCACCCCCCCTCCCTCCCTTTATTGTATTATCATTGGTAGCCAGTGTGCGGCCCCCCCTCCCTCCCTCTATTGTATTATCATTGGTGGCCAGTGTGTGCCCCCCCCCCCCGATCATTGGTGGCAGCGGAGAGTTCCGATCGGAGTCCTAGTTTAATCGCTGGGGCTCCGATCGGTAACCATGGCAACCAGGATGCTACTGCAGTCTTGGTTGCCATGGTTACTTAGCAATATTAGAAGCATCATACTTACCTGCTGCGCTGTCTGTGACTAGCCGGGAGCTCCTCCTACTGGTAAGTGACAGATCATTAAGCAATGCGCCGCACAGACCTGTCACTTACCAGTAGGAGGAGCTCCCGGCCGGTCACAGACAGCGCAGCAGGTAAGTATGATGCTTCTAATATTGCTAAGTAACAATGGCAACCAGGACTGCAGTAGCGTCCTGGTTGCCATGGTTACCGATCGGAGCCCCAGCGATTAAACTGGGACTCCGATCGGAACTCTCCGCTGCCACCAATGATCGGGGGGGGGGGGGGAGGGGAGGCCGCACACTGGCCACCAATGAAAATAATACAATAGAGGGAGGGGGGGGAGGGGGTGCCGCACACTGGCCACCAATGATAATACAATAGAGTGAGTGATGGGGGCTGGGGGGGCGCACACTGGCCACCAATGATAATACAATAAAGGGAGGGAGGGGGGTGGGGGGGCCGCAGACTGTGCCACCAATGATATTCAAACTGGGGAGGAAGGGGGGTCTGCTCCCTGCTGCCTGGCAGCCCCTGATCTCTTACAGGGGGCCATGATACGCACAATTAACCCCTTCAGGTGCAGCACCTGAGGGGTTAATTGTGCTGATCACAGCCCCCTGTAAGAGATTGGGTGCTGCCAGGTAGCAGGGGGCAGTCATGTACACAGTTCGTAGTATATTCTAACTTGAAGCTTCCCCATCACTATGGGAACGCCTCTGTTAGAATATACTGTCGGATATGAGTTTCACGATCTAACTCAAATCCGATGGTATATTCTAACATAGAGGCGTTCCCATGGTGATGGGGACGCTTCAAGTTAAAATATACCATCGGATTGGAGAAAACTCCAATCCTATGGTATAAAAGGGACTCCTGACTTTACATTGAAAGTCAATGGGGAACGGATTCATTTGCAATTGCACCATATTGTGTCAACGTCAAACGGATCCGTCCCCATTGACTTGGATTGTAAGTCAGGACGGTAAGAAAGACCCACGGACGAAAAAACAGTCACGGATCACGGACCAACGAAACCCCGTTTTGCGGACCGTGAAAAAATACTGTCGTGTGCATGAGGCCTAAAAAGGTATATTACACTCAGCGTGCATCTCCAATTGTATTTTTTCCCGTAAATGGTATATTACACAAACTGTTAAATTGCAATTGCTGAAAGCATAAGACTTTAAATTTGCACGCACTATTGTGCATCTCAGAGTATATTACATTCAAGGTGCAAATTCAAGTGCTGATAGGGTCATCCTCAATAACTTCACACGCTACCGTGCATCTCCAAGTCTAATTCTGTCCGTAAAAGGAAACCTTTCATCCAGGGCCTAAATACTAGGCCTACAATTGATATTCAGCTAAATCTGTGGTTACTGCTGTGCCTGTATTAGTGTAATACGGTACATAAATAGATAGCCAGATAGTGTTAGGTGCCTGTAAAAAAAAGGCCTGAATTTGAATTCAATACATTGGGCCAAATAATTTTTTTCTTATTGTGGTGAACGGTAACAATGAGGAAAACATCTAGTAAGGGACGCGGACACGGACATGGTCGTGGTGGTGTTAGTGGACCCTCTGGTGCTGGGAGAGGACGTGGCCGTTCTGCCACAGCCACACGTCCTAGTGAACCAACTACCTCAGGTCCCAGTAGCCGCCAGAATTTACAGCGATATATGGTGGGGCCCAATGCCGTTCTAAGGATGGTAAGGCCTGAGCAGGTACAGGCATTAGTCAATTGGGTGGCCGACAGTGGATCCAGCACGTTCACATTATCTCCCACCCAGTCTTCTGCAGAAAGCGCACAGATGGCGCATGAAAACCAAGCCCATCAGTCTGTCACATCACCCCCATGCATATCAGGGAAACTGTCTGAGCCTCAAGTTATGCAGCAGTCTCTTATGCTGTTTGAAGACTCTGCTGCCAGGGTTTCCCAAGGGCATCCACCTAGCCCAGTGGTCGGCAAGCCGCGGCTCGCGAGCCACATGCGGCTCTTTACACACTTTAATGCGGCTCTTCTGCAGGGCTCCAGATGCCATTAGCGACTGGACCCGCCGCCGCAGCTCTGCTCAATACATCGGCGCGGCACAGGAGATGATCGTTCTCAGCAGCGCAGGAGTCTCTCCCTCCCCCCTGTGCTGCTGCTGTCCCCGCCGCTGCCAATAAGAAGAGACAGGAGGAGGAGGGGCTGTGGCCACTGCGCCACCAATGAAGAAAACTGACCTGTTAATACAAATACAGGAGGCGGGTGCCGGAATCAAATAGCCGGCACCCGACCTCTGTGACAGGGAGCTGCGATCCGCTGCAGTTGAGTTAACCCTTCAGGTGCGGTACCTGAGGGGTTAATTGTAGCTGATCGCAGCTCCCTGTCACAAAGGTCGGGTGCCGGCTATTTGATTCCGGCACCCGCCTCCTGTATTTGTATAAGAAACGTTGGTGGCACAGTGCCCCCCCCCCCAGTATAATAAACGTTGGTGGCACAGTGCGCCCCCCCCCCCAGTATAATAAACGTTGGTGGCACAGTGGGAAGTGCCAATGAGGGTTAAAAATAATAAAAGAAAATTAACTCACCTCCTCCAGTTGATCAGGTAGCTGCCGGTCTCCTGTTCTTACTTCTTTCTAGTTTCTTCAGGACCTGTGGTGACGTCACTGAGCTCATCACATGGCCCATTACCATGGTGATGGATCATGTGATGAGCACAGTGATGTCACCACAGGTCCTGCGTCCTGAAGAAACTAGAAAGAAGTAAGAACAGGAGACGATCAATTGGAGGAGGTGAGTTAATTATTTTTTTATTTTTTAACCCTCATTGGCACTGCCCACTGCGCCACCAATGTTTATTATATTGAGGGGGGGCGCACTGCGCCACCAATGTTTATTATATTGGGGTGATGGGGGGGCGCACTGCGCCACCAATGTTTATTATACTGGGGTGTTGGGGGGGCGCACTGCGCCACCAATGTTTATTATATTGGGGTGATGGGGGGGCGCACTGCGCCACCAATGTTTATTATATTGAGGGGGGGCGCACTGCGCCACCAATGTTTATTATATTGGGGTGATGGGGGGGGGGCGCACTGCGCCACCAATGTTTATTATATTGAGGGGGGCGCACTGCACCACCAATGTTTATTATATTGGGGTGATGGGGGGGCGCACAGCGCCACCAATGTTTATTATATTGACCTTGTACTAAGCATTCTGTATTCAGAATGCTATTATTTTCCCTTATAACCATGTTATAAGGGAAAATAATACAGTGAATAGACTTTCATCCTAGGAACCATGCGTGAAAATCGCACTTGCTTGCGATTTTCACACAGCCCCATTAACTTCTATGGGGCCTGCGTTGCGCGAAAAACGCACGACAGAGCATGCTGCGATTTTCACGCAACGCACAAGTGATGTGTGAAAATCACCGCTCATGTGCACAGCCCCATAGAAGTGAATGGGTCCGGATTTAGTGCGGGTGCATTCCAGTATTTTGAATGCCGGATCCAGCACTAATACATTCCTATGGGGAAAAATGCCGGAGCCGGCATTCAGGCAAATCTTCATTTTTTTTCGCCGGAGATAAAACCGTAGCATGCTACGGTTTTATCTTTTGCCTGATCAGTCAAAATGACTGAACTGAAGACATCCTGATGCATCCTGAACGGATTACTCTCCATTCAGAATGCATGGGGATAAAACTGATCAGTTATTTTCCGGTATAGAGCCCCTGTGACGGAACTCAGTGCCGGAAATGAAAAACGCTAGTGTGAAAGTACTTTAAAATATTAAGTTTAAATCCCCCCTTTCCCAATTTTACATATAAAATATATAAACAATAAATAAATAAACATATTACATAGCCTTTTTAGTCACCTTGTCACCCCAAAAAATAGCATAGGACTGTTCTATTATGGGCCGAATGTTTCATAAAATGCGAAATGCACGCGGCTTTTTTTGTTGTTTTTTTTTTTTTGCACGGTATTGAGTATCACAATACTTTTTTATGGTGACGAAAGCGATTCAAAATTTTGGTTTCAAAACAATCCTACGCCGATCTGATCGGCGTAGCGTTGTCACGATACCAAAATTTTGATTCAGTTTCGATTTGGCGACTAAAAATTTGATTTGGCTCCTAAATTTTTCAGTTCAGGAGCCAATGGCTACTTGGAATTTTTTTTTAGTCTGGAGCACTGTTCTGTGTGCCGGGCGCCCGCTCCCCTCCCTCCTCTCGGGGGCGGCAGCCTGCGGCTGTCCTGCCTACATGTGTGCCGTGCGGCGCTCAGGCCAAAGGAGGCGTCACTGACTGTCAGTGGGGCCGCGGCGGAGGGAGGCGAGGAGGCGGAGCTGCTCTGTCTGCTGTGGCCTGTAAAAACTGCCCCTCCAGGCTGGCAGCAGAAGAACACAGTCACAGAGTAACACTGAGGCACGACTTGTTGGAACTTGGCCGACCCTGCTGGACTCTAGTCTGGACTCTGGAGAAGACACCTTAAGGCAGAGCCAGCTGAGATTGGAGCCAGGACCAGACCGACCCCACTCCAGCCAGACCCCAGTGATATATCAGGTACCGACTTCAACATTGTCCCTCATCATGTCACCCCCCCGATGGTGCAGACTCCAACATTGTCCCCCATTAGGGAGCATAATGGATGGGGGCTGACGGCTGTCATGGGGGGCATGATGGCTGACATGGGAGTAATGATGGATGGGTGCTGACGGCTGACATGGGCATGATGGATGGGGTGCTGACGGCTGACATGGGCATGATGGATGGGGTGCTGACATGGGGGGCTGACGGCTGACATAAGGTCATGATGGCTGACATGGGGGGCATGATGGATGGGGGCTGACGGCTGACATGGACATGATGGATGGAGTGCTGACATGGGGGGCTGATGGCTGACATGGGGTGCTGACGGCTGACATAGGGGCATGACGGCTGACATGGGGGGCATGATGGATGGGGGCTGACAGCTGACATGGGCATGATGGATGGGGTGCTGACGGCTGACATGGGGGGCATGATGGCTGACATGGGGGGCTGATGGCTGACATGGGGGGTAATGATGGATGGGGGCTGACATGGGCATGATGGGGTGCTGACGGCTGACATGGGCATGATGGATGGGGTGCTGACGGCTGACATGGGCATGATGGATGGGGTGCTGACGGCTGACATGGGCATGATGGATGGGGTGCTGACGGCTGACATGGGGGGCATGATGGCTGACATGGGGGGCTGATGGCTGACATGGGGGGTAATGATGGATGGGGGCTGACATGGGCATGATGGGGTGCTGACGGCTGACATGGGCATGATGGATGGGGTGCTGACGGCTGACATGGGCATGATGGATGGGGTGCTGACGGCTGACATGGGCATGATGGATGGGGTGCTGACATGGGGTGCTGACGGCTGACATAAGGTCATGATGGCTGACATGGGGGGCATGATAGATGGGGGCTGACGGCTGACATGGACATGATGGATGGAGTGCTGACATGGGGGGCTGATGGCTGACGGCTGACATGGGGTGCTGACGGCTGACATAGGGGCATGACGGCTGACATAGGGGCATGACGGCTGACATGGGGGGCATGATGGATGGGGGCTGACAGCTGACATGGGCATGATGGATGGGGTGCTGACGGCTGACATGGGGGGCATGATGGCTGACATGGGGGGCTGATGGCTGACATGGGGGGGAATGATGGATGGGGGCTGACATGGGCATGATGGGGTGCTGACGGCTGACATGGGCATGATGGATGGGGTGCTGACGGCTGACATGGGCATGATGGATGGGGTGCTGACGGCTGACATGGGCATGATGGATGGGGTGCTGACATGGGGGGCTGACGGCTGACATAGGGGCATGACGGCTGACATGGGGGCATGATGGATGGGGGCTGACGGCTGACATGGGCATGATGGATGGGGTGCTGACTGCTGATATAGGGGGCTGATCTGAGGTATGATTAACATTGGGGGTCTGATTGGTGGTCTGACCTGAGGTATAATGGAAAATATTGTTTCTTATTATACTCCTCTAAAACCTATGTGCATCTTATAGGGCGAAAAGTACAGTCCTCAAACCAGATCGAAGATATCAGGACCACACAGAGGAGAAGCCAGCTGCTGCAGACAGAACCAGGACCAGGTGAGCTGCGGGCGGGGCGGGGGGAGAAGGGGGTCACCGAGATGTAGCTTCGCTTGTGTTGCCAAAAAATCCTTGCACAGGCTCTGGTCACGTCCACGTGACAGGGCCGGTGCGAAGAGTCCCACAGTACCCGACCTATGTGGATACTTGCATGCACAATATTCTCAATAAAAACTTATTGAAACTAAAAACAGTGTACCATCCTATGTATTTTCGGTTTTAAAAATGTGGCTCTCAAAATAAATTTCAATCGTGGTTTTGGCGAGATTTGGCTCAGTTGAAAAAAAAGGTTGCCCACCACTGACCTAGCCCTTCCCCAGCGGTGGAAGACATAGAGTGCACTGACGCACAACCACTTATGTTTCCTGATGATGAGGACATGGGAATACCACCTCAGCACGTCTCTGATGATGATGAAACACAGGTGCCAACTGCTGCGTCTTTCTGCAGTGTGCAGACTAAACAGGAGGTCAGGGAGGAAGACTGGGTGGAAGACGATGCAGGGGCCGATGAGGTCCTAGACCCAGTGGCGTAGGGATCGCAATAGCAGTGGCTATGGGGCCCTACGCCACTGGGGGCCCGTCCGGACCGCATTCAGTTTTTTTTTATTTTTATTAACACACACAGACACTACACACAGGCAGCGGCGTAACTACAGGGGGAAGCAGCTGCTTCGGGGCCCGGCGCCCCGGCAGCGTGTGTGACAGTTTATTTTCAAGTTAGTTAAATATCGATTCTTGTCTTAATGTTCAGGGCCCCTTCACAGCAGCAGCGGCTGACCAGGCCCCCTCGCTAATGTGATGTAATCTTACTGTATCCTAAAGTCTCCTGATGTGTCTGGGATTCACAGGAAGAGGCTGCATCGCATCGCTGACATGGAGGTAAGATATATATATTTTTTACCCGACTGTTACTGCCATGGGGGGAGCGTGGGGCACTTGATACTGGCACATGGGGGGAGGGGAGTTGGCCCCTGATACTGGCACCTGGGGGGGGGGGGGGTGGCACCTGATACCGGCACATGGGGGGGAGAGAGGCACCTGATTCTGGCACATGGGGGGGGGGGGGGGTTGGCACCTGATACCGGCACATGGGGGGGAGAGAGGCACCTGATTCTGGCACATGGGGGGGGGGAGGGGTTGGCTCCTGATACTGGCACCTGGGGGGGAGGGGGGGTTGGCACCTGATACTGGCTCATGGGGGGGGGGGGGGGGAGGCATTTGATACTGGCACTTTTTTTGTGGGGGGGAAATGGCACTATGATACTGGGACATGGGGGGGAGGAGAGAGGCACTTGATACTGACACTTGGGGGGGAGGGGGGTTGGCACCTGATACTGGCACATGGGGGGGAGAGAGGCACCTGATACTGGCACATGGGGGGGAGAGGGGTTGGCACCTGATACTGGCACATGGGGGGGAGGGAGAGAGGCACTTGATACTGGCACTTTTTTTGTGGGGGAAGGAGATGGCACTATGATACTGGGACATGGGGGGGAGGAGAGAGGCACTTGATACTGGCATGTGGAGGGGGGGGTTGGCACTTGATACTGGCAAATGGGTGGGTTTGGCACTATTATACTGGCACATGGGGGGGAGAGAGGCACTTGATACTGGCACTTTTTTTTGGGGGGGAGATGGCACTATGATACTGGGACATGGGGGGAAGAGAGAGGCACTTGATACTGGCACATGGGGAGGTTTGGCACTATGATACTGGCACATGGGGGGTAGGAAGGAGAGAGGCACTTGATACTGGCACATTGGGGGGGAGATGGCACTATGATACTAGGACATGTGGGGGGGAGGAGAGAGGCACTTGATACTGGCACATGATGGGGGGGGGCATCTATGGGGAAACTTACTGGCACATTATTGGTGGGCATTATGGGGGACAGTAGGCCGGCAGCCTATCAGAGGCCGGACACTGAGGGGCATCTACTGGGGCATTTTATACTGGTACATTATGGGGGGCACTAGCAGGAAGGGGGAGAGGAGAACTATGGGGGAATTTACTGGGGGTACTATATAGGGGTATTTTATACTGGGACATTATGGGGGCACTATGGGGGCACTATGGGGACATTAGCTCAACTGGGGGCATTACAAGGGGGTATTTTGCACTGTCACATTATAAGGAGAATTATTACTACTGGGGGGGGGGCATTATAGTTGGCTTTATTACTCCCCCATGGTATGACCCCCTAGTAGCAGCACCAGCCTCCCCCTGCTCTGCTATCCCTCTGCCCCTTCTTCAAATCCTTATTATGAAATCTTTCTCATTAGGATAAAGCACAACATCAGCTCCGCCGAGCCCCCGGCCAAGTGTTGAAGTGGTGTCCGAGATCCCCAAGGGTCAAGTAACTGTAAGTTTTCATATGAAATATGTTTATGTTATACACATATAGCATCCACTGTGCCACACAATATACAGTATACCGCTACACTGTGCCAAAGGAGTGGGGTTTACACAGGAGGAGGAGGGAGGTGCGAAGCGCGCTGGAGGGGCCCTTACAAATATTTGCCTAGACTCCACATGGAATGAAGGTTGTGCCACTGACTTTCAGAGTTCAGAGGAAGAGGCAGTGGTGAGACCGAGCCAACAGGGTAGCAAAAGAGGGAGCAGTGGGCAAAAGCAGAACATCCACCGCCAAGAGAGTTTGCCAGCTACTGGCCACCGCCACCTGGGACCGAGCACCCTAAAGGCAGCTTCAAGGAGTTCCCTGGCGTGGCAGTTCTTCAAACAATGTGCTGACGACAAGACCCGAGTGGTTTGCACGCTGTGCCATCAGAGCCTGAAGCGAGGTATTAACGTTCTGAACCTTAGCACAACCTGCATGACCAGGCATCTGCATGCAAAGCATGAACTGCAGTGGAGTAAACACATTAAAAACAAGGAACTCACTCAGGCTCCCCCTGCTACCTCTTCTGCTGCTGCCTCGGCCTCTTCCTCCGCCTCTGGAGGAATGTTGGCACCTACCGCCCAGCAAACAGAGGATGTACCACCAACACCGCCAACTCTGTCACCAAGCATCTCCACCATGTCACACGGCAGCGTTCAGCTCTCCATCTCACAAACATTTGAGAGAAAGCGTAAATTCCCACCTAGCCACCCTCGATCCCTGGCCCTGAATGCCAGCATTTCTAAACTAGTGGCCTATGAAATGCTGTCATTCAGGCTGGTGGACACAGACAGCGTCAAACAGCTCATGTCGCTTGCTGTCCCACAGTATGTTGTTCCCAGCCGCCACTACTTCTCCAAGAGAGCCGTGCCTTCCCTGCACAACCAAGTATCCGATAAAATCAAGTGTGCACTGCACAACGCCATCTGTGGCAAGGTCCACCTAACCACAGATACGTGGAGCAGTAAGCACGGCCAGGGACGCTATATCTCCCTAACTATACACTGAGTAAATGTAGTGGCGGCTGGGCCCCAGGCGGAGAGCTCTTTGGCGCACGTCCTTCCGCCGCCAAGGATCGCAGGGCAACATTCTTTGCCTCCTGTAGCCTCTTCCTCCTACTCGGCTTCCTCCTCCTCTTCTTCCACCTGCTCAACCAGTCAGCTACACACCTTCACCACCAACTTCAGCACAGCCCGGGGTAAACGTCAGCAGGCCGTTCTGAAACTCATATGTTTGGGGGACAGGCCCCACACCGCACAGGAGTTGTGGCGGGGTATAGAACAACAGACCGACGAGTGGTTGCTGCCGGTGAGCCTCAAGCCTGGCCTGGTGGTGTGCGATAATGGGCGAAATCTCGTTGCAGCTCTGGGACTAGCCGGTTTGACGCACATCCCTTGCCTGGCGCATGTGCTGAATTTGGTGGTGCAGAAGTTCATTCGCAACTACCCCGACATGTCAGAGCTGCTGCATAAAGTGCGGGCCGTCTGTTCGCGCTTCCGGCGTTCACACCCTGCCGCTGCTCGCCTGTCTGCGCTACAGCGTAACTTCGGCCTGCCCGCTCACCGCCTCATATGCGACGTGCCCACCAGGTGGAACTCCACCTTGCACATGCTGGACAGACTGTGCGAGCAGCAGCAGGCCATAGTGGAGTTTCAGCTGCAGCACGCACGGGTCAGTCGCACTGCGGATCAGCCCCACTTCACCACCAATGACTGGGCCTCCATGCGAAACCAGTGTGCCCTGTTGCACTGTTTCGAGTACTCCACCAACATGGCCAGTGGCGATGACGCCGTTATCAGCGTTACAATACCACTTCTATGTCTCCTTGAGAAAACACTTAGGGCGATGATGGAAGAGGAGGTGGCCCAGGAGGAAGAGGAGGAAGAGGGGTCATTTTTAGCACTTTCAGGCCAGTCTCTTCGAAGTGACTCAGAGGGAGGTTTTTTGCAACAGCAGAGGCCAGGTACAAATTTGGCCAGACAGGGCCCACTACTGGAGGACGAGGAGGATGAGGATGAGGTGGAGGAGGATGAGGATAAAGCATGTTCACAGCGGGGTGGCACCCAAAGCAGCTCGGGCCCATCACTGGTGCGTGGCTGGGGGGAAACACAGGACGATGACGATACGCCTCCCACAGAGGACAGCTTGTCCTTACCTCTGGGCAGCCTGGCACACATAAGCGACTACATGCTGCAGTGCCTGCGCAACGACAGCAGAGTTGCCCACATTTTAATGTGTGCAGACTACTGGGTTGCCACCCTGCTGGATCCCCGGTACAAAGACAATGTGCCCACCTTACTTCCTACACTGGAGCTGGATAGGAAGATGCAAGCGCACGTTGGTAGACGCGCTACTGAGAGCATTCCCAAATGTCACAGAGGAACCAGTGGAAGCCCAAGGCGAAGGCAGAGGAGGAGCAAGAGGTCGCCAACGCAGCTGTGTCATGGCTAGCTCCTCTGAGGGCAGGGTTAGCATGGCAGAGATGTGAAAAAGTTTTGTCACCACGCCACAGCTAACTGCACCACCACATGATAAGGAACGTGTTAGCAGGAGGCAACATTTCACTAACATGGTGGAACAGTACCTGTGCACACCCCTCCACGTACTGACTGATGGTTCGGCCCCATTCAACTTCTGGGTCTCCCAATTGTCCACGTGGCCAGAGCTAGCCTTTTATGCCTTGGAGGTGCTGGCCTGCCCAGCGGCCAGCGTTTTGTCTGAACGTGTATTCAGTACGGCAGGGGGCGTCATTACAGACAAACGCAGCCGCCTGTCTACAGCCAATGTGGACAAGCTGACGTTCATAAAAATGAACCAGGCATGGATCCCACAGGACCTGTCCATCCCTTGTGCAGATTAGACATTAACTACCTCCCCTTAACAATATATTATTGTACTCCAGGGCACTTCCTCATTCAATCCTATTTTTAATTTCATTTTACCATTATATTGCGGGGCAACCCAAAGTTGAATGAACCTCTCCTCTGCCTGGGTGCCTGAGCCTAAATATGTGACAGTGGCCTGTTCCAGTGGTGGGTGACGTGAAGCCTGATTCTCTGCTATGACATGAAGACTGATTCTGTGCTAACATGAAGCCATATTCTCTGTTACGGGACCTCTCTCCTCTGTCTGGGTGCCGGGGCTTAAATATGTGACAGTGGCCTGTTCCAGTGGTGGATGACGTGACGCCTGATTCTTTGCTATGACATGAAGACTAATTCTGTGCTGACATGAAGCCAGATTCTCTGTTACGGGACCTCTCTCCTCTGTCTGGGTGCCGGGGCCTAAATATGTGACAGTGGCCTGTTCCAGTGGTGGGTGACGTGAAGCCTGATTCTTTGCTATGACATGAAGACTGATTCTCTGCTGACATGAAGCCAGATTCTCTGTTACGGGACCTCTCTCCTCTGCCTGGGTGCCTGGGCCTAAATATGTGACAGTGGCCTGTTCCAGTGGTGGGTGACGTGAAGCCTGATTCTCTGCTATGACATGAAGACAGATTCTGTGCTGACATGAAGCCAGATTCTCTGTTACGGGACCTCTATCCTCTGTCTGGGTTCCGGGGCCTAAATATGTGACAGTGGCCTGTTCCAGTGGTGGGTGACGTGAAGCCTGATTCTTTGCTATGACATGAAGACTGATTCTCTGCTGACATGAAGCCAGATTCTCTGTTACGGGACCTCTCTCCTCTGCCTGGGTGCCTGGGCCTAAATATGTGACAGTGGCCTGTTCCAGTGGTGGGTGACGTGAAGCCTAATTCTCTGCTATGACATGAAGACTGATTCTGTGTTGACATGAAGCCAGATTCTCTGTTACGGGACCTCTCTCCTCTGTCTGGGTGCCGGGGCCTAAATATGTGACAGTGGCCTGTTCCAGTGGTGGGTGACGAGAAGCCTGATTCTCTGCTATGACATGAAGACTGATTCTCTGCTGACATGAAGCCAGATTCTCTGTTACAGGACGTCTCTCCTCTGCCTGGGTGCCTGGGCCTAAATATGTGACTGTGGCCTGTTCCAGTGGTGGGTGACGTGAAGCCTGATTCTCTGCTATGACATGAAGACTGATTCTGTGCTGACATGAAGCCATATTCTCTGTTACGGGACCTCTCTCCTCTGTCTGGGTGCCGGGGCCTAAATATGTGACAGTGGCCTGTTCCAGTGGTGGGTGACGTGAAGCCTGATTCTCTGCTATGACATGAAGACTGATTCTCTGCTGACATGAAGCCAGATTCTCTGCTATGGCATGAAGAGACTGATTCTCTGCTGACGTGAAGCCAGATTCTCTGCTATTGGACCTCTGTCCAATTGATATTGGTTAATTGAAATTTTTTTTTTTCTATTTTAATTCATTTCCCTATCCACATTTGTTTGCAGGGGATTTACCTACATGTTGCTGCCTTTTGCAGCCCTCTAGCTCTTTCCTGGGCTGTTTTACAGCCTTTTTAGTGCCGAAAAGTTCGAGTCCCCATTGACTTCAATGGGGTTCGGGTTCGGGACGAAGTTCGGGTCGGGTTTGGATCCCGAACCCGAACATTTCCGGGAAGTTCGGCCGAACTTCTCGAACCCGAACATCCAGGTGTTTGCTCAACTCTAGTGAAAAGTCGTCTTTAAAATCATTCTGGTATGACTGAGAAGAGGAGTGAGCGATCCAACCCATAATCTCCTCCTCTTTGTTCTGAATAATAATGTTTCAGCTTCCCAAAGCCATGGAGAAATGTGGCCTACTACTACTACTTCTGGCCTGAAACTGGTGCTGCCACCACCCACATTCTGGCTCTGGAAGGACAATATAAAGATGCAGGAAAGGCCTGTGTAAGATTTGTCTACTGTGTTATTTGCGTTTAAAAACACAGTTTCAGAAAAGTCCCTTTTCTACTGTAAATCACATTTTGGTAACTTTTAATCCAAATATTCTCCTTTCCCTCCCCCCTCACAAGCCCAATATAACAATGCAGGAAAGACCAGTGTAAAATGTGACAACTGTATTATGTGCATTTAAAAATGTAGTTTCCGGAAAAAAAAAAAAACACTCACTTCTGTAAAACACACGTTGCAAACTTGTAATGCACTTGTAATGCACTTATTTTCCCCTTAACACTAACAATGTAATGAGGCAGGAAAGGTGGTAATATTTCTGTCTACAGTGCAATTTGCATTTAATTTGCTCAGCAGCAGAATGTAATTGGAGTGATATTTTGGCAATATTAATATGTAGAAACTTGAGGTTTTGGAAAACAATCAGCTGTTTATCCATCCACCCTCATTAACAGCTCAACACAGAATGACCTTCTGCTCATTTTGCACAGGCACCTCCCTGCCTGCCCACTGATTGGATGTGTGTCAGCCCGCTACCCTTCTTCCCAGGGTTATATGAGCATTCTTTTTCTTCCTTCCTAGTGGTTTTTAGTGATAAGCGGCATAGGCAATATTCAAATTTGCAATATTTCGCAATTTTTGACGATATATTTGCCATAAATTTGAGAATTCGTGATCTCCAGTCATTGTTTACTTGATTGCGAAAATCGGCAATGTAATATATTCGCAATAAATTTGCGATAAAATATTCAACACTATTTGTGAATACGAATATATAGCACTATATACTAAATATTCGCAAATTCTTAAATTGGCGAAATTCCCAATTAAAATTTGCGATTCAAATATTCGCGCTCAACACTAGTGGTTTTATCTACCAGCACCATTTTTATTTTATTTTTTATTCGTAATGACCCTGGTTTGTTACAAATTGATTTGCTTGTCCCTACCTTATATATTTTCATTTCAAGTTGCCCGAATCCTTTGTTTTTCACGAGTCTCAATTAATCTGAATCGGAGTGTACAGGACAATCTTGTAAATAGTGTAAATTTTTCACCTAGCTTCCGAAACAAAAAGGGCATTAATACAGTATAAAATGATAGTAAGAACTCTACAAACGTTTATAGTTTTTAAAAAATAACATATTATAATTGCATTGAGAAAACCGGTTTATTTTCAGGTTTCAATTACACTGTCTCCATTTTTCTCTCAGATTTAGTAGTAGTAGTAAAAGTAATGGAGAAAAATGAACTGGTAATCTTACAGCTGTAGATGGATAATTTTCATGCATGATACTAAAGAAAACACAATCTAATACAGGACACAGTAAAATTACTTTCTTTTACAGCAACTGCAAAAAAGACAAGATGCTTTAATCTTCCAAATCTTTCCCAGCAGCCCTATAACTACAGAACACAACATTAATGAGCGAGAATGTTCACATGTTCTAGCTCTGCTCGGCTTCATAACTATGATTGTCAGTGAGGGAGATGTGATAATGTAACAAAGGTTTACAATACTAACACAAACTATGGGAAATTACTTATTTCTCAGCTAACACTTTCATGCCTTGTGTCAAATCCATTTGCAAGGCGGTTTTATTTTCACCATTTCAATCTGGAAACACTGTCAAGTGCCAGCAAAGTTATTACTCTAAATAGGGAGAATAAATCACATGAACCTTACCATTGCTAAATTCAAACCCAAAACACATCAACCCTTATTTGTAATATCTATAGGCTATTGCAGGGGAGGCCAACCTGTGGCTCTTGAGCCACATGCGGCTCTTTGCTTCTTCAAGTGAGGCTCTAGCTGTGGAGCCAGGAAGCAGTAAGGCTGGCTCACTCTCCACCCTATGCTCAGATCTCTTTTCCTGATCGAATTCGCGAATATATGGCAAATATTCGCGAAATATCACAAATTCGAATATTGCCCCTGCCGCTCATCACTACTCCCCATCTTTGAAGTGATCATATTTCTCACGCTGGGCAGCAACACAATTTATCAGTAGTTGTGTTATATGCGAATACAGGGAGTAATTACAACACTACCTTTTAATAGAACTTAATGCAGGCAACTATAAATAAAGTGCCTATGAGGGAAGAGAAATCATGGAAACTGTAGTCTTTTACATGGTATTCACACCCATGGCATGCTCTAGTACAGGGGTGGCCAACCTGTGGCTCTTGAGCCACATGCGGCTCTTTGCTTCTTCAAGTGCGGCTCACTCTCCACCCCATGCTCAGATCTCTTTTCCTGATTGGGCACTGTTACTACTTTGCTGCTCCAGCTCACTCTCCACTACGTCCTGATTCACGCAGTGTGAGAATGTAGTACGTGGAGACACGCACTATGACCTGACGTTGTGCTCATCAGGTCACAGTGCCCGAGAAGGAGCCCAGAGCCTGATCAGGAGAGGGAAGAGATTTTTTTAAATGATATACAGTAGGTGAACCCGATTTTGTGTCAATCTCGCTCTCTTTCTCGGCGAGATTGAGCACCTACGAGCCCCATCGCGGGAGCCAGCGCCGAGCTGGCTTGCCGCGATGGAGACAGAGCCGTCATAGAAGCGACGGGAGATCCGACTTGGATTCCCGCCAATTCTACACGTGTGCGGCGTTTGTTATGAATCCTGAGGGGGAAGTCCCCGCCGGATTTTAAATAAAAATCCGGCCTGGGTCCCCCCCTCAGGAGCATACCGGGCCCTTAGGTCTGTTATGGGTTGTAAGGAGGTACGATGTCCCCCTACAATCCATACCAGACCCGTATCCAAAGCACGCTACCCGGCCAGCCAGGAAGGGAGTGGGGACGAGCGAGCGCCCCCCCCCCCCCCTCCTGAGCCGTACCAGGCTGCATGCCCTCAACATGGGGGGGTTGGGTGCTCTGGGGCAGGGGGCGCACTGCGGCCCCCCCACCTCAGAGCACCCTGTCCCCATGTTGATGAGGACAGGGCCCCTTCCCGACAACCCTGGCCGTTGGTTGTCGGGGTATGCGGGCGGGAGGCTTATCGGAATCTGGGAGCCCCCTTTAATAAGGGGGCCCCCAGATACCGGCCCCCCACCCTAAGTGAATGAGTATGGGGTACATCGTACCCCTACCCATTCACCTGCAAGAAAAGTGGTAAAAACACAAATAAACCACACAGTGTATTAAAATATTTTATTTTTCTGCTCCGGAGGCCGCCCCCTGTCTTCTTTATTAGCTCTTTTACCAGGGGGGGGCTCTTCTTCTTCCGCTATCCCGACGGGTCTTCTCCGCTATCCGGGGGGTCTTCTCAACTCTCCGGGGTTCTCCTTCTGTCTTCTCGCTATCCGGGGGGTCTTCTCAACTCTCCGGGGTTCTCCTTCTGTCTTCTCCGCTATCCGGGGGGGTCTTCTCAACTCTCCGGGGTTCTCCTTCTGTCTTCTCCTTCTGTCTTGTTGACTCGGCGCACCCCGGTTCTTCGTCTCACGAGACTCGGCGCACCCCGATTCTTCGTCTCGCGAGACGTCTCGCGTAGGGGGGGCTCTTTTTTCGGCGTAGGGGGGGCTCTCCTTACAACCCATAACAGACCTAAGGGCCCGGTATGCTCCTGAGGGGGGGGACCCAGGCCGGATTTTTATTTAAAATCCGGCGGGGACTTCCCCCTCAGGATTCATAACAAACGCCGCACACGTGTAGAATTGGCGGGAATCCAAGTCGGATCTCCCGTCGCTTCTATGACGCGCTTGCTGGGATGTGCTGTCACTATTCCAGTGAGTGCGAGATCTCGGCACCATGTTGCCGAGTATCAGCGCGACGCTGTCGTGCTAAAAGCACAATCTCACAAACACCTACTGTAGCTGAGCATGGGGGTCTGATCTTAGCATGGGGGGTCCTGATCTGAGCATGGGGTGGGATCCTGATCCGAGCATCATGCGGGATCCTGATCTGAGCATGGGGTGGGATCCTGATCTGAGCAATGGGGGTCTGATTTGAGCATGAGGGTTCAGATTTGAGCATGAGGGTTCAGATTTGAGCATGAGGGTTCAGATTTGAGCATGTGGGGTCAAATCTGAGAAGGGGGAGATCTGAGCACTGAGGGTCTGACACTGGGAGTCTGATTTGTGTTGTCGGATCCGAGCATTGGGGGTCTGATTTGGAGGCCTGATGAGGTTTGGGGATCTTATTGTAGGTCAGATGAGGATTGGGGATCTGATTTAGGAGTCTGATATGAGGTCTTATGAAGAATATATTTTTTCTTTTTTTTCTCTGCTAATGAAAAATAAAAATATATTTTTATAAGACCACAGATCAGATGAAAAATATATATATTTTGTACTTATTTTTCTTTGTTAAAACCTAGGTGCATCTTTTAGGCTGGTTTCACACGGGCGTTGCAGGAAAAGGTGCGGGTGCTTTGCGGGAACATGCGCGATTTTTCTGCGCGAGTGAAAAACATCACCTGATCTATCACCTGATCCATCACCTTGGTGATGGATCATGTGATGAACGCAGTGACGTCATCAAAGGTCCTATTGCTCACAGCACAGATGAAGACAGAAGAGATGCCGGGCTGTGCGAGCAAGTGGATTAAGGTGAGTTTAATTATTTTTTATTTATTTTTTAACCCCTCCAGCGCTATTTTACTATGCATTCTGTATTCAGAACCATGTTATAAGGGGAAATAATAATGATCGGGTCTTCATCCTGATCGTCACCTAGCAACCGTGCGTGAAAATCGCACCGCATCCGCACTTGCTTGCGAATGCTTGCGATTTTCACGCAGCCCCATTCACTTCTATGGGGCCTGCGTTGCGTGAAAAACGCAGAATATAGAACATGCTGCGATTTTCACGCAACGCACAAGTGATGCGTGAAAATCACCGCTCATGTGCACAGCCCCATAGAAATGAATGGGTCAGGGTTCAGTGCGGGTGCAATGCATTCAACTCAGGCATCGCATCCGCGCGGAATACTCGCCCGTGTTAAAGGGGCCTTAGGGCGAAAAATACAGTGGCTCCTGGTAGTCATAGACTTTTTTTTTTTTTGGGCTCTTTGTGTCTGTAAGGTTGGCCACCCCTGGGCTATTGTATTGCTATTACATTACATAGAACTAAAACTGTTTAACTGTACATTTAGTAAAGACTAGCAATTCAAACATTTTATCCATTAAACAAATCGCACATGTATAATCTTTCACTGTCATGAAAAAGTATGCATATATATTTTTATATTTTTGTTAGAACTTCTAGGTATAATGTATCCACATCCACCATTCACTCTGTACATGCTTTGTTGGTCCACACATGAACTTTGCTGAGGTACAACCTAAGGCCTCCTGCACACGACCGTATGGCTTTTTCAGTGTTTTGTGGTCCGTTTTTCATGGATCCGTTCTGTTTTTTGTTTACGCTGTGTTTCCATTTCTGTTCCATTTTTCCGTTCCGTTTTTCCGTATGGCATATACAGTATACAGTAATTACATAGAAAAAATTTAGCTGGGCATAACATTTTCAATACATGGTTCCGCAAAAAATGGAACAGATACGGAAGACATACAGATGCATTTCCGTATGTGTTCCGTTTTTTTTTGCGGACCCATTGACTTGAATGGAGCCACGGAACGTGATTTGCGGGCAATAATAGGACATGTTCTATCTTTCAACGGAACGGAAAAACGGAAATACAGAAACTGAATGCATACGGAGTACATTCCGTTTTTTTTGCGGAACCATTGAAATGAATGGTACCGTATACGGAACGCAAAAAACGGCCCGTAAACGGAAAAAAAAAAACGGTCGTGTGCAGGAGGCCTAAGAGAAACTAAATTGCACAGTATGATACACATACCTACTGTATGTCATTTATGGGTTTATTTTCTCTATGGCTTCATTAATCAGTGATTTACTGTAGAATCCCATCATAAAGAGCTGGAAATGTATCTTCCTGGTTTACACTAACACATACTGTAATATAAAACTCATCCTTCATATCCATTAGGACTGGAAAATTTTAGGGCGCCCTTACATTATATAATCATGTTATGGCTTTTGGTAACACAAATTTTCAGGACATATAATTATTCAGCACTCATTTTTTTATATTTTATATTTGTATATACTTATTTTTTTTCTATAATTCATGTACTTAAACAACACATTACAGTAAACACATATGGGGTCATTTATCAAACTGGTATAGTTGCCTATAGCAACCAACCAGATTCCACCTTTCATTTTCTAAAGAAGCTGTCAGAAATGAAAGGTGGAATCTGATTGGTTGCTATCAGTTTGATAAATGACCCTGTTAATTTTGTCATGCATTTGATGGTAAATGATGGTTTGATATGACATACAGTACAGACCAAAAGTTTGGACACACCTTCTAATTCAAAGAGTTTTCTTTATTTTCATGACTATGAAGGCATCAAAACTATGAATTAACACATGTGGAATTATATACATAACAAACAAGTGTGAAACAACTGAAAATATGTCATATTCTAGGTTCTTTAAAGTAGCCACCTTTTGCTTTGATTACTGCTTGGCACACTCTTGGCATTCTCTTGA
The DNA here is from genome assembly GCF_905171765.1 of Bufo bufo. Lineage (NCBI taxonomy): Eukaryota > Metazoa > Chordata > Amphibia > Anura > Bufonidae > Bufo > Bufo bufo. The sequence continues at coordinate 244,101,962 of NC_053394.1, read as the reverse complement.
TGAGCTTCAAGAGGTAGTCCCCTGAAATGGTTTTCACTTCACAGGTGTGCCCTGTAAGGTTTAATAAGTGGGATTTCTTGCCTTATAAATGGGGTTGGGACCATCAGTTGCGTTGAGGAGAAGTCAGGTGGATACACAGCTGATAGTCCTACTGAATAGACTGTTAGAATTTGTATTATGGCAAGAAAAAAGCAGCTAAGTAAAGAAAAACGAGTGGCCATCATTACTTTAAGAAATGAAGGTCAGTCAGTCAGCCGAAAAATTTGGAAAACTTTGAAAGTAAGGGCTATTTGACCATGAAGAAGAGTGATGGGGTGCTGCGCCAGATGACCTGGCCTCCACAGTCACCGGACCTGAACCCAATCGAGATGGTTTGGGGTGAGCTGGACCGCAGAGTGAAGGCAAAAGGGCCAACAAGTGCTAAGCATCTCTGGGAACTCCTTCAAGACTTTTGGAAGACCATTTCAGGGGACTACCTCTTGAAGCTCATGAAGAGAATGCCAAGAGTGTGCAAAGTAGTAATCAAAGCAAACGGTGGCTACTTTGAAGAACCTAGAATATGACATATTTTCAGTTGTTTCACACTTGTTTGTTATGTATATAATTCCACATGTGTTAATTCATAGTTTTGATGCCTTCATAGTCATGAAAATAAAGAAAACTCTTTGAATGAGAAGGTGTGTCCCAAACTTTTGGTCTGTACTGTATGGGTAATAACCTGGGAGAATTATGTAATCGAAATTATTAGGCAAATACAGATGTAGCTTATCTAAAATTGACTCTGATAACTCTAATAACACATGTTGCAGTGTTATCTAATGCCATCTTGTGACAAAAGCCATTGAATTACATTGAATGATTAGTTAACCTTTTTGTTCCTTTTTTACTTAACATGGTAACATAAATTTTAGCGCCACTGCATCTGTATGTGATGAAGGCCCCTGGCGGCTGTTCTCGGAACTGCCTGCTCCCGGTGACCGCATTTGTTTCAGACAGGCTCGCGGTGCAGGCACAGGTAAGGGCTTATCTGTGCATCGCGGGACTTGTGAGTTAAGATGGCAGCCCGCATGTGTTTGCGGGCGAACACGGCGAACTGGCCATCACTGATCCATGTTACTATCTCCTTTTACTCAGTTCCCCCTTAGGCTGTATGAAAACACTGTTTTCATGTCAGGAACAGAAAAAGTAGTCCCGTGCTGAGCCCTTTCCCTTTCCATGTCAGTCTTGTAGTATACTTTTAAGGAAAGTACACCGTTAATATTGACCAAAAATCTAAACCCTGAGCCATCAATATATTATGGTATAGATTTTAGAGACCTGGGGGGTCATTTATTAAGACAAGGCATTTTAGACACCGGTCTTAATAAAGACCCTGCACAGGCGGTGGATCACCGAAGTTGTGAAGAGGCCGCTTCTAAATGTAAGACAGCTTCCTAGTTGGCTTACATTTAGACCATTTTCTAAGCCTAAAAAACAGACGTAGAAAATGGTGAATGAAACGGGCCTGCTGGATTGTCCCCTTCCCCGCCCGTGCCACTTCGACTTTTTTACACCTGGCGTGAGCGGGGAAAAGTCAGATTGCGGTGCAACTAACCATTGCGCCCAATCTGCACCTGAAATACACCTAATATAGGGGTATTGCATGTTAATAAGGGGGATCCTGCCTTCTTGGAGGCCTTTGTCTTGCGCCTTGTTCTGCTTCGGATATCTGTAGAGATATAATGCAAAAGCATATTTTAACATACGAAACAACATAATTGACATAGATATCCCAACTTTTGTTACTTACCTTTGGACAATTTTTGGATAGATGTCACTATTTTTTTATGTTTTAAATTGTAGATGCTAAAAAAAAAGAAAAATATTCTAATAAACATACATAAAATTGTTTTTGATTACCCACCTCAGTGCCATCTGCCCACCCTCATTGCCATTGGCTGCATTGCATTGCCATTTGCATCCACCTGTACCATCTGCCCAACTACAAGTGCCATCCAGTCCCCACCCATACCATAAACTGCCCAAATGCCGACAAACACACCATTGCCATATGCCACCCTTATCCTAAACTGAACTTATCCTAAACTTATCCCTGCCATAATCTGCCCACATGAATCGTGCAACAAATCAGTGGCTCTTCCGCCCCCCTGCGATCACTCACACCTTTCATCAATCTGCCCCATTCCGTGCCATATTTGACCCCACCCCCCACACGTGCAATAATCTGGACCCTATTCAATGACCTAGGCAAAGTGGGTTGGTCACTCCCCAATTGCCATCAACCAAACTCGGAGACATCTAAAACTAGGCCCCCCCAAAAACTTGCAATGATCAGCACCCTATCTAAATACCCACACAAATAATCACACCCCCACACCCAGCGCTCGGCCACACTGTTGTCAATCTGCCCCCAATCAGTGCCAGATTTGCCCAACCTCACATGTGCATAATTGTACCCCTATTCACTGACCAAACCAACATGCGTCGTTTCATCCCCAAAATTGCTATCATCCCTACCAATGACCCTTCTGCCCAAACCCCCCCCCTCGCCATTCAACAATCGGCCATCTATTAAATGACCGCACAAAATTTCATAAACCACCCCCCGCCACACCAAACCCCCACCCCCACCCCACCATCAGCCACTCTGCTCTGGAAAACTAACCCCTCTATAACATCTTTCCCACCCCTGCAATAATCAGGCCCATGCTCAATGACCAAAACACTTCCCCCAGACCACTTCACTGACATCTGCCAAAACACGCCCATGCAAGTGCAATTATATACCCCCATGATAGATAGAAAGATTTTATGAAAATGTACAAAAAGAGAGAAGAAAGATTGAAAAATAGAGATAGAGAGAGAGAAAGAACTTAAATACATTCTGAACATGCTCAGATATTGAAATCAATGGAAACGGATCTGCTTCAGATGGAGCCATCACAGACGGATCCGTCCCCATTGACTTCAATTGTGTGTTCGGACGGATTTCAATATTGCCCGCGGCTTTTCTGATGATGCCCGTACTATGGTAGAGGAGCGTTATCTAGTACTCCCTCCAGCAGTCCATTTAATTCACAGACGATCATATGGGTGTGTTATACCTGGTACCAGATCGTCTCACTTAAACAAGTCCTAGTTAAAATTTCCCCTGATGATTTCTGTTGAAACGTGCATGTAGGGAGCGGGACTAGATTAGGGCCACATAGGGCAGGTCACAGGGAGAGGTTCCGGACAGGGTCGCCCTTATAAGGACGAGTGCCCTGTGGTTAGGCTGCTACTCCTAATTAGTTATTAGGGCAAGCCTTTATAGGGCCAAATCAGGGTTGATCTTGACCCTGCCGTCCCTAGCAGCTGAACTTTCGGCTTGGAGCTAATCACCTTGGTGTCATCTGGACGCATCCTGCACCCTGGACGCTGACGTCAGAGCGGTAGGAGTACAGGTTTCTTTTTGGGTGCCGCCGAGTACCTTTTTTTCAACATTGATTGGGTGCCACCGTGCACATTGACCTGTTATACCGCCGCCCTGATAGTTTATTTTCATTATATATATTTTGGGCCTATTTTCTTAAATTCTTTTGTAAAAGTTATGTTTTAATACTACCAACAAATCACTATTCTTGGAGTTATTGTAAGTACAGCACTAACTCATGCATAATGTAAACCTAAGTCCACGATAATATTCTTAAATTCACTTTTTTTTTTTCACAGTGGACAAGATTACCACTCGGTGGCTGTCAATGCGGGGCCGCTTCAAGAGGGACTACAACAAGAAAGTTCAGGTCCCAATTGGTTCCGGAGCAACCTCAGGGTCGACATATGTCTACAATGCGGCCGTGGGGTTCTTACATAGAATGCTGACACTTAAAAGGTACATTTTTATTTTTATTTTCTATTTTAAAATGATTTGGCTTTCATCAACCTCTGTCTGCAAAGGGTTGTGTGAGACAAAGGAAGGTTTGACACCTTTCTCTCATGCAGCCCCCTACGGTCAGAAGGGAAAATTGTTCTACACTTATGTCTGCAAAGGGCTGTCTGAGACAAAAGATGGTTTGACACCTTACTCTCATGCAGCCACCTACGGTAAGGACTATGGGGACCTTGTAGAGATCATTTCCGATGCTCTAGAAGGTTTTGCAGATGAGATGCGTCGAGCGTTGGATAACTTGGCACACCGAGTGGAGGGGGCGGAGTCGGTGCATCATCTCTCTGCGAACGAACATTACCTGCAAACCTTGGTCCCCCGAATGGACCAAATGACTCCTGAACAGGTGCATGAGTTCCGAAAATTGATGGAGACACGGGTTGTGAGAAATTATGCACCGCCCCCCATCCACCATCCTACTCTTTTCAACATGCCCCCATCCGTCAACCTTCCCATTTCCACCATCCGTACAATCATGTGTACAATCTGCCTTCTTTTTCTTCCACACCTTCTCCTCTCACTATCATGCTCCTACTTATTTCCCTACTCCTTCTTCTACACATGCTCGGGAACAATCCAGTTCCGACCCTTCCACACTCCACACCCCCAGAATTCCTCGTGCATTTTTTCCTGCGGCCCGTCGTTTTCATTCCTCAACAGAAGACAGGAGTGCTACTGCTGCCGGTTCGCATAGGTCCAGCCCTCAACACTCCACCTCCCCTCGCAGTTTTTCAAACTTATAGTTTTTTATTATATTAATTTATTTTGTTAATTAAAATAAATAAAAAATCATTATGTTAAAAATAAATATGTTTAATTTACATTACTGTGTGTTATTTTTTTTTTTATTCTATCTCAACAACTGGGTCCACTACAGCTGTGGGGAAAGTAAATTCCTATGAAAAATATAATTAATTATAGTTTCTTAGTTTAAAAAAATAAGGTTTATCGGAAGTTTATTTTTCCCGCGCCTGTTGTACCAAAAGTAGAAAAATATTTGAGGTGCACGATCAATAACAGGTTTTCTTAAAGCTCATTATTGATCAGATTCTAGCTGATAGGCTCATGAACAAGCAAAAGCATGTTCATCAGCCAATCTGGTTCAAATCACATGAAACCCTTGTGGTAGTCACGACACATGTGAATCAAACCTCATCAACAAATGAATTTACTAGAGAGTAAAAAAATATATATTTTGCTCTTTAGCAAAGATAGAAGCTGGCACAGAAATTATCGTCATTACCACAAGGGACAGGAAAAGAACATATGCTGTCAGTTTTTGACCGGGTTCAGAGCCAAATATGGAACTGCCCCAGCCAAAGAACACAACAGTTCAAGCTGGAATGCTCTCCTTGCCATGCGTTGGATCACGCATAGAAAGGGCTGACAATAAACACACTGCTTGGCGGAGAATTCCTACAAGCAGTGTGTTTGAATAATAGTCTGTGGACGCCTAGCTATAGCCATCTCATAGCTGTTTGACTGGCTATGGAGGGCTACAAGCTGGCCCAATTAATGCACGGCAATAAGAGATGGACGCAGGCCAGCGCCTGGTAGCACTATGAAGAACACAGTAAGTGTTTATCCATAATGCCAGGACCATGCAATATTTCACAGTCTGTGAAGGCCTAGCTTTAGCAATGTCATAGCAGTTTTACAGGCTATGGCACGGCAATCACAGATGGAAGCAGGTCTATGTCTGGCAGAACTATGGAGAAACAACAGTACGTGTTATCCCTAATGACTATAATTTGGTTTGCTAACTAAAAAAGTTGACAACAGGTGTTCTAAATACAGATTTTTTATTTTATAAACGATTTAAAAACATTAAAAACATTTACAAAACATTAGTTTGTCAATTCACTCTACCCGCATCAGAGACAAAGTAATCGGCAAAAACGGTCCCTAGTTCTAGCAACGACGATGGCTAGAGCGATATGAAAATGTTGCATCCTGGTGAGTGTACAATCAACTTCTTGCGGTCCAGGCGCAGTGGTTCCTCAGATAAAAAAATAATTATGTTGAACTACACAAGCCTTCATACATCATCTATGGTTTCTACTTTGAGGTGAATGGCTTTGTGTAGAATACATCATTTGGCAACTAGAATGCCAAAGGAGCACTCCACCAGTCGTCTACCTCGTGTCAGTCTATAGTTATAAAATACGCTTTGTAGAGTTCAAGTCACGGCTGGAGTATGGCTTTATGAGGTTCTCACACATTTGGAATGCCTCGTCCCTACTACTACAAATAGCATGGGAGGTCCCATCTGTACCTGGCAATGGTCTTGGAGGTGGTAAAACAAATTGCTTAGAATACAGGAGTCGTCCCATACAGGAGGTTTTGAAAGCCATCGAGTCATTTGTCCGTCCATACGCTCCGATGTCAACTGCAACAAATCGATAATCCGCATCTGCAATGGCCATTAAGATAATGGAGAAATATTTTTCGTAATTAAAAAATTCAGATCCACTTCCAGAAGGTTTTGCAATCCTTAGCTGGGTTCACACGAGCGTGTCGGATTAGTTCCGGATGCGTCCCCGGTGTGTTGCATGGCAAACCCGCGCGAGTAGGAATGCAATTGCAGTCAGTTTTGACTGCGATTGCGTTCCGATGTTCAGTTTTTATCGCGCGGGTGCAATGTGTTTTGCACGCGCGTGATAAAAAACCGACTGTGGTACCCAGACCCGAACTTCTTCACAGAAGTTCAGGTTTGGGTTCGGTGCTGTGTAGATGTTATTATTTTCCCTTATAACATGGTTATAAGGGAAAATAATAGCATTCTGAAAACAGAATGCTTAGTAGGTGATCAATTGAGGGTTAAAAAAAAATATAAAAAATTAACTTACCTTCTCCTCTTGTTCACGTAGTTCTCCCGGTCTTTAGTTCTTTAAAAGATGAACTATGGGCTAAAGGACCTTTGGTGATGTCAGATCACATGCTCCAATCACATGGTCCATTATTCACGAACCGTCCAGGCAATGTTCGTCCATCACTAGTTAAGAATATACTTATATTATACTATAAAATATATTAAAAAAAGTATGCATTTGTTTAATGTTTTTAAACTAGCAATACTCATTTGCAGCAGAGTGTCTTTTTAATAGTTTTTACTAATGTCATACTTCATCAATTTTTATCATAGTATCATACAAATAGTAACATTTTCTTGTCGTTATTTTTCCAGGCATGAAATAGTTTCTTCCACTTGCACAATCTGACAATTCGGAACCAGGGCTAGTAAAAGGAAGACAAGACTGCCAACTTCCACTCACATGAGTAACTTCATTGGAACTGGTCGAGAAATGCTGCTTTCTGAACTCCCAACTCTGCGTGATGTTCTAAGATATTGGCCTTCTGCTAAGAGAGCAGAGTGGAGAGAATGTCAGAAATTACCCAGCAGCACTCTTGCAAAGGATATTTATCAAAAGTGCTTGAAAATTGGGAGCTAGCCAACCGTTGTTTTGTTGTGCCAATTTTAAATTCGAGAGTCTGTCAGTCTGGGATCTGCATCTCCACGCAGGGTGCAGACCGCTGTCTACACATTGCAGCACTATGGGTCCCAGTACTGGCTTACCTTATAGGAGACGCAGGTGCCCGCCAGATACAGGCCGCATCCGTCCTCTTTGCCAGGTGTCATCTGATGTGCTATAGCATGCGCGCGCGCACCTCTCCCTTCTTATAGGAGTAGGCAGCTGGTTCTGATTACCATCCCCACCCGGAGGCGGGACTATTTGTATTTAAGGCAGCTTCACTCATCATGAAGTGCCCAAGCGTGGTTGTTGTACCTCTTGACTCCGCTGAAGCATTCCTCTGTGTCTGTTTATTGGATTCCTGGATTCGGACCTCTGCTTCGTTTGACCACGCATCTGCCTGCTGTCTGTTTATTGGATCACCTGGATTATAGACCTCTGCACTGCCTGACTACTCATCTGCCCATCTCCTCCTGTAAGTCTGCCTGGATCCAGATCTTGCACTGCCTATGAGGACTGCTTATATCTGCACTGCCTGACTACTCATCTGCCCATCTCCTCCTGTAAGTCTGCCTGGATCCAGACCCTGCGCTGCCTATGAGACTGCTTATATCTGCATGCTATATTGCTCTGAACTTTGTGTTGCCTGTATCTGTCAAGTGACTTTTGAATATTGTCTGCCAGTAAAGACCATCTGTTCCTTTATTCTGCCTTTGTTGGACTCTGTTCACACTACTGCAGGTAGCTGCATTCAAGGTAACCAGTGCAGACACCAGGGTCCTGTCTCTGAGAGTCAGCAGTCAGCAATATTGGACTAATTCCCACATCCACATCCTCTGGTCGTAACAGAGTCACAGTCCTGAAGAAGATAGAAGAAAAGTGGGAAAAGGCCAAAAACATATCACTTGGCAGAGGCACACTGGAAGTGAAAGAGGTTTTCTTAGCAACGTTAGACATGCTCTTTGACATCCTCAATTGCAAGTGTGAGATTAAGCTATATTCAGAATTTGAGGGTTCATGTCCAGGTGGTGCTGGACTGTAAACATGAAGTGCACATCTCTGTTATGCAAGCAGGTGTGGACCCACTGCGCCACTTACCTGGGTATACTCCGGAGGGGCGTAACTACACATATTCACATTGCGTAGGTAGGACAATATTTTAATCCTGACGCTCACGCTGCTGGGCCAACTCCTGGTGTAACTCAATGTTACTGGGCAGGTTCGGATCAAGGGGGTGTGGACCCACTGCGCCACTTACTGGGTCCTCTTGGTTCTGATCCAATTCAATACGACTCTGTCTCTGTGTCTTAAGTCCCTTGGTGTTGTTTGTCTCTCACCTTAGCAGAGTAGAGAATGTTGACCAGTTGCAGACTTGCTACTTAGAGCTTGGACTGCAAGAAGACAGGGAAAGCTGGTGGGTTCTAGTTAAGGCTCACTGTCCATGTCTGTCTCTACCTACTGACTTTACAACATGTTTCGAAAAAATTGAATTTCTCTGCTTTTAATCTTAAAACGTTTTATGAAAGAAAATTGGCATCATACTTATACATAAACACAATATAGAGTGAACAGCTGAATACAAAGAGTTATCGATGTACAAGGACAACATTATGCATGATTCACTTTTTATAAACAAGCAGCATTTGGTGAAGAACAATGTTATTTAGGTCAACAAACCTGATAAAAAGGGAAAAGAGGGATGGGAAGGGAGAGGGCGCAACCCATGTGTAAGGTATGTCAAAAATAGACTTTTCAAGGGGATGAAAGTTTCTATGATATTTCTAGGGATGTTAAATGTGTGTAAATAAGTGTGGTGTGTTTTGTTCTCAGTGTGCTAATTGTTCAACTCTATAGATATGGTCGCATCTGGTTAACCATTGCCCTATGGACGGTGGAGTGGTGGTCTTTCAGTTTGCTGCTACAAGGATTCTAGCTTCTGCAAGGAGGTGACGGTATAGCTGCATTTCATATCTTTCTTTGTGTGAGGAAGCTGGAACACCTAGCAGACACAGTTGGAGCATGGGTGTGACTGTTTTACTTATGCAGAAGTGACATTGTGGAACATACTCGCAAAAAGGTTCCCAGCTCTCTGCCACATCTCCAACCACACTGGGGAGGTGGTTGGGTAGATCTCTGTAGGCGGATTGGGGTGTAGTTACCATCTTGTTAGCAACTTATAGTACCATAGTTCTCCTGTACTGTAACACTTCTGGAGACCTTAGGAGTTTGTGATAGCAAATATTGTACTTCTTGTTTATTAAATACCATCCGTAAGTCTGCCTCCCATTGCCTAATGAATGGAGGGTGTTGGAGATAATTGTTCTTGTGTCTAGGGAGTATATGACAGATATTTTTTAATCAGCTCTTTAACAGAAAGTACCATGTCTTCCAAAGGGGAAGGAGGGTCCGAGCCTATTGGTTGTATGTTTTTGCAATATTGTAAGATATGTAGTATTTGGAAGTATGAAAGCGAGTGGCATGTCATAAGAGCCTGGGTCTGCCGAGAGGATGCATCTCCCCTCTATGAAGAGCTATTAAGTAGTGTGGCATTTCGTTTGTTGAGGGTGGTTAGCGAAGATTGGAATTCTGGAGGAGAGTCCCATAAGACATCTCTTATTTGTAATAGCGGTGACAGGTGTGGAGTAAGAACGGTCTTGGCCAATGTATTATGCCAGACTCTGATAGTGTTAGCTGTCATGGTATTGGAGGGGAGATTAGACAGAGATTGTTCAGTCAGTATGTCCGTTCTGCATAAAACTTTGAGAAAAGAACGGTTTCGGATTCAGATGGAGATCCTCTTAAAACTTCTTCTTTATTGATACATTCATTTACAGCAGACACAGCCACTTGGTACACGAGACAAGTTGACGGGTACTTGACCCTTAGTCGTAACAACATTACATAGTGAAACACAAGAATATAAATGTATTTTGAGCCCATCCCCCCAAACTCTAGGGGAGGAGAGCACCTACTTGATTGGTTGTTTCACTACATTTAACACCCATCATGTAGACTGCTAATCATAGAGTAGATGTCCTTCACATTGTGCTGTAGCCTTTAATCCCATTAACTCCTAGAGGGCTATTGCCCCGTCAAATTAGACTGGAAAATGAAAGGAAGAAAGAAAACCGCACAATGTGAATGGTATACTACATATAAAAACATATAATGACATTACTATTATGACCTTACTCATGCCATTGGATTCCCAACATAAAGGGTTCCATCTTTAACCCCTAGGAGGATGACATATATAAAGCATTCTCTTCTTTTAGCAATTTACTGGTATATGTACATTAGCTCCCTTTTTAGGTTTAAACCAGCCGGGACTCTACTGTTTAATCTGAATATCCAGAACGCCTCCCGTAGGAGGAGTTTTTTTCGGTGGTCTCCACCTCTTGGGGGTACAGGCACCCTCTCTATTGCAAAAGCTTTAAAGCTTTTGACTCTACGGGCATGCATTTGCACAAAATGTCTTGCTGCATTGGATATGTTTAATGCATTAGGATTACTGATATAGTTCAAGTGCTCCAAGAGCCGATTTTTTAATTTACGTGTAGTACTCCCAATATACATCAAGTCACATTCAGTGCAGCAAATGATGTAAACCACACCTGTAGTGTTACAATTGATGTAACATTTGATTGGAAAACTACAGGAGTGGTCCGAATTTTCAAAGGATTGTAAGGGAGTCACATAGTTGCAGGTTTTGCATGGATTGCCACCTCACCTTGTGAACCCCATATAACTGCGCAGTTCTGTTTCTTGTTAATACCTGCTCTGTTGGAAGTGAATAGGGATGGAGACAGAGAGCAGGACAATGTAGCAGCCCTCCTGGGTACTATTCTACAGCCAGATTTTAATGCATTATATACGATCTCGTCATCATATAAAATCGGCAGGCATCCCCTAATCACAGAACAAATTTTATTAAATTGCTTACTGTACATTAGGGATAAAATCTGAATATTATTCTGCTCTCTGTCTCCATGTGCCATCACATTCCTTCCTGAATTCTTGGATTTTCCCTTATCCTTCCCAGACCCAAAAAGCAGGTCAAATCTGTTTTTCTGCATTGCAATGTTTCGACCCCTCATCAACATCCAATCAGGGTAGTTTCTTGCTTTTAACCTCTTATGCACTATAGTAAATTCCTCCCCCAAAACCATTGGTGAACTGCAATTTCTTGCAGTCCGTATGTATTCCCCCACCGGGATCGCTTTTATAGTATGTAGGGGATGATGGCTTGGCATTTAGGATCGAATTCCCTGCTACTTTTTTCCAATATGTTTGAGTGTGCACAATCTCTCCTGGACAACCATGGAGTGTCAAGTCTAAAAAGTTAATACTGGATTTGTTCGCTATGCATGTAAAGTGAAAATTATAATCGTTGGCATTTAAATAGGCCTGGAGGTCCGGGACGGCAAACACATCGCCCGCGCAGATCATGAGCAGGTCATCGATGTATCTGCCGTACCAGACCAATCCAGACCCAAACGGGTTATTTAAACCATAAATATATTTTTCTTCCCAGTACGCCATGGTTAAATTAGCCAAAGAAGGCGAAAATTTGGCCCCCATTGACACTCCACGTGTCTGCAGATAGTGTGCACTATCGAACATGAAATAATTATGTGTTAACAAAAAGTCTGCAACCTCACATACATAATCTATATAGCTGGAATAAAATCCCGTGTATCTGTGGAGGTGATACTCCATGGCTAACAAAGCGACCCTGTGGGGGATAGAGGGATACAGCGCTATTACATCAGCCGCAATCCATGTGTAGTTGGTTTCCCATTTGAGACTATACATAGCTCTTAGCACATCGGCCATGTTTTTTAGAAAGCCTGGTGTGCGCCTGACCAATGGCTGCAAGATATTATCCAGCCAATTGCACAGGCGCTCAGTCGGGATCCCATACCGACACTATTGGGCGCAAGGGGGGGAAGATGGACATCCTTGTGGATCTTGGGCAGGGCATGCATTATAGGAGTCACAGGCGCATCAACGCACAAATATCTAAACTCTGTCTCATTAAATAGACCCATATCCCGACCCTTATGTATTGTTAAAGATGTCTGAATTTGACTGTTAAAGATTGTGTGAATTTTATTCTATATTCAGTTCTCTAGGACTGTAATGAGTTAAACTTTTTCTTCTCCAAGTGCCTCCCTCCCACCCCTCTCTTTGTCTCAAACAGGAGAGGAAGGGGGGCAAAGTGCTGCGGGCAGGGTCTGATTTCTCACCTTTCTGCAGGTGTCCATGGAGTGTGGTGGAATGTGTAAACCAATCATATGACTTGATGATATATGGTTGTTCACTGCCTATAGAGAAGCACCTCTTTGAAGTGTCACATATGACGTATGCAGTAGTAGTGTTAGACCGTCCACCATTAAACAAATGGCGACCTTAGATGTTTACATTAGCTTAACATTCCAAAGTGGTACCTACTGCGCAGATGTGAAGAGTGTTATCTCTGTTTCTCTTATCTCTTCTTAACTTTGACCAATGGAAACAATGGTTTGTGTCTCGTGAGGACTGCCCTCTTCTGAAGATTATATATACGCTTCTATGATGTAATAAAAGTTAGAGATTGCTTTGACCAACTTCTGTGTCAGTGTTCAGTCTCTCAGCCACGTGTGGATATTAACCCCCTGGGGGGGGGGGGGGTTACATTGATCTGGAAACACCAGAGTGTATCTAAAATACCCTAATTTAGGCTGCTTTAAACAAATGGCGCCCCCAACGTGGGGCCCCAAGGCAAAGGGAGTATCAACAGCCAACACACAAGAGGCCCCAGGACTTGACGAACGGCAGAGAGGAGATGGCCGGCTTTCATAGAACGGTAAGAATACTCTTACCTGCCTTTCTGCCTTTAGTTCATCCCTTCATGTTGGCTTAGTCTGCTGTGAGATAGTACCCATGTAAGTATAGTAGTCGGCTGTAATGCTGAAAGCCTGGGGTCCATAGAACCATAGTCTGAAATCATAGATCACTCTGGTGTGTATATGTTTTGTGTGTGTTTGTAATTTATTTGTGAGGAGTGAGTTGAGCACAGACAGTTAAACCACAGACAAGGGAGGGGACAGTAACCTCCTGGTTTGGAAGGGGGCGCTGTAGACCCGAGGTGTGGGACAAAGGAACTCCGGCTGACCTGACCAGGAAGACAGTAGTTCCACATGACTCATTGATCTAAGGGAAGACTGCGGAGACTAACTTGACCTGACCTTAGGAAGACACGACGGAGCCCGCCTGACCCCTGGTTTTGGGGAAGACGTGCGGGGAGTCCCAGCTGACGTGATAGTCAGATTTGAGCAAACCAGTGGGGAGGGTGAATCCTTTGTCTGCGGAAGAAAGGGCTAAAGGTGCTGATCACTCCTCTGTATTGTGTGTGTGTCAGGATGTAATTGATGGCATTAGCAAGAAAGAAAGTGCCCCAGTGTCTGCAATCAGAAAGGCGCTTGTGTTAAATGTTCAGAAATGAACTGGTTAAATAGGGAAGATGCCAAAAAAATGATGGTCAGGAACTGTGAAATAGAGAAATTCATTTCCCCCCCACCTTCACACAGAAAGATTCCTGAGATAAGAGGAGCAGGGAAAGGGGGGAGGGAATCATGGGGGCAGGGAATCATGCAGAGTAAGTGATGTTATATGTGTAATATTATTATAGAAGACAAAGAATTGTTTCAATAATCTTCTTTCTTCTTTCTTCTTTCCCAAGCAGTGTACTGTGGGATCCAGCTTTTAACAAAATGACTGTATTGATTATAACATGTATATTGTCTTACAGCGACAGACCATCAGCAATTCTGGGTGTGGTGTGGCTATCTGTTTCCAGGAAAGCTGTGTTTGTCTGTGCTGAAGTTTTGGGATGAAACAATGTGGGTTGGAAGAATTAAATGATTCAGTGGATTGTGAATGGGTGTGGCTTTGAGTTGTAATTGAGGCGAAATATGTGTGAAGACTGATTATGAGCTGTTAATGAAATGAGTACATGGGAAATATGAATGCGTATGGAGTACGGTATTTGTTTTTTTAAATAATATGCGCATTGAGGATTTTATTTTCTTTTTTCTTGGAAGTTTTTGGTTTTTATTGGTGCCAACAGCATTGATCAAGCTGTACCATTTTTTTATATCAAAGTCAATGAAAAGTTTTATGGGGCCCCTTTGTGTGGTTTATGTCCGTATTGTCAGATCTGTTTGTTTCAATGTTTGAAGTTACGTGTTACATGTTAAGTGTTGTGCTAAACATCCAGAGCTCCGTTCTTATAGATAGCTGGCACATTACTAACGGACAAAGGAAGACCACAGCGTCCGACTGAAGGGGGTGGACTTAGATGACTCAGAGCGGAGGAGGAGGATAGGGGTGGACGTTACAGACAACGACAGCCCTTGTGCCATCCCCTAGTTACAAGACACTCCCATGGAAGATGAGAAGTCCTGTTTTTGTTTTCCAGTCTACTAATTCCGCGATAGGGAAAGTTGGATACTTCTGTAAGCCAAAATGCAGAGTAACATCAAGCGGCATTTGGTGATTCAGTGGTGCCAACCATAGGTAGTGTTCCTTTGGCATTGCTTCAGCCCTGATGCCAAACGCCTCATTGAAGTAAGGAAAAAGTAAGTCTGCCACCTGTGATGGGCCTGCAGAGTCTGTGGGACCCAGATCCCAGAAGAGAGAGTGTTTTGCTGTGTGTGGTACTCCTCAGTCCACACCACAAGAGAGGATTGTACTCTGTTGACCATGCCCGGATCACTGTCCGTCCCCACAGACACCCATGTTTTTTTGTTATATTGAGAACACAAAGACAGGGGGGGGGGTTAGATCAAGATTAGGAAACAAGGAATCCAGTATCGGCTCTACTTTTAAACATTTTTAGCAGATTCAGTCTGGCCCAATGATATCCCTCACTCTGGGTGATAAAAAAGTAGTCCCGTTTTTTGATTGATACTGGAGCAGTTAAGACAGTTGTGCACAGCAAACATGGCCTCCCCTGATTTACTCTCCAAGCACACCAGTCTTTGGGTAGAAGTGGATGGGAAAGTAGTACGCTCCTTTTCAACAGAAACCATCCATATTAGATTTGCACCTAACCAAGATGCGCTTGCCCGTTTGCTGGTCAATGGTAACGCCCCTTGTTGCCTCCTAGGTGCAGATTTGCTTGCAAAAAAACCCCCAAAAACATGCTGGTATCTCATATCAGGAGGACGAAACTGTGAAGCTTACAGGTGCCCTCAACGACCAGGAACTTTGTTTGTTGGCCATTAGTGATAAAATTCCCTGGTCCATGTTTGTATCAGTACTCCCAGAAGCTGAGAAATAAGCAAACCACTCACCATTGGATGGTACATGAACCTACATGTCGTTAAAGAAGCCACAGTTTCTAACACCCATATCGTGCCCAACACACACACCTTGTTGGCTCAGGTTCCCATTACCCCTACTCATCCACTGTGAATTGATTTGTCCTTTAGTCCCTACCCGCCTCACAGATGAGGTGGTAGATGCTTTTTATGCTAGAACTGGCAATTTTGTGTTCCCCCACACAATGTACTATCAGATTAATTACATTTAGATGTATTGCTATGAAGTGAGTGGCCATGACTCAGCTGTCCTCACCCAACTGCATGGCCAGCAATAAAGCCGCGTAGTATATGATTCAGCCAGACTTGATCCTGTGGCCAGAGGTGCCCCTTTTGCATCAGAGCTGTAGTAGTTGTACTAGCTATGCTTGATGAAAGCTCGGAGATAGTACTGAACCACCAAGTGATGGTGATATACCATCTATCCTGATTGAAACGTACAATCCAAATGATTGTTTTGTTGCTGTTATTTGAGAATGCAGTGTTCCATTTTGTTGCCTGACAATGTTGCTCTCAAAGTGTAATGCTTTGGACCCAGCCACCCTGTTGCCTCTGGACCAAGGGGGAGGAAGAGTTAGGCACCGCACTTTAAACTTTTCTTCCAGATTCAAAGGAAGAGGCTCCTGACTGTTTGCAGAGATGTCACAAGAGGTAGTGGGATTTGGTAAATCAGCCATAAGGTAATCTAGATCATGTGCTCTTTGTGGATGGATCGAGGTATGGCCAGGATGGCAGGTACTACACAGGTTGGCAGTGGTGATTAAACGTGATTAAACGTGAACTACCACACATGTCTGCTCAAGAAGTGGAGCTAAAAGACTCTGAAGATGGCTGCAGATATGCAGATGGAAAAACAGCAACATTTACACTGATTCCAGGTGTGCTTTTGGGATAGCCCATGACTATGGGCCCATATGGAAAGCCAGAGACTCCTTGATCGCTTCAGGTAAACCCATCGAAAATGGGGAAGCAGTGAGGTCTCTGATGGAAGCCCTCTTGTCACTGACATGAGAGGTGATGATAGCAATGAAAGGCCACTGTAAACAGATGCAGAGAGGCAAAGAGTGAAAGCCACGGCAGATCAGGTGGCAAAAATGGCTGCCAAATTACCTAAGCAGACCCCTGTCTTAAGTGGCCACAAGTTCAGCTCCTGAAATAACTCCTCCTGTCTCCCGAAAGTTCTTAAGTCCTTACAGAACCAGATGGGGAAGGAGGAAAGGGACTGGTGGATGGAAAAGGGGGTCTAAAATAAGAAGGGAAACTTACCTTCCCAGGTCCCTCTACTCCACGATGGCACAGGCAACCCATGGAGTGATGCACAGACAAAAACTGCTATGTGTGATTTAGTACGTAGCATATGGTACGCCCCAGGGTTCAGCACAGTAACAGTCAGACATACTCAAGGATAAATGGTTCGTGTCCAGAACAACGTGGACAAGGTGGTTAAGGTACCCAAAAAACACGTCTTGCTTTTTTGTATCTGTTTCAACGTTTACAGACTACCTTCAACTACACAAGGTGGGCATGTATGAGTAGTATTAATATGTGACTTGTTTTCAGGATGGCCAAAACCGTACCCAAAGATTATGGCCGAAGTTGTGTGCAGGTATGGGGTACCTTAGATCATTGAAGTGACACAGGTGTTCACTTCACAGGTGAAGTGATGCAGGAGATGATGAAGGTTTTGGGTTGTAGGACAGGCCTTACATGCTTCGTACCTTCCACAAAGCAGCAGTAGAGTAGGAAAAGGAACTGAACGGGACACTTAAGTTAAAGATTCAAAGCCTTAGAGTGCCTTGCTGGTAGCCCTCTTTTAGTAAAGGTATACGCCTAACCGTGAGACAGGCCTTTGTCCCTATAAGGTCCTTTTGGGTCAGCCCCTAGGATAGGATTTATTTTCCACAGCAGCTTCAGATGCAACATGGTTGTCTGGCAGATTATGTGATCAGTTTTGTACAAGCATTTGACTAAAGTATATTTTCGAGTTTTTGCTTCACTTCCAGGTTTTGATAAAGTACCAGGAACCCACCCACTTGTGTCCACAGATTGGGTGGTAGGAAAAGACACGTTAGAAAAGTCCTAAAACCCTGGTTTGATGGTCCATTCCGAGTGTTGTTGACCACAAGCACAGTGAAGCTCAAAGAAAAGCATAATTGGATTGATTTCAAGGAAGGTGTTGAGACTGGTTTTCCCTTGTGTGACTGTTGATCATGACTCAAAAAAATATGGAAAAATTGTATGAAAACATTGATCCGGAAAATCAGAAGCATTGATGACCTCCAGTCCCCCCATATAATGTCAACGTCAGTTAGGAAAGATCATCTGACTTCCCCGTGCTCAAATCCAGTGTCACGGGAGGCTGTTCGCTAGGAATGACTTGTCGTGGAAGCTGGTGAAGAGGAGGCGGAGCATTGGGACAGATGTTTAGGTTTAGGGAGAGAATGAATTCCAAGGGGGGACTGTTAAAGATGTGTGAATTTGACTGTTAAAGATGTGTGAATTTTAATTCTATATTCAGTATCACTAGGACTGTAATGAGTTAAACTTTTTCTTCTCCAAGTGCCTCCCTCCCACTCTCTCTTTGTCTCAAGCAGGAGAGGAAGGGGGGCAAAGGCTGCGGGCAGTGTCTGATTTATCACCTTTCTGCAGGTGTCCCATGGAGTGTGGTGGAATGTGTAAACCATCATATGACTTGATGATATATGTTGTTCACTGCCTATAGAGAAGCACCTCTTTGAAGTGTCACATATGACGTATGCAGTAGTAGTGTTAGACCGTCCACCATTAACAAATGGCGACCCTTAGATGTTTACATTAGCTTAACATTCCAAAGTGGTACCTACTGCGCAGATGTGAAGAGTGTTATCTCTGTTTCTCTTATCTCTTCTTAACTTTGACCAATGAAACAATGGTTTGTGTCTCAGTGAGGACTGCCCTCTTCTGAAGATATATATACGCTTACCTGATGTAATAAAAGTTAGAGATTGCTTTGACCAACTTCTGTGTCAGTGTTCAGTCTCTCAGCCATGCGTGGATATTAACCCCTGGGGGGTTACATTGATCTGGAACACCAGAGTGTATCTAAAATGCCCTAATTTAGGGCTGCTTTAACAGTATCAATATCATATATCCGTTATGTATGGTCCATTTCTTTCTGGAGCATCTCTCAGCCACTCTAAGGCTCTAAGACCTTGTATCGCTCTGTGTATGTAACGATATCTGGACACCCATACCCCCTCTAGTAACCACCTTTGATAGTCGGGATAGGGCTAGTCTAGGGCGGAGTTACGCCACAGAAAATGGGAGAATATTTTCTCGAATTTCCTGAAATAAGAAAGGGGCAGAGGGATAGGAAGGACTTGGAGGTAATATTGCATTTTTGGGCTTATCACTGATTTAAGCAAAGACTTATGACCAAACTATGAAGTAAATGGTATGTCCCTTGATTGCAGCAAAAAGGTAGTTTTATCTGGAAGATCTTTGTAGTTAGCTGCAAAGAGGGAGGTAGATGTGCGGTGCGTTGTATACCCAAAAAAGTTATATGTCTATTAGTCCAGACAAAAAGGGTGAAGCTTTCCAACAAAGTTTGGGTTTTGGAGTCTAGAGTCACATTTAATACTTCTTATTTATTACGATTTATCTTGAAATTTGATAAATCGCCAAAATGATCTAGGATAGCGTGTATGGCTGGGAGGCCTCAGTGGGATTTGTTACAATGAGTTATAGATCATCTGCAAATGCAGCCTAAGTGTGTATAGTATTTTGGATCTCCATGCCCTTCACCCTAGTATCTCTCTGGAATGCCTGCAGAGGTGGTTCTATAGTTAGTACAAACAGCAAAGGGGACAAAGGCCTTCTCGGCATCAGTGCCGAGACGGACCCAGTGGCATAAAGGTGTGGTAGTAAAAAGATCACCGAGAGGCAAAGAGCATTATCAATCATGTTAATGCTCTGTGTCTCTGATGTCCGGAGCGCAGCTTGGCATTCTATTATGCAGCGGATTACCTGCACGGCATCCACTTGTGTGAAATAGCCCTAACACTTTCCCCAGCATTGACCAGAGTGGGGTCTCTCAATTGCTCAGTACCAAAGTTATCTCTTGATGAGGATGATTCCAGATCAGGCACATTTTGACCAGCAGGGGGAGCTTCTACTACCCTAGCTAAGACCTGCAAAGGAAAATTCTCATCATTATGCTTTTCATTAAACCCCATATTTTTTTTATCAATTTAAGGGATAGGTACGTGTTTCTGAAGCAGTTTCCTCCTACAGAAAGGGTGCCTCACTCCCACAACTCCCAATGCAATGTGAAGTCACAGCCCAATATCATATCATGCAATACCTTTTCACTACCCCTACTTCATATGTGACAGTTCCTTTTAAAGTCTCAACTTTTTGTGTGTGCCACGGGGTACACCTTGGTATCCACATTGTGGCAAAGCACACTCGTATGTTGGTTTGGAACATAGTCCCCAGCCACAAAGCTGGCATATACCAGGGGTTACCAAGCTACCCAAGTCCATTAAATCCTTGACCGGACAGTCTTTTATTATAATGTCACATATCTGATGCTCAGTCCCCAGTCCTGTCGACGCAACACAGATTGTCTCTGTGAACAGTAACTTAGCGTTGAGCGCAAATATTTGAATTACGAATATTTATCGCGAATATCACAACTTCGAGAATTTGCGAATATGTTGAATATAGTGCTATATAGTATTTTTCCAAATATGTGTTATTTTTTTACTGGAAAAATTGGCAATGTAATGATCGCGTAATTGCGAATATTACGCAATCAATACAGGCGTGGGTCAAAAAGGAATATATAGCACTATATTCGATATAGTGCTATATATTAGTTTTTTAGAATTTCCTCATTGACGAATATTCTAAAAAAAACGAATATATCGTTCAATATATCTTTATTGAAGATTTTTTTTTCATTTATCCAGAATGATCAGTATACAAAGATCACTACAAAAGTATCCGTACATCATAGCACGTTACATTAGTATACAGAAGTACTATGTATGAGTAAGCAGGAGCAAGGCATTAAGGTGTACTCCAATTATTGCATTGTAGAAAACTACATGACGCAGCATTAGTACAGTTTAGGTGTCAATATCTAGTAGAATAGAAAACATGGAAAATAACAGAAACAACAGAAAGGAAAAAAAGGCAGAGAGTTGTACATAGATCAAGACTTCATAATGTGCGTCACAGGCATCAGCGAGCATAATCAGTGTGTCATATATATAACCTACATAGTTAATCAGGACTAGCTTTTCCCAGGTTAACCGCCAGGGGATAGATTGGTCCATTGCGCCCATTCCATTTCAAATCTATGCAGCGCAAAACCCTTGTGTGCCACCATCTTTTCAAATGATCTAGAAGTGTCTACGGATCTTAAAATTTCCTGTACATTCGGAATCACTGAGCTTTTCCAGTACCTAGTTATGGCCAGTTTTGTGGCTAAAAACAGATGCATAGAAATGGTCCTGAATTTATAAGGGATTTCTGTAATATCAATAAAGAGCAAGGCCAGAGCTGGATCTCTTATTAGCTCGCGGCCCGATGCCCTTTCGATCAGTTGAAAAATGCTAGACCACAATTCTTGTACCAAGGGGCAACCCCAAAGTATATGTAAAAGGGACCCTCTGCCGCCGGATTCCCTCCAGCACAGCGGCTCCGAGCCTGGGTAAATGCGACTCAGTCACACCATCTGAGTAGTGTTTTTGAGTAAGATTCAAGATGTGACACGCATTTGTGGAGGCAAATAAATGACGAATCCTCAAATATTTATAAAAATCCCTTTTATGTATATTGAAATGGATTTGCAAGTTTTCAAAGGAGTTCAAGCCTGCCTGATAAAGCAAATCTGCAACTGTTGCTGCGCCTCCATCTCTCCACCCTTCCAGAGAGAGGTCAGAGATGAGGTATTGCAACGCCTCTATTGGGGTGAATTTTGCTATAGATGCAGTTATTCCATTACCACCACTATGGTACCATTTCCAAGCTTTCAAAGAGGTGGAAATTAGGTACGGGAAGGATTGCGACGATGCTTCCTTAAAGAGGGAAGCCAGCATTATCGCCTTTAAGTTGCGGGCTGGGGCGAGTGTCTGCTCAATGTGACCCAATGTTTGGGATTATCATCGGTCCCACCATTCCTTAAGTTGGTGTACCCTAGTAGCTAGGTAGTAATCATAAAATATTTGGGAGGTTTAATCCACCTACATTCTTAAATCTGGACATAATAGTCCTGGCAATGCGGGGAAGATCTTTTTTTACAAATGAACCTATTAAGTAGTTTATTAACAGCATTAAAAAAGGAACTGGGTAGTTCCAGTGGGAGGATTCTGAACAGATAGAGCAGCTTAGGGAGCACATGCTGCTGGAAGGCTGCCAATCTACCTAGCCACGATATCTCCATTTTCGCTATGTTTTCCAATTCCTTTTGAAAGGTCTAGGAGAAATAGAGGAAAATTCGCGTCATACAGTTTTTGAATAGTGGGGGTAAGCTGAACCCCAAGATATTGGACTCCTGTGGTCTGCCAGTCCCAGGGGTAAAGGTTTTAGATCTTCCAAAATTTGTTTGGGGACAAAGAGAGGGAGGGCTTGAGATTTACTTTAGTTAAGTATGTAAAATGATAGGGAGCCATAAGTATGAATAAACTTCCGAACTTCATGTAGCGACAGTGCAGGGTTAGTTAGGGAAAGGATTATGTCATCCTCATATAAGCAGAGAGTGTGCTGCCTGACACCAATCTGAATCCCTGTGACACTATCTGTCTGTCTGATAGCCTGCGCTAACGGCTCTAGGGAATAGTATGAATATTAAAGGGGCCTGCCTAGTACCGTTCGAGAGGTTAAAGGGATCCGATAGAAACACCATTAGTCAAAACCCGGGAAGCAGGGCCCTTATATAATGCTTCTATAGCTCTAATGAGAGCGGCAGGAAAGCCCATTTTTTGGAGTACCGAGAAGTCAAACGACCAATTCACCCGGTCGAATGCCTTCTCAGCGTCCAGGGTAAGGAACACCGTGGGTAATCGTAGCCTATTGACCCTATCTAGTAATTGAATACTCTCCTGGAGTTGTCTGTAATTTGCCTACCCAAGACAAATCCCACCTGGTCGGAGCAACCAAGGGCGGTATAATCGCCGCCAATCTACAAACCGGATTCCAAAAAAGTTGGGACACTTAACAAATTGTGAATAAAAACTGAATGCAATGATGTGGAGATGGCGAATGTCAATATTTTATTTGTAATAGAACGTAGATGACAGATCAAACGTTTATATCCGAGTAAATGTATCATTTTAAAGGGAAAAATACATTGATTTCAATTTTCACTGTGTCAACAAATCCTAAAAAGTTGGACGAAGTAGCAATAAGAGGCTGGAAAAAGTAAAATTTGAGCATAACGAAGAGCTGGAAGACCAACTAACACTAATAGGTCAATTGGCAACTGATTGGGTATAAAAAGAGCTTCTCAGAGTGGCAGTGTCTCTCAGAAGCCAAGATGGGTAGAGGATCACCAATTCCGACAATGTGCGCAGAAAGACAGTGGAGCAATATCAGAAAGTGTTACCCAGCAAAAAATTGCAAAGACTTTGCATCTATCATCATCAACTGTGGCATAACATCATCCGAAGATTCAGAGAATCTGGAACAATCTCTGTGCGTAAGGGTCAAGGCCAAAAAACCATACTGGATGCCTGTGATCTCCGGGCCCTTAACGACACTGCACCACAAACAGGAATAGCTACTGTAAAGGAAATCACAGAATGGGCTCAGAGAATACTTCCAGAAACCATTGTCAGTGAACACATCCACCGTGCCATCCGCCGTTGCCAGCTGAAACTCTACAGTGCAAAGAAGAAGCCATTTCTAAGCAAAGATCCACAAGCTCCAGGCGTTTTAACTGGCCAGGGATAATTTAAAATGGAGTGTGGCAAAATGGAAGACTGTTCTGTGGTCAGACGAGTCACGATCGAAGTTCTTTTTGGAAATCTGGGACGCCATGTCATCCGGGCCAAAGAGGACAAGGACAACCCAAGTTGTTTATCAACGCTCAGTTCAGAAGCCTGCAGCTCTGATGGTATGGGGTTGCATGAGTGCGTGTGGCATGGGCAGCTTGCATGTCTGGAAAGCACACATCAATGCAGAAAAATATTTTCAGGTTCTAGAACAACATATGCTCCCATCCAGACGTCATCTCTTTCAGGGAAGACCCTGCATTTTTCAACAAGATAATGCCAGGACCACATTCTGCATCAATCACAACATCATGGCTGCTAAGGAGAAGAATCTGGGTACTGAAATGGCCAGTCTGCAGTCAGATCTTTCACCTATAAGATCATTTGGCGCATCATAAAGAGGAAGGTGCAACACAGAAGGCCCAAGACGATTGAACAGTTAGAGGCCTGTATTAGACAAGAATGGGAGAGCATTCCTATTTCTAAACTTGAGAAACTGGTCCTCCTCGGTCCCCAGACGTCTGTCGAGTGTTGTAAGAAGAAGGGGAGATTCCACACAGTGGTGAAAATGGCCTTGTCCCAACTTTTTGGGGATTTGTTGACACCATGAAATTCTGATTCAACATATTTTTCCCTTAAAATGGTACATTTTCTCAAAATATTAGAAGTTGGCACCTCCACATCATTGCATTCAGTTTTTATTCACGATTTGTATAGTGTCCCAACCTTTTTGGAATCCGGTTTGTATTTGCCAATAACTTGGCGTAAATCTTCAGGTCTGTGTTGAGGAGGGAGATAGGCCGAAAGTTTTGGGGAGTAGTTGGTTCTTTGCCGGGTTTTGGCAAGGTGACAATAGTAGCTTCCAACATCTCCCTAGGCATGTGCCCATCAGTCATGATCCTTGCTAAGGTCGAGTGGAGATGTGGACCCAGAAAAGCTTGTAATAGGAATTAGACAGGCCATCCGGTCCAGGGATTTTGTGATGCGGCAGTTTTTTAATAATGCCTAATATCTCATCTAATGTAATGGGCTGGCATAACCTTAACTTGTGTTCTTCAGACATGGAAGGTAGTGAGAGGGAGTTAAGGAAATTGCTAATGTCGTGGTCAGAAGGTTGAACCACCTCTTTATTATCGGCTAGGTTGTATAACTTTGAGTAGAAGGACATGAACCTATTCGCAATCTCTTTGGGGTCATACATTTTGTGGGTTTTAGAGGAGTCCCAGAGAAAAGCAATCCGGGAGTTTTGGATCCTGCACTTAATTCTGTTTGCCAATAGCTTTCCTGCTTTATTTGCTTGGGAATAGTACATGGCCTTGGCTTTTTTCAGAGAAAGTTCATATCTGTGCAGCATGTGCTCCCCTAGCTGAGCCCTGAGGGAGCGGAGCTCTTCGGAATAAAAAGGAGCGGGAGACGCCTTATTCAGAATTTCTAATGCTCGGATTTTGTTCAGCAAATACGTAGTGAGGTGCTCTCTCTTCTTTTTGGCCCTATCCCCTAGCTTGATGAAAATACCCCTGATATAGGCCTTGTGTGCTGCCCAAACAATAGATGGATTATTTACTGTGTTCACATTGTTCAGGAAATATTCAGTCAAAGCATCTTTTACCTCCCATTGACAATCTAAATCTGCTAATAAATATTCATTTACTCTCCATGTCGGGTTCGGAGGGCGGGTGTACTGTTCTGAAATCTTTACCGAGACAGGAGCATGGTCCGACCATGATATTGTACCTATTTCAGAGCTTGTGATAGTCGAGAGGGAAGCTCTATCCACCAACACAAGATCTATACGAGAATATGTTTGATGAGAGGGGGAGAAATAAGTGTAGTCTCGTTCCATGGCATGATGTAAGCGCCAGATGTCATACAGGGACATTTTGGAGAGAAGACTCATCAATGTAAGGGGGTTCCTTCTCAAGGAGGAGGAGGAGTCCATGGGTGCATCTGGGACCATATTAAAATCCCCACAAATGAGGACCCTTCCTTGTTGTGCAGACTGGATTTTATTGAAAAGGTTTTGGAGGAATCTCTGGGAGTGCGCATTGGGGGCATATAGCCCTACTAAGGTGTAGAGATTAGAATATTGTTTAGATAACAAACATGTATGATATACCGCCCTCCGGAGTCGACGATGGATGATACAGCAGTATAAGCTACAGTATTCTTGATTGCCCGCAACACTCCTCGTTTCTTTTTGGTACAGTGAGCCTGGAGAACAACTGGGAAACATCTATGTTTGATGCGGTCAGCATCCGCAGCAATTATATGCGTCTCCTGAGCACAAAAAATATCACACTGTAGAGAGAGCGCCTCCCTCCACATCAGATTGCGCTTGTAAGCGCTATTTAACCCCCTAACGTTCAAAGAGCTAAGCTTCAGTACCATCATTAATCTGTACTGCTATAAACGCAAGAAGTGCCCTGAAGCGGAGGGAGGCGCCGTCCCAACAGCGGTGGATACACACAAAATAAGCGTAGTGAAAGATAATGCTCTGCCAGAATGCCTAGGGAGATGTTGGAAGCTACTATTGTCACCTTGCCAAAACCCGGCAAAGAACCAACTACTCCCCAAAACTTTTGGCCTATCTCCCTCCTCAACACAGACCTGAAGATCTACGCCAAGTTATTGGCGAATAGATTGGCGGCGATTATACCGCCCTTGGTTGCTCCCGACCAGGTGGGATTTGTCTTGGGTAGGCAGATTACAGACAACTCCAGGAGAGTATTCAATCTACTAGATAGGGTCAATAGGCTACGATTACCCACGGTGTTCCTTACCCTGGACGCTGAGAAGGCATTCGACCGGGTGAATTGGTCGTTTGCCTTCTCGGAAGTTTGCGCCTCGGCAACTGAAAGGTGAAGAGTCCTGCCAAATGCCATAACGGAGAATAATAGGACTACTGCTCCATGGAGGTAGTAACGAATGTGTCCCCTTTAGTGCGCTTTCTTTCATCGCCTATTTTCCACCAACTGCCATTCTCCAGATGTATGGTGGCGTCTAGGAGCATCAGGGTCTTGTATGGATTCCACAGTAATGTTCCAAGATGCAAGGGTCGCTTTGCCCTCAGCAACTGAGCAAATCACCACAAAAGAGCCATCTTTGTGAATCAAAAGCTTGACGGGGAAACCCCATCTATAAGCAATGGAGTGCGCTCTCAGGGCTGTAGTGATAGGGGCAAGAGACTTCCGGAGCTGTAATGTCGCCGCTGAAAGGTCCACAAAAATCTTAACCTCTGCATACGGGGTCGGTAAAGTCTCCATTTTCCTTGCAGCTGTGAGGAGTTGCTCCTTAATGTGGAAAAAGTGCACCCTAGCCAGCACATCTCTTGGGACATCATCAGGTAGGTGCTTGGGCTTGACAATTCTGTGTGCCCTGTCGATTATAAGGTCGCGCTTAGCACATTTAGGCAATAGCAGCTGTATCAGATTCTGAATATAGGCTGCCAGCTCAGATGCAGTAACCTCTTCTGGGGACCCCTCGCAATTTGAGGTTGTTCCGGCGGGAACGATCCTCCAGATCTGCGATCTTTGCCTTAAGCTGGGTGACCTCCTCAGAGAGGAGCTCATGGGAATCTATGAGTGTATTATGAGAGGTAGCAAATTCTCGCATTTTGGTCTCCACATGCTCCATTTTATCTCCCAATTCCTTGACAGTAGCCTGGATCAGCACGATCGACTTTGAGATCTGCGCCGTTATGGAGTGATGAAACGCCAGCAGCATGTCTTTCAGCAGGGTCCCTGAGGCTGGCTGGTCTGTCGTTTGCAGACCCTGCAGCGCCTCATGTATGGAGGGTATACCCGGCTGGCCCCTGGGGGAAGCTGTGCACTCACCGGGATCACTGGGACCATGGTGTCTTGGTCGCTGCTTGTCCGGGCTGGCTGTTGGTGAGGCCTGGGTGTTGGCGCTTCCAGGGTGTGCGGGAAGGGACTCCTCTGCCATTCGCTGAAGTCTGTACGAAGTCGCTGCAGGAGGGGACTCCGCTGAAGACGCGTTGGAGGGAGACTTGTTTTGTAAGAGGCCGGCTGGTGAGCGTGAGCCCGTTGATGAGGGAGGGCTGGAGCCCGGCGTGCTCCGTGTGCCGTCTCCTCCAGCGCCATCTTTGGTCTTCTCATGGGCAAAGAAAAAGTCCAATTTTCCCTGCTGCTTCAAGCTTTTTCTGCCTCTAGTCATCATGGAGACATGTAGGAAGCTGAGAGGGGTGAAATAGATGTCAGTTTGGTGGATATTTGTGGGGATTAGCAGGTCTGAAACGCTTCAGTGGAGCAGGAGCTCAGATTCAGGCTTCCATCTCACTTGGCTGCTTGGCCACGCCCCCTAAAAAAAACAAAAAACAAATATATAGCACTATATTGTATATAGTGCTATATATTCATTTTTTTGAATATTCGTCATTTTTTCCCCATCTGAAGTCATGCTTAAATTGCTTGACAAGCAACTTAAGCAGGGAGGAATCATAACTTCAGATGAAAAAAAAATTACGAATATTCTAAAAAATTAATATATAGCACTATATCAAATATAGTGCTATATATTCCTTTTTGACCCATGCCTGTATTGATCACGTAATATTCACATATTACGCGATCATTACATTGCCAATTTTTTGAGTAAAAAAAATGCAGAATATAATGAATATTCAATTTCCTTACAAGGTGGATGAGGTCATTATCTGGGACTGGGCAGGCTTTCCCATGCAGTAACTCGATTTATGGACCCTCTGGCACGTACAGCGGTTTACTCCAAGGCGAGCAAAGATCTCTAATTTCAATTTGGTATAGTCCTCGGACATCCTGCTCCGTGAGGTCATACCGTAGTTGGTCTTTTGCGGTTCAGCCATCAAATAGGGTACAATCACTTCTGTCCATTCTGCAACGGACAGTCACTCCCTATCTGCCACTCTCTCAAATACAGTGAGGTAGGCCTCAACATAATCATCGGGTGTCATCTTTTGCAAGGCCTTCTGCACAATCCTCCTCACAATCACAGTTTCTATAGGCATTTAGTTCACCCAGTGGACAGTTTGGGCTTCTCACTGCAGCTAATTGTTCTATTAACAGGCGATTCATATCCTACTGCTGTGCCATTACTGCATCATGCACCTTCTGCCGCTGTGCCTCTTCAAGCCTCAGGTTAGTCTGTTGTTGCTGTGCATTGGCTTGCGCCAGCTGCTTTAGCAGTTCCTTCATGAGATTGGAGGTGCTTTGCATAGCGGCGCAGTCTTCACCCAGGACATACAGGTTTGCCAAAAAAATTCTGTCATGCCATTGCCTTTAGAAGCTTGCCCTTTGCATACCTCTAAACTGACTGTTCACATAGTAACCCCCCCCAAACTCCTCAGACCTTAACTTGATCTTTAAACAGTCCACACACCCGAAGCAGACCTACACTACTGCTTTCAGTGCAAAAATGGCTCAACTACTACATATGGCAAGCAACTACCTTTTGTATCACCCCCACTTCATCATAGATTGTAAGCTCCTGTGAGCAGGGCCCTCACTCCTAGTGTTTCCGTTTTATATTAGCCAGTTACATTGTGATTAGAGATGGATGAACATCAGCCGGGACGATGTGCGAACGCAATCAAATGTTCGCAAACTGCAAGTTCGCAGCGGGCTCCATTCACTTTAAAGGCAGTCAAACCTGAAAAACCTTCAGGTTTTATATTTGCAGCCACCAAATACTTACAAGAAGTGCACAAATCGTCCCACAACATGGACAGTGACATACCAGAGAGGGATCAATGGCAAAGATTTCCCCCAAAAATATGTATTTTAATCATGGGCCATTTTTATGCGTCTTAAAGGGAAATTCTAAGAAATGTGCCATGGTGGAGCCTAGAAAAAAAATATTTTAGGCCACGGGAGTACGGTCCTTAAAAATTAGACATTCACCTGACATAAAAGAAATTGTGATTAGGTGGCTCTAGGTACATTATGCGGTCAATGGATAAAAATTTTAATGTTGGCCACTGGAGCACAGGCCCCGAACATTAGGCATTCACCGGACAGAAAAGAACAAGTAATTATGTGGCTGGAGGGATATTAGGCGGTCACCGTATAACAATTTTATTGTTGGCCAGTTAGATTACAGGCCCCAAAATGTATGTATTCGCTGTACATAAATGATCAAGTGATTATGTGACTGGAGGTATATTAGACGGCCATTCAATATCAATTTTACTGCAGGCCAGTGTAGTACAGGCCCCAAACATTAGGCATTTACCAGACTGAAAAGAACAAGTAATTATGTGGCTGGAGGTAAATTAGACAGTTATTGGATATAAATTTTACTGCAGGCCTGTACAAATAGATGTCAAATACATATGTTTAAAAAAAACAAAAATATAAAATAGGATTAAAAACATGGCTAACAAAATCCCCCCTCTTGAAAAAAAAACAAATGATAATAGTTGAAATAAAACATGGTTGTCACAGGTGTTGAATTCCTCCGAGGTAAAAAAAAACATTAGGCATTCATCTAACAGAAAAGGCCTTTTATGCCGCTGTATTGGGCTGTCATGAGGAAATTCAATTAAACGTGGTCGTCACAGGTGTTGAATTCCTCCGAGATACATGCCTCTTTCATTTTTAGAAATATGAGATAGTCCACACTCGTGAGCTAGGCGAGTGCGCTTATCGGTCATGATCCCCCCTGCTGCGCTGAACATCCTTTCGGACAGGACACTGGACAAGGGCAAGCCAAGAGTTCCATGGCAAATTGTGCCAGCTCTGGCCACAGGTCAAGCCTGCGCACCCAGTAGTCAAGGGGTTCCTCGCTTCTCAGAGCTTCCAACTTGGCCATTAACCCGATGTAGTCAGACACCTGTCGGTCTGGGCGTTCCCTGAGGCTGGATCCAGAGGGCAGCTGTCAATGGGTTGGCTGCAAGAATAATCTCATATCCAAAGTGACCAACACATCTTCAAACCGCCCTCTTCTTGCATGCACAGTAGGACTGGTACTAGCAACTGTTTCTCTGTGGGTGTAAATTCCTCTGCCAGTGCCCGCAATGGCAGAATGCAGCATCTTTCGCAGCAAAGCCTGGAAATGCTGTATTCTGACAGCCCTCTGTGATGCTGGTAACATGTTCACTATTTTGTGTTTTTACCAGGGGTCTAAGTACGTTGCCACCCAGTACTGGTCCTTGCCCTTTATGCTTTTTATACAGGGGTCTCTATTCTAGCACTGTAGTATGAAGGCCCCAATTGCACTAAATTGGAAGCGGTGGAGGGGCCTGGCTCCTGCTCATCGCCCAGGAGAATGTCGTCCTCGGTCTCCTCCCCCCATCCACGGACAACACCAGGGATTCCAGAAAAGTTTAAAGCCTACTCTTCTTGCTCCTCCTCCTCCTCCCCCCAGGCACCATCCTCTTCTGACTCCTCTTCAGACTCCGGCTGACTTGTCTCAGATGGAGTAGCTCCCCCTGGAAATTCATTTAGCATTGCGACTTCTTCATCTTCCTGCTCCTGCTCCTCGACGGCTTGATCATTGACACGACACAATGCACGCTCCAGAAAGAAGGCTTAAAGTATGATGTCACTGACGGCGCCCTGGCTGCGACTGACCAGTTTGGTGATCTTACCAAATGGCCGCAGAAGTCTGCACTGGCGCAGTGAAAAAAAGCTCCACAGAACCTGTCCTGCTGCAGAGTTCATACAGGTAGTCGTTAACGGTATGCTTCTGCCGGAGAAGCCTATCAAGCATACACAAGGTGGAGCTCCAGCGCGTCTGACGGGCA
This sequence comes from Bufo bufo, assembly GCF_905171765.1. Lineage (NCBI taxonomy): Eukaryota > Metazoa > Chordata > Amphibia > Anura > Bufonidae > Bufo > Bufo bufo. The sequence continues at coordinate 244,070,481 of NC_053394.1, read as the reverse complement.
AGTGGTGTCGCTGCTGAACGTCAGCAAGGCAAGCCATGGCCATGTAAGATCTAAAATGGCCAGAGATTTTCCTGACCTGCCGCAAGACGTCCAGGACGCCGGGGGGTATTGGCAACAAACGCTGCACAACTACGTTAAGGATGTGCATGTGTATCATTTTGCCCTGTTTCAGCGTGCTCAGCACCGTTGTCACACACCACTTTACCAACTGTCAAATTGAGCGGGGTTAGCCACAGATCGGTCTGTGAACGCAGAGCTGAAAGTATAGGACCGGTGTGGCTCTTTTATTTCCAGGCACAACAGCCGCAGCACAGCATGGCAATGTCTTACCTGGCACGTCAAATACGTTCTGGGGAGCTTGGGGGGTCCAGCAAAAGAGGCAGTAGCAGTGTAAAAGGAGGAGTCAGCCAAGCAGGAGACGGAGGATGGAGTAGGAGGAGGAGGAGAAGAAGAGGCAGGCCTGCATGCAATCCGTGGCGGTAACACCAAATCCACACGGGTGTCACAGGTTACATGCTTGACGGACATCAGAAGGTTCACCCAGTGGGCAGTAAAAGTTATGTACCTTCCCTGCCCGTGTTTGCCAGACCACGTGTCTGTGGTCAGATGTATCTTGGCACCGACACTGTGTGCCAGAGATATATTAACTTGCTGCTGAACTTGGCCAAATAGTTCAGTGATTCCTTTTGGGAGAAATATTTCCTTCTAGGGACCTTCCATTGTGGTGTGCCAATGGCAACAAATTTTCTAAAGGCCTCCGAGTCCACCAATTTATATGGCAGTAGTTGGCAGGCTAGCAGTTCCAACAAGCCAGCGGTCAGCTGTTGGGCAAGAGAATTATCCGGTGTCATCATTTTTTACGTTTAAACATTTGGGCCACGGAAGCCTGCCTTCTGCCAGATGAACGCGATGACGGCACAGTGGAAGGTGAAGTGGAGGACAATGGGGGGTGAGCGGAGAAGGAGAAGGCGAACAGGCAGGACGTGGAGCACCAAGGGTGTGGCTTTGTGGGTTCTGATGACATTGCTCCCACTAGGCTCGGTGATGGAAGGCCAGGTGCCTTCTTAAGGCGGTCGTCCCTAGGTGAGTGTTGGGCTTACCGTGACTTATGCATTGACAGCACAGGCTGCAGATGGCAACACTATTATTAGCAGCTGATACGTTAAAAAAAAAAGCCCACACTGCGGAGCCATGTGCCGGCATCCTGGGAGCGCAAGATGTAACCGTGCATGGAGGATAGCTCGTTCCAGATACATTTGCAGTCTGCTATTTGCTTCCTGTGCACTGCGAGTTCTGCCTGCTTCTCCTCTTTCTCCTCCCTATCTGCTGCTCCAGCTCTCCCTCTGAACTCCCCTCCTTCTCTCTTGTGGGCACCCACGTGACGTCCATTAACATGTCATCATCGTCACCTTCACCAACACTGACATTAGAGATCCCAGAGTAGGCAGCAACAGTGGGGACCACCCTCCTTGGTCTGATCTGGGTACTGTCATCAGACCGCTGTGTGGCGGCCGTTGCTACCTCCTCTTCCTCATCCAATGCCAAGAATGGCTGTGCATCGGTAAGGTCTGGAAATTTATGGTAAAATAATTCCTCTGACTTGAGTTGAGGGGCTATGGTGGTGGTGGTGGTGTCTTTGGGGGTGCACACAGCAGAGAGTGAGGAGGGTGCTGAAGCGGAAGGCTGAGTGAGCCACTCAACCAACTCTGGTGTGTCTTTTGACTTAATCGCACGCACCTACTCCAACTTCCCACTTAGGCTCCGGCATGGTGCACCTGCCCGACCCCTACCACCCCTGCGGAACAGTCTGCCTCTTCCTCTGCCTGTCATTTTCAAAATGACCCTGTGCCAAAGTCCCTATAGAAGAGTAGTATTTGTGGAAGCAGGAATACAGAACCCCTTAATCAGTTTTTCTGGGGGGGGGCAACTGGTATATCAAACCAGTTGCAATTAGTTGTTCCAATGGCGTTTGTCCCTTTGTATAGCTACGGTATCTCAGCAGAACCGCACACAAATGCTGCACTATAAAAATGCACTATATAGAAATTATATTATAGATATATCACACCCCTGCCTCAATCAGATTTTTTGGGGGGCAACTGGTATATCACACCAGTTGCAATTAGTTGTTCCCATGGTGTTTGTCTGTCTGTATAGCTGCGGTATCTCAGCAGAACGACACACAAATACTGCACAATACAAATGCACTATATAGAAATTTTATTCGATGTATATCGCACACCTGCCTTAATCAGACTTTTTGGGGGGCAACTGTGATATCACACCAGTTGCAATTAGTTGTTCCAATAGCGGTTGTCCCTCTGTATAGCTACGGTATCTCGGCATAACCGCACACAAATGCTGCACAATACAAATGGACGATATAGAAATGATATTATAGGTAGTGATGAGTGAGCATGCTCGGCCGAATACTTGTTCAGCTCGCTATGAGCTATGCTCGGCACATGGCGGTACTCGGCCGAGTATCACATGTGCTCGAGCACCATGCTCGAGTTTCCTGCCTGCACGTTTTGCAGCTGCTAAGCAGCCAATAAACTTTCAGATAAGTACTGCCATCACTGTAATGCCAGTAGCCATGTTGGCTGTTGGCATTACAGTGATTGGCTGGCCGGAATGAGTCATTGGGTGCTATATAGCACCCGATGACGTGGGTTCGGCTCATTGCGAGTCAGGGAGAGCTGCGCTTAGAAAGGGACAGATAGTGTAGGGAGTTTGTGATCGCAATTTATTCAATTTTAAAACATTTCAAAGACCCAAAGTCCTTTTAAGGACTATGGTGTGTGGTGGCAGCAATTTAATTGTGTAAAGTTGTACTCAAATTATTGTTTTTAATATTTTTTGAAATAGCAATTATTTTGCTACATAGAAGGTGTCTGCAGTGACTTGTGACTAGGGTTGAGCGAACCCGAACTGTAACGTTTGGGTTCGTTCCGAACTTTACGATTTTTTGACCTAACTTTTTTTCAGTAAAAGTTAGGGTTCAAGTTTTTTTTTTTGGGGTTGCAATGCAATATTTTTGTACCCTGCCCTGAGCCCAGTGACAAAGAAAAATAAGTTTTATCTGTCTGTTAGTTAGGTGGTCGTCTGCGGCCATTTTGTGCAACAGCAGTGCAGGGCCAGGGACAAAAATTTAATCCTGTTCTTTTAGTTCAGTGGGCAACATATACCCATATGTGCCAGGGGAAGGGAAAATAATATAGGTAATGCTGTCTGTGAGTTGAGGGACCCAGGAGGTGACATATTCAAATTTTTTTATGTAAAGTACCCCTCTGCTGCATATGTGAGTGTAATCAATTCAGTAAATCCATCTGTTAGATGCTGGGGGACAAAGTATTTATTTTTTTTGCTAAAAAGTACATTTGCGCCCTGCACTGCATTTGTGATAGTGAAAGAAAATCAGTTAAATCCATCTGTTTAATTGTGGGTGAAAAAATCATATTTTATTCCCCATAAAGTACCTTTGCACTGCAAATCTGATAGTGAAATATAATCAGTAAATCCATCTTTTTCACTGTGGGTAAAAAAATCATCTTTTGTTTTCCATAAAGTACCTTTGCGGCCTGCACTGTAAATCTGATAGTGAAATATAATCAGTGAATACAACTGGGACATTGTGGGTCAAAAAAACAAATTTTTTTTGGCCATAAAGTACCTTTGCGACCTGCACTGCAAATCTGATAGTGAAATAAAATCAGTAAATCCATCTGTTTCACTGTGGGGGAAAAAAATCATAATTTTTTTGCCAGAAAGTACCTTTGCGGCCTGCGCTGCATTTCTGACAGTCCAATAAAACTGTTAAATACTGCTGTTAGATTGTTGGTTGAAGAAAAATCACACTTTTTGTGCTATATAGTACCTTTGCGGCCTATGCTGCATTTCTGATAGTCCACTAAATCCGTTAAATACTGCTGTTAAATTGTTGTTTGAAAAAAACACCCTTTTGTGCTAGATAGTAAATTTGCGACCGGTGCTGCATTTCTGACAGTCCACTAAAAACCGTTAAATACTGCATTGTTGGTTGAAAAAAACTCACTTTTTTTTTAAAGTACCTTTTGGGCCTGCATGCAAATCTGATAGTGAAATATAATCAGTGAATACAACTTGGACATTGTGGGTGAATTAAGTACCTTTTGCGGCCTGCGTTGCATATCTGACAGCCAGGCAAATAAATACAGTAAATCCATCTGTAGGATTGTGGGGTTATCAAGGCCAGTCATTCACAGGTGGCTCGGAGGGTGGGTTCCTGCACCAACATAGGTCAGGTACACAATTGTCAGCCAGGGCACATGTGCAATACATAATTTTTACACCCAGACACAGAAAGATAATTTATCTGTCTGTTCATTCTGTGGCTGACCTTTCTACAGCAATTTTTTGGTGGGCGCAATGCAACATCTAAAATAAATGTTAATAATTTAATACTTAATCCGTCTGTTAGTTTGGTGGGCGACAAAACCATTTTTTTGTGAAGTATACCTGCACCTGCATATGTGTTAGGACAATAATATAGTTAATCCATCTGTGAGTTCAGGGGTTGACATATTTGCATATTTGGAAGAAAAAGTAGGTTATTGGTGGCTCACCTGATCAGTACAATGTATAGGTGCTCTGGTTCTGAACTGATTCACCCAATCAGAAAGGAGGTTTTTGACAATAAAGGTATATATTGAAAACCGGCACTCTACATCTAGCAGTAATACTAAAGGAGCAATGTACACAGATATGATAGTAAAAAATACGTATTTATTTTTATGAGGATACGATAAAAATGAATGGTAAAGGATAGAAGTTCTAAAAATGAAAATTGCAATATGCAGAGGTGGGGATGCACAATGGAAAAAATTTGCAAAGAGGATGCGGGAGTGGGACAATGCGGTGGTTGTCCGATGGTGGTTTCCACCTTCAGTAGGTTCAATAGTTCATTGTGTCCCGTTGTATACAGTTCGTAAAAATTGTCTTATATATCACTGATGTTGGTCACAAAGGAAAAATATGTAAAATGTATATAATGACAAAAAGATAAAAGATAAAAAATATAAATGGTGTGTCAGTCGGATGCTGCACTTGGTGTGGCGTCCCACACATTCAAAAGGGCTGCACCCTGACTGTTTACCTTCTTTGTAAGGTGTAGGTGTACTGGCTGTTGGAGCGTCCTTGCTGCGCTCTGCGGTGTTTGTTTCCCGGTCTTTTGGCGTTCCACGTGGGTGTGACGTCACTTCTCTGGCGTCTCACGTGTCTTTGCCGGACCTAGTTTGTAGACTTTCTACCTGACAGCGGGGGCTCAGTGGAAGCACAAGGCGAAGGCTGAGGACGAGGAAGTGGTAGCCAATGCAGCTGGTTGTACCGCCTGATCCTCAGAAGGCAGGGTTAGCATGGCCGAAATGTGGAAAAGTTATGTCTGCACGCCACAACAACCAGCACCACCAGTTGATATGGAACGTCTTAGCAGGACCAGCATTTCAGCAACATGGTGGAGCAGTACGTGTGCACACGCCTACACGTACTGACTGATGGGTCTGCCCAGTTCAACTTCTGGGTCTCAAAATTGGGCATATGGCCTGAGCTTGTCTGGGGTGTACCCTAATTTAAACAAAAATATAATAATAATAAAAAAAAAAAAAAAAAGGAAAAACCAGTGTTGGCCACCTCCTCCTCCTCCACCGCTGCTTCCACCTACACTGCCAAATCCACTGCCTCCTCAACCTCCTACTCCATATGGACCTCCTCCTCCTAGATCAAGATTATTATTTATTATTTTTACGTAGTTTAGGTTATTTTAAGTCATTTCCCTATCCACATTTGCTTGCAGAGCACTTGCCATGCTCTTAACCACATTTTGCTGCCTTTTGCAGACCTCTAGCCCTTTCCATGACTTTTTTAGAGCCATTTTAGTGCTCCAAAGTTCGGGTCCCCATTGACATCAATGGGGTTCGGGTTCAGGGTCAAGTTCGGGTCCTGAACTCTAACTATTTTGCGAAGTTCGGCTGAACCCGTCGAACCCGAACTTCCAGGTGTCCGCTCAACTCTACCAGTCAGTCATCAGTCGGTAGCTGGAAATGGAAGCAGTGTAGCACTGCAGTGGGAAAGTGGCAACAGGCCGTTCTAAAGCTGATATGCTTAGTGGACAAACAGCACACCGCTGCAGAGCTGTGGCAGGGGATAAGAGACCAAAATAAGCTGTGGCTCTCGCTACTCAACCTAGAACCAGGCATGGTTGTGTCTGATAATGGCCGTAACTTGGTGGCGGCTTTGGAGATTGGCAAGCTCACACAAATACCATGCCTAGACCACAACTTAAACTTAGTGGTTCAGCTGTTTCTCAAAACCTAGCACAATTTGCCTGAGCTACTGGTGAAGGTGCGCCTCGTGTGTGCATATTTACGCAAGTCATCGACAGCTTCAGCCGGTCTGTCAATGCTGCAGCAGCGATTAAAATTGTTGTGCGACGTGAGCATGCGCTGGAACTCGATGGTCCACATGTTGGCCAGGCTTTGTGAGCAGCAGAGGGCAGTAGTGTAATACCAGCTGCAGCATAGTTGTCGCCTTTCCATATGGAAAAGGTGGAAATGTGGGAAGACATTAAATAGGATAATAGCTAGACCACCCTCAGTTTGCCTTCTCAGCGCGAATTGGACGATGAAGAGGACGAAGAGCAGGAGACGGTTGCCTCTACAGAGGGTAGTACCCATGGAAGTTTAATTCCACCTGTTCTGCGTGGGTGGGCAGAAGAGGAGGAAGAGGATGAGGAGATTGAGAGCGATCCTCCTGATGACGACAGCAAAGTCTTGCATGTTGGTACTTTGGCACACATGGCTGACTTCATATTAGGGTGCCTTTCTTGCGACCCGCACGTTATACACATTTTAGACAACACGGATTACTGGTTGTTCACCCTTCTCGACCCCTGCTAGAAAGATAACTTTTCATCTCTCATTCCTCTGGTAGAAAACACGAGCAAAACGGTGCAATACCAGAAGATCCTTGTTGTAAAATGTCTCCAAAAATTTCCATCTGACAACGCTGGCGGCAGAGTCCGTAGTTCCTTGGCCAACTGAGGAGGGAGACAGGGGTAACACACAGCAGTTCCAACAGAGGCAGGGCAACACTATCCAAAGCCTAGGACAGTTTCATGACAACCCGCCAGCACCCTCACCCTGATGCGTGGCCTAGTGTCACAACGAGGGAAAAATTTAGGAAAATGGTGGAGTACATTTCAGACCATGTCAGCGTCCTCAATGATCCCTCAGTGCCTTACACCTACTGGGTGTCCAAGCTGGACAGGTGTCCAAACTGGACACATGGCACAAACTGTCTCTCTTCGCCTTGGAGGTGCTGGCCTGCCCTGTCCCCATCATTTTGACTGAGCGGGTATTTAGTGCTGCTGGTGGCATTATAACAGATAAGCATATCCGCCTGTCAACTGAAAATGCTGACAGGTTGACTCTTATGAAAATGAACAAGGCCTGAATTGACCATGACTTCTCGACTCCACCAGAAGAAAGTTGATGAACATAAAGGCACTTTAAATGTGTTGTTTAAAATGTACTGCATACACTGTATTCCCATGCACCTCTTCCACCACAAACAAGGGTATATGGTTGAATCTTTCTTTTCTGATCCTCCTTCTCCTCTTCCATCATATCAACATGCTTATTTGTCGCATATAATGCCCTTGCATATATATCCTTCGCATATAATGTTTTACAGGTTCAGCTCAGCTGCAGGCCCTCGTATATAAATTTTTAGAGGGTCAGTTCACCAGCAGGCCCTCATCTACAATGTTTTACAGGGTCAGCTCACCAGCAGGCCTTCGCAAATAATTTTTTAGAGGGTCAGCTCACTAGCAGGCCCTCACATATCATGTTTTACAGGGTCAGCTCACCAGCAGGCCCTCTTCTGCAATGTTTTACAGGGTCAGCTCACCAGTAGGCCCTCGCATATAATTTTTACAGGGTCTGCTCATCAGCAGGCCTTCACCTACAATCTTTTACAGGGTCATCTCACCTGAAGGCCCTCGCATATAATTTTTAGAAAGTCAGCTCAATTGCAGGCCCTAACCTACAACCTTTTAGAGGGTCAGCTCACCAGCAGGCTCTCACCTACAATCTTTTACAGGGTCAGCTCATCAGCAGGCCTGCACATAAAATTTTTTACAGGGTCAGTTCACCTGCAGGCCCGCACCTAAAATCTTTTACAGGGTCAGCTCGTCTGCAGGCCTGCACCTAATTAAACCGAATAGGTAATTTCCTCGCATGCTGCCTTGCTTGGATGTGGTAGACTGAGGCTCCCTCTACGGAATCGAATACTGATACACCGTTACCCGTGGTCACCATGGTTTGAGCTGAAAAGAACATTGAAAGTTGATAGTGTAGACATCCGAACGGAACTTCGTTGTCGCAGGGACGTACGGTCGGCCAGTTTATCTAGAGTCACCAATGCGGCAGCAGGCCCTCGCCCATAATGTTTTAGATGGTCAGATCATGTTTTTGAGAATCACCAGCAGGTCATCAATCATAATTTTTCAAGGCTGCGTATGATGCCTTCCTTTATGTGTAGCAAAGGGTGTATTGGAGTACCGGTTCCTTGTAATTTTTGGCAGTTCTTTAACTTAGTGCATAGGCTTTATGAGTGAAGGAACAATTGTACCACAATGTGAATGAGGCCCTTCTTTAAGTGATATACAGGTTGTATCGGAGTGCCTCTTCCTTGTAATTTTTGGCAGCACTTGCTTTTTATATACAAGTAAATATACAGGAAAGAATGTTTCCTAACAATTTTTCCTCTAAAATCGATTTTATCTTCGGTTTTGTGCGCATTATTGTCAGTCTACTCAGATAACATCGTCCCCAGTAGCAACCTGAGAGTCCAAGATGCATCCAGACATCCTCCCCATGCTGTTCCCGAACCATTTTGGTGGTGTTTCCATCAATTTCCTATGAACCAGGCACCCTCACCTCTTCAGAGCAGGGGGTGCCTGGTTTAATGCTCGGGTTCTCCTATTGACTTCTATTATACTCGGGTGCTCGGTAGAGCACCCGAGCATCCCGATGTGTTTGGCCACAGCACCCGAGGACTTAGGTGCTTGATCAACACTAATGTGTGATAAAGTGAGGGGATTAATTTTGCAAGGGAGATAAGTTCCATACCGGGTACTAAGAGGTTAACCTGGCTACTGCTCCACCCACAGGTGGAGGCAAATAAAAGCTCCTCTAGGAAATGCTCAGGTGGGGTATGTTGGATGGAGCAGTGCATAGAGATGTTGTGCTACTGACTCAGAGGACTGTGAACCAGGAGAAAGCATATACCTCTAGCGTGGTGACAACAAACTCTTCACAAGGTGTGAACTGTGCTTTACTACCAAAAGGAAAAATACTGTGTTTTATTTTGCACTTTGTGCTGCAGTAAAGCATATTTCTGTTAACCGTTTGTTTCTAGCTAGAGAGAGCTACATTTATGTTTGATGGACTTTATGTTGGCTGGAAATAAACTACTAGCATTTGTTTGGTTGAAGAAACCTGGACTGAGAGTGTCTCTGCAGAAGCTTATTCCCACACTGTTATTATATATATATATATATATATATATATATATATATACACATTTACTTTAATATATCATTTTATAAAGAAATATTGAAACATGTCCAAAGAATAAAAACTCAAGGACATAAAGAAGTGATTAGATGATACTTATATTCAGAGTTTTACAAAGCACTTGAGGGCATTCAGTTAATGAGATCAATTGGATCACTGATTGATTTCAACTATTCTAATCTGCATTAACTCCAGCATTTCAAGTGGAGAATCATTCAGAGAAAATGCCGTATTTCTATTAGCTACATTAAAAAAATCTTTGAAAAGTGGCCTAATTAATATACTAACTGAGTAAGAGGAAAGTTTTACAAGGAAGTAAATTAAGTTAGCAGAAATGAAGTGTAATGAACTGGAAAATAGTAAAGGCTCAACTTGCTTGATTAATTTTATGTTTACTAATGCTCAAGGGGCTTATGAGTGTGGTCATGTTTTCAGCCCTTATGTACCATCGCTGAGAAAAATATATAGGGATTCTTTTTTAAATTTAAACAAAAAGGGCAGGTTCACACAGTGAAAGATTTTGGAAAGATTTTCACTGCAGAAATAGCTGTGCTTTGGAAGAAGTCTAGCATAAAAAGGACATAGGCTGCACACATATGTGAAATAAACTGTATATTTCATTCCATAAACACGTTATACAAAAGTACAGGCTTATAGAAAACCATTTAAAAAGCAAACACGGTATGCCTACGATATGAACAGCCAAAAGCACATGTTACCTAACGTGGACCTGACGTTTTTAGTATTTTGTCTTTCTGGCTTTTTTTTTCAAAAACGCGGCATGCTGTAGCTCTGTCATTTTTACATCTTTCACTATAAATAAAAAAGAAAAGAAAAACAGTTCACATAGCCATTTAGAAAAAGAAAACGGGCATATGGAAGCAGAAAACACACAGATTATTAGTGTGCTTTCCTCATCCATATGTCCATTCTGCAAAAAGATAGAATGTGTTCTATACTTGGCCCCAAAATGTAAACCACAAACCCATTGAAGTCAATGGGTCTGCAAAAAATGCAGATGCCACATGGACGGTATCTGTATTTTATGGATTCACAATTTGTGGTCCACAAATAGCATACTGTTGTGTGCATGAAGACTAAAATTATATTCTGGGGCATTCTCTTACTTTAAAAAAAAAAATGCCAACACAAAATTCATGCATGTCAAGACCCTGAAAAATCTATGTTATACAACAATGACAATGTCAATAAAGCTCCAATATGCCCCTATATCTATCTATCTATCTATCTATCTATCTATCTAAAGATCCACACTGCTCCTGCATCCCAGTGCAATCCCCATAATACACCCCAAGGGCATGTGCCAACTCACTCAGGCAGTGCATGCACTAATGTCAGAAATATGGAGTCTGAATCCTCACAGCACATCAACCATATAAGCTAATCCCATTGTAAAGATAATAGTGTAGTTCAGTGATGGTGAACCTCTTAGAGACAGAGTGCCCAAACTGCAACCCAAAACCCACTTATTTATCGCAAAGTGCCAACACGGCAATTTAACCTGAACACCAATATCATATATCTTCCATGTACTTTATCATTTAGCTATAATAACCTGCCTACATTCAATGCACTGCCTGCGCTGTTCATAGCGCGTCCTGCACTGATGAATGGCAGGAAAAGTCAAAGGCATATTGGTGCACCATAGACTTTCTCCAGGGTGCGGGTGCCCACAGAGAGGGCTCTGAGTGCCGCCTCTGGCACTCGTGCCATAGGTTCGCCATCACTGGTGTAGTTGGTAAAAAAAATAAAAATAATAATAATAATAAAAATAAGTTAAACAAATAAACAAAATCATCTTAACACTCAGATTTTGAAGTATACTTAAAGTTCATAGTTCAACAGGTATTTCCAGTTTATTCACAGAAGGGATTAAAGTACTTTTAAGCCATATGCAAAATAGTAGTTAAGTGCACTGAGGGTAAACCTAAGCCACTCTGTGCAACCTTATTCCTACTTCCTCTGCCAGCCCCCTCCGCTCATGCTTGATATCCAGTGAATCCATGCATCACTAGATATGAATATCAAGGATTAAGGCGGCTCTTGACTTGGCAATCAAAGATATCTTCTGCCTTCCCCCTATTTTGGATTCTGCGATTGAGCTAGAGTAGACCTGTCCCCTTTTAGTACGCACTGACCATTCTTCATTATTGCTTTGGAGTGCTATCTTAACAATTTTTTGATTGGCAGGGTAAAGCGAGATGACTGTAGGAATCTGGTCCTGTCAATCCAGGAGAGAGAGAGAGAGAGAGGGGATGGCAGAGAAAGCAGGAGCAGCAAGGGTGCAATGAGTGGCTTGGATTGGGCCTGCTCTTGGTGCACTTAACTGCTAATTTGCATATGGATTAAATTGACAGATCATTAAGTCATATATTTATAATGGGTCTTTCCCTTATTTGAACAAGCAAATCAGCAGGCACACCACCTTGGAGTAGGTAATCGATATAAAAACAATTTATTCAAATACAATACATATATAGACCATAAAACGGGATCATACACCTGATAAAATACAAGTGGGAAAATACACCTGGTAGAATACAAGACTGAATAAACTAAGCAATAAAATCAATCAAATATATCGTCACATAAATCCACTGATTGAGGAGGTATAGAAAATGGCTGTTGCCTCTAGATAGAGGGTGATGAATGTTCACCAAAAAACTATTGATATTCACCAGAAGGCCATAGATGTTCACCAGAAGGCCATAAATATCATCAAGACTCAATATCACATGAAAAAAAGTCCCAAAGTTGGAGACACAGCAGTGTGTGTAGGAACACAGCAAAGTGCATATAAGCGCACAGCAATTCAAAGTTGCCTCACTGAGGCTCTTACCGCTCTGTTGGTAATACAGTGTCCGTTCTGTGTAGGAGCATAAGATCCAACTCCCATGTAGGTTCGGGCACCAGTTCCAGGAGATGGAAGATGAAAAGACTCTATGTGGACAATTCGCCTAGGACGCTAACTCCACGTGGTAGGAGCGCTTGGTTCCGACACTTGGTAGGCATGTATGACTGTGACCTCACACTGTTAAGGAGGTCAGATGATCCAGTCAGGGAGGCCAAATGATCTGGTCAGCTGGTATGTTCATCAGTCAGCTGCTGTGGTCATGTGACTCGCAGGTCCTGTCGGTCACAGGTCCTATATGGAAATTCTTGAGAATGCTGTATTTAGATGGGGATGAAGGTGATTCCTTAAAGGCAAAAAAGTTCTTCTTCCTTCTGGTCAGGACCAGTAAAGAGTATGGAGAAAACGCAGACGGCCAGACACGTTTTGAGGCAACTTGCCTCTTCCTCAGTGGCTACAAGACTGCACAGATAAAACATGGATTGGATTCAGAGGTATTGCCTATGAATAGGACAGCTCTTAGGAAATTTAAATAGGAATCCAATTAAGATGCACATGTGTTGTATTCATTTGAAAGAGCATACTGGATAAAAAGGCATAAAAATATATAAAAATATATACATAAAAAATAGAAATAATAATAGGCATAATATTAGACATTCAATTATACTTTGCAATATATTTGTAGGACAACTTTTAGTCCCTTCATGCACAATTGGTGCGTTATCAATATGTTATATTCTAATGTTGTTAATGCTTTTTGTTTCCTTTTTTCTTTGTTGGTGCATTTTAAAAAAAAATCCTTGAAGAATGATTTCATACCATAAATGTCTATATGTGTATATATATATACACTCACCTAAAGAATTATTAGGAACACCATACTAATACGTTGTTGGACCCCCTTTCGCCTTCAGAACTGCCTTAATTCTATGTGGCATTGATTCAACAAGGTGCTGATAGCATTCTTTAGAAATGTTGGCCCATATTGATAGGATAGCATCTTGCAGTTGATGGAGATTTGAGGGATGCACATCCAGGGCACAAAGCTCCCGTTCCACCACATCCCAAAGATGCTCTATTGGGTTGAGATCTGGTGACTGTGGGGCCATTTTAGTACAGTGAACTCATTGTCATGTTCAAGAAACCAATTTGAAATGATTCGAGCTTTGTGACATGGTGCATTATCCTGCTGGAAGTAGCCATCAGAGGATGGGTAAATGGTGATCATGAAGGGATGGACATGGTCAGAAACAATGCTCAGGTAGCCTGTGGCATTTAAACGATGCCCAATTGGCACTAAGGGGCCTAAAGTGTGCCCAGAAAACATCCCCCACACCATTACACCACCACCACCAGCCTGCACAGTGGTAACAAGACATGATGGATACATGTTCTCATTCTGTTTACGCCAAATTCGGACTCTACCATTTGAATGTCTCAACAGAAATCGAGACTCATCAGACCAGGCAACATTTTTCCAGTCTTCAACAGTCCAATTTTGGTGAGCTCGTGCAAATTGTAGCCTCTTTTTCCTATTTGTAGTGGAGATGAGTGGTACCTGGTGGGGTCTTCTGCTGTTGTAGCCCATCCGCCTCAAGGTTGTGCGTGTTGTGGCTTCACAAATGCTTTGCTGCATACCTTGGTTGTAACGAGTGGTTATTTCAGTCAACATTGCTCTTCTATCAGCTTGAATCAGTCGGCCCATTCTCCTCTGACCTCTAGCATCCACAAGGCATTTTCGCCCACAGGACTGCCGCATACTAGATGTTTTTCCCTTTTCACAGCATTCTTTGTAAACCCTAGAAATGGTTGTGCGTGAAAATCCCAGTAACTGAGCAGATTGTGAAATACTCAGACCGGCCCGTCTGGCACCAACAACCATGCCACGCTCAAAAATTGCTTAAATCACCTTTCTTTCCCATTCTGACATTCAGTTTGGATTTCAGGATATTGTCTTGACCAGGACCACACCCCTAAATGCATTGAAGCAACTGCCATGTGATTGGTTGACTAGAGAATTGCATTAATGAGAAATAGAACAGGTGTTCCTAATAATTCTTTAGGTGAGTATATATGGTGTGGCAAATGCAATGTGAACATTGAGGTGTGCAGTAAAGTCAAGGGGAAGCAGGATAAAAGGGGTGTTGTGTGCACTGGGAGCGTGTCACCAAGGGGCCTGGCCTTGGTGGAGTAAAAGCCCTAGTTCAGGTGTCCACTAAAGTGGTTAGGGGACACCATATAGATAGTGTAGCTGGTTCAGCTATTTCAGGGCGGGCTTTGACTGGGAACAGGCAATGTGTTGGGTGGGTGCCTGTTCCCCATGCTCCAGTCCGGGACTTAGGGCATGCTCATATCCAGGGATCCTATTTAATCCTGCTACTGGATCTTGGGTGTGGCTCACTCCGGATTGTTTGGTGAAGCAGAGTCCTGGTGAGGCTCTGTGTGAATGGTCTCAGCCGTGTGGGCTGAGGGGCCAGAAGGCTAGGCGCTAGCTTGAACTTTGGGGGAGTGTGTTGCCTGAGGACAGAGGTCTGGAGGCTCTATGTGGTCCAAGCCAGGAGGGCTGAGAGACCACTATTCCCCAAGAGACACTGGACTGGAGACAGTTGGCGTACTGTGCTCTGTACAGCCAGGAGGCTGTGGGACATTGGCTGAGAAAGCCGCATGTGTTCACAGGGTGTGAACAGGGACTTAGGTGAGTCAGGAATATTATGTTTAGTTAGAGCCTGAATGGGCGAGTGTTTATTATTTTTGTCATTTTGCTTGTGCTGGTGTATCACAATAAATGCACTGTTTGGACCTGAAACCTGGTGTCCTGAAGCCATATCGGTGTGAATTATCCCCTAAAAGAAAGCTACCCCTCACAATTGGTGGAGGATGCGGGTAAGTTTTCCATGAGAGAAGGGCAACGGTCGGTTGCTAGGGGCAACGGCGAGAAAGAGCAGGTGCTGCTGAATCCTGCTGTGCTGGAGTTAAAGGGCCGAAAGCCTGTTTGTTCGGTGGAGCATGCTGCTCATGCTATTGTGGACTATTGTTTCTGTGTTGCAGAGATTTAAAGGGCCAGAAGCCCAGAGAAGAGACTGATTGAAAAAAAATATATATAATTAATAATTTTTTTGGGGTTGTCACTATGAGGTCAGAAGATCTGATACAGAAAGATCCTGCGAGTTGGTGATTGGGGGAATTCCGCTGTGGGTCACTTTAGATGCCCGCCAATGCGTGTCCCGAGTTAAGCCTGAAGTACTGGACTTTCTAAAGAAGGGGCCAGAGAGAGATGTCACTGTGTCTCTGACCTTTATCACGGACTATGGCCCTGTGCAATGGGAGCTCTTTAAATGTGAGACCCTGGAAGTGGAGTTTGTGCTCGACAAAGACTTTCCGTTCTTCTGGCGGCTATGGAGCGGAAAAAAGCCTTCGAGTTGTGCGGCTGGAGTTCCAGAGGAAAATATGTGTGCCGTTGCAAGGGAACCGTCGGGAAGAAAAGAAGGTGGAGAGCGGTGCGGCTCTCAGGAGATCCTATGTTTCCTGCATGTGTGCGCAAAGTCCTAAAGGGTGCGGCTGGAGTTACCGTCCAGGAAAAGTAGGGACTCCAGGCCATGCTGTTTCCGGTGGCAACCAGGAACCAAGAGAAGGCTGGTGATCTTGGTAGAGATGTCCTGGGAATATTGTCGTCTCCTGAATCCATGACGTCAGTTTGTGTTAATAGTTGGGTGGCAGATCCAGTGACCGTGAGCCGGCCGCAGTTGAAACCAGCTGGGTCAATGACCAAAAAAATCACTGAGGCGAAAAACCGCCTTGGAAGTGTATGACATACGGAAAAACACAGTGTCTGAACAGGCGGGTAAGCCTGTTGCGGTTACTCCCTCGCAGGAACCTGCAGCGGAGAAGGTTTCTGGGTCGCCCAAAGAGCCTGTGATCAAAGCTAGATTTGGGGTGGTGAAAGTCAGAGATCCCATACTAGCACGGGTAAGAGGTGAATGAACTGAAGGATCTAGAGTCACAAATTGAAGCGGAAATTCTCCAACTTCAAGAGGAACTTTTAGCTTCTGAGCGATCCAGACGTCATGCAGAGCAGGAAAGGGATGAGCTGGCTGATGAGGTCTTAAACAGCGCCTCAGAAAAATCTGCTCTTTTCGAGGAGAAAAGACATTTGGAAGCCAGGATGGCTCAACTTTATCAAGAGTCGCGTGATCGGATGGTAGACCTGGACCACCAGAGACAAACTGTGTCTAGATTGGAGAAGAAACAGAAGAAGTTTGACCAGCTCCTGGTTGAAGAGAGGTGCATATCGGCTTGATATGCCGAGAAACGTGACCGAGCGGAGGCTAATGCTCGGGAGAAGGAGACCAGGGCCCTCTCCTTGGCTAGAGCCCTTGAAGAAGCACTTGAGGAGCAAGATAACCTTAAGAGGCTGAACAGGCAACTCAGAGCAGAGATGAAAAATCTCATGAGCTTAAAAGATGACATTGGGAAGAACATCTATGAGTTGGAGAAATCTAAGTGTGCTCTCGAGTAGAGTTGAGCGAACACCTGGATGTTCGGGTTCGAGAAGTTCGGCCGAACTTCCCGGAAATGTTCGGGTTCGGGATCCGAACCCGACCCGAACTTCGTCCCGAACCCCGAACTTCGTCCCGAACCCCATTGAAGTCAATGGGGACCTGAACTTTTCGGCACTAAAAAGGCTGTAAAACAGCCCAGGAAAGAGCTAGTGGGCTGCAAAAGGCAGCAACATGTAGGTAAATCCCCTGCAAACAAATGTGGGTAGGGAAATGAATTAAAATAAAAAAAAATAAAATAAAAATTAACCAATATCAATTGGACAGAGGTCCCATAGCAGAGAATCTGGCTTCACGTCAGCAGAGAATCAGTCTCTTCATGCCATAGCAAAGAATCTGGCTTCATGTAAGCAGAGAATCAGTCTCTTCATGCCATAGCAGAGAATCTGGCTTCATGTCAGCGCAGAATCAGTCTTCATGTCATAGCAGAGAATCAGGCTTCACGTCACCCACCACTGGAACAGGCCACTGTCACATATTTAGGCCCCGGAACCCAGACAGAGGAGAGAGGTCCCGTAACAGAGAATCTGGCTTTATGTCAGCACAGAATTAGTCTTCATGTCATAGCAGAGAATCAGGCTTCACGTCACCCACCACTGGAACAGGCCACTGTCACATATTTAGGCCCCGGCACCCAGACAGAGGAGAGAGGTCCCGTAACAGAGAATCTGGCCTTATGTCAGCGCAGAATCAGTCTTCATGTCATAGCAGAGAATCAGGCTTCACGTCACCCACCACTGGAACAGGCCACTGTCACATATTTAGGCCCCGGCACCCAGACAGAGGAGAGAGGTCCCGTAACAGAGAATCTGGCCTTATGTCAGCGCAGAATCAGTCTTCATGTCATAGCAGAGAATCAGGCTTCACGTCAACCACCACTGGAACAGGCCACTGTCACACATTTAGGCCCCGGCACCCAGGTAGAGGAGAGAGGTCCCGTAACAGAGAATCTGGCCTTATGTAAGCACAGAATCTGTCTTCATGTCATAGCAGAGAATGAGGCTTCACGTCACCCACCACTGGAACAGGCCACTGTCACACATTTAGGCCCCGGCACCCAGGCAGAGGAGAGGTTCATTCAACTTTGGGTTGCCCCGCAATATAATGGTAAAATGAAAATAAAAATAGTATTGAATGAGGAAGTGCCCTGGAGTAGAATAATATATTGTTAAGGGGAGGTAGTTAATATCTAATCTGCACAAGGGATGGACAGGTCCTGTGGGATCCATGCCTGGTTCATTTTTATGAATGTCAGCTTGTCCACATTGGCTGTAGACAGGCGGCTGCGTTTGTCTGTAATGACGCCCCCTGCCGTGCTGAATACACGTTCAGACAAAACGCTGGCCGCCGGGCAGGCCAGCACCTCCAAGGCATAAAAGGCTAGCTCTGGCCACATGGACAATTTGGAGACTCAGAAGTTGAATGGGGCCGAACCATCAGTCAGTACGTGGAGGGGTGTGCACAGGTACTGTTCCACCATGTTAGTGAAATGTTGCCTCCTGCTAACACGTTCCGTATCAGGTGGTGGTGCAGTTAGCTGTGGCGTGGTGACAAAACTTTTCCACATCTCTGCCATGCTAACCCTGCCCTCAGAGGAGCTGGCCGTGACACAGCTGCGTTGGCGACCTCTTGCTCCTCCTCTGCCTTCGCCTTGGGCTTCCACTGGTTCCCCTGTGACATTTGGGAATGCTCTCAGTAGCGCGTCTACCAACGTGCGCTTGTACTCGCACATCTTCCTATCACGCTCCAGTGTAGGAAGTAAGGTGGGCACATTGTCTTTGTACCGGGGATCCAGCAGGGTGGCAACCCAGTAGTCCGCACACGTTAAAATGTGGGCAACTCTGCTGTCGTTGCGCAGGCACTGCAGCATGTAGTCGCTCATGTGTGCCAGGCTGCCCAGAGGTAAGGACAAGCTGTCCTCTGTGGGAGGCGTATCGTCATCGTCCTGTGTTTCCCCCCAGCCACGCACCAGTGATGGGCCCGAGCTGCTTTGGGTGCCACCCCGCTGTGAACATGCTTCATCCTCATCCTCCTCCACCTCCTCCAAATAACTTGACCAGCTAAAACAGTACAGATTTGGTTGAATAGAAATGTGAGGCCTGTTTTTTTTTTGCGCTGTGTGACAGGTATAGGTTTAATCACAGAATTAGACTTGTATCTGCACGGTGCTTACTGGTCCACGTATCTGTGGTTAGGTGGACCTTGCCACAGATGGCGTTGCGCAGTGCACACTTGATTTTATCGGACACTTGGTTGTGCAGGGAAGGCACGGCTCTCTTGGAGAAGTAGTGGCGGCTGGGAACAACATACTGTGGGACAGCAAGCGACATGAGCTGTTTGAAGCTGTGTGTGTCCACCTGCCTAAATGACAGCATTTCATAGGCCAGTAGTTTAGAAATGCTGGCATTCAGGGCCAGGGATCTAGGGTGGCTAGGTGGGAATTTACGCTTTCTCTCAAATGTTTGTGAGATGGAGAGCTGAACGCTGCCGTGTGACATGGTTGAGATGCTTGGTGACTCAGGTGGTGGTGTTGGTGGTACATCCCATGTTTGCTGGGCGGCAGGTGCCAACGTTCCTCCAGAGACGGAGGAAGAGGCCGAGGCGGTGGCAGCAGCAGAAGAGGCCGAGGCGGCGGCAGCAGCAGAAGAGGTAGCAGGGGGAGCCTAAGTGAGTTCCTTGTTTTTAAGGTGTTTACTCCACTGCAGTTCATGCTTTGCATGCAGGTGCCTGGTCATGCAGGTTGTGCTAAGGTTTAGAACGTTAATGCCTCGCTTCAGGCTCTGATGGCACAGCGTGCAAACCACTCGGGTCTTGTCGTCAGCACATTGTTTGAAGAAGTGCCATGCCAGGGAACTCCTTGAAGCTGCCTTTGGGGTGCTCGGTCCCAGATGGCGGCAGTCAGTAGCAGGCGGGTGTTCTGATTTTGCCCACTGCTCCCTCTTTTGCTACGCTGTTGGCTCGGTCTCACCACTGCCTCTTCCTCCGAACTGTGAAAGTCAGTGGCACGACCTTCATTCCATGTGGGGTCTAGGACCTCATCGTCCCCTGCATCGTCTTCCACCCAGTCTTGATCCCTGACCTCCTGTTCAGTCTGCACACTGCAGAAAGACGCAGCAGTTGGCACCTGTGTTTCGTCATCATCAGAGACGTGCTGAGGTGGTATTCCCATGTCCTCATCATCAGGAAAAATAAGTGGTTGTGCGTTAGTGCATTCTATCTCTTCCACTCCTGGGGAAGGGCTAGGTGGATGCCCTTGGGAAACCCTGGCAGCAGAGTCTTCAAACAGCATAAGAGACTGCTGCATAACTTGAGGCTCAGACAGTTTCCCTGATATGCATGGGGGTGATGTGACAGACCGATGGGCTTGGTTTTCATGCGCCATCTGTGCGCTTTCTGCAGAAGACTGGGTGGGAGATAATGTGAACGTGCTGGATCCACTGTCGGCCACCCAATTGACTAATGCCTGTACCTGCTCAGGCCTTACCATCCTTAGAACTGCATTGGGCCCCACCAAATATCGCTGTAAATTCTGCTGGCTACTGGGACCTTAGGTAGTTGGTTCACTAGGACGTGTGGCTGTGGCAGAACGGCCACGTCCTCTCCCAGCACCAGAGGGTCCACTAACACCACCACGACCATGTCCACGTCCGCGTCCGCGTCCCTTATTAGATGTTTTCCTCATTGTTCCCGTTCACCACAATTTTGAGAATGGCAAATTTGGGAATAGTTTTTCAACCCAGAACAAAAAGTGTGCTTTTACGGTCACTACAAATAACTTGACCAGCTAAAACAGTACAGATTTGGTTGAATAGAAATGTGAGGCCTGTTTTTTTTTGCGCTGTGTGACAGGTATAGGTTTAATCACAGAATTAGACTTGTATCTGCACGGTAGCGTGTGTGTTAGGTTTTTCTGAATGACACTATCAGCACCTTCAATGTAAGATATCCTTTTTGGGATAGATTTCAGGTAGGCCTCATATAGCAGAAACTAGTTATTTTGAGAATGGCAAATTTGGGAATAGTTTTTCACCCCAGAACAAAAAATGTGCTTTTACGGTCACTACAAATAACTTGACCAGCTAAAACAGTACAGATTTGGTTGAATAGAAATGTAAGGCCTGTTTTTTTTTGCGCTGTGTGACAGGTATAGGTTTAATCACAGAATTAGACTTGTATCTGCACGGTAGCGTGTGTGTTAGGTTTTTCTGAATGACACTATCAGCACCTTCAATGTAAGATATCCTTTTTGGAATAGATTTCAAGTAGGCCTCATATAGCAGAAACTAGTTATTTTAAGAATGGCAAATTTGGGAATAGTTTTTCAACCCAGAACAAAAAATGTGCTTTTACGGTCACTACAAATAACTTGACCAGCTAAAACAGTACAGATTTGGTTGAATAGAAATGTGAGGCCTGTTTTTTTTTGCGCTGTGTGACAGGTATAGGTTTAATCACAGAATTAGACTTCTATCTGCACGGTAGCGTGTGTGTTAGGTTTTTCTGAATGACACTCAGCACCTTCAATGTAAGATATCCTTTTTGGGATAGATTTCAAGTAGGCCTCACATAGCATAAACTAGTTATTTTGAGAATGGCAAATTTGGGAATAGTTTTTCAACCCAGAACAAAAAATGTGCTTTTACGGTAACTATAAATAACTTGACCAGCTAAGACAGTACAGATTTGGTTGAATAGAAATGTGAGGCCTGTTTTTTTTTGCGCTGTGTGACAGGTATAGGTTTAATCACAGAATTAGACTTGTATCTGCACGGTAGCGTGTGTGTTAGGTTTTTCTGAATGACACTATCAGCACCTTCAATGTAAGATATCCTTTTTGGGATAGATTTCAAGTAGGCCTCATATAGCAGAAACTAGTTATTTTGAGAATGGCAAATTTGGGAATAGTTTTTCAACCCAGAACAAAAAATGTGCTTTTACGGTCACTACAAATAACTTGACCAGCTAAAACAGTACAGATTTGGTTGAATAGAAATGTGAGGCCTGTTTTTTTTTTGCGCTGTGTGACAGGTATAGGTTTAATCACAGAATTAGACTTGTATCTGCACGGTAGCGTGTGTGTTAAATTTTTCTGAATGACACTATCAGCACCTTCAATGTAAGATATCCTTTTTGGGATAGATTTCAAGTAGGCCTCATATAGCAGAAACTAGTTATTTTGAGAATGGCAAATTTGGGAATAGTTTTTCAACCCAGAACAAAAAGTGTGCTTTTACGGTCATTACAAATAACTTGACCAGCTAAAACAGTACAAATTTGGTTGAATAGAAATGCCAGGTCTATTTTTTAGGCGCTGGGTGACAGGCTCAACTTGCCCCTGATGTAGTATATCGCCAAAAAATAACCACACTATTGATGGTTAAATGCACTTGGGTGACACAGGCTCAGCCTGCACCTGATGTAGTATATGGCCAAAAAATAACCAGACTGTTGATGGTTAAATGCACTTCGGTGACACAGGCACAGCCTGCACCAGATGTAGTATATGGCCAAAAAATAACCAGACTGTTGATGGTTAAATGCACTTCGGTGACACAGGCTCAGCCTGCAGCTGATGTAGTATATGGCCAAAAAATAACCAGACTGTTGATGGTTAAATGCACTTCGGTGACACAGGCTCAGCCTGCAGCTGATGTAGGATATAGCAAAAAATAACCACACTATTGATGGTTAAATACACTTGGTGATAGCTTGTGCTGGCGCACCACAAGCCACAAAATGGCCGCCGATCACCACTGAAAAAAGTGATCTAAAAACGCTCTGGGCAGCCTCAAAAAAGTGAGCAAGTCGATATTAGCATTTCAATGATCCACAGCTGCAGATCGATCACAGAATGAAGTCTTTTGGAGGAGTTAATCTGCCTAATCTCGCCCTAACGTCGCAGCAGCAACCTCTCCCTATGCTTGAATCAGCAGAGTGACGTGCAGCGCTACGTGACCCAAGCTTATATAGAGGCTAAGTCACATGCTGCACTGGCCAATCACAGCCATGCCAATAGTAGGCAAGGCTGTGATGGCCTCTTGGGGCAAGTAGTATGACGCTTGTTTATTGGCTGCTTTGCAGCCTTTCAAAAAGCGGCAAGAAAGCGCCGAACACCGAACCCGAACCCGGACTTTCACGAAAATGTTTGGGTTCGGGTCCGTGTCACGGACACCCCAAAATTCGGTACGAACCCGAACTATACAGTTCGGGTTCGCTCATCCCTAGTTGTCAATAGTTGACACACTCATGACATTAATTTTATTCCTCTATGCGTCTATCTTGGTGTAGTGAAGACTGTGCTAGTGCGCACATTTGGGAGATGGCAGGCAATGGCGGTTTTTCAAAGCCTATGGTCGTGCTGAGGTAGTTCACTGACAGTTAAGTGACCCAGAAAACAATGATTCTGCAGTGTGGGCCCATTGTTGGCCTAGTAGGCTTTAATGATCACCTTAGATGATCACAAAGAAAATGAATGTTTTTTTTATGCAAAATTATCCAGCCGATCGCTTTTGGTCTGTTCACAATGAAGCAACGACCTTATCATTTGGGATGTGCCAACATTGCCATTTCCAACACACCCATAGAGGTGGTCGCTTCATTGTGATATGCAAGCCCCTTCACCACAACAAGGTAACGATCACAAAGGGGAATGGACACATGTATGTGCCTTTCTTTTTTGCAGCCACAGTGCAGCACCAGAGGCCAGAAAAATTAGGCATGTACACATGCCCAAAAAATCAGGTATTGTTGCAGAAAATTTGATGTTTTCCAGGCAGAAAGTGCACTAAAACATTGCGGCTTGAGCCCTAGTTGGTGGCGGAGAAGTCACGCAAGTCATCCGGCATGCAGAGATTAAATACAGCAGCGTGTGGACCAAGGCATCTCATCAGGCCTTTTTTAGTCAAATGCATCCCCCACTGTCAGTCCCTTCGGGATCCATTGCTCATTCATCTTAATAAAGATGAGGTAATCTAGACTTTTTTGACCTAGGCGACTTCTCTTCTCAGTGACAATACCTCCTGCTGCGCTGAAGGTCCTTTCTGACAGGACACTTGAAGTGGGGCAGGCCAGAAGTTCTATCGCAAATTGGGATAGCTTAGGCCACAGGTCAAGCCTGCACACCCAGTAGTCAAGGAGTTTATCGCTCCTCAGAGTGTCGATATCTGCAGTTAAGGTGAGGTAGTCTGCTACCTGTCGGTCGAGTCGTTCTCTGAGGGTGGACCCTGAAGGGCTGTGGCGATGCGTAGGACTTAAAAAGCTCTGCATGTCCTCCATCAACAACACGTCTGTAAAGCGTCCTGTCCTTGCCGGCGTGGTCGTGGTAGGAGGAGGATTACTTTCACCTCTTCCCCTATTAGATTCCCATTGTGCTGTGACATCACCCTTATACGCTGTGTAAAGTATACTTTTTAACTTGTTTTGGAACTGCTGCATCCTTTCTGACTTCCAGTAATTCTGTAACATTTCAGCCACTTTCTGCTTATACCGGGGGTCTAGTAGCGTGGCCACCCAGTACAGGTCGTTCTCCTTCAGCTTTTTTATACGAGGGTCCCTCAACAGGCATGACAGCATGAAAGACCCCATTTGCACAAGGTTGGATGCCGAGCTATTCGTCATGTCCCGTTCCTCGTCGTCACTGATCTCATTGAAGGTCTGTTCTTCCCCCCAGCCACGTACAACACCACGGGTACCAGATAGGTGACAACGAGCACCCTGGGATGCCTGCTTTGGTTGGTCTTCCTCC
The DNA here is from genome assembly GCF_905171765.1 of Bufo bufo. Classification (NCBI taxonomy): domain Eukaryota; kingdom Metazoa; phylum Chordata; class Amphibia; order Anura; family Bufonidae; genus Bufo; species Bufo bufo. Next base: position 244,045,692 of record NC_053394.1, on the reverse strand, counting down.
TCCTCAAAGCCACATTCCTCCTCTGACTCCTCTTCCTCACACTCCTCTTCCAGCGTTGCCGCAGGTCCAGTAAGCGATGCTGACAAGGCTGTTTCTGGTGGTGATGGTGACCACAACTCTTCCTCTTCACGCTCATCTACGGCCTGATCCAGCACTCTTTGCATGGCACGCTCCAGGAAGAAAACAAATGGGATGATGTCGATGATGGTGCCTTCAGTGCGACTGACTAGGTTTGTCACCTCCTCAAAAAGACGCATGAGCCTACAGGCATTGCGCATGAGCGTCCAGTAACGTGGCAAAAAAATACCCAGCTCCGCAGAGGCTGTCCTAGCACCCCAGTCATACAAATACTTGTTGACTGCTTTTTCTTGTTGGAGCAGGCGGTCGAACATTAGGAGTGTTGAATTCCAACGTGTCGGGCTGTCGCAAATCAAGCGCCTAACTGGCATGTTGTTTCGCCGCTGAATATCTGAAAAGTTTGCCATGGCCGTGTAGGAACGCCTGAAATGGCCACACACCTTCCTGGCCTGCTTGAGGACGTCGTGTAAGCCTGGGTACTTATGCACAAAGTGTTGTACGATCAGATTCAACACATGTGCCATGCATGGCACATGTGTCAACTTGCCCAAATTCAATGCCGCCAACAAATCACACACCAGTTTGCCGATCTCCAGTTGGTGCGGAGTCAGACACTGATCCACCTGTGCGTTCAGGGTGGACAGGAGTGCTGGTCCGGTGTGACTCTCTGCTTTCAGGCAAGTCAACCCCAAGACGGCGTGACACTGTCGTATCCGGGATGTGGAATAGCCCCTGGGGAGCTGGGGAGGTGCAGTTGATGTGGAGCAAGACGCAGCAGCAGAAGAGGACTCAGCCGAGGAGGTTAGCGAAGAGGATGGAGTTGGGAGGAGTAGAGGAGGTGGCAGCAGGCCTGCCTGCAAGTCGTGACGGTGTCACCAACTCCTCTGCAGAGCCATGTATTCCATGCTTGGCAGCCGTCAGCAGGTTTACCCAATGCGCAGTGTACGTGATATACCTGCCCTTTCCGTGCTTTGCAGACCAGGTATCAGTGGTCAGATGGACCCTTGCCCCAACACTGTGTGCCAGACATGCCATGACTTCCTTTTCCACAATAGAGTACAGGCTGGGGATTGCCTGTTGTAAAAAAAAAAATTGTCCGGGTACCTTCCACTGCGGTGTCCCAATAGCTACAAATTTTTTGAAGGCCTCACTCCACCAGCTTGTATGGTAAAAGCTGTCGGGCTAAGAGTTCCGACAAGCCAGCTGTCAGAAGCCGGGTAAGGGGGTGACTCTGTGACATTGGCTTCTTACGCTCAAACATTTCCTTGACAGACACCTGACTGTGGGCAGATGACCAGGAACTGCTGAAGGTGAGAGGCGGAGTGGCGGATGGTTGAGAGGGGGCAAGGAGGACAGCAGTGGTTGACGTGGTTGAAGATGCTGGACCAGGAGGAGGATGGTGGCTTTGAGTTTGTGTGCTGCTTGTACTCATCATGTGTTGATCCCATAGGCGTTTGTGATGAGATATCATGTGCCTTCGCAAAGCAGTTGTACCTAGGTGGATGTTGGACTTCCCACGACTCAGTTTCTTTTGGCACAGGTTGCAAATGGCATCGCTGTTATCAGAGGCAGACACACAAAAATAATGCCACACTGCTGAGCTTTGCAATGACGGCATTCTGGTGGTGGCAACAGCATGCGTTGATTGGCGTGCTGTCTGGCTGACCCCGGGTGCCGATACATGCTGTCTGACTGTGCCACTAGCTCCTTGCGACGACCTCCCCCTGCTTCCAACTTGTCTCCTCCTCCTCTCTGTCTCCCCATCTGAACTTTCCCCCTGTTCATCTTCTCTTCGAGCGGGCACCCACGTGACATCCACGGACACATAGTCATCATCAACCGCTTCAATTGTATCTGACAACTCAGCAAAAGGAAGCAGCGGGTACAACATCATCATCATCACACCGTACGTCCATGTGTGTAATGCTGCCTGACTGAGACATATTCCTGTTATCTACATCCTCTGGCAAAAATGGTTACTCATCACTCATTTCTTCCAACTGATGTGTAAATAACTCCTCTGACAGATCAAGTGAAGCAGCTGTGGTGCTAGTGTTGGTGGTGGCGGCAGGCGGGCGAGTGGTAACTTGAGAGGTGCCCGAAGCTGAGCTGGAGGAGGATGGTGCGTCAAGGTTCCGAGCGGAAGCTGTAGAAGATTATGAGTCCTGTGTTAGCCAGTCAACTATGTCCTCAGAACTTTTTGAGTTCAGGGTACGTGGCCTCTGAACACTGGGCATTATTCTAGGGCCAAAGGAAATCACAGCACCACGACCACGACAGCCCCTGCGGGGTGGCCTGCCTCTGCCTCTCATTTTTTTTTTTGATTAGTGGTACTATGTGTGCAAGCTACTGTGACACCAGATATGAGTGGTGGGCACTGGCATTAGTGGGCACAGTACACGCTGTGGGCGTGACACACACGCTGGTTGGCAACTGCAATTATATTACAGAGAAAAAATTGTTTTACTGTTTTAAATGCAAGCTACTGTGACACCAGATATGAGTAGTGGGCACAGTACACGCTGTGGGCCTGACACACACGCTGGCAGGCAACTGCAATTAAATTACAGTGAAAAAATGGTTTTACTGTTTTAAATGCAAGCTACTGTGACACCAGATATGAGTGGTGGGCACTGGCAGTAGTGGGCACAGTACACGCTGTGGGCCTGACACACACGCTGGCAGGCAACTGCAATTATATTACAGTGATTTTTTTTTTTACTGTTTTAAATGAAAGCTACTGTGACACCAGATATGAGTAGTGAGCACAGTACACACAATGGCAGGCAACTGCCATTATATAACAGTGAAAAAATTGTTTTACTGTTTTAAAAGCAAGCTACTGTGACACCAGATATGAGTGGTGGGCACTGGCAGTAGTGGGCACAGTACACGCTGTGGGCCTGACACACACGCTGGCAGGCAACTGCAATTATACTACAGAGAAAAAATTGTTTTACTGTTTTAAATGCAAGCTACTGTGACACCAGATATGAGTGGGGGGCACTGGCAGTAGTGGGCACAGTACACGCTGTGGGCCTGAAACACATGCTGGCAGGCAACTGCAATTATATTACAGTGAAAAAATTGTTTTACTGTCTTAAATGCAAGCTAGTGTGACACCAGATATGAGTGGTAAGCACTGGCAGTGGTGGGCACAGTACACTCTGTGGGCCTGACACACACGCTTGCAGGCAATTGCAATTATATTAAAGTGAAAAAATTGTTTTACTGTTTTAAATGCAAGCTACTGTGACACCAGATATGAGTAGTGGGCACATTACACGCTGTGGGCCTGACACACACGCTGGCAGGCAACTGCAATTATATTACAGAGATTTTTTTTTTACTGTTTTAAATGCAAGCTACTGTGACGCCAGATATGAGTAGTGGGCAGTGGCAGTAGTGTGCACAGTAGACGCTGTGGGCCTGACACACACGCTGGCAGGCAACTGCAATTATATTACAGAGAAAAAATTGTTTTGCTGTTTTAAATGCAAGCTACTGTGACACTAGATATGAGTGGTGGGCACTGGCAGTAGTGGGCACAGTATACGCTGTGGGCCTGACACACACGCTGTAAGGCAACTGCAATTCTATTACAGTGAAAAAACTGTTTTACTGTTTTAAATGCAATCTACTTTGACACAAGATATGAGTGGTGGGCAGTGGCAATAGTGGGCACAGTACACGCTGTGGGCCTGAAACACACGCTGGCAGGCAACTGCAATTATATTACAGAGAAAAAAATGTTTTACTCTTTTAAACGCAAGCTACTGTGACACCAGATATGAGTGGTGGGCACTGGCAGTAGTGGGCACAGTACACGCTGTGGGCCTGACACACACGCTGGCAGGCAACTGCAATTATACTACAGAGAAAAAATTGTTTTACTGTTTTAAATGCAAGCTACTGTGACACCAGATATGAGTGGGGGGCACTGGCAGTAGTGGGCACAGTACACGCTGTGGGCCTGAAACACACGCTGGCAGGCAACTGCAATTATATTACAGTGAAAAAATTGTTTTACTGTTTTAAATGCAAGCTAGTGTGACACCAGATATGAGTGGTAAGCACTGGCAGTAGTGGGCACAGTACATTCTGTGGGCCTGACACACACGCTTGCAGGCAATTGCAATTATATTAAAGTGAAAAAATTGTTTTACTGTTTTAAATGCAAGTTACTGTGACACCAGATATGAGTAGTGGGCACATTACACGCTGTGGGCCTGACACACACGCTGGCAGGCAACTGCAATTATATTACAGAGATTTTTTTTTTACTGTTTTAAATGCAAGCTACTGTGACACCAGATATGAGTAGTGGGCAGTGGCAGTAGTGGGCACAGTAGACGCTGTGGGCCTGACACACACGCTGGCAGGCAACTGCAATTATATTACAGAGAAAAAATTGTTTTGCTGTTTTAAATGCAAGCTACTGTGACACTAGATATGAGTGGTGGGCACTGGCAGTAGTGGGCACAGTATACGCTGTGGGCCTGACACACACGCTGTAAGGCAACTGCAATTATATTACAGTGAAAAAACAGTTTTACTGTTTTAAATGCAATCTACTTTGACACAAGATATGAGTGGTGGGCAGTGGCAATAGTGGGCACAGTACACGCTGTGGGCCTGAAACACACGCTGGCAGGCAACTGCAATTATATTACAGAGAAAAAATTGTTTTACTGTTTTAAATGCAAGCTACTGTGACACCAGATATGAGGGCACTGGCAGTAGTGGGCACAGTATACGCTGTGGGCCTGACACACACGCTGTAAGGCAACTGCAATTATATTACAGTGAAAAAACTGTTTTACTGTTTTAAATGCAATCTACTTTGACACAAGATATGAGTGGTGGGCAGTGGCAATAGTGGGCACAGTACACGCTGTGGGCCTGAAACACACGCTGGCAGGCAACTGCAATTATATTACAGAGAATTTTTTTTTTACTGTTTTAAATGCAAGCTACTGTGACACCAGATATGAGTGGTGGGCACTGGCAGTACTGGGCACAGTACACGCTGTGGGCCTGACACACACGCTGGCAGACAACTGCAATTATATTACAGTGAAAAAATACTTTTACTGTTTAAATGCATGCTACTTTGACACCAGATATGAGTGGTGGGCACTGGCAGTAGTGTGCACAGTACACGCTGTGGGCCTGACACACACGCTTGCAGACAACTGCAATTATATTACAGTGAATAAATAGTTTTACTGTTTTAAATGCAAGCTACTGTGACACCAGATATTAGTGGTTGGCACTGGTAGTAGTGGGCACAGTACACACTGTGGGCCTGACACACACGCTGGCAGGCAACTGCAATTATATTACAGATAAAAAATAGTTTTGCTGTTTTAAATGCAAGCTACTGTTGCAATGAGCAGGACACTGGTACGGTGGCCAATGATGCAGTGGGTCAGGATAGGTGCATATAAGTCTATGAGTAGTTTGTGACGCCAATTGCAGCTTGCACAGGTACTGTAACAGGACCCTTTAAGATATAATAACTCACGTACCAGATGAGGAAAGCCAGAGGGGGATAATGTCTCTGTGTAGTAGGTATTGTGTCAACTGTGTCTCCTACCTTGGTACGGCTGGACTCCTGGATCCTGGCTCACTTGTCATAAAATGAGTGTTGTTAGTAGGAGTAACTGAGGAACTTTGGTAGTAAGGAATGAGATCCAGACTGATGATATAATCCAACTTGTCTTTACTTAATGGCAGCTTGAATCCATACGAGTTACAGCATAGGTCTTGGGTCCCAGCAGGTATTGGCAATATGTGCCAGGAATCTATATGTATTCTGCTTCTATTCATATGCCTAGTGAATCTGGCAGGTATCTATCTTCTGCTCTGTCTGTCTTCTGCTTAATATGGGCCTGACTAGCTGAGGAGGTATTTGGCTTCTCCTGGACTCTGGATAAGTACTCACAGTTCTGCTCGCAGGGTATAGTCCGTCCTGGAGGTCTGTAGATCTGGAGGTGGCTGCTTGCTTTGTCACCAGCTGAGGTAGAAGACTCAGGCTGGGAGGGGTGATTTTTGGCCTCAGCCGAGGCTGGATCCTAGTTTGGGATCCCTGTTTCTGGGAGCTCCTACCAACACAGCCTTCCCCTTGCAGGGAGAGCTGGAACGCTAAACTATAACTTCCTTCTCCTCCCCATGAGGCAGGATGTGGGAACATTCCACACCTCCTCAGAGAGGTGGGAGCTAGACTGGAATGAACTATTCCAGTCTAGATATACTAAACTTGCTATGGTCTGCTGAACATATTGCTGCCACCTGCTGGTGCACATGGAAATTACAGCAAATACATTATACAGGCCTGGAAAATACATATAATAACGAAAGCACTGTTAGACTACACAAGATGACAATATACATACACTTAACATGTTGTAGCGGGGCAACAGAGTGTAGGAACATAACTCTGGGATGTTACACTGACACCAGATATGAGTGGTGGGTACTGGCAGTAGTGGGCACAGTACACGCTGTGGGCCTGACACACCCGCTGGCATGCAACTACAATTATATTACAGTGAAAAAATTGTTTTACTGTTTTAAATGCAAGCTACTGTGACACCAGATATGAGAAGTGGGCACAGTACACGCTGTGGGCCTGACACACACGCTGGCAGGCAACTGCAATTATATTACAGAGAAAAATTGTTTTACTGTTTTAAATGCAAGCTACTGTGACACCAGATATGAGTGGTGGACACTGGCAGTAGTGGGCACAGTACACGCTGTGGGCCTGACACACATGCTGGCAGGCAACTGCAATTATATTACAGTGAAAAAATTGTTTTACTGTTTTAAATGCAAGCTACTGTGACACCAGATATGAGAAGTGGGCAAAGTACACGCTGTGGGCCTGACACACACGCTGGCAGGCAACTGCAATTATATTACAGAGATTTTTTTTTTTTACTGTTTTAAATGCAAGCTACTGTGACACTAGATATGAGTAGTGGGCACAGTACACACTCTGGGCCTGACACACACGCTGGCAGGCAACTGCAATTATATTACAATGATTTTTTTTTTTACTGTTTTAAATGCAATCTACAGTGACACCATATATGAGTGGTGGGCACTGGCAGTAGTGGGCACAGTACACGCTGTGGGCCTGACACACACGCTGGCAGGCAACTGCAATTATATTACAGTGACATTTTTTTTTTACTGTTTTAACTGCAATCTACTGTGACACCAGATATGAGTAGTGGGCACAGTACACGCTGTGGGCCTGACACCCATGCTGGCAGGCAACTGCAATTATATTACAGAGAAGAAATTGTTTTACTGTTTTAAATGCAAGCTACTGTGACACCAGATATGAGTGGTGGGCACAGTACACGCTGTGGGCCTGACACAAATGCTGGCAGGCAACTGCAATTATATTGCAGTGAAAAAATTGTTTTACTGTTTTAAATGCAAGCTACTGTGACACCAGATATGAGTGGTGGGCAGTGGCAGTAGTGGGCACAGTACACGCTGTGGGCCTGACACACACGCTGGCAGGCAACTGCAATTATATTACAAAGAAAAAATTGTTTTACTGTTTTAAATGCAATCTACAGTGACACCATATATGAGTGGTGGGCACTGGCAGTAGTGGGCACAGTACACGCTGTGGGCCTGACACACACGCTGGCAGGCAACTGCAATTATATTACAGTGAAAAAAATGTTTTACTGTTTTAACTGCAATCTACTGTGACACCAGATATGAGTAGTGGGCACAGTACACGCTGTGGGCCTGACACCCATGCTGGCAGGCAACTGCAATTATATTACAGAGAAGAAATTGTTTTACTGTTTTAAATGCAAGCTACTGTGACACCAGATATGAGTGGTGGGCACAGTACACGCTGTGGGCCTGACACAAATGCTGGCAGGCAACTGCAATTATATTGCAGTAAAAAAAATGTTTTACTGTTTTAAATGCAAGCTACTGTGACACCAGATATGAGTGGTGGGCAGTGGCAGTAGTGGGCACAGTACACGCTGTGGGCCTGACACACACGCTGGCAGGCAACTGCAATTATATTACAGAGAGAGAAAAAAGCAGAGTAATGCACTAGCCCTAAAAAGGGCTTTTTGGGGTGCTGTCAGGACGCTGTCCTTACAGCAGATCAGATGAGTCTTTGAGGACTGGATTGGACACAGAACACTGGCCTAGCTAACGATTTCCCTATTCAATCAGCAGCAGCTGCACTGTCCCTGCTCTCACTAACACTGCAGCTTCAGAATGAATCTAAGATGGATGCTGTCCTTGTTTTTTGATAGGAGGTGGGAGGGTCTGGGAGGGAGGGTATGCTACTGATTGACTGGAATGTGTCTGCTGACTGTGAGATACAGGGTCAAAGTTTGCTCAATGATGACATATAGGGGGCGGACCGAACATCGCACATGTTCGCCCGCCGCGGCGAACGTGAACAAGCGATGTTCACCGGGAACTGTTCGCCGGCGAATAGTTCGGGACATCTCTATCTGTCAATCCGATTCGCAATATGCCGAACCCGAGCATTCACGGTCTCGGCGACAGATGACCCTGTCTGTCCGCCTAATAATAGATTCCCCTACCACCAGCATCTGTCTGACATTTGCTGCACTCCTTTTCCCACCCTTCCTGCAGCGGTCATCCTCCTGGTTGATCAGTTATTTCAATCAGTTATTGTGAGACAAAACTAGTTGCTGGTCAAAAACACAGAACAGGTGTAAATCTTTCCATTATACCTTATCTCTGTAGACTTCACTACAGGCTTTAGCTCACAATAACTGATGAAAATAACTGATCAAATAACTGAATTGTGAACCCACCCTTACTAATATAGTCTTTGTAGAAATTCTGTACCATTTTCTATGTTCCATAAGGTATGCCCCTTTGCATGCCAAGTATTCTGTACTATCCATAGAGAGGTCTTGTCCATAAAACATCTGGTGAAGGAGGATCATGTGACCAGGCATCATCAAATCTACGTGATGCTTTCTCCATTCAAATACATGACACCTGTTAGCTACCCGTGCACAGTTAAGTGTTTAGTGTACAGTAGGTGCAGTTTGTTAGAATGGATTAGGCTAAATAATGTGTCTGAACACATTAACCTCCATCAGCAGCCATCTTATGATTTGCCGATTAGGGGGACATGGCTTATGAAATATAGAAAATGACACAGAATATAAACAATGGATATATTAGTAAATGTCATATAGTCATCTAACCTACACATAGGTCACAAGTAGTCAAAAAGTTTCCAGCCCCTTTAAATATACACTATAATTTAACATTTACAAAACTAAGCAAAAAGTTGAGAAAATGTAACTGTCTTATAGGCATTGTACTAAATCAATACGCACAGCCTTTTTAAAAATATTTCTGTTTATTTTCTGCTTTTCTCATACAAATTAAACATGACCGTTTACATCTGGATTCTTGAAAGCCAATAATATTAATTAGAACCTTTCTAATATGCTATGCAGATTCCGCTGTAAAATGTATTATGCTCAGAACCATTTTAAAATTCACAAAACTATTCTTATTCATGACTATTCACATTGTGATTACTCATCCTTACGTGTTAATTAGATTTTCTTCAGAAGAGTGGAAAATATGTTACTTGTCAGTAAATGAAAGGATCAAAAGTGAAGCCTGATTGAAACGTTTGCAATGATTGTGTGCTTGATTTTACTTTAAAAGAGAAGGATATGGCAAATCTGTAGTCTGATGGAGCCATTTTTTTACAGTCCTATGATCACGTCTTCCAGATACAGGATTTTACATCGTAATTAACCATGCCATTTTTAAGAGCCTCATATCATTTTCATATTACTGTATGTCTAAAACTAAAACCTACCATAAAAAAATGAATAGGCTTAAAAAGATCATCATGGAAAATTCAGGACAATATATACAGAATATTGTCTTGTGGCTATGAAAAAATAAAATAAAACATCAAACAAGAAATACAAGATAAGGTGCAAATGTCCTGCTAAAATCTGATAATTTCTCAGTGCAATGTAAAACATATCTCACAATACAGAGGCCAAATGTATGCCCATCAGTTGACTAACCTACCCTGAAAACAGCATCTAAGTGTTTTGGGGAAAGCAGCTGTCCTCCAATTGTGGGTCACATTTTCTTTAATGTGTCACTTCTTATTTATGATTTGTCACCAAAAATGTGTGCTGTACACAACATGTCACTTTGTGTCATGAGGCACAACACGTCCTCGCCAAAAGAGATGACAGAACTAGGAATCGGGCAAGTTGATGTATGTCAGATGACACAACAGTTAAAACTTGCAAACAGGTTTGCTAGAGGAAATATAATACATAGTGGTTCTGGCCTTCTGATAACACATGGAAGGACCCCCCGGCATATGGTTGTGATGGGTTTCATTCTATCAGCAACCAACAGATATTTTCAAAGTAAGAAAACTATTTTCAGATAGGTAATGAGATGAGGCTAGAAAGACCATGTCACAAGTTGTCTAGACAGTTAAACTTTAAAAGCACCCATCTGTTGGAATGATATTGTACAAATTATCGCCTTTAGCAACAAAAAATAAGCTTCCAGAACCATCTTCTTTTTCATAAATATTTTATATGCTGGACACATGTCAACTGAATTGATCTTAGATAAACCATATCTGCTGTATTCATTTTTACAAACTAATATATATATTTTTTTCCTGAACAAGGTCACTCATGTCTGTTTTTAATACTACTGATAGCTGTGACTCGTGCTAAATCATAAAGACTTCTGTAGTCAAACTAGTTATCAGTAAAAACACAGACCACTAAAGGAATAAACAGATATCAGCTAATATACAATCAGACATAATATCGAAGCAGCAATGCAGAATTCCATGTTTGTGTATTTTGAATGCAACTTTAACCCGTTTAAGATGAACAAATTGTAGAAATACAGGCGGCACTCACCACTGGAGAAGAATCTTCTTTTTTTTTAATCAAAGCCTTTCCGCCGATGACGCAGGGTGGAGACAAACATCGCCTCCTGCTTCAGAAAGAGGCGCGGTGAACCAGACGCCATGGGAGCATTAGGATTAAATGAACAAAATGACCTTAGTGTATTCATCTATTGTATATTGCTTATTATTTAGACCTTATTGTGCACGACAAAAATGGTATGAAAATATATTCTTGATTAATACATACAAGAAAAGTATACATAAACATCCCCTGAGAAAGCAAACGCAAAACGTGAGTCAGGGTTTTTGGGACTCTGCCTGGTTAGTATACCTTATTATTCACCTTTTATCCTCTTGTTACCATATTGGGGTGCTGCACTTTGCACTTTAATGTACACTGCTCAAAAAAAATAAAGGGAACACTTAAACAACACAATGTAACTCCAAGTCAATCACACTTCTGTGAAATCAAACTGTCCACTTAGGAAGCAACACTGAGTGACAATCAATTTCACATGCTGTTGTGCAAATGGGATAGACAACAGGTGGAAATTATAGGCAATCAGCAAGACACCCCCAATAAAGGAATGGTTCTGCAGGTGGTGACCACAGGCCACTTCTCAGTTCCTATGCTTCCTGGCTGATGTTTTGGCCACTTTTGAATGCTAGCGGTGCTTTCACTCTAGTGGTATCATAAGATGGAGTCTACAACCCACACAAGTGGCTCAGGTAGTGCAGTTTATCCAGGATGGCACATCAATGCGAGCTGTGGCAAGAAGGTTTGCTGTGTCTGTCAGCATAGTGTCCAGAGCATGGAGGCGCTACCAGGAGACAGGCCAGTACATCAGGAGACGTGGAGGAGGCCGTAGGAGGGCAACAACCCAGCAGCAGGACCGTTACCTCCGCCTTTGTGCAAGAAGGAACAGGAGGAGCACTGCCAGAGCCCTGCAAAATGACCTCCAGCAGGCCACAAATGTGCATGTGTCTGCTCAAACGGTCAGAAACAGACTCCATGAGGGTGATATGAGGGCCCGACGTCCACATGTGGGGGTTGTGCTTACAGCCCAACACCGTGCAGGACGTTTGGCATTTGCCAGAGAACACCAAGATTGGCAAATTCTCCACTGGCGCCCTGTGCTCTTCACAGATGAAAGCAGGTTCACACTGAGCACATGTGACAGGCGTGACAGAGTCTGGAGACGCCGTGGAGAACGTTCTGCTGCCTGCAACATCCTCCAGCATGACCGGTTTGGCATTGGGTCATTAATGGTGTGGGGTGGCATTTCTTTGGAGGGCCGCACAGCCCTCCATGTGCTCGCCAGAGGTAGCCTGACTGCCATTAGGTACCGAGATGAGATCCTCGGACCCCTTGTGAGACCATATGCTGATGCGGTTGGCCCTGGGTTCCTCCTAATGCAAGACAATGCTAGACCTCATGTGGCTGGAGTGTGTCAGCAGTTCCTGCAAGACGAAGGCATTGATGCTATGGACTGGCCCGCCCGTTCCCCAGACCTGAACCCAATTGAGCACATCTGGGACATCATGTCTCGCTCTATCCACCAACGTCACGTTGCACCACAGACTGTCCAGGAGTTGGCAGATGCTTTAGTCCAGGTCTGGGAGGAGATCCCTCAGGAGACCGTCCGCCACCTCATCAGGAGCATGCACAGGCGTTGTAGGGAGGTCATACAGGCACGTGGAGGCCACACACACTACTGAGCCTTATTTTGACTTGTTTTAAGGACATTACATCAAAGCTGGATCAGCCTGTAGTGTGTTTTTCCACTTTAATTTTGAGTGTGACTCCAAATCCAGACCTTTTTTTATTTTTGTGTGATTTTGTTGTCAGCACATTCAACTATGTAAAGAACAAAGTATTTCAGAAGAATATTTAATTAACTCAGATCTAGGATGTGTTATTTTTGTGTTCCCTTTATTTTTTTGAGCAGTGTATTATGCTGTAGGCATTTGGTATATCAAATCTTTGTGACGTAAGTCGTATATATGGTCGTTTATCATCTGTCCTAGCATCCAGTAGGAGGATAGTAGTATATCTCAATTTGTGCTTTGCATGGCATTGAGTCCCATATTTTGTCCTGTGTATTTTATCCGCCATTGTTTATGTATACTTTTCTTGTATGTATTAATAAAGAATATATTTCCATACCATTTTTGTTGTGCACATTGAATTGGCGATGTCTATAGAATAGCATTGTGCATGGCACTTTAGTGTATGTTAGCTATTTCAGTAGGTGATTGCTTATTGTTTGTAGGGGTCATGTTTTGGATTACTGATTTTATTTGTAGTAAGACATGGATCCGCCTATCTGTTTGAGCTTCGGAGTGATTGGTTGCCATGACAACCTTACTTGACGAAGCATAAGAGCCGGCGCATATCCATGTCATCACATTGGTATCCGGAGGAAGCACAGGTGTGTGAAACGGCCGTTGCTACCTAGCGTGTTGTCGGTGGAAGGTCGTCTGCCCCAGTGCTATACAGTAGATTCCTCTCCAGTGGTGAGTGCCACCTGTATTTCTGCAATTTGTTCATCGAGTATCATCACTTACTATTCAAGGCAGTGCACCACGTACACTGAGTGTTACGGGGTTTGTAGGACTGAGTAACTACATAAATGTGGTCCAGTAGTGCTGCCCGTTTTTCTATTGTCTTCATGGGCTGTTTAACTCATTCAAGACCAAGCTATTTTTCACCTTCGCGACCACGTCTAATTTTGCAAATCTGACATGTGTCACTTAATGTGCTATTAATTTTGGAATACTTTTACTTTTCCAAACCATTCTGAGATTGTTTTTGTGGCGAAACCAACCTCGCCACTGGGTTTTGGAGAGGCCTGTTTATCAGCCTCTTGCCTCAGGATTATGGCCCATACTAACTTTTAAACCCCTGAACCAATTCAAGTGAATTTTGGATAGGTTTGTCCCCAAGTTATACTGTTTAAATTGATGTAAGTTATATGTATGGCCAATGTAAACTCACAAAGTTGTAACAATTTAAATAAGTGTAACTTGTCAGCTTGGGAGGGAAATGCTGGGTGTGTTTCTATTGTGCCATTGTCCCATTGTGTGTTTAAATGGTGATGTCTGTCCTGTTATATCCGCATGTGTATTGGTGACTTCTCTTTGTCTTGAGAGATAATTGGATTACGCCTCGGGTGTCTCCAGGGCAGAGAGGAGGAAACCATGATGCATTGTGGGGATGTATTGTCTCTGTGTATCCTACAGTGCTGCATATCTGTCCTATGTCACAGTCTTCATTCTGGTCCCCTAGGGGCGTGTACACCAGATGGGCTTGGTTGTTTTATACCTCCCTGTGGGCGGACCTGTATTTGCAAACAACTGTAATAAAAACCAGGCTGGGTGTGCCAGCACCTCAGACCACTGCTTGACCCTCAACACGGAGCCTTGTCTCGTTATTGGGGGGATCCGCTGTATGCTGTTAGAGACTGATTGCCAGGAGTGTAAGCTGATTCCTGTTTGTTTGCTAGCAGCTATTCGTGAGGTTCCAGTTTGGAGTGCTACTTTGTATCCAGTTCGGGAGTTGGGTGTTCTGCAGTAGCTGTGCCGGTCTCTCAGAAAGGGGCTTATCGCCTAAATGGATTTTAACCCCTTGTCTGCTGAAACGGTCCGTTACATTGGTGGCAAGCAGCGGGATCGTTCCTACAGCCAGAAGGACAGTTACAGGAGACACCATTTCTTTGGATTTTACAACTTAAGGGCAACGCATGTCTCAGTACAGTGACCCTAAAAGCACCAGGATGGAACCAGCAGTGGACCACAGATACTCTGTGGAGGAATTTGACCGTATGATGTGGTTGCGGCTGAACTTCTTCGGACCCAATCCAGCTGAGAAATACGTGAAGTTCGTGAGGAGTCTAGTGTTCAAGACCCTACTATACCGGGCAGAAGGTGACGGTCAGCTGCAACGTTGGGTGGACCTCCACCGGAAGTTACAGTTGCGGGACAGAGAGAGCTCAGTCTCCCCTCCCCAGCGGCAGAGTGTCCAGCAGGGAATCGGGAGCCCAGTCTCCATTCCCCAGCGGCAGTGTGAATTGCAGGGAATTGAGAGCCCAGTCTCCATTCCCCAGCGGCAGTGTGAATTGCAGGGAATTGGGAGCCCAGTCTCCATTCCCCAGCGGCAGTGTGAAGTGCAGGGAGAGAAGAGCAGCGTCCTCCCTCCCCAGTGGCAGGCTGAGTTACAGGGGGCAGAGTTAGTTGTTCCTGCCCCCCAGCAGCAGAGTGATATGCCGGGAAGGCAGTGTGAAATGCAGGGAGAGGAGAGCAGCGTCCTCCCTCCCCAGCGGCAGGCTGAGTTACAGGGGGCAGAGGTAGTTGTTCCTGCCCCCCAGCAGCAGAGTGATATGCCGAGAAGGCAGTGTGAAATGCAGGGAGAGGAGAGCAGCGTCCTCCCTCCCCAGCGGCAGGCTGAGTTACAGGGGGCAGAGGCAGTTGTTCCTGCCCCCCAGCAGCAGAGTGATTTTTTGGGAATTGGGAGCCCAGTCTCCATTCCCCAGCGGCAGAGTGTCCAGCGGGGAATAGAGAGCCCAGTCTCCTTTCCCCAGCAGCAGGACACTGTATTGGGAGCGGAGAAGGACGGTCGCCCTCCCCAGCGGCTGGAAGTATGTATGGGAGAGGAGCTCGTTACCCCCTCTCCCCAGCGGCAGCTTAACGCACCAGGGGGAGACAGTAACCCCCACAACAGTGCAGATGGGACCGTGGTCTCTGCACCTACAGCACAGGGGGTAGAGACAGTCGGTCTCCCCCTCCAACAACCAGACTCTAAGCTAGGGAGCAACACAGAGACCGGGAGTACCAGCTTCCAACATAACCTTGGTGGACTCACTGGACAGAGGCAGGCTACCAAAGGCAACAGGTCCAGTATTGGGTTGTGGGTGGGCTGCCAGACTAACTCAGGTACCGACCGGCGTGAGGTCAGGTATCTGGTTAGTCTTCCCTGGGGGGGGGGGAGATGTGTGGCGAAACCAACCTCGCCACTGGGTTTTGGAGAGGCCTGTTTATCAGCCTCTTGCCTCAGGATTATGGCCCATACTAACTTTTAAACCCCTGAACCGATTCAAGTGAATTTTGGATAGGTTTGTCCCCAAGTTATACTGTTTAAATTGATGTAAGTTATATGTATGGCCAATGTAAACTCACAAAGTTGTAACAATTTATAATAAGTGTAACTTGTCAGCTTGGGAGGAAAATGCTGGGTGTGTTTCTATTGTGCCATTGTCCCATTGTGTGTTTAAATGGTGATGTCTGTCCTGTTATATCCGCATGTGTATTGGTGACTTCTCTTTGTCTTGAGAGATAATTGGATTACGCCTTGGGTGTCTCCAGGGCAGAGAGGAGGAAACCATGATGCATTGTGGGGATGTATTGTCTCTGTGTATCCTACAGTGCTGCATATCTGTCCTATGTCACAGTCTTCATTCTGGTCCCCTAGGGGCGTGTACACCAGATGGGCTTGGTTGTTTTATACCTCCCTGTGGGCGGACCTGTATTTGCAAACAACTGTAATAAAA
Source organism: Bufo bufo (assembly GCF_905171765.1). Lineage (NCBI taxonomy): Eukaryota > Metazoa > Chordata > Amphibia > Anura > Bufonidae > Bufo > Bufo bufo. The sequence continues at coordinate 244,029,117 of NC_053394.1, read as the reverse complement.
ACCAGGCTGGGTGTGCCAGCACCTCAGACCACTGCTTGACCCTCAACACGGAGCCTTGTCTCGTTATTGGGGGGATCCGCTGTATGCTGTTAGAGACTGATTGCCAGGAGTGTAAGCTGATTCCTGTTCGTCTGCTAGCAGCTATTCGTGAGGTTCCAGTTTGGAGTGCTACTTTGTATCCAGTTCGGGAGTTGGGTGTTCTGCAGAAGCTGTGCCGGTCTCTCAGAAAGGGGCTTATCGCCTAAATGGATTTTAACCCCTTGTCTGCTAAAACGGTCCATTACATTGGTGGCAATCAGCGGGATCGTTCCTACAGCCAGAAGGACAGTTACAGGAGACACCATTTCTTTGGATTTTACAACTTAAGGGCAACACATGTCTCAGTACAGTGACCCTAAAAGCACCAGGATGGAACCAGCAGTGGACCACAGATACTCTGTGGAGGAATTTGACCGTATGATGTGGTTGCGGCTGAACTTCTTCGGACCCAATCCAGCTGAGAAATACGTGAAGTTCGTGAGGAGTCTAGTGTTCAAGACCCTACTATACCGGGCAGAAGGTGACGGTCAGCTGCAACGTTGGGTGGACCTCCACCGGAAGTTACAGTTGCGGGACAGAGAGAGCTCAGTCTCCCCTCCCCAGCGGCAGAGTGTCCAGCAGGGAATCGGGAGCCCAGTCTCCATTCCCCAGCGGCAGTGTGAATTGCAGGGAATTGGGAGCCCAGTCTCCATTCCCCAGCGGCAGTGTGAATTGCAGGGAATTGGGAGCCCAGTCTCCATTCCCCAGCGGCAGTGTGAAGTGCAGGGAGAGAAGAGCAGCGTCCTCCCTCCCCAGTGGCAGGCTGAGTTACAGGGGGCAGAGGTAGTTGTTCCTGCCCCCCAGCAGCAGAGTAATATGCCGGGAAGGCAGTGTAAAATGCAGGGAGAGGAGAGCAGCGTCCTCCCTCCCCAGCAGCAGGCTGAGTTACAGGGGGCAGAGGTAGTTGTTCCTGCCCCCCAGCAGCAGAGTGATATGCCGAGAAGGCAGTGTGAAATGCAGGGAGAGGAGAGCAGCGTCCTCCCTCCCCAGCGGCAGGCTGAGTTACAGGGGGCAGAGGTAGTTGTTCCTGCCCCCCAGCAGCAGAGTGATTTTTTGGGAATTGGGAGCCCAGTCTCCATTCCCCAGCGGCAGAGTGTCCAGCAGGGAATAGAGAGCCCAGTCTCCTTTCCCCAGCAGCAGGACACTGTATTGGGAGCGGAGACGGTCGGTCGCCCTCCCCAGCGGCTGGAAGTATGTATGGGAGAGGAGCTCGTTACCCCCTCTCCCCAGCGGCAGCTTAACGCACCAGGGGGAGACAGTAACCCCCACAACAGTGCAGATGGGACCGTGGTCTCTGCACCTACAGCACAGGGGGTAGAGACAGTCGGTCTCCCCCTCCAACAACCAGACTCTAAGCCAGGGAGCAACACAGAGACCGGGAGTACCAGCTTCCAACATAACCTTGGTGGACTCACTGGACAGAGACAGGCTACCAAAGGCAATAGGTCCAGTATTGGGTTGTGGGTGGGCTGCCAGACTAACTCAGGTACCGACCGGCGTGAGGTCAGGTATCTGGTTAGTCTTCCCTGGGGGGGGGGAGATGTGTGGCGAAACCAACCTCGCCACTGGGTTTTGGAGAGGCCTGTTTATCAGCCTCTTGCCTCAGGATTATGGCCCATACTAACTTTTAAACCCCTGAACCGATTCAAGTGAATTTTGGATAGGTTTGTCCCCAAGTTATACTGTTTAAATTGATGTAAGTTATATGTATGGCCAATGTAAACTCACAAAGTTGTAACAATTTATAATAAGTGTAACTTGTCAGCTTGGGATGAAAATGCTGGGTGTGTTTCTATTGTGCCATTGTCCCATTGTGTGTTTAAATGGTGATGTCTGTCCTGTTATATCCGCATGTGTATTGGTGACTTCTCTTTGTCTTGAGAGATAATTGGATTACGCCTTGGGTGTCTCCAGGGCAGAGAGGAGGAAACCATGATGCATTGTGGCGATGTATTGTCTCTGTGTATCCTACAGTGCTGCATATCTGTCCTATGTCACAGTCTTCATTCTGGTCCCCTAGGGGCGTGTACACCAGATGGGCTTGGTTGTTTTATACCTCCCTGTGGGCGGACCTGTATTTGTAAACAACTGTAATAAAAACCAGGCTGGGTGTGCCAGCACCTCAGACCACTGCTTGACCCTCAACACGGAGCCTTGTCTCGTTATTGGGGGGATCCGCTGTATGCTGTTAGAGACTGATTGCTAGGAGTGTAAGCTGATTCCTGTTCGTCTGCTAGCAGCTATTCGTGAGGTTCCAGTTTGGAGTGCTACTTTGTATCCAGTTCGGGAGTTGGGTGTTCTGCAGTAGCTGTGCCGGTCTCTCAGAAAGGGGCTTATCGCCTAAATGGATTTTAACCCCTTGTCTGCTGAAACGGTCCGTTACATTGGTGGCAAGCAGCGGGATCGTTCCTACAGCCAGAAGGACAGTTACAGGAGACACCATTTCTTTGGATTTTACAACTTAAGGGCAACGCATGTCTCAGTACAGTGACCCTAAAAGCACCAGGATGGAACCAGCAGTGGACCACAGATACTCTGTGGAGGAATTTGACCGTATGATGTGGTTGCGGCTGAACTTCTTCGGACCCAATCCAGCTGAGAAATACGTGAAGTTCGTGAGGAGTCTAGTGTTCAAGACCCTACTATACCGGGCAGAAGGTGACGGTCAGCTGCAACGTTGGGTGGACCTCCACCGGAAGTTACAGTTGCGGGACAGAGAGAGCTCAGTCTCCCCTCCCCAGCGGCAGAGTGTCCAGCAGGGAATCGGGAGCCCAGTCTCCATTCCCCAGCGGCAGTGTGAATTGCAGGGAATTGAGAGCCCAGTCTCCATTCCCCAGCGGCAGTGTGAATTGCAGGGAATTGGGAGCCCAGTCTCCATTCCCCAGCGGCAGTGTGAAGTGCAGGGACAGAAGAGCAGCGTCCTCCCTCCCCAGTGGCAGGCTGAGTTACAGGGGGCAGAGTTAGTTGTTCCTGCCCCCCAGCAGCAGAGTGATATGCCGGGAAGGCAGTGTGAAATGCAGGGAGAGGAGAGCAGCGTCCTCCCTCCCCAGCGGCAGGCTGAGTTACAGGGGGCAGAGGTAGTTGTTCCTGCCCCCCAGCAGCAGAGTGATATGCCGAGAAGGCAGTGTGAAATGCAGGGAGAGGAGAGCAGCGTCCTCCCTCCCCAGCGGCAGGCTGAGTTACAGGGGGCAGAGGCAGTTGTTCCTGCCCCCCAGCAGCAGAGTGATTTTTTGGGAATTGGGAGCCCAGTCTCCATTCCCCAGCGGCAGAGTGTCCAGCGGGGAATAGAGAGCCCAGTCTCCTTTCCCCAGCAGCAGGACACTGTATTGGGAGCGGAGAAGGACGGTCGCCCTCCCCAGCGGCTGGAAGTATGTATGGGAGAGGAGCTCGTTACCCCCTCTCCCCAGCGGCAGCTTAACGCACCAGGGGGAGACAGTAACCCCCACAACAGTGCAGATGGGACCGTGGTCTCTGCACCTACAGCACAGGGGGTAGAGACAGTCGGTCTCCCCCTCCAACAACCAGACTCTAAGCCAGGGAGCAACACAGAGACCGGGAGTACCAGCTTCCAACATAACCTTGGTGGACTCACTGGACAGAGGCAGGCTACCAAAGGCAACAGGTCCAGTATTGGGTTGTGGGTGGGCTGCCAGACTAACTCAGGTACCGACCGGCGTGAGGTCAGGTATCTGGTTAGTCTTCCCTGGGGGGGGGGGAGATGTGTGGCGAAACCAACCTCGCCACTGGGTTTTGGAGAGGCCTGTTTATCAGCCTCTTGCCTCAGGATTATGGCCCATACTAACTTTTAAACCCCTGAACCGATTCAAGTGAATTTTGGATAGGTTTGTCCCCAAGTTATACTGTTTAAATTGATGTAAGTTATATGTATGGCCAATGTAAACTCACAAAGTTGTAACAATTTATAATAAGTGTAACTTGTCAGCTTGGGAGGAAAATGCTGGGTGTGTTTCTATTGTGCCATTGTCCCATTGTGTGTTTAAATGGTGATGTCTGTCCTGTTATATCCGCATGTGTATTGGTGACTTCTCTTTGTCTTGAGAGATAATTGGATTACGCCTTGGGTGTCTCCAGGGCAGAGAGGAGGAAACCATGATGCATTGTGGGGATGTATTGTCTCTGTGTATCCTACAGTGCTGCATATCTGTCCTATGTCACAGTCTTCATTCTGGTCCCCTAGGGGCGTGTACACCAGATGGGCTTGGTTGTTTTATACCTCCCTGTGGGCGGACCTGTATTTGCAAACAACTGTAATAAAAACCAGGCTGGGTGTGCCAGCACCTCAGACCACTGCTTGACCCTCAACACGGAGCCTTGTCTCGTTATTGGGGGGATCCGCTGTATGCTGTTAGAGACTGATTGCCAGGAGTGTAAGCTGATTCCTGTTCGTCTGCTAGCAGCTATTCGTGAGGTTCCAGTTTGGAGTGCTACTTTGTATCCAGTTCGGGAGTTGGGTGTTCTGCAGAAGCTGTGCCGGTCTCTCAGAAAGGGGCTTATCGCCTAAATGGATTTTAACCCCTTGTCTGCTAAAACGGTCCATTACATTGGTGGCAATCAGCGGGATCGTTCCTACAGCCAGAAGGACAGTTACAGGAGACACCATTTCTTTGGATTTTACAACTTAAGGGCAACACATGTCTCAGTACAGTGACCCTAAAAGCACCAGGATGGAACCAGCAGTGGACCACAGATACTCTGTGGAGGAATTTGACCGTATGATGTGGTTGCGGCTGAACTTCTTCGGACCCAATCCAGCTGAGAAATACGTGAAGTTCGTGAGGAGTCTAGTGTTCAAGACCCTACTATACCGGGCAGAAGGTGACGGTCAGCTGCAACGTTGGGTGGACCTCCACCGGAAGTTACAGTTGCGGGACAGAGAGAGCTCAGTCTCCCCTCCCCAGCGGCAGAGTGTCCACACGGGAATCGGGAGCCCAGTCTCCATTCCCCAGCGGCAGTGTGAATTGCAGGGAATTGGGAGCCCAGTCTCCATTCCCCAGCGGCAGTGTGAATTGCAGGGAATTGGGAGCCCAGTCTCCATTCCCCAGCGGCAGTGTGAAGTGCAGGGAGAGAAGAGCAGCGTCCTCCCTCCCCAGTGGCAGGCTGAGTTACAGGGGGCAGAGGTAGTTGTTCCTGCCCCCCAGCAGCAGAGTAATATGCCGGGAAGGCAGTGTAAAATGCAGGGAGAGGAGAGCAGCGTCCTCCCTCCCCAGCAGCAGGCTGAGTTACAGGGGGCAGAGGTAGTTGTTCCTGCTCCCCAGCAGCAGAGTGATATGCCGAGAAGGCAGTGTGAAATGCAGGGAGAGGAGAGCAGCGTCCTCCCTCCCCAGCGGCAGGCTGAGTTACAGGGGGCAGAGGTAGTTGTTCCTGCCCCCCAGCAGCAGAGTGATTTTTTGGGAATTGGGAGCCCAGTCTCCATTCCCCAGCGGCAGAGTGTCCAGCAGGGAATAGAGAGCCCAGTCTCCTTTCCCCAGCAGCAGGACACTGTATTGGGAGCGGAGACGGTCGGTCGCCCTCCCCAGCGGCTGGAAGTATGTATGGGAGAGGAGCTCGTTACCCCCTCTCCCCAGCGGCAGCTTAACGCACCAGGGGGAGACAGTAACCCCCACAACAGTGCAGATGGGACCGTGGTCTCTGCACCTACAGCACAGGGGGTAGAGACAGTCGGTCTCCCCCTCCAACAACCAGACTCTAAGCCAGGGAGCAACACAGAGACCGGGAGTACCAGCTTCCAACATAACCTTGGTGGACTCACTGGACAGAGACAGGCTACCAAAGGCAACAGGTCCAGTATTGGGTTGTGGGTGGGCTGCCAGACTAACTCAGGTACCGACCGGCGTGAGGTCAGGTATCTGGTTAGTCTTCCCTGGGGGGGGGGAGATGTGTGGCGAAACCAACCTCGCCACTGGGTTTTGGAGAGGCCTGTTTATCAGCCTCTTGCCTCAGGATTATGGCCCATACTAACTTTTAAACCCCTGAACCGATTCAAGTGAATTTTGGATAGGTTTGTCCCCAAGTTATACTGTTTAAATTGATGTAAGTTATATGTATGGCCAATGTAAACTCACAAAGTTGTAACAATTTATAATAAGTGTAACTTGTCAGCTTGGGATGAAAATGCTGGGTGTGTTTCTATTGTGCCATTGTCCCATTGTGTGTTTAAATGGTGATGTCTGTCCTGTTATATCCGCATGTGTATTGGTGACTTCTCTTTGTCTTGAGAGATAATTGGATTACGCCTTGGGTGTCTCCAGGGCAGAGAGGAGGAAACCATGATGCATTGTGGCGATGTATTGTCTCTGTGTATCCTACAGTGCTGCATATCTGTCCTATGTCACAGTCTTCATTCTGGTCCCCTAGGGGCGTGTACACCAGATGGGCTTGGTTGTTTTATACCTCCCTGTGGGCGGACCTGTATTTGTAAACAACTGTAATAAAAACCAGGCTGGGTGTGCCAGCACCTCAGACCACTGCTTGACCCTCAACACGGAGCCTTGTCTCGTTATTGGGGGGATCCGCTGTATGCTGTTAGAGACTGATTGCTAGGAGTGTAAGCTGATTCCTGTTCGTCTGCTAGCAGCTATTCGTGAGGTTCCAGTTTGGAGTGCTACTTTGTATCCAATTCGGGAGGTTGGTGTCCTGCAGTAGCTGGGCCTGTCTCTCAGAAAGGGACATATCGCCTAAACGGATTTTAACCCCTTGTCTGCTGAAACGGTCCGTTACAGTTTTGTCATGACACATTGCACTTCATGATAGTCATAAATTTGAGTCAATATATTTCACCTTTATTTATGAAAAAATCCCAAATTTACCAAAAATTTAGAAAAATTAGCAATTTTTAAAATTTCAATTTCTCTGCTTTTAAAACTGAAAGTGATAACTCATATAATATTTATTACTTAACATTCCCCATATGTCTACTTTATGTTGGCATAATTTTGAAAATGTCAGTTAAATTTTTTAAAACGTTAGAAGGCTTAAAATTTTAGAAACAATTCCTAAAATTTTCAAGAAATTTTCCAAAACCCACTTTTTAAGGACCAGTTCAGGTCTAAAGTCACTTTGTGGGGCTTACATAGTGAAAACCCCCCATGAATGACCCCATTGCAGAAACTACACCCCTCAAGTTACTTAAAACTGATTTTACAAACTTTTTAACCCTTTAGGTGTTCTACAAGAATTAAAGGAAAATGGAGATGAAATTTCTAAATTTCACTTTTTTGGCAGATTTTCCATTTTAATCCATTTTTTCTTTACCACATCGAGGGATAACAGCCAAACAAAACGTAATTTTTATCACCCTGATTCTGCGGTTTACAGATACACCCCACATGTGGTCGTAAACTGATGTAGGGGCACACGACAGGGCACAGAAGAAAAAGAGCGCCATATGGATTTTGGGAGGCAGATTTTGCTGAACTGGTTTTTAGATGCCATGGTCCATTTGAAGCTCCCCTTCTTCCCTACAGTAGAAACTCCCAAAAAGTTACCTCATTTTGGAAACTAGGGGATAAGGTGCCATTATTTTTGGTACTATTTTGAGGCACATATAATTTTCAACCTCTTGCGGACACATGACGTACCGGTACGGCATGATGTTCCGGTACTTAACCACCTCAGCCCCCAGTGCTTAAACACCCTGAAAGACCAGGCCACTTTTTACACTTCTGACCTACAGTACTTTCACCGTTTATTGCTCGGTCATGCAACTTACCACCCAAATGAATTTTACCTCATTTTCTTCTCACTAATAGAGCTTTCATTTCATGGCATTTCATTGCTGCTGACATTTTTACTTTTTTTGTTATTAATCGAAATTTAACGATTTTTTTGCAAAATAATGACATTTTTCACTTTCAGTTGTAAAATTTTGCAAAAAAAACGACATCCATATATAAATTTTGCTCTAAATTTATTGTTCTACATGTTTTTGATAAAAAAAAATGTTTGGGTAAAAAAAAAATGGTTTGGGTAAAAGTTATAGCGTTTACAAACTATGGTACAAAAATGTGAATTTCCGCTTTTTGAAGCATCTCTGACTTTCTGAGCACCTGTCATGTTTCCTGAGGTTCTACAATGCCCAGACAGTACAAACACCCCACAAATGACCCCATTTCTGAAAGTAGACACCCTAAGGTATTCGCTGATGGGCATAGTGAGTTCATCGAACTTTTTATTTTTTGTCACAAGTTAGCGGAAAATGATGATTTTTTTTTTTTTTATTACAAAGTTTAATATTCCACTAACTTGTGACAAAAATAAAAACTTCCATGAACTCACTATGCCCATCAGCGAATACTTTGGGGTCTCTTCTTTCCAAAATGGGGTCACTTGTGGGGTAGTTATACTGCCCTGGCATTCTAGGGGCCCAAATGTGTGGTAAGGAGTTTGAAATCAAATTCTGAAATAAATGGCCGGTGAAATCCGAAAGGTGCTCTTTGGAATGTGGGCCCCTTTGCCCACCTAGGCTGCAAAAAAGTGTCACACATGTGGTATCTCCGTATTCAGGAGAAGTTGGGGAATGTGTTTTGGGGTTTCATTTTACATATACCCATGCTGGGTGAGATAAATATCTTGGTCAAATGCCAACTTTGTATAAAAAAATGGGAAAAGTTGTCTTTTGCCAAGATATTTCTCTCACCCAGCATGGGTATATGTAAAATGACACCCCAAAACACATTCCCCAACTTCTCCTGAATACGGAGATACCACATGTGTGACTTTTTTTTGCCGCCTAGGTGGGCAAAGGGGCCCATATTCCAAAGAGCATCTTTCGGATTTCACTGGTCATTTTTTACAGAATTTGATTTCAAACTCCTTACCACACATTTGGGCCCCTAGAATGCCAGGGCAGTATAACTACCCCACAAGTGACCCCATTTTGGAAAGAAGACACCCCAAGGTATTCGCTGATGGGCATAATGAGTTCATGGAAGTTTTTATTTTTTGTCACAAGTTAGTGGAATATGAGACTTTGTAAGAAAAAAATAAAATAAAAAATCATCATTTTCCACTAACTTGTGACAAAAAATAAAAAATTCTAGGATTTCGCCATGCCCCTCATGGAATACCTTGGGGTGTCTTCTTTCTAAAATGGGGTCACTTGTGGGGTAGTTATACTGCCCTGGCATTCTAGGGGCCCAAATGTGTGGTAAGGAGTTTGAAATCAAATTCTGTAAAAAATGACCAGTGAAATCCGAAAAGGTGCTCTTTGGAATGTGGGCCCTTTTGCCCACCTAGGCTGCAAAAAAGTGCCACACATGTGGTATCTCCGTATTCAGGAAAAGTTGGGGAATGTGTTTTGGGGTGTCATTTTACATATACCCATGCTGGGTGAGATAAATATCTTGGTCAAATGCCAACTTTGTATAAAAAAATGGGAAAAGTTGTCTTTTGCCAAGATATTTCTCTCACCCAGCATGGGTATATGTAAAATGACACCCCAAAACACATTCCCCAACTTCTCCTGAATACGGAGATACCACATGTGTGGCACTTTTTTGCAGCCTAGGTGGGCAAAGGGGCCCACATTCCAAAGAGCACCTTTCGGATTTCACTGGTCATTTTTTACAGAATTTGATTTCAAACTCCTTACCACACATTTGGGCCCCTAGAATGCCAGGGCAGTATAACTACCCACAAGTGACCCCATTTTGGAAAGAAGACACCCCAAGGTATTCTCTGATGGGCATAGTGAGTTCATGGAAGTTTTTATTTTTTGTCACAAGTTAGTGGAATATGAGACTTTGTAAGAAAAAAAAAAAATCAGCATTTTCCACTAACTTGTGACAAAAAATTCTATGAACTCGCTATGCCCAACAGCGAATACCTTGGGGTGTCTTCTTTCCAAAATGGGGTCACTTGTGGGGTAGTTATACTGCCCTGGCATTCTAGGGGCCCAAATGTGTGGTAAGTAGGTAAATGACCTGTGAAATCCGAAAGGTGCTCTTTGGAATGTGGGCCTCTTTGCCCACCTAGGCTGCAAAAAAGTGTCACACATGTGGTATCTCCGTATTCAGGAGAAGTTGGGGAATGTGTTTTGGGGTGTCATTTTACATATACCCATGCTGGGTGAGAGAAATATCTTGGCAAAAGACAACTTTTCCCATTTTTTTTATACAAAGTTGGCATTTGACCAAGATATTTATCTCACCCAGCATGGGTATATGTAAAATGACACCCCAAAACACATTCCCCAACTTCTCCTGAATACGGAGATACCACATGTGTGACACTTTTTTGCAGCCTAGGTGGGCAAAGGTGCCCAAATTCCTTTTAGGAGGGCATTTTTAGACATTTGGATACCAGACTTCTTCTCACGTTTTGGGGCCCCTAAAATGCCAGGGCAGTATAAATACCCCACATGTGACCCCATTTTGGAAAGAAGACACCCCAAGGTATTCAATGAGCGGCATGGCGAGTTCATAGAAAAAATAAAATTTTGGCACAAGTTAGCGGAAATTGATTTTTTTGATTTTTTTCTCACAAAGTCTCCCTTTCCGCTAACTTGGGACAAAAATTTCAATCTTTCATGGACTCAATATGCCCCTCAGCGAATACCTTGGGGTGTCTTCTTTCCAAAATGGTGTTATTTGTGGGGTGTTTGTACTGCCCTGGCATTTGAGGGTCTCCGCAATCATTACATGTATGCCCAGCATTAGGAGTTTCTGCTATTCTCCTTATATTGAGCATACAGGTAATGAGATTTCTTTTTTCCGTTCAGCCTCTGGGCTGAAAGAAAAAAATGAACGGCACAGATTTCTTCATTCGCATCGATCAATGTGGATGAAAAAATCTCTGCCAAAAAAAGAAAAAGGAGGGGAAAGGCGTCTGCCAGGACATAGGAGCTCCGCCCAACAGCCATACCCACTTAGCTCGTATGCCCTGGCAAACCAGATTTCTCCATTCACATCAATCGATGTGGATGAATAAATCATTGCCGGGAATTTTTTTATATATATACAAAGTGTTTGCCAAAGTATATGAACACCGCCACCTCCTCAGCTCATATGCCTCGGCAAACGTATCTTTTACTGCAGAGGAGAAATCTCTTCTTGCAGCGCCGCATACACCGACTTGCGTGTAATCTGACAGCAGCGCAATGCTTCTGTCCGAATGCACATCAGTGCTGCAGCTAGTCGATTGGTTGGTCCACCTGGAAGGTAAAAAAAACAAAACAAAAAAGAAAAAACCAGGCCGCAACGCAATAAATTTATTAACTTTTGAACAGAACATATAAACTTTTTTTAACTTTATTAACTGAACGTTAACTTTTTTACTTACCAGTATTTTTTTTTTTGTTTAGTTTTTTTTACCTTTATAGAACAAACCTCTCCTTCCCCATGGGACAATGTGCAAAGCGCAAATCGCCCAAAGATGTGGCGAAGTACGTTATGCACTTTATCCCAGGTGAAAGGAGAGGTTTGCAGCAGCTGTGAGTAAAAGGGCCCTAATAGCCCTGTGTGCCTGTCCTGTGAGATGCAATCCCTATGCTAAGTGTACCTGTGTGTGGTACTTCCGGAAACACTCTCCATAGCATAGGGCAGGGTAGTCAGGACAGAAATAGCGGGTGTCACGCCTTATTCCACTCCTGCTACAGACACAACATCTTTTTCGGGGTGACGGTTGGGTTGAGGTACCAGGAACGACACTGGGGAAATGTCGCTCGTGTAGACGGCTAACTACACTGGTGGATGGGGCTACGGAACCTCCTGGATAAAGGAGGTTCTCGATGATCTCTTCCTGGAATTTGAGGAAGGATCGTGTTCTCCCAGCCTTACTGTAGAGAACAAAACTATTATACAGCGCCAATTGAATTAAATATACAGACACCTTCTTATACCAGCGTCTGGTTCTGCGGGAAACTAAATACGGAGACAACATCTGGTCATTGAAGTCCACCCCTCCCATGAGCGCATTATAGTCGTGGACACAGAGGGGCTTTTCAATGACACGGGTTGCTCGCTCAATTTGTATTGTCGTGTCTGCGTGAATGGAGGAGAGCATGTGAACGTCACGCTTGTCTCTCCATTTCACCGCGAGCAGTTCTTCGTTACACAAGGCAGCCCTCTCCCCCCTTGCAAGACGGGTGGTTACAAGCCGTTGGGGGAAGCCCACGCGACTAGTTTGCACGGTGCCACAGGCGCAAATCCGTTCTAGAAACAAATGCCTAAAGAGGGCCACACTTGTGTAGAAATTGTCCACATAAAGATGGTACCCCTTGCCGAATAAGGGTGACACCAAGTCCCAGACTGTCTTCCCACTGCTCCCCAGGTAGTCAGGGCAACCGACCGGCTCCAGGGTCTGATCTTTTCCCTCATAGATCCGAAATTTGTGGGTATAGCCTGTGGCCCTTTCACAGAGCTTATACAATTTGACCCCATACCGGGCACGCTTGCTTGGGATGTATTGTTTGAAGCCAAGGCGCCCGGTAAAATGTATTAGGGACTCGTCTACGCAGATGTTTTGCTCGGGGGTATACAAATCTGCAAATTTCTGGTTGAAGTGGTCTATGAAGGGCCGAATTTTGTGGAGCCGGTCAAAAGCTGGGTGGCCTCTGGGACGGGAGGTGGTGTTGTCGCTAAAATGCAGGAAACGGAGGATGGCCTCAAATCGTGCCCTGGACATAGCAGCAGAGAACATGGGCATGTGATGAATCGGGTTCGTGGACCAATATGACCGCAATTCATGCTTTTTAGTTAGACGCATGTTGAGGAGAAGGCCCAAAAATTTTTTAATTTCGGAAACTTGGACTGGTTTCCACCGGAAAGGCTGGGCATAAAAGCTGCCCGGGTTGGCGGATATAAATTGTGTGGCATACCGGTTTGTCTCTGCCACGACTAAGTCCAAGAGCTCCGCAGTCAAGAACAGCTCAAAAAATCCCAGGGCCGAACCGATTTGAGCCATCTCAACCCGAACTCCAGACTGGGCGGTGAAAGGGGGAACTAATCGTGCGGCTGAAGTTGGTGACTGCCAATCAGGGTTTGCCAGCACCTCAGGAATTCTAGGGGCTCTACGGGCCTGTCTGTGCGGTGGCTGCGACGGGGTAACTACTGCACGTGCCACCGTACCAGCTTCAACTGCCCTTCTGGTGCTCGCCACGTCACCATGTTGTACGGCAGTGCTGGTACTAGGTCCAGGGAGGGCTGCGCTGCTGGTGTATGCCTCACCACGTGATCCGGCAGCGACAGCCCCACTCTGCTGCTCTTGAAGCGGATCCTGCACAACCTGTGGTCTAGCGACACGGGGCCTGGTACGCCTGGTGCTATCAGGGACCTCCACCTCCTCGTCCGAACTTTGGGTCAGAGAGCCACTGCTTTCTACAGGTTCATATTCTGACCCGCTAGATTCGTCAGATGAGGGTTCCCATTCCTCATCCAACTGGGTCAGAATCCTGTAGGCCTCTTCAGAAGAATACCCCCTGTTTGAAATTTTGGACTACTAAATTTAGGGGTATTCCCTGAGACTACCCAAGAAAAAAAGCAAGCCTGTCTTACAAAGGGGAGGCTAGCGAAGTACCGGAGGCCGCTGCGGTTGATAAAAAATATCAAAACTGATTTTTTTATCGCCGCAGTGCGTGTAAAATGAATGTGCAGTGATCAAAAAAATATATATTTCTTGTCACTGCGGTGGGGCGGGCGTGGGTGAACGCACGTGTGGGCGACCGATCAGGCCTGATCGGGCAAACACTGCGTTTTGGGTGGAGGGCGAGCTAAGGTGACACTAATACAATTATAGATCTGACCGTGATCAGTTTTGATCACTTACAGATACTATAAAAGTACAAAAGTGACTGCGGTGCGGTGGGCTGGGCGCTAACTCACGCTAAACTACCTAACCAAGGGGCCTAAACTATCCCTAAAACCTAACAGTCAATACCAGTGAAAAAAAAAAGTGACAGTTTACACTGATCACTTTTTTTCCTTTCACTAGTGATTGACAGGGGCGATCAAAGGGGTGATCAAAGGGTTAATTGGGGTGCAGGGGGGTGATCTGGGGCTACAGTGAAGTGTTTGGTGCTACTCACAGTTCAGTCTGCTCCTCTGCTGGATCCAACCGACGAAAAGGACCAGCAGAGGAGCAGAGAAGCCATATAACAGATCATATTTACTAATATGATCTGTTATATGGCTTGTGATTGGATTTTTTGAAAATCGCCAGCCTGCCAGCCATTGATCGTTGCTGGCAGGCTGGTGATGAACTTGTTCTTTAACTTTTGCCGGCCCGCGATGCGCTTGCGCGGGCCGGCTTTGAGCGAAATCTCGCGTCTCGCGAGATGACGCGTATATGCGTGACTGTGCGCAGCGCTGCCACCTCCGGAACGCGAATCTGCGTTAGGCGGTCCGGAGGTGGTTAAGGACACATGACGTACCGGTACGTCATGTGTAGTTCCGATCACCGCCGCCCGGCGAGCGGTGATCGGAACAAGGTGCCTGCTCAAATCATTGAGCAGGCACCCTGGGACAATGCGCGGGGGGACCCGTGACCCCCCCGTGTCGGCGATCGCCGCAAACCGCAGGTCAATTCAGACCTGCGGTTTGCGGTTTTACAGGTTGCTGTGGCAGGCGGGCGGCGCTGCCATCGGGTCCCCGTGCGGCTGTAAGGGGGACCCGATGACATGAAAGGCAGCGTGATGCCTTTCTTATGCATTGGCGCTGCCTTCCGGTGACGAGCCTGTGAGATCCAGCCCCCTGGATCTCACAGGCAAGAAGCTGTATGAGTAATACATACTGTATTACTCATACAGCCAATACATTCCAATACTTCTGTATTGGAATGCATTGTAAAGGGGATTAGACCCCCAAAAGTTGAAGTCCCAAAGTGGGACAAAAAATAAAGTGAAAAAGATGTTGAAAAAATAAAGTTTTCCCCCCAAAAAATTAAAAGTTTCAAGCAAAAATAAACAAAAACGTCATTTTCCGCAAATAAAGTAAAAAAAAATTGGTACACAAAAAAAAGCTAAGAAATTTTTTTTTTTTGTCACCTTACATCACAAAAAGTACAACAGCAAGCGATTAAGAAGGTGTATGCCCAACAAAATAGTACCAATCTAATCGTCACCTCATCCCGCAAAAAATGAGCCCCTACCTAAGACAATTGCCCAAAAAATAAAAAAACTATGGCTCAGAATATGGAGACACTGCAAGAGATTGGCTTAGAGTCTCCAACTGGCTCATCTGTGTTGTTTTTGCTGATCATTGCTTGAGAAGAGGTAAGGAATTTGGTCAGGTGTTTGCTATTGTGCGTTTGCTAATGAGCCTAACTCACTAAGGTGTTACATTTGTTGCTGGGGGAGGAGTTTGGGAAGAAGTGTGTGTATATATAGAGACATACTCGTTAGCTGGCCAAATTCATTAGCTGCAAGTACTACATTAAGTACTAGTAAAGAGATATTGCAGGAGATAGTCAAAAGGTAGGCTGGAAGGTGGAAACAATACAAAAAAAAGGTAAGATTTGTTTGATTTGTTTGATTTAAAGTTACAATTTATTTATTTTTTTCTCCTCTTTAAAATGGCAGACTTGGTTCAGTGCAGGAATTGTTGTGCATTTATTTCATGTTCCACTCTTTGGAGATTCGGATGCTGTCAGATCTGTAGACAGTTCTCCTTACTGCAGCAGGAAATTGCATTTTTGAAAGCTGAAATATTTAAATTATCTGTTAAACAAACTCCAGCTAGGACTGCTGCAATGCCACTGCCACAGAGGACCCCCAGAAATGGCAGATGGGTTACTGTAGGTTCTGGAAGACTTAGAGTGGTGGATAGAAGACATGTCCCACAGTCGGTGGTTCTCCATAATTCATTTGCAGCACTCTCAGAATGTAAGGACAACATGGATATGGACTCAAGCACAGAGGGTGAGAAACCATCGAATCCTATGTCTAATGTATGCAACAAAAAAGATAAAGTGAAGTTTCAAAGGAAGCAGCTGTTGCTGGGTGATTCAATCATAAGAAGTGTGGAGCTTAAAGAAAATGGTTTTGTGAGATGTCTCCCTGGGGCTACTGCTAGAAGAGATAGAAGACGTATTATTAATATTGTTAAGCAAGCAAAGCAGGAAGGGGACGTGGATGTTCTTGTCCATCTAGGGACAAATGACCTGGCTTGCAATGAAGTGTCAGAGGTGAAAAAATCTTTTATCACACTTGGTAATGACGTACAGGATTTTGCATCCACCATTTCATTTTCTGAAGTTCTGCCTGTGCATAATGTTCAGAATGATAGGCAGAGGCGCATAAAGGAGTTCAACATATGGCTTGGTAAATGGTGTCAAGAGCAAGGATTTGGCTTTGTTTCTCATGATAGCTCTACTTGGAATAGAAAGGAACTGTACAAAAAAGATGGTTTGCATCTTTCTCTCAAAGGAACAAATGTACTTAGTGAACAACTCCAGGAATTTGCGAAAGAGTATTTAAACTAGGAAGGGGGGGCAAAAGAGTGAAAATAAAAGAGTCCAATTGCCCCCCGAAACAATGCCAGAACAGGTCAGAAGCACAGAGGTTAAGAAATGATAAGCTCAGAGTCCTGTCTACAAATGCTCGCAGTTTAGGTAAAAAAATCAATGAACTTGGGTCAATAATGGCATCTGAGAATGTAGATTTAGTGGCTGTTACGGAGACATGGTTTAATGAAAGAAATGACTGGGACATAACCATACCAGGGTACTATTTATACAGAAGAGACAGAGAAGGCAAGAAAGGAGGAGGAGTGGCCCTGTATGTGAAAGATAGCATTAAATCTAACCTAATACAAGTTGGTGAGGCCAACATAGAGTCAGTTTGGGTTACGTTGCAGTTTGCTAACCATGCAGTAACTCGAGTAGGTGTGATATATAGACCACCTGGTCAAGTTAAAGAACTAGATGATCTACTAGTTGAAGAAATAGCTAAAATGACAATGAAAGGAGAAGTTATCATTATGGGAGATTTCAATCTTCCAGATATAAACCGGAAAACCAAAATAGCAAGTTCTACCAGGAGTACAGATATTCTAAATTCCCTACTGGGGTTATCTCTACAACAAGTGGTTGAGGAGCCAACCCGGAGGGAGGCCATTTTGGATTTGGTATTCACAAATGGGGATTCGGTATATGATGTCATTGTAGGCGAAACCTTGGGATCTAGTGATCACCAGTCAGTGTGGTTTAATATAAGAACTGTGAAAGAGTCCCACCACACAAAAACAAAAGTTTTAGATTTTAGAAAAACAGACTTTTCAAAAATGAAATTAGTCATAAATGAGTCCTTATCAGACTGGAACGGATTACATGGAGTCCAGGAGAAATGGGACTACTTAAAAGGTGCATTATTGAAGGCAACAGAAAATTGCATTAGACTTGTCAGTAAAAGCAAAAAAAGGAGGAGACCACTGTGGTACTCAGCAGAAGTGGCCCAAATCATTAAAAATAAAAAGCTAGCATTTTGTAATTATAAAAAAACCCAGAGCAATGAAGATAAGGAAATCTACAAGATTAGGCAGAGAGAGGCCAAGCAAGTTATAAGAACTTCTAAAGCGCAGGCAGAAGAAAAACTAGCTCAGTCTATGAAAAAAGGGGATAAGACACTCTTCAGATATATAAATGAAAAAAGGAAATTAAAACAAGGAATAACTAAATTAAAAACAAAGGACGGAAGGTATGTAGAAGAGAATAAAGGGCTAGCCGACTGCCTTAATGAATACTTCTGTTCAGTTTTTACAAAAGAAAAAGGAGAAGGACCTCCACTAGAAAGAATGACTAATAAATCGTTTGATGCATGTATCTTTACAGAGGAAGATGTTCTAAGTTTGCTGTCTAAGGTGAAGACAAATAAGTCACAGGGGCCTGATGAGATACACCCAAAATTATTAAAAGAGCTTAGTGGTGAGCTGGCAAAACCGTTAACAGATTTATTTAACCAATCATTAGTAACAGGAGTCGTCCCGGAAGATTGGAAATTGGCAAATGTCGTGCCCATTCACAAGAAAGGTAGTAGGGAGGAATCGAGCAACTATAGACCAGTGAGTCTGACATCAATTGTAGGCAAATTAATGGAAACCCTATTAAAGGATAGGATTGTGGAACATCTAAAATCCCATGGATTGCAAGATGAAAAACAACATGGGTTTACTTCAGGGAGATCATGTCAAACAAATCTTATAGATTTTTTTGACTGGGTGAATAAAATAATAGACGGTGGAGGTGCAGTAGACATCGCATATCTAGATTTTAGTAAGGCTTTTGACACTGTCCCACATAGAAGACTTATCAATAAACTGCAGTCATTGAGCATGGACTCCCATATTGTTGAGTGGATTAGGCAGTGGCTGAGTGACAGACAACAGAGGGTTGTAGTCAATGGAGAACATTCAAAACAAGGTCATGTTACCAGTGGGGTTCCACAGGGATCTGTACTGGGACCGATTTTGTTTAATATCTTCAAAAGTGATATTGCAAAAGGCCTCGATGGTAAGGTTTGTCTTTTTGCTGATGACACAAAGATATGTAACAGGGTTGATGTTCCTGGAGGGAAACGCCAAATGGAAAAGGATTTAGGAAAACTAGAAGAATGGTCAGAACTCTGGAAACTGAAATTTAATGTGGATAAGTGCAAGATAATGCACCTGGGGCGTAAAAACCCAAGGGCAGAATATAGAATATTTGACACAGTCCTGACCTCAGTATCTGAGGAAAGGGATTTAGGAGTAATTATTTCAGAAGACTTAAAGGTGGGAAGACAATGTAATAGAGCAGCACGAAATGCCAGCAGAATGCTTGGATGTACAGTAGGTGTTTGTGAGATTGTGTTTTCAGCACGACAGCGTCGCGCTGATACTCGGCGACGTGGTGCCGAGATCTCGCACTCACTGGGATAGCGACAGCACATCCCAGCAAGCGCGTCATAAAAGCGACGGGAGATCCGACTTGGATTCCCGCCAATTCTACACGTGTGCGGCGTTTGTTATGAATCCTGAGGGGGAAGTCCCCGCCGGATTTTAAATAAAAATCCGGCCTGGGTCCCGCCCTCAGGAGCATACCGGGCCCTTAGGTCTGTTATGGGTTGTAAGGAGAGCCCCCCCTACGCCGAAAAAAACGGCGTAGGGGGTCCCCCTACAATCCATACCAGACCCGTATCCAAAGCACGCTACCCGGCCAGCCAGGAAGGGAGTGGGGACGAGCGAGCGCCCCCCCCCCCCCCCCTCCTGAGCCGTACCAGGCTGCATGCCCTCAACATGGGGGGTTGGGTGCTCTGGGGCAGGGGGCGCACTGCGGCCCCCCCACCTCAGAGCACCCTGTCCCCATGTTGATGAGGACAGGGCCCCTTCCCGACAACCCTGGCCGTTGGTTGTCGGGGTATGCGGGCGGGAGGCTTATCGGAATCTGGGAGCCCCCTTTAATAAGGGGGCCCCCAGATACCGGCCCCCCACCCTAAGTGAATGAGTATGGGGTACATCGTACCCCTACCCATTCACCTGCAAGAAAAGTGGTAAAAACACAAATAAACCACACAGTGTATTAAAATATTTTATTTTTCTGCTCCGGAGGCCGCCCCCTGTCTTCTTTATTAGCTCTTTTACCAGGGGGGGGCTCTTCTTCTTCCGATATCCCGACGGGTCTTCTCCGCTATCTGGGGGGGTCTTCTCAACTCTCCGGGGTTCTCCTTCTGTCTTCTCCTTCTGTCTTGTTGTCTCCTTCTGTCTTCTGTCTCCGGGGGGAGCTCTTCTTCTTCCGATATCCCGACGGGTCTTCTCCGCTATCCGGGGGGGTCTTCTCAACTCTCCGGGGTTCTCCTTCTGTCTTCTCCTTCTGTCTTGTTGTCTCCTTCTGTCTTCTGTCTCCGGGGGGGGCTCTTCTTCTTCCGATATCCCGACGGGTCTTCTCCGCTATCCGGGGGGGTCTTCTCAACTCTCCGGGGTTCTCCTTCTGTCTTCTCCTTCTGTCTTGTTGTCTCCTTCTGTCTTCTGTCTCCGGGGGGGGGCTCTTCTTCTTCCGATATCCCGACGGGTCTTCTCCGCTATCCGGGGGGGTCTTCTCAACTCTCCGGGGTTCTCCTTCTGTCTTCTCCTTCTGTCTTGTTGTCTCCTTCTGTCTTCTGTCTCCGGGGGGGGCTCTTCTTCTTCCGATATCCCGACGGGTCTTCTCCGCTATCCGGGGGGGTCTTCTCAACTCTCCGGGGTTCTCCTTCTGTCTTCTCCTTCTGTCTTCTCCTTCTGTCTTGTTGTCTCGGCGCACCCCGATTCTTCGTCTTCTCTTCTTGTTTTCGCCTCTCTCTGTTGTTGACTCGGCGCACCCCGGTTCTTCGTCTCGCGAGACTCGGCGCACCCCGATTCTTCGTCTCGCGAGACTCGGCGCACCCCGATTCTTCGTCTCGCGAGACGAAGAACCGGGGTGCGCCGAGTCAACAACAGAGAGAGGCGAAAACAAGAAGAGAAGACGAAGAATCGGGGTGCGCCGAGACAACAAGACAGAAGGAGAAGACAGAAGGAGAAGACAGAAGGAGAACCCCGGAGAGTTGAGAAGACCCCCCCGGATAGCGGAGAAGACCCGTCGGGATATCGGAAGAAGAAGAGCCCCCCCCGGAGACAGAAGACAGAAGGAGACAACAAGACAGAAGGAGAAGACAGAAGGAGAACCCCGGAGAGTTGAGAAGACCCCCCCGGATAGCGGAGAAGACCCGTCGGGATATCGGAAGAAGAAGAGCCCCCCCCGGAGACAGAAGACAGAAGGAGACAACAAGACAGAAGGAGAAGACAGAAGGAGAACCCCGGAGAGTTGAGAAGACCCCCCCGGATAGCGGAGAAGACCCGTCGGGATATCGGAAGAAGAAGAGCCCCCCCCTGGTAAAAGAGCTAATAAAGAAGACAGGGGGCGGCCTCCGGAGCAGAAAAATAAAATATTTTAATACACTGTGTGGTTTATTTGTGTTTTTACCACTTTTCTTGCAGGTGAATGGGTAGGGGTACGATGTACCCCATACTCATTCACTTAGGGTGGGGGGCCGGTATCTGGGGGCCCCCTTATTAAAGGGGGCTCCCAGATTCCGATAAGCCTCCCGCCCGCATACCCCGACAACCAACGGCCAGGGTTGTCGGGAAGGGGCCCTGTCCTCATCAACATGGGGACAGGGTGCTCTGAGGTGGGGGGGCCGCAGTGCGCCCCCTGCCCCAGAGCACCCAACCCCCCATGTTGAGGGCATGCAGCCTGGTACGGCTCAGGAGGGGGGGGGGGGGGGGGGGCGCTCGCTCGTCCCCACTCCCTTCCTGGCTGGCCGGGTAGCGTGCTTTGGATACGGGTCTGGTATGGATTGTAGGGGGACCCCCTACGCCGTTTTTTTCGGCGTAGGGGGGGCTCTCCTTACAACCCATAACAGACCTAAGGGCTCGGTATGCTCCTGAGGGCGGGACCCAGGCCGGATTTTTATTTAAAATCCGGCGGGGACTTCCCCCTCAGGATTCATAACAAACGCCGCACACGTGTAGAATTGGCGGGAATCCAAGTCGGATCTCCCGTCGCTTCTATGACGCGCTTGCTCTCCATCGCGGCAAGCCAGCTCGGCGCTGGCTCCCGCGATGGGGCTCGTATGTGCTCAATCTCGCCGAGAAATACAGCGAGATTGACACAAAATCGGGTTCACCTACTGTATAGGGAGAGGTATAAGCAGTAGAAAGAGTGAAGTGCTTATGCCGCTGTACAGAACACTGGTGAGACCTCACTTGGAGTATTGTGCGCAGTACTGGAGGCCATATCTCCAGAAGGATATAGATACTCTAGAGAGAGTTCAGAGAAGAGCTACTAAACTAGTACATGGATTGCAGGATAAAACTTACCAGGAAAGGTTAAAGGACCTTAATATGTATAGCTTGGAAGAAAGAAGAGACAGAGGGGATATGATAGAAACTTTTAAATACATAAAGGGAATCAACTCGGTAAAGGAGGAGAGCATATTTAAAAGAAGAAAAACTACCACAAGAGGACACAGTTTTAAATTAGAGGGGCAAAGGTTTAAAAGTAATATAAGGAAGTATTACTTTACTGAGAGAGTAGTGGATGCATGGAATAGCCTTCCTGCAGAAGTGGTAGCTGCAAATACAGTGAAGGGGTTTAAGCATGCATGGGATAGGCATGAGGCCATCCTTCATATAAGATAAGGGCCGGGGGCTATCCATAGTATTCAGTATATTGGGCAGACTAGATGGGCCAAATGGTTCTTATCTGCCGACACATTCTATGTTTCTATGACACTAAAACATTATTTTTTTTGTTTTAAAAAAGCTGTTATTGTGTAAAACTTAAAAGTAAATAAAAAAGTATACATATTAGGTATTGCCGCATCCGTAATAACCTGCTCTATAAAAATATCACATGACCTAACCCCTCAGGTGACCACCGTAAAAAAAAAAAAATCTAAACGGTGTAAAAAAAGCAATTTTTTGTCACCTTACATAACAAAAAGTGTAATAGCAAGCGATCAGAAAGTCATACGCACCGCAAAATAGTTCCAATCTAACCGTCATCTCATCCCGCAAAAATCAAACCCTACTGAAGATAATCTCCCAAAAACTGAAAAAACTATGGTTCTCAGACTTTGGAAACACTAAAACATGTTTTTTTTGTTTAAATAATGAAATCATTGTGTAAAACTTACATAAATAAAAATAAAAATTGTATACATATTAGGTATCGCCACGTCTGTGACAACCTGCTCTATAAAAATACCACATGATCTAACTTGTCAGATGAATGTTGTAAATAACAAAAAATAAAAACGGTGCCAAAACAGCTATTTCTTGTTACCTTGCCTCACAAAAAATGCAATATAGAGCAACCAAAAATCATATGTACCCTAAGCTAGTACCAGCAAAACTGCCACCCTATCTCGTAGTTTCTAAAATGGGGTAAATTTTTGGGATTTTCTACTCTAGGGGTGCATCAGGGGGGCTTCAAATCGGACATGGTGTCAAAAAAACAGTCCAGCAAAATCTGCCTTCCAAAAACCGCATGGCATACCTTTCCTTCTGCGCCCTGCCTTGTGCCCGTACAGCGGTTTACGACCACATATGGGATGTTTCTGTAAACTACATTATCAGAGCCATAAATATTGAGTTTTGTTTGGCTGTTAACCCTTGCTTTGTAACTGGAAAAAAAAATATTTAAATGGGAAATCTGCCAAAAAAGTAAAATTTTGAAATTGTATTTCTATTTTCCATTAATTCTTGTGGAACACCTAAAGGGTTAACAAAGTTAGTAAATTCAGTTTTGAATACCTTGAGGGGTGTAGTTTCTAAAATGGGGTCACTTTTTTGGAGTTTCTACTCTAGGGGTGCATCAGGGGGTCTTCAAATGGGACATGGTGTCAAAAAAACAGTCCAGCAAAATCTGCCTTCCAACAACCGTATGGCATTCCTTTCCTTCTGTGCCCTGCCCTGTGCCTGTACAGCAGTTAATGACCACATATCGGGTGTTTCTGTAAACTACAGAATCAGGGCTATAAATATTGAGTTTTGTTTGGCTGTTAACCCTTGATTTGTAACTTGAAAATTATTAAAATGGAAAATCTGCCAAAAAAGTGAAATTTTTAAATTGTATCCCTATTTTCCATTCATTTTTGTGGAACACCTAAAGGGTTAACAACGTTTGTAAAATTTATTTTACCAGTGTCATGATGTACAATATATGACGAAAAAACTATCTCAAAATGTCCTGGATAAGTCAAAGCGTTTTAAAGTTATCACCACATAAAGTGACACTGGTCATATTTGCAAAAAATGGCCTGGTCCTTAAGGTGAAAAATGAGCCCAGTCCCTAAGGAGTTAATTGCTCTATATTACGTTTTTTGTGAGCCAAGGTAACCAAAAATGGCTGTTTTGGCACCATTTTTTATCGTTTGCAACATTCATGATCATGTGCAATTTTTATAGAGCAGGTTGTTACGGACGCAATGATATAAAAAAATGTCCACTTTCTTAGTTTGTTTCAGTTTTACAAAAAAATATGTTCATGTCTCCATTTTCTGAACGCCTTGTTATTTTTTTTTGTCTTGTTCAGGGGTTCATTTTTTACATAAAGAGTTGACATTTTTTATTGGTACCATTTTTGGGTACATATGATTTTTTTAATCAATCATTATTACACTTTATGGGGAAAGGTGACCAAAAAATTGGTTGTTTTGGAACAGTTTTAATTTATTTAATTTTACAGCGTTCACCTGAGGGGTAAGGTCATGTGACATTTTTATAGAGTAAATGGTTACGAATGTGGCAATACCTAATATGTATACTTTTTCTTATTTATTCATGTTTTACACAATTATAGCATTTAAAAAAAATTAAAAAAATATGTTTTAGTGTCTCCATAGTCTGAAAGCCATAGCTTTTTTTTTATTTGATTGTCTTAGGTAGGGTCTGATTGGTACTATTTTGGGGGCATACGTCTTTTTGATCACTTGGTGTTGCAATTTTTGTGATGTAAGGTGACAAAAAATGGCTTTTTTTGGCACTGTTTTTATTTTTATTTTTTACGGTGTTCAGCTGAGGGGTTAGGTAATGTGATATTTTTATAGAGCTGATTGCTACGGATGCAGTAATACCTAATATGTATACTTTTTAAAATTTATATCACTTTAACACAATAATAGCATATTTAAAAAGAAAAAGTTCTGAGAGCTATAGCTTTTTTATGTAGGGGGTCTTTTTTTGCGGGATGAGGTGAGTTTTATTGGTACCATTTTGTGGGACATACGCATTTTTGATTGCTTGGTGTCACACTTTTTTGTGATGTAAGGTGACAAAAATGGCTTTTTTTGACACAATTTTTATATTGTTTGTTATGTTGTTTATCGGGCGGGGTGGATAATGTGATATATTTATAGAGCTGGTCGTTACAGACACAGGATACCAAATATGTGTAGTTTTTTGTTTTTTATTCTCTTATAAATGAGCGGATATAGGAAAAGGCAATTTTATTTTTAAATTTACATTTTTATTTTTTTTTATTTTTTTTTATTTTCGCACTTTTTTATCAAGTCTCACTTGGGTCTTGAAGATCCAGAGGGGCTAATGGCTGTACTATACTTTGCAATGCTCTTGCAAAGGGGAGCCCCCTTCCAGAGAGCGCCATCTAAGGGGTTACAGCAGAGTGTCATACTCGCTCTGTTCCTGAGCCGCCACCATCAGATACAGCAGGGGCACCGCACAAGGGGGCGCAGATGAGAGCTGGGGAGGGGACACAGATGGCAGTGGACATGGATGGGTGCAGGCGGGCACAGTTGCCGGTACATACACAGTGCACAACCGGCAAAGCTGAAGGCAGGGCGCACAGAAGGGAGCACAGATCGGGGTAGGGGGCTCTCATATTGGGGACATGGAGGATATGGTACCTGAATTTAGGCTCTGATCTGCAGAGTGCAGATCAGAGCCTGAAACCAGCATTTTTACACTGTCGCGATCCGATTGATTAGTCTGCACAGATTAACCAATCGGAGCGATCGCCGGCAAGGGACCACTCTGATTGGTCCTTTGCCAGCATTACTGAGCTCTGCACTGTCCGTGACAGCGGCAGTGCAGGGGCATAAGCTTTAATTCAAGAGTTTTGCAGCACTTGGATTAAGAGCTGCCATAACCTTTGTATACGTGCTAGCTGCATGGGGTATGTGCAGATAGCACGTATATAGCCATATGGCAGTCGTGAAGGGGTTAAAAAAACAATCAAAGTTGTTTTTGTGTGTGTGTGTATATACTGTATATAAAAATACGATAAGGTAACAATATTTTGAACGTTTGGCTTTCAGGATCCATATCTCACCATCCACTACAGGTTTGAACGTGAGACTACCATCATGTTATAGACAATCATCTTTGCTATCTCATACATAACTTGGACTTGCAACTATTTAGCATATGATTAGTAATGTAGATTCTTGTCATGTAACTGCATTGTTACTGTTTTGCTCCTGGTGGAGGAAAAATCTTTTTCTTCTTGTATACTACAAATTGCAACCTGTTCTCACATTCCCTAAGGCCTCTTTCACATGGGCGTTGCGGGAAAATGAGCGGGTGCGTTGCGGGAACACCCGAGATTTTTCCGCGCGAGTGCAAAACATTGTAATGCGTTTTGCACTCGCATGAGAAAAATCACGCATGTTTGGTACCCAAACCCGAACTTCGGGAACTACGCGAACAACAGGAGAAGGTGAGTTCCTTTTTTATTTTTTTTTAACCCTCAATTGATCACCTACTAAGCATTCTGTATTCAGAATGCTATTATTTTCCCTTATAACCATGTTATAAGGGAAAATAATACAGTGAATAGACTGTCACCTAGCAACCATGCGTGAAAATCACCGCTCATGTGAACAGCCCCATAGAAATTAATGGGTCGGTATTCAGTGCGGGTGCAATGCGTTCACCTCACGCATCGCATCCGTGCGGAATACTCGCCCGTGTGAAAGGGGCCTAATAGTTCAGCGTGTTATTAGGTTGATTCCCAAGTGAAAGGTCACTGGTTCTAATCCAGGAGCGGCCATGAAGAAGATTTTCCAAGAAAAGAGAAGCAGCATCATCCAGTGCATCAATAGTGGTATCTCAGCCATGAAACTGCCAAACTGCATCATGTGGGTGCCATGACAGCAGAATACAAAAATAAGTCTGTCCATCCATCCATTCCAAAGCCAAGAGGTGGACTTCCAGGCAAATATGGCAGTCACATAAGTTGGCTCATCACAACTGTCTATCAGTTCTGCTACAACAAACACGGCAGTGGAAGTGGCCTGCATGCTTCATAATAGTGAGATCACAAACATCCATGCAAGCACCATGCGACACGCATTACACAAGTCTGGAATTTTAACCAGAAAAAAGGTGAAGACTAGATCGAGATTGGCAAAGAAATGGTTTAATAACAATGAAGTAGAGGTGCTGGATTGGCCCCCACAATCACCAGACTGTGAGTCGACCAGCATGCACCAACATTGAGAATGTGTAGAAGAGACCTGGGAACAGATTTTTGTTGAGACATGCTTGAATCTGATCGAGAGCATGCCTAGAAAGATTCAGGCAGTGTTGAAAGCCCAAAAAATAATTATAATTAAAATTTAGAGTAGCAAAACACCAACAATGCAGAAAATGTTAAGAATATGCATAAATAATCAAATGCTAAATATTTGCAAGTCCAATATATTTATGAGATAACCAAGATGATTGTCTATAAAACAATTGTAGTCTCACTTTCAAAGCAGTAGTGGATGGTGAGATATGGAGCCTGAAATTCAAAAGTACAAAACATTGTTACCCTTTTGCTTGTCAGTATACAGTATATATTGTGACACAGTAAAATGTCTGATGTGGAGGGGAAGGTATTTTTCTCCCAGTATGTGCTGCTGGACTGATTGCCAGCCAGGTGAGGTCAAGCACCGGACTGGATCTTAGGTGCCGGTCTGGGCTTTGCCGACACCTGTCTTACAAAAACAGCTGGATGGCAGTAGGGGTAGATAAGGCCTGTGCCTAGATGAATGCTTGCAACCTGTTTGGGGAAGACAGGTCGACTAAATCCTGGACTTAAACTTTGGCATGGATCTGTTGGCAAAGTGTGTTCACATGCCTGGACTTGGACTCTTTATGCAGAAACTGCAGCATGGTGTGAATGAACACCAGGATTTTCAACTAAGGTGAAGTTTGTTACTGAGCTGTTAAACCTGCTTGTGTGAATAAAACACTGCAGTTTGATCAAGAACTGTTTTTGGTGCCTCTGTTCTGCATCCGCTCACCCTGCCTACCAGAGCAAATCCCCACTATATATATATATATATATATATATATATATATATATATATATTCTGGGTGGTTGTCATAGTGAGATCTTAGAATTTAGATCCCCTCCCCTCTTCTCTTTCTGCCGGTCCAGAAATCTGCGTGACCAACTTGTCAGAGCAGACATTGGACCTAGGTCCAAGTCTGTTCAAACCTCCTTAACCACACATGGCAAGGGCAGTTTCCCCTGTCTATGCTGTATTGACTGCAAATATATGGGTTGGGGTTCTACCTTTGTCCATCCCATCACTGGAGTTTCTTACACAATTCGATTTCACCTTACATGCAATTCCAATTATGTAATTTATGTTTTGATTTGTCCGTGTAAATTACTATATGTGGGTGAAACGTCGACGGATCTCAGAACGCGGTTGAACAATCATCGATTGTCCATACGCAAAAAAAAAAAAGAAAGGACCTCCCTGTTGCCAAACATTTTACGGAGCTTCAACACTCCGAAAGAGATCTTACATGTTGGGCCATTGACCACGTTCCCATGCCTAGACGTGGGGGCAACAGGGTGTTGATCCTTAGAAAAAGAGAGCTTTTTTGGATCTATACCCTCAATAGCTTGAGACCCAATGGGCTTAATGCGGATTACAATCCGGGGATATATGTTTAGAGGAGTGGTTTGCCCCACAATTGTTATGTGTGCGATATGTGTCTACTTTTTGATGGTACATAGTGTACTATGAACACTATTAAGCCATTTTCTTATTTTTATTCATTTATTTTTTTCACAGACAAGAATGATGCTGCGGGTTGGAGAAGTGAGGCGTACCCGATGTGTTCCGTGTTTGCCTACATGCTTCCATGCAGTGTTTATGTTGTTTTTTACTTTGGTTATACTTTTTTCATACTTTTTTCATACTTGGTACATTATGCTATCTATTGTGTGTCCTGTATTGAATGTGTGTCAATTGGGAATTGTGGGCCTTTTTGTGGCATGCCCGCAACATTTTGTTGCTTGGTACATTGCTTCAACTGGCGCATTTGTGAGCTGAGTTGCATCTTATGTATGCATTCTCTTATGGATACACAATCAGGTAAACTGCACTATTTCCGTTTTGCGCTACTCTGTCTATTATCAGGCTATGCGCACACACATTGATTAGTATCATCTATCCTCCCCCTTTTTGATTTAAGTGTTTCTTCATTGTCATCTTGCGCACATTCTCACTATTATTTGTGAGGATATCACACTACATTGCGTCATTGATGCGGTCTATTGTCTGCACTTTTTCCCATTTGAGGGTTTTTGCCACTTCCAAGATGGCTGACAAAGCTTTTTACACTTATGCGCATGCTCCGGCTACGTCATTTGGGGAAGTTACATCTTGTTCCTCACGCGACTTGGCGCCTGCGCACTGCATCCACCTGAACGCCGGACGTGGCGGTGTTCGACATGTGTGGCACGGATGGCGACACCGGGTATGTCATAGCTCCCCCTCCCTTTGGCAGCATCGTTTCGTCCCTCCCACCTATTATACACTTTATTATACACCTGATATGTATTGATTAATCAATTTATCTCTATGCACTTTTTTGCTATTATGCATTTATTATATAATGTAATTGATATATCCTATCGATTTATCTTTGCATCTTGCACTGTCATATTTATATTTCTACTTATTCCATATGCACTATTTGCACTTTATTGTAGTTGGTTGTTAATTGATTACACTGTGATGTCATAGGGGTTGGCCTATATATACCCCCTTTTGTATTGTGTTCATTGCTTGAAAAAAGCTCTTGTATGAGCTGAAACGTTGCCATCCACATGGGTGAATAAACACCACTAGCTTTTAATTGGAGTGCTGTCCGTTTTTTCATCTCTATCTGACGGGGTAAGCTGCTACATCCCTGGACATAGCACCCTCCTTGTGTTTTTTCCAGTGCCGCCATTATTTTCTTTTTTATATATATATATATATATATATATTTATTGTGGGAATAAGCTCTGGTAGAGGCAGGATTGACCAGCTTGCGGACAGTCAGAGAAAGTGACACACCGGATGAAGTCCAAACAAAGTTCCACTTTATTGTGGTTTCAACAGCAAAAAATAAAGGGCCTTTACATTTCAGGAAAACACAAAAACAAATCTTGCTCGTCTGGGCACTACCTAAACAGTGTTTTACTAACTATCGTATACATGGTACTGTCAGCCGTGAAGTTCTTCTCACAGCAAGTTACTCACAAGCTCCAGCATACAAGTCGCAGCTTTTTTCCAGCTCTCAGCCCAGACTCTTATGAAAATACTGCAGGTGCAGCAAATCAGAGACAGCAGGCTAGAACTCTTACCAGAAGTGGACAGTGGATTGGGGAACCCACCCAACTCTTCCCCAATCCAAAACTCCAGGCCCTATGTTAGCTTTTACAAAGCCACCTCAGGAAATATTGGGCTTTCCACTACATACTGGGCATTCCCCAGAGCTTAAGCTGCATATGACAGGATTCTGGGGGAAAAATACCTGCCATCAATCACTCTACCTGTCACTATCTCATTATATATATATATATATATATATATATATATATATACACAGTACAGACCAAAAGTTTGGACACACCTTCTCATTCATAGAGTTTTCTTTATTTTCATGACTATGAAAATTGTAGATTCACACTGAAGGCATCAAAACTATGAATTAACACATGTGGAATTATATACATAACCAACAAGTGTGAAACAACTGAAAATATTTCATATTCTAGGTTCTTCAAAGTAGCCACCTTTTGCTTTGATTACTGCTTTGCACACTCTTGGCATTCTCTTGATGAGCTTCAAGAGGTAGTCCCCTGAAATGGTTTTCACTTCACAGGTGTGCCCTGTCAGGTTTAATAAGAGGGATTTCTTGACTTATAAATGGGGTTGGGACCATCAGTTGCGTTGAGGAGAAGTCAGGTGGATACACAGCTGATAGTCCTACTGAATAGACTGTTAGAATTTGTATTATGGCAAGAAAAAAGCAGCTAAGTAAAGAAAAACGAGTGGCCATCATTACTTTAACCACCTCCGGACCGCTGTACGCAGATTCGCGTTCCGGAGGTGGCAGCCCTGCGCTCAGCGACGCATATACGCGTCATCTCGCGTGAGCCGGGATTTCCTGTGAACGCGCGCACACAGGCGCGCGCGCTCACAGGAACGGAAGGTAAGAGAGTTGATCTCCAGCCTGCCAGCGGCGATCGTTCGCTGGCAGGCTGGAGATGTGTTTTTTTTAACCCCTAACAGGTATATTAGACGCTGTTTTGATAACAGCGTCTAATATACCTGCTACCTGGTCCTCTGGTGGTCCCCTTTGTTTGGATCGACCACCAGAGGACACAGGTAGCTCAGTAAAGTAGCACCAAGCACCACTACACTACACTACACCCCCCCCCCCGTCACTTATTAACCCCTTATTAGCCCCTGATCACCCCTGATCACCCCATATAGACTCCCTGATCACCCCCCTTTCATTGATTACCCCCCCTGTCATTGATTACCCCCCTGTCATTGATCAACCCCCTGTAAAGCTCCATTCAGACGTCCGCATGATTTTTACGGATGCACTGATAGATGGATCGGATCCTCAAAACGCATCCGGACGTCTGAATGAAGCCTTACAGGGGCGTGATCAATGACTGTGGTAATCACCCCATATAGACTCCCTGATCACCCCCCTGTCATTGATCACCCCCCCTGTCATTGATCAACCCCCTGTAAAGCTCCATTCAGACGTCCGCATGATTTTTACGGATCCACTGATAGATGGATCGGATCCGCAAAACGCATCCGGACGTCTGAATGAAGCCTTACAGGGGCATGATCAATGACTGTGGTGATCACCCCATATAGACTCCCTGATCACCCCCTGTAAAGCTCCATTCAGATGTCCGCATGATTTTTACGGATGCACTGATAGATAGATCGGATCCGCAAAACGCATCCGAGACGTCTGAATGAAGCCTTACAGGGGCATGATCAATGACTGTGGTGATCACCCCATATAGACTCCCTGATCACCCCCCTGTCATTGATTACCCCCCTGTCATTGATCAACCCCCTGTAAAGCTCCATTCAGATGTCCGCATGATTTTTACGGATCCACTGATAGATGGATCGGATCCGCAAAACGCATCCGGACGTCTGAATGAAGCCTTACAGGGGCATGATCAATGACTGTGGTGATCACCCCATATAGACTCCCTGATCACCCCCTGTAAAGCTCCATTCAGATGTCCGCATGATTTTTACGGATGCACTGATAGATGGATCGGATCCGCAAAACGCATCCGGACGTCTGAATGAAGCCTTACAGGGGCATGATCAATGACTGTGGTGATCACCCCATATAGACTCCCTGATCACCCCCCTGTCATTGATTACCCCCCTGTCATTGATCACCCCCCTGTAAAGCTCCATTCAGACGTCCGCATGATTTTTACGGATGCACTGATAGATGGATCGGATCCGCAAAACGCATCCGGACGTCTGAATGAAGCCTTACAGGGGCATGATCAATGACTGTGGTGATCACCCCATATAGACTCCCTGATCACCCCCTGTAAAGCTCCATTCAGATGTCCGCATGATTTTTACGGATGCACTGATAGATGGATCGGATCCGCAAAACGCATCCGGACGTCTGAATGAAGCCTTACAGGGGCATGATCAATGACTGTGGTGATCACCCCATATAGACTCCCTGATCACCCCCCTGTCATTGATTACCCCCCTGTCATTGATCACCCCCCTGTAAAGCTCCATTCAGATGTCCGCATGATTTTTACGGATCCACTGATAGATGGATCGGATTTGCAAAACGCATACGGACGTCTGAATGAAGCCTTACACGGGCGTGATCAATGACTGTGGTTATCACCCCATATAGACTCCCTGATCACCCCCCTGTCATTGATCACCCCCCTGTCATTGATCACCCCCCCTGTCATTGATCACCCCCCCCTGTCATTGATCACCCCCCTGTCATTGATCACCCCTCTGTAAGGCTCCATTCAGACATTTTTTTGGCCCAAGTTAGCGGAATTATTATTTTTTTTCTTACAAAGTCTCATATTCCACTAACTTGTGACAAAAAATAAAATCTCACATGAACTCACCCTACCCCTCACGGAATCCAAATGCGTAAAATTTTTTAGACATTTATATTCCAGACTTCTTCTCACGCTTTAGGGCCCCTAGAATGCCAGGGCAGTAGAAATACCCCACATGTGACCCCATTTCGGAAAGAAGACACCCCCAGGTATTCCGTGAGGGGCATATTGAGTCCATGAAAGATTGAAATTTTTGTCCCAAGTTAGCGGAACGGGAGACTTTGTGAGAAAAAAATAAAAAATATCAATTTCCGCTAACTTGTGCCAAAAAAAAAAAAATTCTATGAACTCGCCATGCCCCTCATTGAATACCTTGGGGTGTCTTCTTTCCAAAATGGGGTCACATGTGGGGTATTTATACTGCCCTGGCATTCTAGGGGCCCCAAAGCGTGAGAAGAAGTCTGGTATCCAAATGTCTAAAAATGCCCTCCTAAAAGGAATTTGGGCCCCTTTGCCCACCTAGGCTGCAAAAAAGTGTCACACATCTGGTATCTCCGTATTCAGCAGAAGTTGGGGAATATGTTTTGGGGTGTCATTTTACATTTACCCATGCTGGGTGAGATAAATATCTTGGTCAAATGCCAACTTTGTATAAAAAAATGGGAAATGTTGTCTTTTGCCAAGATATTTCTCTCACCCAGCATGGGTATATGTAAAAAGACACCCCAAAACACATTCCCCAACTTCTCCTGAATACGGCGATACCACATGTGTGACACTTTTTTGCAGCCTAGGTGGGCAAAGGGGCCCACATTCCAAAGAGCACCTTTCGGATTTCACTGGTCATTTACCTACTTACCACACATTAGGGCCCCTGGAAAATGCCAGGGCAGTATAACTACCCCACAAGTGACCCCATTTTGGAAAGAAGACACCCCAAGGTATTCCGTGAGGGGCATGGCGAGTTCCTAGAGTTTTTTATTTTTTGTCACAAGTTAGTGGAAAATGAGGATTTTTTTTTTTTTTTTCATACAAAGTCTCATATTCCACTAACTTGTGACAAAAAATAAAAACTTCCATGAACTCACTATGCCCATCAGCGAATACCTTGGCGTCTCTTCTTTCCAAAATGGGGTCACTTGTGGGGTAGTTATACTGCCCTGGCATTCTAGGGGCCCAAATGTGTGGTAAGGAGTTTGAAATCAAATTCTGTAAAAAATGACGAGTGAAATCCGAAAGGTGCTCTTTGGAATATGGGCCCCTTTGCCCACCTAGGCTGCAAAAAAGTGTCACACATCTGGTATCTCCGTACTCAGGAGAAGTTGGGGAATGTGTTTTCGGGTGTCATTTTACATATACCCATGCTGGGTGAGAGAAATATCTTGGCAAAAGACAACTTTTCCCATTTTTTTTATACAAAGTTGGCATTTGACCAAGATATTTATCTCACCCAGCATGGGTATATGTAAAATGACACCCCAAAACACATTCCCCAACTTCTACTGAATACGGAGATACCAGATGTGTGACACTTTTTTGCAGCCTAGGTGGGCAAAAGGGCCCATATTCCAAAGAGCACCTTTCGGATTTCACTCGTCATTTTTTACAGAATTTGATTTCAAACTCCTTACCACACATTTGGGCCCCTAGAATGCCAGGGCAGTATAACTACCCCACAAGTGACCCCATTTTGGAAAGAAGAGACCCCAAGGTATTCGCTGATGGACATAGTGAGTTCATGGAAGTTTTTATTTTTTGTCACAAGTTAGTGGAAAATGAGACTTTGTATGAAAAAAAAAAAAAAAAAAAAAATCTGCATTTTCCACTAACTTGCGACAAAAAATAAAAAATTCTAGGAACTCGCCATGCCCCTCACGGAATACCTTGGGGTGTCTTCTTTCCAAAATGGGGTCACTTGTGGGGTAGTTATACTGCCCTGGCATTCTAGGGGCCCAAATGTGTGGTAAGGAGTTTGAAATCAAATTCTGTAAAAAATGACCAGTGAAATCCGAAAGGTGCTCTTTGGAATATGGGCCCCTTTGCCCACCTAGGCTGCAAAAAAGTGTCACACATCTGGTATCTCTGTATTCAGGAGAAGTTGAGGAATGTGTTTTGGGGTGTCTTTTTACATATACCCATGCTGGGTGAGATAAATATCTTGGTCAAATGCCAACTTTGTATAAAAAAATGGGAAAAGTTGTCTTTTGCCAAGATATTTCTCTCACCCAGCATGGGTATATGTAAAATGACACCCCAAAACACATTCCCCACCTTCTCCTGAGTACGGAGATACCAGATGTGTGACACTTTTTTGCAGCCTAGGTGGGCAAAGGGGCCCATATTCCAAAGAGCACCTTTCGGATTTCACAGGTCATTTTTTACAGAATTTGATTTCAAACTCCTTACCACACATTTGGGCCCCTAGAATGCCAGGGCAGTATAACTACCCCACAAGTGACCCCATTTTGGAAAGAAGAGACCCCAAGGTATTTCGTGATGGGCATAGTGAGTTCATGGAAGTTTTTATTTTTTGTCACAAGTTAGTGGAATATGAGACTTTGTAAGAAAAAAAAAAAAAAAAATCATCATTTTCCGCTAACTTGTGACAAAAAATAAAAAGTTCTATGAACTCACTATGCCCATCAGCGAATACCTTAGGGTGTGTACTTTCCGAAATGGGGTCATTTGTGGGGGTTTTCTACTGTCTGGGCATTGTAGAACCTCAGGAAACATGACAGGTGCTCAGAAAGTCAGAGCTGCTTCAAAAAGCGGAAATTCACATTTTTGTACCATAGTTTGTAAACGCTATAACTTTTACCCAAACCATTTTTTTTTTACCCAAACATTTTTTTTTTATCAAAGACATGTAGAACTATAAATTTAGAGCAAAATTTCTATATGGATCTCGTTTTTTTTGCAAAATTTTACAACTGAAAGTGAAAAATGTCATTTTTTTGCAAAAAAATCGTTAAATTTCGATTAATAACAAAAAAAGTAAAAATGTCAGCAGCAATGAAATACCACCAAATGAAAGCTCTATTAGTGAGAAGAAAAGGAGGTAAAATTCATTTGGGTGGTAAGTTGCATGACCGAGCAATAAACGGTGAAAGTAGTGTAGGTCAGAAGTGTAAAAAGTGGCCTGGTCTTTCAGGGTGTTTAAGCACTGGAGGCTGAGGTGGTTAAGAAATGAAGGTAAGTCAGTCAGCCGAAAAATTGGGAAAACTTTGAAAGTAATGGCTATTTGACCATGAAGGAGAGTGATGGGGTGCTGCGCCAGATGACCTGGCCTCCACAGTCACCGGACCTGAACTCAATCGAGATGGTTTGGGGTGAGCTGGACCGCAGAGTAAAGGCAAAAGGGCCAACAAGTGCTAAGAATCTCTGGGAACTCCTTCAAGACTGTTGGAAGACCATTTCAGGTGACTACCTCTTGAAACTCATCAAGAGAATGCCAAGAGTGTGCAAAGCAGTAATCAAAGCAAAAGGTGGCTACTTTGAAGAACCTAGAATATGACATATTTTCAGTTGTTTCACACTTGTTTGTTATGTATATAATTCCACATGTGTTAATTCATAGTTTTGATGCCTTCATAGTCATGAAAATAAAGAAAACTATTTGAATGAGAAGGTGTGTCCAAACTTTTGGTCTGTACTAGAGTTGAGCGAACACCTGGATGTTCGGGTTCGAGAAGTTCGGCCGAACTTCTCGAAATGTTCGGGTTCGGGATCCGAACCCGACCCAAACTTCGTCCCGAACCCGAACCCCATTGAAGTCAATGGGGACCCGAACTTTTCGGCACTAAAAAGGCTGTAAAACAGCCCAGGAGAGAGCTAGAGGGCTGCAAAAGGCAGCAACATGTAGGTAAATCCCCTGCAAACAAATGTGGATAGGGAAATGAATAAAAATAAAAAATAAAAATTAACCAATATCAATTGGACAGAGGTCCCATAGCAGAGAATCGGGCTTCACGTCAGCAGAGAATCAGTCTCTTCATGCCATAGCAGAGAATCTGGCTTCATGTCAGCAGAGAATCAGTCTCTTCATGCCATAGCAGAGAATCTGGCTTCATGTCAGCAGAGAATCAGTCTTCATGTCATAGCAGAGAATCAGGCTTCACGTCACCCACCACTGGAACAGGCCACTGTCACATATTTAGGCCCAGGCACCCAGGCAGAGGAGAGAGGTCCCATAACAGAGATTCAGGCTTCATGTCAGCAGAGAATCAGTCTTCATGTCATAGCAGAGAATCAGGCTTCACGTCACCCTCCACTGGAACAGGCCACTGTCACATATTTAGGCCCAGGCACCCAGGCAGAGAAGAGAGGTCACATAACAGAGATTCAGGCTTCATGTCAGCAGAGAATCAGTCTTCATGTCATAGCAGAGAATCAGGCTTCACGTCACCCACCACTGGAACATTCAACTTTGGGTTACCCCGCAATATAATGGTAAAATGAAAATAAAAATAGGATTGAATGAGGAAGTGCCCTGGAGTACAATAATATATTGTTAAGGGGAGGTAATTAATGTCTAATCTGCACAAGGGATGGACAGGTCCTGTGGGATCCATGCCTGGTTCATTTTTATGAACGTCAGCTTGTCCACATTGGCTGTAGACAGGCGGCTGCGTTTGTCTGTAATGACGCCCCCTGCCGTGCTGAATACACGTTCAGACAAAACGCTGGCTGCCGGGCAGGCCAGCACCTCCAAGGCATAAAAGGCTAGCTCTGGCCACGTGGACAATTTGGAGACCCAGAAGTTGAATGGGGCCGAACCATCAGTCAGTACGTGGAGGGGTGTGCACAGGAACTGTTCCACCATGTTAGTGAAATGTTGCCTCCTGCTAACACGTTCCGTATCAGGTGGTGGTGCAGTTAGCTGTGGCGTGGTGACAAAACTTTTCCACATCTCTGCCATGCTAACCCTGCCCTCAGAGGAGCTGGCCGTGACACAGCTGCGTTGGCGACCTCTTGCTCCTCCTCTGCCTTCGCCTTGGGCTTCCACTGGTTCCCCTGTGACATTTGGGAATGCTCTCAGTAGCGCGTCTACCAACGTGCGCTTGTACTCGCACATCTTCCTATCACGCTCCAGTGTAGGAAGTAAGGTGGGCACATTGTCTTTGTACCGGGGATCCAGAAGGGTGGCAACCCAGTAGTCCGCACACGTTAAAATGTGGGCAACTCTGCTGTCATTGCGCAGGCACTGCAGCATGTAGTCGCTCATGTGTGCCAGGCTGTCCAGAGGTAAGGACAAGCTGTCCTCTGTGGGAGGCGTATCGTCATCGTCCTGTGTTTCCCCCCAGCCACGCACCAGTGATGGGCCCGAGCTGCTTTGGGTGCCACCCCGCTGTGAACATGCTTCATCCTCATCCTCCTCCACCTCCTCCTCATCCTCGTCCTCCTCGTCCTCCAGTAGTGGGCCCTGTCTGGCCACATTTGTACCGTGCCTCTGCTGTTGCAAAAAACCTCTCTCTGAGTCACTTCGAAGAGACTGGCCTGAAAGTGCTAAAAATGACCCCTCTTCCTCCTCTTTCTCCTGGGCCACCTCCTCTTCCATCATCGCCCTAAGTGTTTTCTCAAGGAGACATAGAAGTGATATTGTAACGCTTATAACGGCGTCATCGCCACTGGCCATGTTGGTAAAGTACTCAAAACAGCGCAACAGGGCACACAGGTCTCGCATGGAGGCCCAGTCATTGGTGATGAAGTGGTGCTGTTCCGCAGTGCGACTGACCCGTGCGTGCTGCAGCTGAAAATCCCCTATGGCCTGCTGCTGCTCGCACAGTCTGTCCAGCATGTGCAAGGTGGAGTTCCACCTGGTGGGCACATCGCATATGAGGCGGTGAGCGGGAAGGCCGAAGTTACGCTGTAGCGCAGACAGGCGTGCAGCAGCAGGGTGTGAACGCCGGAAGTGCGAACAGACGGCCCGCACTTTATGCAGCAGCTCTGACATGTCGGGGTAGTTGCGAATGAACTTCTGCACCACCAAATTCAGCACATGCGCCAGGCAAGGGATGTGCGTCAAACCGGCTAGCCCCAGAGCTGCAACGAGATTTCGCCCATTATCGCACACCACCAGGCCGGGCTTGAGGCTCACCGGCAGCAAACACTCGTCGGTCTGTTGTTCTATACCCCGCCACAACTCCTGTGCGGTGTGGGGCTTGTCCCCCAAACATATGAGTTTCAGAACGGCCTGCTGACGTTTAAACCGGGCTGTGCTGAAGTTGGTGGTGAAGGTGTGTGGCTGACTGGATGAGCAGGTGGAAGAAGAGGAGGAGAAAGCTGAGTAGGAGGAGGAGGAGACAGGAGGCAAAGAATGTTGCCCTGCGATCCTTGGCGGCGGAAGGACGTGCGCCAAACAGCTCTCCGCCTGGGGCCCAGCCGCCACTACATTTACCCAGTGTGCAGTTAGGGAGATATAGCGTCCCTGGCCGTGCTTACTGGTCCACGTATCTGTGGTTAGGTGGACCTTGCCACAGATGGCGTTGCGCAGTGCACACTTGATTTTATCGGACACTTGGTTGTGCAGGGAAGGCACGGCTCTCTTGAAGACGTAGTGGCGGCTGGGAACAACATACTGTGAGACAGCAAGCGACATGAGCTGTTTGAAGCAGCAGCAGAAGAGGTAGCAGGGGGAGCCTGAGTGACTTCTTTGTTTTTTAGGTGTTTACTCCACTGCAGTTCATGCTTTGCATGCAGGTGCCTGGTCATGCAGGTTGCGCTAAGGTTCAGAGCGTTAATGCCTCGCTTCAGGCTCTGATGGCACAGCGTGCAAACCACTCGGGTCTTGTCGTCAGCACATTGTTTAAAGAAGTGCCATGCCAGGGAACTCCTTGAAGCTGCCTTTGGGGTGCTCGATCCCAGATGGCGGCGGTCAGTAGCAGGTGGAGTCTCTTGGCGGCGGGTGTTCTGATTTTGCCCACTGCTCCCTCTTTTGCTACGCTGTTGGCTCGGTCTCACCACTGCCTCTTCCTCTGAACTGTGAAAGTCAGTGGCACGACCATCATTCCATGTGGGGTCTAGGACCTCATCGTCCCCTGCATCGTCTTCCACCCAGTCTTGATCCCTGACCTCCTGTTCAGTCTGCACACTGCAGAAAGACGCAGCAGTTGGCACCTGTGTTTCGTCATCATCAGAGACGTGCTGAGGTGGTATTCCCATGTCCTTATCATCAAGAAACATAAGTGGTTGTGCGTTAGTGCATTCTATCTCTTCCACCCCTGGGGAAGGGCTAGGTGGATGCCCTTGGGAAACCCTGGCAGCAGAGTCTTCAAACAGCATAAGAGACTGCTGCATAACTTGAGGCTCAGACAGTTTCCCTGATATGCATGGGGGTGATGTGACAGACTGATGGGCTTGGTTTTCAAGCGCCATCTGTGCGCTTTCTGCAAAAGACTGGGTGGGAGATAATGTGAACGTGCTGGATGCACTGTCGGCCACCCAATTGACTAATGCCTGTACCTGCTCAGGCCTTACCATCCTTAGAACGGCATTGGGCCCCACCAAATATCGCTGTAAATTCTGCTGGCTACTGGGACCTGAGGTAGTTGGTTCACTAGGACGTGTGGCAGTGGCAGAACGGCCACGTCCTCTCCCAGCACCAGAAGGTCCACTAACACCACCACGACCATGTCCACGTCCGCGTCCCTTATTAGATGTTTTCCTCATTGTTCCCGTTCACCACAATTTTGAAAATGGAAAATTTGGGAATAGTTTTTCAACCCAGAACAAAAACTGTGCTTTTACAGTCACTACAAATAATTTGACCAGCTAAAACAGTACAGATTTGGTTGAATAGAAATGTGAGGCCTATTTTTTTTTGCTCTGTGTGACAGGTATACGTTTAATCACAGAATTAGACTTGTATCTGCACGGTAGCGTGTGTGTTAAGTTTTTATGAATGACACTATCAGCACCTTGAATCTAAGATATCCTTTTTGGGATAGATTTCAAGTAGGCCTGATATAGCATGAACTACTTATTTTGAGAATGTCAAATTTGGGAATAGTTTTTCAACCCAGAAAAAAAACTTTGCTTTTACCGTCACTACAAAATAACTTGACCAGCTAAAACAGTACAGATTTGGTTGAATAGAAATGTGAGGTTTATTTTTTTTTGCGCTGTGTGACAGGTATACGTTTAATCACAGAATTAGACTTGTATCTGCACGGTAGCGTGTGTGTTAAGTTTTTCTGAATGACACTATCAGCACCTTGAATCTAAGATATCCTTTCTGGGATAGATTTCAAGTAGGCCTGATATAGCATAAACTACTTATTTTGAGAATGGCAAATTTGGGAATAGTTTTTCAACCCAGAACAAAAAGTGTGCTTTTACGGTCACTACAAATAACTTGACCAGCTAAAACAGTACAGATTTGGTTGAATAGAAATGTGAGGCCTATTTTTTTTTTGCGCTGTGTTAAAGGTATACGTTTAATCACAGAATTAGACTTGTATCTGCACGGTAGCGTGTGTGTTAAGTTTTTCTGAATGACACTATCAGCACCTTGAATCTAAGATATCCTTTCTGGGATAGATTTCAAGTAGGCCTGATATAGCATAAACTACTTATTTTGAGAATGGCAAATTTGGGAATAGTTTTTCAACCCAGAACAAAAAGTGTGCTTTTACGGTCACTACAAATAACTTGACCAGCTAAAACAGTACAGATTTGGTTGAATAGAAATGTCAGGTCTATTTTTTAGGCGCTGGGTGACAGGCTCAACTTGCCCTTGATGTAGTATATGGCCAAAAAATAA
Source organism: Bufo bufo (assembly GCF_905171765.1). Classification (NCBI taxonomy): domain Eukaryota; kingdom Metazoa; phylum Chordata; class Amphibia; order Anura; family Bufonidae; genus Bufo; species Bufo bufo. Next base: position 243,987,443 of record NC_053394.1, on the reverse strand, counting down.
CCACACTAATGATGGTTAAATGCACTTGGGTGACACAGGCTCAGCCTGCACCTGATGTAGTATATGGCCAAAAATTAACCACACTGTTGATGGTTAAATGCACTTGGGTGACATAGGCTCAGCCTGCACCTGATGTAGTATATGGCCAAAAATTAACCACACTGTTGATGGTTAAATGCACTTGGGTGACACAGGCTCAGCCTGCACCTGATGTAGTATACGTCAAAAAAATAACCACACTGTTGATGGTTAAATGCACTTGGGTGACACAGGCTCAGCCTGCACCTGATGTAGTATATGGCCAAAAAATAACCAGACTGTTGATGGTTAAATGCACTTCAGTGACACAGGCTCAGCCTGCAGCTGATGTAGGATATAGCAAAAAATAACCACACTATTGATGGTTAAAAGCACTTGGTGGTAGCTTGTGCTGGCGCACCACAAGCCACAAAATGGCCGCCGATCACCCAAGAAAAAAGTGAGCTAAAAACGCTCTGGGCAGCCTAAAAAAAGTGAGCAAGTCGATATTAGCACTTCAATGATCCACAGCTGGAGATCGATCACAGAATGAAGTCTTTTGGAGGAGTTAATCTGCCTAATCTCGCCCTAACGTCGCAGCAGCAACCTCTCCCTATGCTTGAATCAGCAGAGTGACGTGCAGCGCTACGTGACCCAAGCTTATATAGAGGCTGGGTCACTTGGGGCAAGTAGTATGACGCTTGTTGATTGGCTGCTTTGCAGCCTTTCAAAAAGCGCCAAGAAAGCGCCGAACACTGAACCCGAACTTTAACAAAAATGTTCGGGTTCGGGTCCGTGTCACAGACACCCCAAAATTCGGTACGAACCCGAACTATACAATTCGGGTTCGCTCATCCCTAGTTATAATCGCTCTAGTTTCGGTCTATCATTTTTCATACATTTCCTTGATTTGTACCATGAAAGATCTGGTATTCACAGTAGAACACTGCAGCTATATAGTTTATCAGTGGGTGATTTTCGAATTAATAGTTCAATATAAATAGTCTTTTTATAAAATTTGATTGTGCTTGCTGTGGAGGCGTCCCTCTCACAGTTAAGCTACTCACCCAGGTCTAGAGCGCTTGTCTGTGTGATATGTTGATTTCGTTCAGCTGTCAGCGTCTCACATGGTATTGAATGAAAAAATGAACAATGAACAATTCTAAAAGTTGGAATTTATTTGTACTATACGATGATCCACTCTTGGTATATGTATAAAAGGATACACCCTTACCAGATTTTCCAACATTCTGAAAATCCAGGTTTTAATTACAACCATAGACACTATATATAAGGAGAAAAATAGTTTGGTTTCCATTCTTAAGCCACTGAGGAAGAGGTGAGGTCACCTCGAAACGCGTCTGGCGGACTAAAGGAACCAAACTACAGACCAAACTATCCTGCAGGATTAAAGATTAAAGAACTGAAAAAGTAAGGATTATACAAGACTTCCAACAATTTCATCTTTTTTTTTCATTCAATACCATGTGAGACGCTGACAGCTGAACAAAATCAACATATAACACAGACAAGCGCTCTAGACCTGGGTGAGTAGCTTAACTGTGAGAGGGACGCCTCCACAGCAAGCACAATCGAATTTTATAAAAAGACTATTTATATTGAACTATTAATTCGAAAATCACCCACTGATAAACTATATAGCTGCAGTGTTCTACTGTGAATACCAGATCTTTCATGGTACAAATCAAGGAAATGTATGAAAAATGATTGACCGAAACTAGAGCGATTATAACATATTATGAACATTCTGCAACTAACTTAGTACTGGATTATGTTGGATTACCCATAAGAATAAAAAGACAAGTATACTTAGCGAATTTTCGAAATTATAATCGAATAATATCCGAAAATTATATATGAAATACTCTAAGGACACTTCTCTGCTATTTATCTGATTTTTATTCGACCACTTATCTGATATATTATTTTTTTTTTTATCTGACTATTCAATTGATTTTTTACAAATTGACTCTACCACATTTATCCGTTATATATTGATATATGGTTATCAACTTTTTATACTGTGTGCAAAATTAAGATATATTGTTACCCATTTTTTATATTTTATTTTTTAACATTTTTATCCATTTATTTTATTATTCCAAATTCCAATAATATTAAATGTGTTATATATGTATGAAATACAGATGGTGAGTGCCTGCTGATTATTTTATATTTATTTACTTATTAAGAGATTGGGTGAATCACTTGCAGCAGAGCACCATTACCGCGGTGTCAAACAGAGTGAGCCACTATAATTCACAATTTAAGTATCCAATATTAACTTCCTGTTTGTGGCACATTAGTATATGTGAGGGGGGGAACTTTTCAAGATGGGTGGTGACCATGGCGACCATTTTGAAGTCGGCCATTTTGAATCCAACTTTTGTTTTTTCAATAGGAAGAGGGTCATTTGACACATCAAACTTATTGGGAATTTCACACGAAAAACAATAGTGTGCTTGGTTTTAACGTAACTTTATTCTTTCATGAGTTATTTACAAGTTTCTGACCACTTACAAAATGTGTTCAATGTGCTGCCCATTGTGTTGGATTGTCAATGCAACCCTTTTCTCCCACTCTTCACACACTGATAGCAACACCGCAGGAGAAATGCTAGCACAGGCATCCAGTATCCGTAGTTTCAGGTGCTGCACATCTCTTATCATCTGAAGGCAATCGTCTATGCTGTGAAGATACGAGATGTGCAGCACCTGAAACTACGGATACTGGAAGCCTGTGCTAGCATTTCTCCTGCGGTGTTGCTATCAGTGTGTGAAGAGTGGGAGAAGAGGGTTGCATTGACAATCCAACACAATGGGCAGCACATTGAACACATTTTATAAGTGGTCAGAAACTTGTAAATAACTCATGAAAGAATAAAGTTACGTTAAAACCAAGCACACCATTGTTTTTTCTTGTGAACTTCCCAATAAGTTTGATGTGTCACATGACCCTCTTCCTATTGAAAAAACAAAAGTTGGATTCAAAATGTCCGACTTCAAAATGGCCGCCATGGTCACCACCCATCTTGAAAAGTTTCCCCCCTCACATATACTAATGTGCCACAAACAGGAAGTTAATATCACCAACCATTCCCATTTTATTACGGTGTATCCATATAAATGGCCCACCCTGTATATACACTGCTCAAAAAAATAAAGGGAACACTTAAACAACACAATGTAACTCCAAGTCAATCACACTTCTGTGAAATCAAACTGTCCACTTAGGAAGCAACACTGAGTGACAATCAATTTCACATGCTGTTGTGCAAATGGGATAGACAACAGGTGGAAATTATAGGCAATTAGCAAGACACCCCCAATAAAGGAGTGGTTCTGCAGGTGGTGACCTGACCACTTCTCAGTTCCTATGCCTCCTGGCTGATGTTTTGGTCACTTTTGAATGCTGCCAGTGCTATCACTCTAGTGGTAACATGAGACGGAGTCTACAACCCACACAAGTGGCTCAGGTAGTGCAGCTTATCCAGGATGGCACATCAATGCGAGCTGTGGCAAGAAGGTTTGCTGTGTCTGTCAGCGTAGTGTCCAGAGCATGGAAGCGCTACAAGGAGACAGGCCAGTACATCAGGAGACGTGGAGGAGGCCATAGGAGGGCAACAACCCAGCAGCAGGACCGCTACCTCCGCCTTTGTGCAAGGAGGAACAGGAGGAGCACTGCCAGAGCCCTGCAAAATGACCTCCAGCAGGCCACAAATGTGCATGTGTCTGCTCAAACGGTCAGAAACAGACTCCATGAGGGTGATATGAGGGCCCGATGTCCACAGGTGGGGGTTGTGCTTACAGCCCAACACCGTGCAGAACGTTTGGCATTTGCCAGAAAACACCAAGATTGGCAAATTTGCCACTGGCGCCCTGTGCTCTTCACAGATGAAAGCAGGTTCACACTGAGCACATGTAACAGACGTGACAGAGTCTGGAGACGCCGTGGAGAACGTTCTGCTGCCTGCAACATCCTCCAGCATGACCGGTTTGGCATTGGGTCAGTAATGGTGTGGGGTGGCATTTCTTTGGAGGGCCGCACAGCCCTCCATGTGCTCGCCAGAGGTAGCCTGACTGCCATTAGGTACCGAGATGAGATCCTCAGACCCCTTGTGAGACCATATGCTGGTGCGGTTGGCCCTGGGTTCCTCCTAATGCAAGACAATGCTAGACCTCATGTGGCTGGAGTGTGTCAGCAGTTCCTGCAAGACGAAGGCATTGATGCTATGGACTGGCCTGCCCGTTCCCCAGACCTGAATCCAATTGAGCACATCTGGGACATCACGTCTCGCTCTATCCACCAACGACACGTTGCACCACAGACTGTCCAGGAGTTGGCAGATGCTTTAGTCCAGGTCTGGGAGGAGATCCCTCAGGAGACCGTCCGCCACCTCATCAGGAGCATGCACAGGCGTTGTAGGGAGGTCATACAGGCACGTGGAGGCCACACACACTACTGAGCCTCATTTTGACTTGTTTTAAGGACATTACATCAAAGTTGGATCAGCCTGTAGTGTGTTTTTCCACTTTAATTTTGAGTGTGACTCCAAATCCAGACCTCCATGGGTTAAAAAATTTAATTTCCATATTATTATTTTTTGTGATTTTGTTGTCAGCACATTCAACTATGTAAAGAACAAAGTATTTCAGAAGAATATTAAATTAATTCAGATCTAGGATGTGTTATTTGTGTGTTCCCTTTATTTTTTTGAGCAGTGTAGATATACACTCACCTAAAGAATTATTAGGAACACCTGTTCTATTTCTCATTATAGCAATTATCTAGTCAACCAATCACATGGCAGTTGCTTCAATGCATTTAGGGGTGTGGTCCTGGTCAAGACAATCTCCTGAACTCCAAACTGAATGTCAGAATGGGAAAGAAAGGTTATTTAAGCAATTTTGAGCGTGGCATGGTTGTTGGTGCCAGACGGGCCGGTCTGAGTATTTCACAATCTGCTAAGTTACTGGGATTTTCACCCACAACCATTTCTAGGGTTTACAAAGAATGGTGTGAAAAGGGAAAAACATCCAGTATGCGGCAGTCCTGTGGGCAAAAATGCCTTGTGGATGCTAGAGGTCAGAGGAGAATGGGCCGACTGATTCAAGCTGATAGAAGAGCAACGCTGACTGAAATAACCACTCGTTACAACCGAGGTATGCAGCAAAGCATTTGTGAAGCCACAACACGCGCAACCTTGAGGCGGATGGGCTACAACAGCAGAAGACCCCCACCGGGTACCACTCATCTCCACTACAAATAGGAAAAAGAGGCTACAATTTGCACAAGCTCACCAAAATTGGACTGTTGAAGGCTGGAAAAATGTTGCCTGGTCTGATGAGTCTCGATTTCTGTTGAGACATTTAAATGAGTCCGAATTTGGCGTAAACAGAATGAGAACATGTATCCATCCTCTGATGGCTACTTCCAGCAGGATAATGCACCATGTCACAAAGCTCGAATCATTTCAAATTGGTTTCTTGAACATGACAATGAGTTCACTGTACTAAAATGGCCCCCACAGTCACCAGATCTCAACCCAATAGAGCATCTTTGGGATGTGGTGGAACAGGAGCTTCGTGCCCTGGATGTGCATCCCTCAAATCTCCATCAACTGAAAGATGCTATCCTATCAATATGGGCCAACATTTCTAAAGAATGCTATCAGCACCTTGTTGAATCAATGCCACGTAGAATTAAGGCAGTTCTGAAGGCGAAAGGGGGTCCTTTGTAGTAGTATGCTGTTCCTAATAATTCTTTAGGTGAGTGTATATATATATATATATATATATATATATATATATATATATTCTCCATAGCACACTTTGACAGCTACGCTGCTGCTGCAATAGAGATGACATGCAAGAAAACTTTGAAGCGGCAGAAGTGCTTGCAATATTGCAGCAACATCTTCAAACAGCTGTTCTGAGGATAGGTCATCATCAATAATACGCCACTGCACAACCCCTTTAATGGCTCACTACTGCTCTTATGTTAAAGGGGTTGTCCACCTTTTATTAAGTAGTGGCTTTTACCCAGCCTATTCTCAGGATAGACCAGGGATCAACAACCTTCGGCACTCCAGCTGCTGTGAAACTACAACTCCCAGCATGCACACTTCCTTGGCTGCTTTTGTAACTCCCGTAGAATTGAAAGGAGTATTTTGGGAGTTGTAGTTTCAGAAGAGCTGGAGTGCCGAAGGTTTCTGATCACTGGGATAGACTATCACCAGATGATCAGTGGGGTCTGACACTGTGCACCCCTTTGACTCCTTCAAGACTAAGCCAATTTTCACCACATGGACCAAGCCACATTTTTCATTTTTAATGCTTTTACTTATCCAAGTGATTCTGAGAATGTTTTCTTGTGACATATTTTACTTCATGATAGTAGTAAATTCAAGTCAATATGTTTTACCTATATTTAGCAGCCGCATCCTCCGATGGTAATGACGCCCCCTCTGCTTGTTGATTGACAGGGCCAGCGGACGGGATCTTTCTCCGCTGGCCCTGCCTGTTTTCATTCAATATCTGGCGCCTGCGCCGCGGCCGTACCTATCTTCAATCGGCGCAGGCGCACTGAGAGGCGGCCACTCACTCGGCCGCTTCATCCTCAATGCGCCTGCGCCGATGACGTCACATCTACACCCTGCGCAGGCGCATTGAGGATGAAGCGGCCGCCTCTCAGTGCGCCTGCGCCGATTGAAGATAGGTACGGCCGCGGCGCAGGCGCCAGATATTGAATGAAAACATGTAGCATTTGAAGACCTCCTGATACACCCCTACAACAGAAACTCTCAAAAAGCAACCCCATTTTGGAAACTACAGGATAAAGTGACAGGTTTATTGGTACTATTTTAGGGTAAATATGATTTTTGATAGCTCTATATTACATTTTTGTAATGCAAGGTAGACAGGATAGATCACGTGATAATACTAAATATGTGTATTTTTTTTATACAGTTTTATATAATAAAGCATTTTTTAAATCAAAAACCATGCTTTTATGTCTTGAGTTTCTGAAAGCTACATGTCTTTTATTTTTCTGATAATTATCTTATATAGGGGCTCAGGTTTTGTTGGAAGAGATTATGTTTTTATTGGCACAGTACCATTTTTGGGTACATATGATTTTTTGATCATTCAATATTACACTTTTTTGCGGCAAGGCGACCAAAAAAATTGCTATTTTGGCATAGTTCACCTTAAGGGTAGATCATGTGATATTTTTGTAGAGCAGGTATTTACAGATACGGCAATACCTAATATGTCTATATTTTTTTTATGTATTTGAGTTTTACACAATAAAAGCATTTTTGAAAAAAAAAATCATGTATTAGTGTCTCCATTTTCTGAAAGCCATATTTATTAATATTTTTTGGGTGATTGTCTTTTGTAGGGGCTCTTTTTTTGCAGGATGAGGTGACAGTTTGATTGGTACTATTTTGGTGGTACATGTCTTTTTGATTGCTTGATATCACACTTTTTGTGATATAAGGTGACAAAAAATTGCATTTTTGGCACAGCTTTTGTTTATTTATTGTTTTTACAGCATTCACCTGATGGGCTAAATCATATAATATTGTTGTAGAGCATGTTGTTATCATAATGGCAATACCTAATATGTCTACTATTTTTAATTTATTTCCGTTTTACACAATAAAAGCATTTAAAAAAAAAAAAAAAAAAAAAAATGTTTTAGTGTCTCCATTTTCTGAAAGCTGTATTTGTTTATTTTTCTGGTGATGTAGGAGCTCATTTTTGTGATATGAAGTAACAGTTTGGTACTATTTTGGGGTACATATGAAACTTTATTTCTTTTATTATTAAAAAAAAATTCATTTTCACCTTTTTTTACTTTTTATTTCTGTCCCACTAGGGGACTTCAACTTTTCAGGGTTTGATCCCCGTTTCAATGCAGTACAATACATGCCTTATTGTGAGCCATGGAACTGTCAGTGTCTTACAGTGTAAGATGCTGACAGTTGCCTAGTAGACCCAACCTGAGGGATGGATCTCCTGGGCTTCCATAGCTGGCAGGCTCCCTGTCACCAGAGCGCGGGTGGCCTATGGATTCAGATGGAGGCAGCAATGCCGGCAAATATAGCTGGGGCCTAGCTGTTACTAACAGCTCCTGTACAAGCCTGATTAGAACATGTACATGTTGTGGGGATGCAGCAAGAGACTGCATTCCTTCACGTACATGTACGTGAAAATGTAGGAAAGGGTTAAATATATTTTAAAATGATAATGCACAAAAGCATACATTGCAACTGCACTTATTTAATATGATGGAGATTTTTTTTCTATAAATGATAGAACTAACATCTACAACATCTTTTGACCTGGGAATGCATCACCCTATGTACATCATACATCAAACTTTGCCTATCACACATATTAAATGGATAAATGAAATGTGCTATAGACAAAAGTAAGTGCACACTATTCTAAAAATATAATTGAAAGCTACAATGAAGACATTTAAAAGTAACAAAATCTATTTGTATTCTGCCACGATTACTAAAGATGAGGGAATGGCTCAAATTTCGACTCAGTTGATTTAGTTAGCCGATTTGATACCTGTCACAACCAGACAGCTGAGAAGCTCTGACAGGAGCTGTCCAGAACCTCCTCCTTGAGTTTCTTTGTTTTGATTTCAGTTCCTCATCTCGTTAGCCTATCTCAGCTGTCATGCAGTTGGACTGATTGCTTCCCTTTAAGTTCCTCCCCATGATGCATTAGGTTGCAGCTTATACAACTTCCTGGAGTGTGTGTGCATGCCTTTCCTAGTTCCCAGTCGTCTGCAAGATAAGTACTGTTTATGTATTTGTGATTTTCTGTTTGCTGGATCCAGGTGACCCTGGCTCCCTCCGTGTCTGTGTAGGGGGCCGGTGGTCTTGTCCCCTCACTATTGTAGGGTCTCCAGCTGTAAGATAGTCGAGGTACGTGGATATGCGCCCATCCACCTTTGGGGTGTTCGCATAGGCTGAGCAGTCAGGGAGAGTGGCAGGTCTCATGCAGGGGTCTCCCTTTTGTTCCTTAGTTGTGGATCCAGTGACTCATAGATTATATTGTATTGTCTTGTTTCCCTGTACACCATCCGTGACAATACCAGGCTTAATCGATAATGCTTCAATTTACGTATGACACTCTAAGGTATCCTAGGACTAATTTTTTCTATCTTGTATCTTACTTTTTAATTTTTTTAATTAATTTCTTTCTTTCTCTACAAAATTTACCCAAATCAAAACACCAAAAATTTGATTCTATGGATAAAAAGCCAAATGCTACTTTAGATGCAATAAATCCAATAAATCCTTGGAGTATTCTTAGATTCTTACTGCACAATGGATGTAACTTTTTAAAACACTCACTTGTCCAGATTTACTAATCCTAAAGATGGCATAAGCTTGGATAGGTCATCTAGACCCTTTAACAACTATTGGTTTAATTTGAGACCAAAAAACTTTACTCAAGAATTGTGGTGTAATTTTAGTGCAAAGTGGTATATCTTAGTTCCCAACCTTTTTCCCACAAAGCTCTACTGCCTTTCTGCTAAGTCCCATAGAAAAAGTGTAGAAACCAAAGATGTGCCAAATTTATCCAATTTGCACCACTTTTTAGACATATTTTTGGTGCAGACACATTAGTAAATCTGGGTCACTGCTTTACTAAAGACAAGTAGACCACCTTTAAAAAGATTGCTATAAATCATAGGTGAAAATTAGCAACAAAATATCAACATTATCGAGTCACATTATTATGACCACTTCCTACTTTTGACATCAGCAGTGAGTAGTTCATGAAGGAAGTCATGTGAAGTGAGCTGGCTTTGTGCATATATAAGATGTGCAATAAGCTGTCTGCACACATATTACTCATTGCTGTCATGGGTAAAAGGGGCAATTTATCATTATAAAAGTGTTTAAAGGCAGATCAACATGCTACAGTGGAGGAGCTCACCACCAAAATGAACTAGGTGGTTTGTAGACATGTGTCTAAAACAACAGTTCAGTCAACCCTAATGAGTATGGGGCGCCCAAGCAGAAAGATGGTCACTGAACCTCTGCTAACAAAGTTGCATCAGCAGAAAAGGCTTCCGTTTTCACCGCAGTATAGGAACTGGACCTCCGATGATTGGCAAAAGGTTGCCTTCTCTAATGAGTCACATTTTCTGCTTCATCGAACAGATGGGTGTCAGGCGATAAACATTAGAGAACAAGCATCCTGCAACCATTGCTTGAAGAACACAAGCTGGTGTTGGCAACATTATGGTCTGGGAAATGTTTTTATGCCATTCTCTGGGCCAAACTAGCGCCGGGTATGGTGCCACAAACAGGGTGGTGGCATCTCTGTTAACTTTGAATACTATGCTCTCTTTGCTCCTAATGAACTTAGTAACACTAGGTGAAACGCATTGAACAGATATATAGAATAGCACAGGGCTCCCTGTACCGCATAGAGCTAGGCAGATAGTATATAGGCTGGCTCAGGATACAGTAATTATAGATTGAGTGTCTTGCCACTTTAGATGGCTCAATATAGCTAGTTGTGTTGGTAGGGGCTATGAACAATTTAGTTGCAGTCACTAGAGATGAGCGAATTAAAGCTGACAAAGTGGAATTCGATCCCAATTTCAGAAAAAAATCGATTTGCAATGAATCTGAATTTCTTTGCGCTTCGTGGTAACGAAACGCAATTTTTCCTAAAATGGCGGCTACCCGTGTGAGGACATGGGGCAAGGAACTCTAAGAAGGTGGGATGACCCATAATGCCATTCATGCAGCCAATCAGCAGCCAGCCCTGTGATGTCACAGCCCTATAAATAGACTCAGCCATTCTGTATTCAGACATTTTCCAGCATTCTGAGTGCAGGGACAGACGTGAGAAGGCGCTAGGGACAGCAATAGGAAAAACTTTATTGTGAAAAAAACCTGAAAAAACAATTTATAAGTGCAGGGAAAGGATAGGGAGGAATAATTTCACAGCATCTTAGTGCAGGGAGAGACATCAGAAGGCACTAGGGACAGTGATAGGAAAAACCTTTACAAGCGATTTACAAGTGCAGGGAAAGATTATTTGGAGATCCAAATAGCCATTAGACAGCTCGGTCATTCCAGCAATTTGTTCTTAGGGTGCTAGTGCTATGTTGAAAAGCCTTTAGTGGCTTATATCTGTGGAAAAAGAAAAATATATACGCAGTTTACTTCTGCAGTTATATGTAGTGAAAGCGTTTAGTACGTATTTCAGTACAAAATATATATATATATATATATATATATATATATATATTATATATACAGTATATATATATATATATATATATATATATATATATATATATATATATATATATGCAGTTCACTTCTGCAGTTATATGCGGTGAAAGCGTTTAGTGACGTATTTCAGTACAAAATGAAAAATATATACACAGTTCACTGTTGCAGTTATTTGCGGTAAAAGCATTTAGAGACGTATTTCAGTACTAAAAAGAAAAATATATACACAGTTCACCGTTACAGTTATATGTGGTGAAAGCGTTTAGTGGCGTATTTCAGTACAAAAGGAAATATATATACGCTGTTCACTGTTGCGGTTATTTGTGGTAAAAGTGTTTAGAGATGTATTTCAGTACTAAAAGAAAAATATATATGCAGTTCACTGGTGCAGTTATTTGCGGTAAAACTGTTTAGTGGTCTATTTCAGTACAAAAAGAAAAACATTCTCAGTTCACTTCTACAGTTACATGTGGTCAAAGCTTTTATTGGCGTATTTCAGTACAAAAAGAAAAATATATACGCAGTTCACTTCTGCAGTTATACAGTATGTGTGAAGCGTTTAGTGGCGTATTTCAGTACAAAAAATATATATCAATTCACTTCTGCAGCTATATGTGGTGAAAGCAATGACCGAGTGTGCCGCCACCTCCACACTTGGCCATTGTGCCACTCTGTGGCCTCCTCCTAATGCTGCTGCTACTGCCACCTCCAGTCGTTGTGCCGCTCTGTGGTCTCCTCATGCTGCCGCCACCTCCAGACTCTGTCATTGTGCCACTCGGTGGCCTCCTCATACTGCCGCCACCTCCAGACTCTGTAATTGTGTCACTCGGTGGCATTCTCCTGATGCTGCCAACTCCAGACTGTCATTGTGCCACTCAGTGGCCTTCTCCTGATGCTGCCAACTCCAGACTGTGTCATTGTGCCACTTGGTGGCCTCCTCATACTGCTGCCACCTCCAGACTCTGTCATTGTGCCACTCGGTGGCCTCCTCATATTGATTCCACCTCTTGACCCTGTCATTGGGCCACTCTGTGGTCTCCTCATGCTGCTTCCACCTCACCACTATGTAACAGGTCCACTTTGTGGACTTCTCATGCTGTTCCCATCCTCCCCACTTCATGACTGGTCCACTATTTTGGCTTTCGGCCTGGCTGACATAATTTGTTTTACCTTTCTTCTGATCTGTCAGAAGGAAGAAAAATTGGGACGCACAACGGATCCTGTCTGTGTAGCAGCTGTAAGGCCTGTATGGTCCCATCAGAATTGGCTTATGATTTGGTATCCAAAAGCAGGAGTGGGTACAAAACACAGAAGACATGCAAATATTCCATTCACGTGTCATCTCAGTTTTAGATCCACTCCTGTATATTTTAATTTTTTTTGGCATTAGCAATACTGATGGATTATTGAGCAAATGCTGAGCTAGTGAATGCGTAAGCTTCACAGACAGGATCCGTTTTTTGTGGGTTATTGTTCTGATGGATCAGAGGAAGGGCAAATTAATCAGTGAGGTCAACACATGATGAGGGTGTAAAAGGACTGAGCTTCTTCTTGATGTTAACATCGACCTGCAAGGCTGTGTTGATACTTCAGTTATTTGGTCAGTTTTGGCCCCTTGACTGCCCAAATAAGAGAAGTATGCAGTGATTCTAAGAGCGACCCCTGTCATCTTCATGTCATACTGACTCATAGTCTTATTGTCACCGCCAGTTCTGTGAGAAGGTCTATTAGACGTTCTTCTCTACCTCTTGCATGAGGTTCTTTGTTTTGGTTTCACTTTGTCATCTCCTTTCCTTCTCCCAGCTGTCACCTATTTACACTAATTGTCTCCCTTTATATTCCCTCCCATACTGCCTCACTTTGCGGTTTATACTTCTTCCTGGATGAGTTGCTCACTGCTGGAGGCTGCTACTGCTGATTCCTCAGATAAGTCCTTTTCCTTTATTTGTGTTTCCTTGCTGGCTTGATTCTAGGTGACCCTGACTCCGTCCGTATTAAGTGCAGGGAGCCGGTGGTCGTGTCCCCTCACTATTATAGGGTTTTCAGGTGTCACACAGTATAAGGTACGTGGGCATGCAATCGTTTACCATAAAGACCTTTGCATGGGCATAGCAGTCAGGGAGAGCTCTAGAGGTTTTATAGGGCTCACCCATATGCTCCTTAGTTTGTGATCAAGCCGGTCGGATGTTTATTTATAAGTTCCAGCTTTCTGCAACACCACCCGTGACATTACAAACCGCCATAACCGTCTTAAACATGGATCCGGTTTCAGCCTTGATTGACCACATGCAAGGTCTTTCGCTGGAGGTAGCAGATCTCCGTAAAACTGTGTCTCAGTTTTAGGTGACCAGTTATGCTGGTGTTCATGGAGTTTGTTCCGAGCCTAAGATCTCGCTTCCGGATACGTTCTCTGGGGGTAGTGAGAATTTTGTTTGCTTTAGAGAGGCTTGCAAACTCCATTTTTGCCTACTTCCCCATTCCTCTGGTGATGAGGAGCAGAGGGTGGGGATCATCATCTCGCTGCTCAGGGATAACGATCAGTCTTCGGCCTTTTCGCTGCCGGTGGGGGCACGGCCCCTCCGATCGGTGGATGAATTTTTTGTAGCCCTGGGGCAAATATATGATGACCCGGATCGTATTGCTCTGGCTGAATCTAAACTGCGTCTTATATGCCAGAGTAAACAGTCCGCAGAGATATATTGTTCAGAATTTTGGAGATGGGCAGCTGATACTGGTTGGAATGATGCTGCACTCCGAAGTCAATTTTGCCATGGTCTTTCGGAAAGATTAAAAGATGCATTTGCTTTTCATGAGAGACCAGCCTCGTTAGAATCTGCCATGTCTCTAGCTGTTCGTATTGACAGGCGTCTTAGAGAGAGAGAGAGGAGACTACTCCTTCCTGTCATATTCAGTCCAAGGACAGTGGGGCTGTCTCATTCAGTGCACAGGGGTCTCAGTCTCTCTCAATCCCCTCTGAGGAGGAGGCCATGCAGCTGGGTTTGCTTGCCTCTGATAGTAGAGGATTCAGCTCTCAGAGAAAGGTTTGTTTCTGTTGTGGGGGTATAATGTTTGCCCCTCTAGGAGATTCATGGAGTTATCTGAGGATAATAAAAGAAAAACAAAAATAATAAAACCCTCTAAAAACTTTCCATTTGCTACTATTGGCAAGGTTGATGCGGAAATTGAAGGTTTGCCATTTGCTTGCAGTTCCCGTTTTCTCCTATCTGCCAGGGTGGAGCTAGACAGCAATAACATTGTTTGTGAGCTGTGGAGCAGCTGTCAATCTCATTGATAATCAATTTGCAATAACGCATGGTTTCCAGGTATGCACTTTGGAAAAGGATATACCTGTTTTTGCTATCGATTCCGCTCCACTTTCTCAAAGATCGTTAAAGGGCATAGTTCACAATATCCGTTTGACTGTGGGTGACGCTCATGTTGAGGATATGTCATGTTTTGTCTTAAGCGGATTACCTACTCCTCTAGTGTTGGGGCTACCCTAGCTCACTAAACATAACCCCACGGCGTCTCTTTCAGAGGTTTCTACCAAGACTGTGCCATCTTTTCTCTCTGAATTTTTGGATGTGTTTTCCGAGAGTGGTGTCCAGGAGTTGCCCCCGCACCGGGAGTACGACTGCCCTATTAATCTCATCCCAGTCACCAAACTGCCAAAATCACATTTATACAATCTCTCCCAACCTGAAAGAGTCGCTATGCGTACTTATATCTCTGAGAGCCTGAGAAAGGGACACATCCGACCCTCGAAGTCACCTGTTGCCGCTGTTTTTTTTTTTTGTTAAGAAAAAAGATGGTTCTTTAAGACCTTGTCTAGATTTCAGGGAGCTGAACCGTATCACGATTCGTGACCCATATCCGCTTCTTCTGATCCCGGACCTGTTTAACCAGCTAAAGTTTTTTCTAAGTTGGATTTAAGAGGGGCATACAACCTAGTCAGGGTTAGGGAAGGGGACGAATGGAAGACGGCCTTCAATACCCCTGAGGGTCATTTCGAGAATTTGGTTATGCCCTTTGGTTTGATGAATGTTCCGGCCGTCTTCCAACATTTTGTGAACAGCATTTTTTATCATTTAATGGGGAAATTTGTACTGGTGTATCTAGATGACATTTAGATTTTTTCTCCTAATTTCAAGACTCATCGAGACCACCTACATCAGGTCTTGCTGATTCTGCAGGATAATAAATTGTACGCTAAACTGGAAAAATGTGTGTTTGCGGTTCCGGAGATTAAATTTCTTGGTATTCTTCTCTCCGCTTCTGGTTTTCGCATGGACCCTGAGAAGGTCAGCGCTGTGCTTGATAGGGAGCTTCCTGAGAATCAGAAGGCGCTAATGCGGTTTTTGGGTTTTGCCAATTATTACAGAAAGTTAATTTTGAATTATTCCTCTGTTGTTAAGCCACTCACTGATATGACTAAAAAGGGGGTATATTTTTCTTTGTGGTCAGCAGATGCGCTTAAAGCCTTTTCTACTATCAAAGAGAGTTTTGCTTCCACTCCCATTTTGGTACAACCTGATGACTCTCTACCTTTTATTGTTGAGGTGGACGCTTCTGAGGTGGGTGTGGGTGCGGTCTTATCTCAGGGTCCCTCTCCTGCCAAATGGCGACCGTGTGCCTTTTTCTCAAGGAAACTATCCTCTGCAGAGAGAAATTACGATGTGGGAGATAGGGAGTTGTTGGCCATCAAATTAGCTTTTGAGGAATGGCGCCATTGGTTAGAGGGAGCCAGACACCCTATTACCATGTTTACAGACCATAAGAATCTGGCCTACTTGGAATCGGCCAAGCGTCTGAACCCGATACAGGCCAGATGGTCTTTGTTCTTTTCTAGGTTTAATTTTGTTGTTACGTTCTGCCCTGGGGTTAAAAATGTGAAGGCGGATGCCCTGTCACGTTGATTTCTGGGAGGGGGGAACTTTGAAGACCCGGGTCCCATTTTGGCTGAAGGGGTGGTCATCTCTGCTCTTTATCCTGATTTGGAGGCAGAGGTTCAGGCAGCCCAGGCAGAGTCTCCTGATCTTTGTCCTCCTGGGAGGTTGTTTGTGCCTCTCGCTTTACGACACAAGGTTTTTAAGGAGCACCACGATACTGTCCTTGCTGGGCACCCGGGCAGTAGAGCCACAGTGGATCTCATTGCTCGGAGATTCTGGTGGTCGGCTCTTCGTAAGACGGTTGAGGTTTTTGTGGCAGCCTGCGAGACCTGCACTCGTGCCAAGGTCCCTCATTCACGGCCTTCGAGTTCTCTCCTCCCGTTACCCATTCCTTCCCGTCCTTGGACGCATCTGTCCATGGACTTCATTACGGTCCTACCTCGTTCCTCGGGGAAGACTGTGATTCTGGTAGTAGTCGACCGTTTTAGCAAAATGGCGCACTTCATTCCCTTTCCTGGGTTACCCAATGCTAAGACGCTGGCGCAAGCGTTTGTTGATCACATTGTTAAATTGCATGGCATTCCTTCAGACATCGTTTCTTATAGGGGAACGCAATTTGTTTCCAGATTCTGGAAGGCCTTCTGTTCTCGCTTGGGGGTTCGGTTGTTGTTCTCTTCTGCTTTTCACCCGCAGTCGAATGGTCAGACCGAACGCGTCAATCAGAATCTGGAGACATATCTGCGCTGTTTTGTGGCGGAGAATCAGGAAGATTGGTGTTCTTTTTTGTCCCTTGCTGAGTTTGCTTTAAATAACTGTCGCCAGAAGTCCTCTGATAAGTCACCATTTCTTGGTGCATATGGGTTTCATCCGCAGTTTGGGACATTCTCTGGAGCGGGGTCTTCTGGTTTACCTGATGAGGAGAGATTTTCCTCGTCTTTGTCATTTATTTGGCAAAAGATTCAGGGTAATCTGAAGAGGATGAGTGAGAGATATAAGCGTGTGGCGGATAAGAGACGTGTGCCTGGTCCGGACCTGAATGTGGGTGATCTGTTGTGGTTGTCTACAAAGAATATCAAACTGAAGCTTCCCTCCTGGAAGTTGGGTCCTAAGTTTAATGGGCCTTACAAGATCTTGTCCGTCATCAATCCCGTTGCCTTCCGTTTTGATCTTCCTCAGACTTGGAAGATCCATAATGTTTTTCACAGGTCCCTATTAAAACCTTATGTCCAACCCACTGTACCTTCCTCTTTGCCTCCTCCTCCGATTGTTGTTGATGGTAATCTTGAATTTCGGGTCTCTAGGATTGTGGAATCTCGCATTATCCGCGGTTCTCTCCAGTACCTCGTTCATTGGGAGGGTTATGGTCCTGAGGAGAAGATGTGGGTCCCAGTGGCGGACATTAAGGCCACTCGTCTCATCAGGGCTTTTCATAGGTTTCATCCTGAGAAGGTGGGCTCTGAGTGTCCGGAGTCCACCCGTAGAGGGAGGGGTACTGTTACCGCCAGTTCTGTGAGAAGGTCTGTTAGACGTTCTTCTCTACCTCTTGCATGAGGTTCTTTGTTTTGGTTTCACTTTGTCATCTCCTTTCCTTCTTCCAGCTGTCACCTATATACACTAATTGTCTCCCTTTATATTCCCTCCCATACTGCCTCACTTTGCGGTTTATACTTCTTCCTGCAACACCATCCGTGACACTTATTTCACTCAGTCCTGAAATAGCCGTTTTTAACGCAAATAAATTTGGATCAAAGCAAATCTTTTCGAAAAATTTGGCAAACCGTCCGAATCTAATATTTGAAAGATTCGCTCATCTCTAGTAGTCACGGCGACCTCCACTCCAGCTGTGTGTTACCTATATTATCACAATTATCACTCTAGCTGTACAGGCAGGTGCCAGTGCGAAGTGGCTTATATTATCAATAGCCCTATACCACCGCGTGAATATAGTGGCCTGGTGGGGATGGCTTGGTTATACCTACTGTCAGTGGCACTTGTGGCAACCAGGGAGACTGGGATATGAATTGTATGGTCATATTTCCTTTACAGTTTTGCCCAGGAGACAGATCGTGCCACTGAGTTACCCTCCTGCCTTTTTTTTATGTAGGCACAGTGAACAAAAGAGTGTGATGAACCGGTTCACACAGCATATCTTTAAAGTTTCTACTGGAGAGATAGACGATCAGGTTACACTGTATCATTGCTCCATTTGGCCACACCACTTAACTACAGTATTTCCCTAACCTATACAGATGTAGCAGGGGTAACCCACACACTCTTAACTCAAATTTCTTAACTCATCGCTTTATCTTAAAACAAAAGCCATTGAAAAGCAATTTCTTAACGCATTTAGTTGCATTTAGTTTAGATAACATGTCTCATAAAGCATGTGTGTTAACCCTGCTACATCCGTATGTGTTTTTATTCATTTGATACTCAATAAAGTTATATTTGTTTTCCTTTTAGCGTTTTCCCCATGAAGTGAATTATTCATTCTCTAGGCCGGCCCGCTCTTCCAGGTGGAAGGCATTCTTAAACAATTTGGGTATGAATCCATCTTTGCAGATCACATACAGTACAGACCAAAAGTTTGGACACCTTCTCATTCAAAGAATTTTCTTTATTTTCATGACTATGAAAATTGTAGATTCACACTGAAGGCATCAAAACTATGAATTAACACATGTGGAATTATATACATAACAAACAAGTGTGAAACGACTGAAAATATGTCATATTCTAGGTTCTTCAATGTAGCCACCTTTTGCTTTGATTACTGCTTTGCACACTCTTGGCATTCTCTTGAAGAGCTTCAAGAGGTAGTCCCCTGAAATGGTTTTCACTTCACAGGTGTGCCCTGTCAGGTTTAATAAGTGGAATTTCTTGCCTTATAAATGGGGTTGGGACCATCAGTTGCGTTGAGGAGAATTCAGGTGGATACACAGCTGATAGTCCTACTGAATAGACTGTTAGAATTTGTATTATGGCAAGAAAAAAGCAGCTAAGTAAAGAAAAACGAGTGGCCATCATTACTTTAAGAAATGAAGGTCAGTCAGTCAGCCGAAAAATTGGGAAAACTTTGAAAGTAAGGGCTATTTGACCATGAAGGAGAGTGATGGGGTGCTGTGCCAGATGACCTGGCCTCCACAGTCACCGGACCTGAACCCAATCGAGATGGTTTGGGGTGAGCTGGACCGCAGAGTGAAGGCAAAAGGGCCAACAAGTGCTAAGCATCTCTGGGAACTCCTTCAAGACTGTTGGAAGACCATTTCAGGGGACTACCTCTTGAAGCTCATCAAGAGAATGCCAAGAGTGTGCAAAGCAGTAATCAAAGCAAAAGGTGGCTATTTTGAAGAACCTAGAATATGACATATTTTCAGTTGTTTTACACTTGTTTGTTATGTATATAATTCCACATGTGTTAATTCATAGTTTTGATGCCTTCATAGTCATGAAAATAAAGAAAACTCTTTGAATTAGAAGGTGTGTCCAAACTTTTGGTCTGTACTGTACATCCATACATGCTGATTGTCTTCCATGGGGTGGATGAGATCTTCCAGGAAGACAATACAACATGTCACATGGCTAGAAATATCCAACATTGGTTGGAAAGAGCAGGACCAAGATTTCCAATTGCTAACCTGGCCCCCTAGTTTCCCGAACTTGAATACATTTGAGCACCTGTGGGGCCACCTTGATCATTGTGTTTGCTCTATGGATCCTCCCCTATGCACTGTGCAGCAGCTGTGGGATGCACTGCAGTTAGCATGGCTCCAGATATCTCTAACAACCTACCAGGATCTTACTTAGTCACTCCCAGCCTATTCAATTGCTAAATCATAACGTGACTCGACTGTGTATATGAACGTACAATGTTGTGTTGTAGCAGAGGATAAAGAAAATCCATTAGTGGCTGAAAAGCTTTGTGCATATTTTTTATCATAATCATTTTCAAGCTATTATTTTGCACTAGAACAGATGCTGAAAAGGATTTTGTTGCCATTTCCTGACCCATAGCATCATATTGTAATGATAATTATGTTATATCATGGCAACATGTGATGAATCAACCCTAGTGCATTGCCACCACACATCGTAGACATAGCTAATAAAATGAAATATATTTAACAAAAAAGCTGGTATGTTTGCAGTTATTGGGCAGATGGACTGAAGTGAATGGATAATGCAGACCACAGAAAAGTTATTGTGTGGGTGGAGAACTAAGCTCGCATTAATAGTTTGTAACTGTAAAAAAAAAAATTGAATATGCAGTATTTTTGTTGAATGAATAAGTAAGCCAAACCTGTAACTAAAATATTCACATATTAGAAAATGGAAATATGTAGACTCTAGCCACTCAGGAGAGAATGGTGTTTAAAAAAAAAACTTTTAGAAGATGCAGGGAAACCCATCAATAACCGGCAAAAAGATGTTTACTTGTTAAGTACTGACAGACTGAGATATAATCTACAAGCTGCAGATTTGGAAGAATAAAATCATACTGTAGAGCCATACTGTAATGAAATACAACCAAACCAAAGCCAGCAAACTCAGAAACTGCTTCCAGACTTCCTTAAAGGGTAACTGTGATATTATTTGTTTTTATTTGCTAGTTTACTAGAGCCAGGCATGTATACCTGAGTTAGTCTGTCAGTGATTGTCAAAAGATCTGTAATTACCTTATAATAAAATCTTTCATTAATGTCCCCTGCCCCTTTCCACTGCTCCCTTAAAAGACAGTTGCTAGGGCTTGTCTGTCTCTGGCTAAGAAGACAGGAAGATGGAGGGGCAGTCCTTCACACTGCATGCCTGCATTAGGCTTCAGGGTGAGGAGGCGCGTCTCTCAGCAATCCAATCTGATTAGCTGGCAGGGAGTTGCTGGCTACAGCAAGTGTGTATGGGAAGTGAGGGAAAGCAGTTTTGGCCTCAGAGAACTGGCAGAGAAGCCATCTTGAGAAGGTCCTCATATTGTAAATGTTTAAAACAGCCGTAACTAATGGAAAACTCACGGAAAACAGTGGTATGTGAAGAAACTAAAGATTGCTTTATGCATAATGCTGCTGCAGCAGTAAAATATGCTAAATGCTTTTTATGAAAACATGACAGTTACCCTTTAATCACTCTAGCTAGTAAGAAGCCAAGGCTACACTTGGGTTCTTCACCAGAGCCTGTTGCAAGGCCGGATGAACTTGGCTGCTAGGGATTAAGATTACATATGCAAAGTAAGGTAGCAGAAAACTGGAGTAAGCTTGACAGAAGCAGACCTACAAGTATAACTGAGGTGAAAGGGAAGAGTAGTAGACAAGCAGGGTCAGAATAAGGATAGATGTATAGTGCAAAAACAGAAAATGAAAGTTAATCCAGAAAATAGCCAGTCAGAATATCAGGAGAATCAGTGGAAGATAAATCAACAGGCACAAGAACACAAGTCAAGGTCAATACAGAGAGGAAGTCTATGGTTCAGACACATAGCACAGAAGTACAAACAGAGCCAGGACACTATCTGCAATCATAGGCAACTGGCAATGGCTGATTAGCAGACTTAAATCTCCCACCTAACTCTGGGATTGGATGCTGAGTCAGAAACCTAATTGGCTTCCAGCCTGACTGATAGGTCAATCAGACACGGCTTGACTGGTCAGCATATCAACCCTCCCAGTACAGCCATAAACAGTATTTGGCTGGAAAAATTAAATACATAATATACTATCTTTTCAAAAGAAGATGTAGTGAACAGCAGAGAACATCTTCAATGGAATCCAGCTGCAGCATGTTATTTGGTGTTTCAGGTATAGGCAGAGGATGTAGCATAACATAAGATCCTAAATATGCTGACATTAACCAACCAAAAACATAGGTTGCCATAGACCTGCTGAAAATACCAAAATGGTCTTTTGTGCATATAAAGTTCAGTGACTTTTGGAATTTAAAGTGACCAAAAGAGTGAACATCCAGTAGCAATAGCACTGGAACAAAATTTGGACAAAGCAGTTAATAAGAAGTAGCTCTAATTTGAAGGAGTGTCTATTATGTTGTGATACCATAGATTTCAGAAAGTGAATTTAAATTTGTTTTAGAACAATATTGTGGAGGTTCCACACAGGGCTGTATTGCTAATTGGACATTTGAGGGCACATGCATAGTGTGGCAGAGGGAGCCAGCAGCTGGAACAGGCTGCAACAGTGTCAGATGTGATTGAAGTTCAAAGGCAGTCTGATCTCCATGACCTAAACATAAGGCATAGAAGGAGAAGAAGAAGGCAGAGAGAACTACTGCGCTACCAATTGGTTCAGTCTTACTCCAATGACAGACACAGCCAGTGCTGCAGGAGCGCCCCAGAGAAGCTGAATCCCCCAGCCTGCCTTGCTTTTCGTACCGTTCCCTGCCAGTGTTCTCATGCCCCTGTGGTTAGAGACACGGCTGCCAAGGAGAAGCTGGAGCACCCTGGAGCAGCTCTGTGTGACTTAATCCATGCCTGCCTATATCTGCTTGTTACTGCCACCTGCTAGTGCCACCAACCTACTGCCTCAAACTCCCTATCTCGTGGCAGGCCTGGCCAAGATCTTTGAGTATATTGCCCTCTACTGTGCCTCCTAAGCTGTACTGTGCCCTTTTATCATACTCTGTACTTTGTCTCCTATGCTGTACTGAGCACCCTACTTTACACTGTGCCACCTTAAACCCTGCACTATGCCCCATTATCATGTCCTATACTAAGCCCACTTATAGCCTGTAATGTGCTTCCTAACCAGTACTTTCCCCCTTAAAACCTGTACTGTGCCTTCTATCCTGTACAGTGCTCC
Source organism: Bufo bufo (assembly GCF_905171765.1). Taxonomy (NCBI): domain Eukaryota; kingdom Metazoa; phylum Chordata; class Amphibia; order Anura; family Bufonidae; genus Bufo; species Bufo bufo. The sequence goes on along the minus strand of NC_053394.1, from coordinate 243,964,428 downwards.
CTACCCTGTACTGTCCCCTTTATTTCTTGTACTATGCTCCATTATTATGCCCTGTACTATACCCTCTACCCTGGTAGGCCTCTTTATCATACACTATATAGTGTTCCCTTAGACCTTTTACAGTGCCACTAGTCACACATTGTACTGTGCCCCCTTATCATTCACTGTATCGTATTCCTTTATTATACCCTGTCAGGTGGATCCTAATCATATCCTGCACTGTGTCCCTAGTCATATATTGTACTGTGCCCTGATACCTAGTCACAGTGTAGTGGTGTTATCCAGTCACAGTATAGTGGTGTTATCCAGTCACAGTATAGTGGTATTATCCAGTCACAGTATAGTGGTATTATGCAGTTACAGTATAGTGGTATTATCCAGTTATTGTATGTTGTTGTTATCCAGTCACAGGATGGAGGTGTTATCCAGTCACTGTATGGAGATGTTATCCAGTCACAGTCAGTGATGAGCGGCAATGGCAATATTCAAATTTGCAATATTTCGCAAATATTTGGGCAAATATTGATCATATATTCACGAATTTGAGAATTCGTGATCTCCAGTCATTATTTTCTTGATTGCAAAATCGGCAATCGGAAAATTTGCAATAAAAATTAGCAATACGAAAATTTGCCATCATGGGTGCTGATGAAACAAAATTTAGAATATTTGCGATTACAAATTTATAGCGCTATATTCTAGATATTCGCAAATTCTTGAAGTGCCAATATTCACGATAAAAATTTGCAATTAGAATATTCGCGATCAACACTAGTCACAGTATGGTTCCGTTATGCAGTTATGGTGTTGTTACCTACTTACTGTAGCGATGTTAAGAGGACAGTTTAAAATTAGAGGGGAAAAGGTTTAAAAGTAATATCAGGAAGTATTACCTTACTGAGAGAGTAGTGGATGCATGGAATAGCCTTCCTGCAGAAATGGTAGCTGCAAATACAGTGGAGTTTAACCCCTTAAGGACACATGACGTATCGGTACGGCATGTTTCCCGAGTCCTTAAGGACACATGACGTACCGGTACGTCATGTGTTGTTCCGATCACTGCCGCCCGGCTGGCGGTGATCGGAACAACGTGCCTGCTCAAATCATTGAGCAGGCACCTCGGCTAAAGGTGCGGGGGGGTCGGTCAATTCAGACCTGCAGTTTGCTGCACTTTCTGCAGTTTCTGATCCCCGCGGTCCCTGACAGAGACACTAAAACATGATTTTTTTTGTTTCAAAAATGAAATCATTGCGTAAAACTTACATAAATAAAAAAATTGTATACATATTAGGTATCGCTGCGTCCATGACAACCTGCTCTATAAAAATACCACATGTTCTAACCTGTCAGATGAATGTTGTAAATAACAAAAAAAAAGTGCCAAAAAATCTATTTATTGTTACCTTGCCTCACAAAAAGTGTAATATAGAGCAACCAAAAATCCTATTTACCCTAAACTAGTACCAACAAAATGGCCACCCTATCCCGTAGTTTCTAAAATGGGGTCACTTTTTTGGAGTTTCTACTCTAGGGGTGCATCAGGGGGGCTTCAAATGGGACATGGTGTCAAAAAAACCAGTCCAGCAAAATCTGCCTTCCAAAAACCGTATGGCATTCCTTTCCTTCTGCGCCCTGCCGTGTGCCCGTTTACGACCACATATGGGGTGTTTCTGTAAACTACAGAATCAGAGCCATAAATAATGAGTTTTGTTTGGCTGTTAACCCTTGCTTTGTAACTGGAAAAAAAATATTAAAATGGAAAATCTGCCAAAAAAGTGACATTTTGAAATTGTATCTCTATTTTCCATTAAATCTTGGGCAACACCTAAAAGGTTAACAAAGTTTTTAAAATCAGTTTTGAATACCTTGAGGGGTGTAGTTTCTTAGATGGGGTCACTTTTATGGAGTTTCTACTCTAGGGGTGCATCAGGGGTGCTTCAAATGAGACATGGTGTAAATAAACTAGTCCAGCAAAATCTGCCTTCCAAAAACCATACAGCGCACCTTTCCTTCTACGCCCTACTGTGTGCCAGTACAGTAGTTTACGGCCACATATGGGGTGTTTTTGCAAACGACAGAATCGAGGCAATAAATATAGCATTTTGTTTGGCTGCTAACCCTTGCTGTGTTACTGGAAAAAATTAATTAAATTTTAAAATTTTCCAAAAAATCGAAATTCTGAAATTTTATCACCATTTGCCCTTAACTCTTGTGGAACACCTAAAGGGTTAAAAACATTTGTAAAAATCTGTTTTGAATACCTTGAGGGGTGTAGTTTCTATAATGGGGTGGTTTCTATTATGTAAGCCTCACAAAGTGACTTGAGACCTGAACTGGTCCCTAAAAAGTGGGTTTTTGAAAATTTCGGAAAAATTTCAAGATTTGCTTCTAAACTTCTAAGCCTTGTAACATCCCCCAAAAATAAAATATCATTCCCAAATTGATCCAAACATGAAGTAGACATATGGGGAATGTAAAGTAATAACTATTTTTGGTGGTATTACTATGTATTATAGAAGTAGAGAAATTGAAACTTGGAAATTTGCAATTTTTTACAAATTTTGGGTAAATTTGGTATTTTTTTATAAATAAAAATGAATTTTTTTGACTTCATTTTACCAGTGACATGAAGTACTATATGTGACGAAAAAACTATCTCAGAATGGCCTGGATAAGTCAAAGTGTTTTAAAGTTATCAGCACTTAAAGTGACACTGGTCAGATTTGCAAAAAATGGCCTGGTCCTTAAGGTGAAATAAGGCTGTGTCCTTAAGGGGTTAAGCATGCATGGGATAGGCATAAGGCCATCCTTCATATAAGATAGGGCCAGGGGCTATCCATAGTATTCAGTATATTGGGCAGACTAGATGGGCCAAATGGTTCTTATCTGCCGACACATTCTATGTTTCTATGTTTAGAGATGAACAAAGTTTTAAAAATATTTGATTTGGCTCCTTTGCCAATTTTCACAAAGAAATTTGATCTGTCACAATGTACATCCCTTTGTATGTAGCGGGCACAATGATGTCGAATGGCGATTATGCCGGCCCCCATTATCTTTTCATATATTTAGTAGAAAAAGTCACAATGCTTTTTCACTGAAGACCAGAGTGCTGCCTTGTGACTTTTACTACTATTTCAATTGTGGATTGCTTCTGTCCAGAATCCTATAGGGAGTTTGCACCTGGCAACCTGGAGTGCTGCTATTACCTTTTTGTATATATATGTGTATTTGGTTTTTTTAAACGCCATTTCAGAAAAAATAGAGCAAGGAAATTTGGCTTTGCTGCAAATCAAATTTTTCCTGATATTCAGATCGAAGTCCACTTTGGATACTTTGATTAGCTCAAAGTGGTGTTATCGGGTCACAGAATTATTGTGTTATCCAGTTATGGTATGGGGATGTTATTCAGTTACAGTATGGTCATGTTATCAAGTCACAGTATTACTGTGTTATCCAATCACAGTTTGGAGGTGTTATCCAGTCATGGTGTGGTGAAGTTATCCAATCACAGTATGATGGTATTATTCATTCTTGATATAGTGGTGTTATCCAGTCATGGTATGGGGCTATCACGTAATGGTGTTTGTTATCTAATAATGGTATTGAACCATTATCCAGTATTGTGGTGTTATTAAGTGTCTATATGTTGGTGATATGTAGTCACTAAATGTATTATTATTTGTGGGTAGAGCTATTCTATGTATATTATATAATTTCAGTACATGATACTGTAATGTGCCTTGCACTGACCACAAGAACCAGACTTTGTGTTAGGTAGCGGCAATTACATTTATTGTGTCAGCAATAAAAAAAATTATGGCATCACTGATGTTCAACAATAAACGATGGACAAAAAAGTCCTGCAAGCATCCTGTGATGTGAACCCTGCCTAATTTGAAAATAGGCAAAAGGGTTTTTAATACCTTCTAAGACCACAGGCCTTAACCAATGGCTCTAGATACAGATATGGCTTGTGACTAGAGATGAGCAAATTTCTCAAAAATCTGATTCAGCCTGTTCATCGAATTTTCTGAAAAGATTTGATTTGATCCGAATTTATTTGTGGCGAATACCGTTAAAAAACAGCTATTTCCTGGCTGCAGAGAGCCTGTATAATGGTGTAGAACACTGTGACTTGCGGTAACATGCATAGGGTGTCTGCTGTGGCAGTGAAATAATACTGTGAGTCAGTATGACACACACATGACAGGCACACTGCACACTTCACTTATTTGGGCTGTTATGGGGCCAAAAGTGACTAAATAACTTAAGTGTGAACTCAGCCTTACAGGTCAATGTTAGCGTCTAGAAGAACCACACTCCTTTTACACCATTGTCAGCTGATTCCACATAGATGTCTACAAAAACTGTTCTATTAAATGCTTATACAAGTAGACATCTCCTGACACAGTGGAGAGGGTGTCAGCAGTAAATTTGTGTTGATGTCACTGATTATTTTGCCCTTCCTCTGATCTGTCAGAACAATAATCCCCCAAAAAATGGATCCTGTCTGTTGAGCATCCGCCTTCAGTCAGCATTTGGTCAGTAACCCATCAGTATTGCTAAATCAAAAACAAAACAAAAACAAACAAACAAGAGTGGATCCAAAACAAAGATGACACGTGAATAGAATGTTTGTATGTCTTCTGTGTTTTGTACCTACTCCTGTTTTTGTCTACCAAAAGATAGGCCAATTTTGATGGGACCATACAGGCCTTACAGCTGCTACATAGACATGATCCATTGTGTGTCTCATATTTCCTTCCTTCTGACAGATCAGAAGAAGGGTCAAATAAATGATGATGTCAACCAGGCCAAAAAGGCAAAATAGTGGCCCAGTCATGGAGTGGGGAGAGTGGTAGAACAGCTTGAGAAGTCCACAGAGTCGCCCAATGACATAGTGTTGTGGTAGCAGCAGCATGAAGAGAACACAGAGTGGCCCAGTGACATAGTGGGGAAGCGGCAGCAGCAGCAGCATGAGGAGACCACAGAGTGGCCAATTTACATAGTGTTGAGGTGGCAGCAGCATGAGGAAGCCACAGACTGGCCCAGTAACATAGTGTTGAGTTGGCAGCAGCATGAGGAGGTGAAAGATTGGCAAGTTGACACAGTGTTGAGGTGGCAGCAGCATGAGTAGGTCACAGAGTGGCCCAGTGACATGGTGTTGATTTAGCAGCAGCATGCAGAGGCCACAGACTGGCAAGATGACAAAGAGTGGAGGTGGCAGCAGCAGCAGCATGAGGAGGCCACAGAGTGGCAAGGTGACATAGTGTGTAGGTGGCAGCGACTCTAGACTCAAGCTGCTGCTGATGGAGCTGGTACTGCTCCTGCCCCCCCCCACCCCACCACAGCAGCCATGGCCGTGAAACAAGGACGCAGAGTGCCCCCCCGGTCAGAACTGTTATAGATGATGATGCAGATAGGCAGGGGAAAACTGAATACATAGGATGTCTCTATAGTAGTTCAGTTTGTCCTCCCTCTCAGCGGGTGTAAAAAAGGCCCCAGGATTTGGCAAATGGCCATGTTAACCTCCTCCGGCGGCTTAACAAAAAACTGCCACACTGCCGAGTAGGTGATTTCACCCCCAACACTCCGCACTGACTGCTACCACCACTGCCTCCGTGAACCCCTGCACCACGACTTTCCGGGCAAGTCGGCTTCTGCGAAGTGGGTGGTCTATCCCAGGCACGTTTGGCTACCGACATCCCACTGCTGCCACCATGCTGACTCCAAGCCACGCTACTGACTTGCTGACTCAGCCGCTGCCTCACGCTAAAGCTGCCACCCTCTTCTCCCGATGATGAAACTCCTAATTTACCTGGCTCCCAAGTGCGATCAGCTATATCATCATCATAGAGTACTGTCTGCACGTCACTGATGTCCTCCTCAACTGTCTCTGGATAAGGAGCCTGACTGCTCGCAACACCAGCCACTCTCCTCTTCACTACTTTCCTGCCTACAGGAGGAAGTCCCAAGCAGATCTCAGCTGGGCAATAGCTGCTGAATGTCCTCTAGTAGCTCGTCCTCGCTGTATAGTGGAGCTGTGCCCACAGCATATAATACTTCTCTGGCTGAGGGAACAGAAATGGACAGAGGCAGGTTTAGGACAGGTGAGGGCACAGGGCCCGCTCCTGGGCCATGCTAACTAAGAGTTGTGTCTCACGAACCCACTGACTCTTGGCTGGGGGTGTCTGATGTCACTTGGGATGAAGTGGATGACCGAGTTAACCAATCAAGAACCGCTAGCTTGCTGGTCAAGAAACGACCGCTAGATGACACCTCGAGCTCAGGCCTCTCGCTGCGATCCCTGCTGCCACGCCCCCTTACTCTGCTGCGACCTCTGCCTGTGCCAAAAACATTTAGGCCTCTGCCTCTCCCCTGTGCAGGGCCTGTCACTTCTCTGTCTAACATACTGTTAGATCAAATAAGTAAATAAAAAGGAAATTAATACACCCCAAAAAATGCTGTAATTTTGTCACTTCACCACACAATGGCAAATAATACTTTTTTTGCCACTAATACATGACAAAAAAAAGGCTTTAGAACATATAACTGCACCGCTGAACGGCAAATAATACGTTTCTTGCCACTAATACACTCCAAAAAAGGTTTTAGAACATATAACTGCACCGCTGAACGGCAAATAATACTTTTTTTGTTACTAATACACGCCAAAAAGGGCTGTAATTTTCTCACTTCACCACACAACGGCTAATAAGTCCCTTTTTTGCCCCTTATACATGGCAAAAAATGCTCTAGAACATATAACTGCACCGCACAAGGGCTAATAAGACGTAGAAATATTTCCTAGTAATACACCCTGTTAATGGCTGTATCACACAGCACTTTCACCCCAATAACAAGAAAGGTTTGCTGGAATTACAGAGGTATCATCTATTGCAAACCGGAAAGCAGCAGTATAATGGCAATTTGGATCTATAGTCAGTGCAGCAAAGTGTAATGGGATTGTTCCTATTAACCAGGCTGTAAACTCCCCTATTGAACCCTGTTCTGCTTCAATAATGTGTAATAATTCCTCCCTATCCTTGCCCTACACTTCTAATGATCTTTCCCTGAACTTCTATTCAGCAAAATAAAAGTTTTAAAGTCTTTCCTAGCACTGTCCTTAGCGCCTGCTGAGGTCTCTCCCTGCACTAAGTACACTGGAAAATGGCTGACTCTAAGATGGCTGAGGCTTTTTATAGGGCTGTGACATCACAGGGCTGGCTGGCTGCTGATTGGTGCATGCATGGCATTGTGGGTGATCCCTCGTTCCCAGAGTTCTTCGCTCCATGTCCTAACATGTGCAGCAGACATTTTAGGAAAAAATGTGATTCGCTACCACGAAGCGTAAGGAAATTTGGATTTGGTGCGAATAAAACTTTTCCTGAAATTCGTATTGAATTCCACTTCGTCAACTTCAATTCGCTCATCTCTACTTCTGACCCTGTGCAGTGTGGCACACCATAGAAGCCCTCAGCGATTACCATCTGCATTGGCTAAAATACAACACCCACAATATTGCAAACAACTCTTGAACAGTACTAATGTTTATAGTATTGCAACAGTATAGTCAGCAGCATTCCAAATGGGGAAGTTGCCATCTAGCCATGAAAGAACTAGCCCAAAATGATGTTAAATACATTGGTAGTGGTGTCTATTACTTTTACTAGCACAGTATGTAACTGATACAGAACATGTTGAAATGTGGCTCATAAAAACTTACATATTGTAATGTTTGTGTTTAGTTTAAATGATCATATTCCAAACCCAAGTCTAAACATTGTCAACTTAGATTTTTTTTTATAGCAAAAACATCATTATTTAGCTACATATTTTGCTGTTTTCCTTTTATAAAAGCAAAAGGAACAGAAACCCTTTCTCAACCCATACTACCATTATTAATTCTTAAACAAAATACAAAAACCATATAGATCAATTATTTACAATACATTGTTAACACATATCAAATAAATAATTTACTGTTAAAACAGCCTGAAACAAAGCCAGGAATAGAAATATGAATATTAACAAAACATTTCTTTAATCCACTTAAAGGGAGTCTGTCACCAGCATTTCACTTTTTTAACCCTTCCCACAGCTCCCTAGCATGCTTACAGTTAATAAAAATGTTACCTCTGGCATCAATCCTGGACTTATAGAACCATCAAAAACGATCTTTATAAGATATGCAAATGAGGGCTCGCAAGTGCCCAGGGTCGGCGTTACTCTCTTAGGTGCCCTGCTTGCTCAGCCTTTTCATTGCGTCCCCCCGCCCCTTCCTACCCTCCACCCGCCCATCCTTTCCCGCTGACCGCCTTTCTACTAACTTGTTATGCTGCCGATATCCCGCGCCTGCGCACTCATTCCTTTGGCCCATTCCTTGTACGGCTTCACAGTAACTATTGCGCATGCGCCGGCTAACGATGCGAAAACACAACAAAGGAGGCGGTCCATCGGCGCATGCGCATTAATTACTGTGATGCCGTACATTTTATGTGGTAATAACTTTGGAACACTTCTACATATCCAAGCAATTCTGCTACTGTTTTCTTTTTACATATACTTTATTTTAGCGACAGATTTGGGTTGCTATGTTTTGCGTTTTGTCTAAAAGAAATCAAAAATATAACAACAATTTGAAAAAAAAAATAGCAATTTTCAAGTTTTGAAAAATTATGCTTTTAAAACACAAAAACACACACAAAGATAGTTTTTAATATTTTTCATGTGTCTACTTTATATTGGCATCCTTTTTTTAAAAGTACTTTTATTTTTTGGGAGGTGTTTTCAAGAAAATTTCCAAATTCAACTTTTTTAGGAATTAATTCAAATCTGAAGTGGCTTTGAAAGACCTATGTATTAGAAGTTAGAACCCCCCATAAATAACCCTATTTTAAAAACTGCTCCCATAAAGTATTCAAAATGGCATTTTGGAATTTTGTTGGTCATTTAGGTATTTATTTTTATTGCAGATTTTCAGCTTTAATCCATTTTTGACACAGCCGGTGATAAAGTGGAACTAATACTCCAAATGTATTACCCTGATTCAGCAGTTTTTTTAAAATAAATATTTCAAATGTGGCCCTAGACGGCTACTTGACTCAAATTCCGGCTTAAGAATTGAAAAATTGCAGTATGGATTTTGGATCTCTATTTTTGTAAGAAGTTTTTTGAACACCATTTCAGGTGTTCAGAGGTAGAAATGACCTTGCGGTTTGCCTGGCGGTCGTTTTGCGGCGAACTTCACGATTCGCCGAACATGCGAACATATGGAGATCTTTGCATGTGCCATATTCTTTTGCATTGTGCTGAACTTTGACCCATGACACATCCATCAGGTGGGATAGGACAGCCAATTGATAAGTTTCAGCACATGGACACACCCCCACCCTATAACAGAACCCAATCTGGCAGCCATTTTACATTCTGTGTTTTGCCAGTGTAGGGAGAGGTTGCTTTGTGGAGCAGGGACAGACTGTTAGGGACACTAAACGTTAGCTAATAGGGCCACAAAAGTTCTTTTAAGGACTGATATAGGTTTGTTATCGATAGGTGGGATATACTGAGGGGTGTGATATACTTATAATATACTTTATAACATAGAATGTATATTATAGTGCATTTGTATTGTGCAGCAGTTGTGTGCGGTTCTGCTTCGATAACTGCAGCTATGTAGAGGGACAAACGCTATTGGAATAACTAATTATAACTGGTGTGATATACCTGTTGCCCCCCAAAAAAACTGATTGAGGGGTGCGATATACCTGCTTCCACAAAATACTGATTGAGGGGTGTGATATACTTGCTTCCACCAAAAATATTGATTCAGGGGTTCTATATACCTGCTTCTACAAAATACTGATTAAGGGGTTCTATATACCTGCTTCCACAAAATACTGACTAAGGGGTTTGATACACCAGATTCCACAAAATACTGATTGAGGGGTGTGCTATACCTGCTTCCATCAAATATTGATTCAGGTGTTCTATATACCTGTTTCCACAAATTAATGATTGAGGGGTGTGATATACCTGCTTCTAAAAAATACTAATTGAGGGGTTTGATAGACCTGCTTCCACAAAATACTGATTGAGGGGTGCGATATACCTGCTTCCACCAAATATTGATTCAGGTGTTTTATATAACTGTTTCCACAAAATACTGATTAAGGGGTGGGATATACCTGATGATAAAAAAAAAAAATACTGATTAACGGGTTCTATATACCTGCTTCCACAAAATACTGATTGAGGGGTGCGATATACCTGCTTCCACCAAATGTTGATTGAGGCTTGCGATACACCGGCTTCCATAAAATACTGATAAGGGGTTTGATATACCTGCTTCCACAAAATATTTATTCAGGTGTTCTATATACCTGTTTCCACAAAATACTGATTGAGGGGTGGGATATACCTGTTTCTACAAAATACTGATTAAGGGGTTCTATATACCTGCTTCCACAAAATACTGATTAAGGGGTTTGATATACCTGCTTCCACAAAATACTGATTGAGGGGTGCAATATACCTGGTTCCACAAACTACTACTTATTGGGTTGTATATACCAGCTACCACATAATACTGATTGAGGGGTGCAATATACCTGCTTCCACCAAATATTGATTCAGGTGTTCTATATACCTGTTTCCTCAATATACTGATTGAGGGCTGCGATATGTCTGCTTCTACCAAATGTTGATTGAGGCTTGCGATACACCGATTTCCACAAAATACTGATTAAGGGGTTTAATATACCTGCTTCCACAAAATACTGATTGAGGGGTGCAATATACCTGGTTCCACAAACTACTACTTATTGGGTTGTATATACCAGCCACCACATAATACTGATTGAGGGGTGCAATATACCTGCTTCCACCAAATATTGATTCAGGTGTTCTATATACCTGTTTCCTCAATATACTGATTGAGGGCTGCGATATGTCTGCTTCTACCAAATGTTGATTGAGGCTTGCGATACACCGACTTCCAAAAAAAAAATACTGATTAAGGGGTTTGATATACCTGCTTCCACAAAATATTGATTCAGGTGTTCTATATACCTGCTTCCATCAAATATTGATTCAGGCGTTCTATATACCTGTTTCTACAAAGTACTGATTAAGGGGTTCTATATACCTCCTTCCACAAAATACTGATTAAGGGGTGTGTTATACCAGCTTCCACCAAATGCTGATTGAGGCCTGCGATATACCTGCTTCCACAAATACTGCTCTTCTCTAGGGACTTTGGCACAGGGTCATTTTGAAAATGACAGGCAGAGGAAGAAGTAGGCCATTCCACGGGGATGGTAGGGGTCGGGCAGGTGCACCAGGCCGGAGCCTAAGTGGGAAGTTGGAAAAGATACGTGTGATTATATCAAAGGATGCACCAGAGTTGGTTGAGTGGCTCACTCAGCCTTCCGCTTTTGCACCCTCCTTATCCTCTGTATCTGCACCCTCCTCACTCTCTGCTGTGTGCACCCCCAAAGACACAACCACCACCAACATAGCCCCTCCGCTTGAGTCAGAGGAATTATTTTCCCACCCATTCCCAGACCTTACCCATGCGCAGCCATTCTTGGCATCTGATGAGGAAGAGGAGATAGCAATGGCCGCCACCAAGCGGTCTGACGACAGTACCCAGATCAGCTCAAGGACGGAGGTTCCCACTGTTGCTGCCTACTCCGAGATCTCTAATGTCAGTGGTGATGAAGGTGACGATGATGACGTGTCGATGGACGTCACGTGGGTGCCCACAAGAGAGGAAGAGGAGGGGAGTTCAGAGGGAGAGACAGAGCAGCAGATAGGGAGGAGAAGGAGGAGAAGCAGGCAGAACCTGCAGTGCACAGGAGGTAAAAAGCTGCAAATGTATCTGGAGTGAGCCATCCACCATGCACGTTCACATATTGTGCTCTCAGGACGCCGGCACATGGCTCCGTAGTGTGGGCTTTTTTTAATGTGTCAGCTGCTGACAATAGTGTTGCCATCTGCAGCCTGTGCTGTCAATGCATAAGTCGCGGTAAGCCTAACACTCACCTAGGGACGACCGCCTTAAGAAGGCACCTGGCCTCCCATCACCGAGCCCAGTGGGAGCAATGCCGTCAGAACCCACAAAGCCACACTCCCGGCGCTCCACGTCCTGCCTCTTCTCCTTCTCCTCAACTGTGCCGTCATCGCATTCATCTGGTAAAAGGCAGGCTTCCGTGGCCCAAATGTTCGAGCGTAAAAAAATGATGACGCCAGATAATCCTCTTGCCCAACGGCTGACGGCTGGCTTGTCGGAACTGCTAGCCCGCCAACTACTGCCAAATAAATTGGTGGACTCGGAGGCCTTTAGAAAATTTGTGCCCATTGGCACACCACAATGGAAGGTCACCGGAAGGAAATATTTCTCCCAGAAGGGCATCCCAGAGCTACAGTATATGGCCACGTTCAGTGGCAATTGAATATATCTCTAGTACACAGTGTCGGTGCAAATATACATATGACCACACGCACGTGGTCTATCAAACATGGGCATGGAAGGTACATAACTTTTACTGCCCACTGGGTGAACCTTCTGACGGCCATCAAGCATGTAACCCATGGCACCAGTGTGGATTTGGTGTTACCACCATGGATTGCATGCAGCCCTGCCTCTTTTCCTCCTCCTACCCCATCCTTCGTCTTCACCTCGGCTGACTCATTTTCCACTGCTACCGCCTCTTCCGCTGCACCCCCCAAGCTCCCTAGAACCTATTTGATGTGCTAGGTGAGATGTTGCCATGCTCTGCTGTGGCTGTTGTGCCTGGAAGTCAAGAACCATACCGGTCCTGCACTGCTTTCAGCTCTGCAGTCACAGGCCGATCAGTGGCTAACCATGCTCAATTTGACAGTTGGTAAAGTGGTGTGCGACAATGGTGACAATCTGCTGAGCACGCTGAAACATGGCAAAATGACACATGTGCTGTGCATGGCACACGTCTTGAACTTAGTCGTGCAGCGATTCGTTGCCAAATACCCCAGGTCCAGGACGTCTTGTGGCAGCCCAGGAAAATCTCTGACTATTTTAGATCTTACACGGCCATGGCTCGCCTTACTGACGTTCAGCGGTGACACCATGTCACGGCCATGGTTTTGGCCGTGACTCCTTGGGAGCCGCATACTGTTGCCCGCGGTTTTGGGTTGTTGTGTCAACCGCAGCTTGAGGCATAATGTAGTTGGCCTCAGGTGCGGTTGCCGCGGACAACAGCTATGTGTGCGGTTCCCTTGGAGTTATGTGCACGTTTGTATGCACTTTCGTATGTCTGTGTGCACTCTGTTTTGTTGTGTGGTGTGCACTGACATCTTCCCTTCACTGTGGTTGCTCGTGGCAACGTTTGGTTGTATGTGTACATGTGGTGGCAGTGTCCCGGCCTTCGGCTGACTCCCAGGACACGCTTGCCACCCATGTCGTTGCCTGCGGCAACAGCCACAGTGTGTTTGTAGTTTTGACACTTCCCCTTTATGTTATGTTTTCCCTTCTGTGGTATTGGAAGGGTTAACTCCCTTTCTGTGTGTCTGAGTCACGGGGTGTGTCTGACTGTTGGGTGTGGCCTCTTGGCCCTATATAGCCTCAGTTGTAGGCAGTAGCCAGAGAGGGTGTTTCAGCCATGCTGGCTGTAGACATCCTCCTGGTTACTTACCAACTGCCAGTGGGGGCCAACCTTCTGGTCATAAGCTAATATATGTCCTTTGGTGTCTGAAGATGTGTTTGCTTTTATGTTGTTTTATTGCACCTGTGGTTCTGGGTTCCCGTGTGTTGTGTGTTTGTGTGCTGAGTCCTGCTGTCTGTGGGCAGTACATCCACATGGGTTCCAGGCTTTGCTGTCTGTGGTAGGTCTCTGTTATGTTTGTGATAAGTACCTGCCATTACCACAGGTTGCACTTGTTCCCCTTGCTTGCAGCTTGGCCAGTGAGACTCCTGTTCCTCCGGATCCAGAAGGAACAGGATGTCTTACTCTGACTCCTAGCCTAGGGACCGGCGGAGGGCGAGTAGGGATCCGAGGTTCCTGCGCATGGGTCCTCCTACCTTCAAGGTCGGCCCATGCAGGTAGGAGTTAGGGTCAGGTTAGGGACGCTGTTAGGAGGTGACCTGCTCCCTAATCCTGTTCATCCTGGTCAAGCAGCGACCATCTTCCTTCCGACACACGGCTGAGGGTTTCCCCCATCCTCAGCCGTGACACACCACCTGCCTGTCAGACGTCTGTGACAGCCTGACGCGCTGGTACTCCACCTTGTAGGTGATTGATAGTGATGGACGAACATCAGCCGGGACAATTCGCGATCGCACGAATGCGATCAAATGATCGAGAACCGCAAGTTTGCGGTGGGCTCCATTCACCTTAGTTGCAGGCGAACCTGGAAAACTTTCAGGTTATTTTTGCAGCCATCAAATGCTAACTTGAACTGCACAAATAGTCCCACAACATGGACAGTGGAAAAATCCCCACCAAAAATATATATTTTAATCAGGGGCCATTTTTATGCATCTTAAAGGGGAATTCTCAAAAATGTGCCTAGAAAAATGTTATTTTAGGCCATAGGACTACGGGCCCTAAAAATTAGGCATTCACCTGACATAAAAGAATTAGTGATGATCGAGCACCAAAGTATTCGGGTGTTCGGCCAAGCACCCGAGTATAATGGAAGTCAATTGGAGACAACCAGGCACTCCCTGCTCTAAAGAGGGGAGGGTGCCTGGTACATTGGAAAAGGTCAGAAAGTGACAGAAACACCATAAAAATGGATCGGGAACACCATGGGGACGATTTCTGGATACATCTTGAACTCCCAGGTTGCTGCTGGGAACCATGTTGTCCGACTTGTTTTTCCACTTTTACACACTGACAAAAATACGCACAAAACCCCTCAAAAAATCTATTTTACAGGAAAAATTGTTAGGAAACATTCTTTCCTGTATATTCAATTGTATAAAAAGTGCAAGTGCTGTAATAAAATTACAAGCAAGATGCACTCCGAAACAGCCTGTATATCACATAAAGGAGGGCCTCATTCACATTGTAGTACAATTGTTCAGGTAGTGGGACTGCAACACTCATAAAGCCTATGCACTAAGAGAAAGGGCTGCCAAAAATTACAAGGATCTGGCACTCCAAAACACCCTTGTTACACATAAAGGAGGGCAACATACACACCCTTGAAAAATTATGATTGATGGCCTGCTGGTGCCCATCAAAAACATTTGGAGCAAGGAGCAAGGACGTGCTGATATGACCATCTAAAACCTTAGGGGTGAGGACCTGCTGCCGCATTCGTGACTCTAGATAACCTCTGGGCGATTGCACGTCCCCGTGATGGCAACGATCCATTTGAATGACTGCCCTATCAGCTTTCAATGTTCTTTTCTGCTCCTACAATGGTGATCAAGGGTAACAGGGAATCAGGGTTCGATGCCGTAGAGGGAGCTTGAGAAAGGGATACCACATCCATGTGAGGTCAATGGCAGAAATCTGATTGGGTGGAGAGAGTGGGTGAAGTTATTAAAGGAAAAACATCCAAGGGAGGCAGCAGGCGCGCGGCAATTACCCACTCCCGACTCGGGGAGGTAGTGACGATAAATAACAATACAGGACTCTTAAGATCCCCTGTTATTGGAATGAGCAATAAAAAATTACAGGGAATGTCACTGCGGTATTTTGGATGAGGAAACCTTATACAGGAGAGGCCCTGCTGCCGCTTTGTTGACTCTAGATAACTTTGCCTGAACGCACGTCCCCGTGACGTCCACCATCCATTTGGCTATCTTCCCTATCAACTTTCGATGTTATTTTATACACTTAACGGTAACGGGGAATCATTGTTTGATTTCGGAGAGGGAGCCTGATATACGGCTATGGCTACTACTTCAAAGCAAGGCAGCATGAGTTGCGGGCCTGCATGTGAGCTGACCCTGTAAAATATTTAAGTCGCAGGCCTGCATGTGAGCTGACCCAGTAAAAGATTTGGGTTATGGGCCTGCAGATGAGCTCAACCAGTAAAAGATTTTAGGTGCGGGCCTGCTGGTGAGCTGAGGTGGAACTGACAAATCCAACTTGAATTTGATGGCAGCATTAATCTGCAGGAGACCGTGATACAGCTCCACAGATTGTTTAGAAAGATGCAGATGCAATCAATCTGTGGCCTCAGTCTTTTGTCCAGACTCTGTCATTGTGCCACTATGTGGCCTCCTCATGCTGCCAGCTCCACACCATGTCACCTTGCCACTCATTTCTATCACCATGCTGCTGCTGATGCAGCTTAAAAGGGGCTTAAAGTGATCACCAGGCCCACAATCTAATTAAGGTTTTATGCACAAAACCAAAGTGAAAATCGATTTTATAGGAAAAATGTATTTAAAACATTCTTTCCTGTATATACAGTATACTTGTATATAAAGTGCAAGTCCTGCCAAAAATTACAATGAAGAGGCATTCTGATACAACCTGTATATCACATAAAGGAGTGCCTCATTCACACTGAGTTGCGAGCCTACAGGTGAGCTGACCCTGTAAAAGATTTTAGGTTTGGGCCTGCAGGTGAGCTGACCCTGTAAAAGATTTTAGGTTTGGGCCTGCAGGTGAGCTGACCAAGTAAAAGATTTTAGGTGCGGGGCTGCTGGTGAGCTGACCCTGTAAAACATTAAATTTGAGGGCCTACTGCTGAGCAGACCCTCTAAAACATTATATGTGAGGGCCTGCTGGTGAGCTGATGCTCTAAAACATTATATGCGAGGGCCTGCTGCTGAGCTGACCCTCTAAAATATTAGGGGTGAGGACCTGCTGCTAAGCTGACCCTCTAAAACATTAGGGGTGAGGGCTTACTGCTGAGCTGACCCTCTAAAATATTATATGTGAGGGCCTGCTGGTGAGCTGACGTTCTAAAACATTATATGTGAGGGCCTGCTGCTGAGCTGACCCTCTAAAACATTAGGGGCGAGGACCTACTGCTAATCTGACCCTCTAAAACATTAGGGGTGAGGGCCTGCTGCCGAGCTGACCCTCTGAAACATTAGGGACGAGGGCCTGCTGCTGAACTGACCATCTAAAACATTAGGGGAGAGGGCCTGCTGCTGAACTGACCCTCTAAAACATTAGGGGCGAGGGCCTGCTGCTGAGCTGACCCTCTAAAACATTAGTGGTGAGGGCCTGCTGGTGAACTGACCCTATAAAAAAATTAGAGTGGAGGGAATATATACAATCTGGATGAGGAGGAGGAGGAGAAAACAACATTCAACCATATACTCTTTTTTTTTGTGGTGGAAAAAGTGCATTGGAATACACTACAGTAGATTGAGTACATTATAAATGATAGATTGAAATTGCCTTTATGTTTATCATCAGCTCAGTTGAGAAATCAGGGGCAATCCAGGCCTTGTTCATTTTTATCTGAGTCAACCTGTCAGCATTGCCAGTGGACACGCTTTTCTGTTATAATGCCACCAGCAGCACTAAATACACGCTCATACAAAACGCTGGTGGCAGGGAAGGCCAGCACCTTCAAGGCGTAGATCGCAAGTTCGTGCCATGTGTCCAGCTTGGACACCCAGTAGTTGTAAGGCACTGAGGGATCATTTAGGACGCTGACATGGTCTGCTACGTATTCCTTCACCATCTTCCAAAACTTTTCCTTCCTTGTACCACTAGGCCGCGCTTCAGGGTGAGGTTGAGGGCGGGTGTCATGAAAGTGTCCCATGTCTTGGAGAGTGTTGCCCTGCCTTTGTTGGAACTGCTGTGTGTTCCCCTTGTCTCCCTTCTTTGGTTGCCTAAGGAAGTACGGACTCTGCCGCCAGCGTTGTCAGATGGAAAATTTTGGAACAATTTTCCAACAAGGATCTTCTGGTATTGCACCATTTTGCTCGTCCTCTCCACCAGAGGAATGAGAGAGGAGTTCTCTTTGTATCGGGGGTCGAGAAGGGTGAACACCCAGTAATCCGTGTTATCTAAAATGCGTATAATGCGAGGGTCCCTGGAAAGGCAGCCTAACATGAAGTCAGCCATGTGTGCCAGAGTACCAACAGGCAAGATGTCGATGTCGACATGAGGATGATTCTCCATCTCCTCCTCCTCTTCTTCCCATCCACGCTGAACAGATAGAACTAAAGTTCCATTGGTACTAGCCTCTGTAGCAGAAGGCAACTGTCTCCATTTCCTCCTACTGCTCCTCCACCTCCTCTTCATGGTCCAATTCACGCTGAGAAGACGATCTGGGGTGGGCTGGCTATCACCCTGTGTAATGTCCTCCCCCATTTCCTCGTCTGCCATATTCAGAGCGTCGTCCTTAATTGTGAGCAGCGATTGTTTGAGTAGACACAGCAGTGGGATGGTTATGCTGATAATAGCATTATCGCCACTAACCATCTGTGTGGATTCATTAAAGTTTTTTAAAACCTCACAGAGGTCTGACATCAATGCCCACTCCTCGCTTGTGAATAGTGGCAGTTGACTTGAAAGGCGACAACCATGTTGCAGCTGGTATTCCACAACTTCAGTCATGAATAAGAATGTTGTCGTTTAAAACGCGTAGACAGACAAGGGCATCACTGGTTATTAATCATTCTGTACCTCTGTCCCTGATACATCGCATGACCAAATAAAGGAACCTACGACTTCATCAATTTTGAGTGCCGGATTTCCTTCCTTTCAACCTATTATAACAAGGCTTCATCCTTTATATCTGTGCACATTGCAAGAAAAGGCGGGTGAGCTGGAATCCACAATTTCCCTCTGCTGCTCACAAAGCCTGGCCAACATGTGGGACGTAGAGTTCCAGCGTGTGCTCACGTCGCTGTCACGGATCCGAGTGGGGGTAACCCTAATCCGTGGGATGTCAATATGAAAGATAGCTGCTAGGCCAGGACAGGAATCAGGGAGCAGGTCACCTCCTATCACATCCCTAATTCTGACACTGTCTCCTAGCCGTATGAGCCGACCCTGATGGTAGGAGGGCTAATACTCAGGAACCTAAGATCCCTACTAGCCCTCAGGGTGGCCCTGGACTAGGAGCAGAGTAAGACGACCTGTTCCTCCACATCACGGACGAACAGGAGTCTCAGTGGCCAGGCTGCAAGGAAAGGGGCACATGTACAGCATATGGCAATGGCAGGTAAGTAAACTAGTATTACACGTACCTGCCACAGACACACAGCCTGGAACCCATGCACGAGAGCTGCTGTCCACAAGAACACAAACGGACACAGCCCACACCATACATCACACAGGAAGCAAGGACCATAAGCTGCAATAAAGATAAAGACACCACTAGACATATAACAATACAAGAACAATAATGTCTAACATAACTTATGACCACAAGGGTGGCCCTCACTGGCAGATGGTATATAACCAGGAGGATGACTCCAGCTAACCATGGCTGAAGTACCCCTCAGATACAGGCATCCAGCGGAAGCTAAATAGCCCAAGTAGCCACACTCACACACAGACACACCCAGTGTTCACACACTAAGAAGGGAGTTAACCCTTCCTACACCAGGCAATGGAAGAAAGGCACTTAAAAGGGAAGTGTACAATCAACTATCACACTGCAGCTGTTAACGCAGGCAACGACATGCGTGGCAACCATGTCCTGGGAAATAGCCAGAAGGCCGAGACACTGCCACCACATGTACACAACACCACACATTGTCACGGGCAGCCACAAGTGGAGGGAAGTGTCACAGTGCACACATACATAAACCTCGTGCACACCAGACAGAGAAAGTGCATACATACACACACACATAGCCAGAGGCAACCGCACGCATTAACAGTGAGACGCCTAGCAACCAGCTTAGGCTGCTACACTGCCAACAAACACATGTTGTCCGCGGCAACCGCACTTGAGGCAAACTACTAACAGCCCCCAGCTGCGGTTGACAAAACACCCAGACCGCGGGCAACTGCATGCGGCTCCCAAGGAGTCACGACCATGCACATGGGCGTGACACTCCCACCCCTCAAAGCCCCCCCACCAAAAAAAAAAAGGGGAAACAAATGAGGAACTCAAAAAGGGATGGGAGAAGGGAAAAATGGGGAATCAGCGCCAGTACATGCAAGTCTCCCCAGGACTGCTGCCGGACCCTGGAGCAACACACAGGAACCAGGGATCCGACTGCCAGGCTCTGGAGCAACACACAGGAACCAGAGACCAGCAAAGAAACAGCCCGGGGAGATCGCATTGACACTGCGTCCACTCTCTACACACGTTCCCATTCCAGTCGCTGCCAACAGACACTCCTAACCAGCAGAAAGCCGGAACACTAATGTTCTGTCCCCACATGAAGGCGATTGAAGGTGTAACTGATAATGGCTTTGTGACTGTCCTACCTTCGTATCCAAGCAGTGGAGCAGACCGGACCGGCAGATGCTCAGGTTAGATGGATCCAGACGTAGACATGAGGATGCAATCAAACGTGGGTTTATTTGATCCAGAGCAGTGACATACAGTGATGCAATACAGGAATGCAGTAGATGCTGTGATGTGGATGTCTTTCCTGAGGCTAACTGCTGAGGCAACTGCTGGTCAAAAACTGATGCCTTCACAAGCCGAGGTGTGTGTCTCCAGTCACAAAGGAAAGCAGCACTGAAAAAGGCTACAGGAAGTGACCAGGCCCAAGGCTGCTAAAACCACGCCCAGACATAAAACTTTATAGACAACGAACGAAGCGTGCAGCATACAAATTCCGGCCAGCAGATGGCAGCAGAGAACAATAGATTTAAACAACATAGGTAAAACAAGAAATAATACAGTGCAGAAATTCAATATGAAAGGAACAGCACACTCCCCGTCTGAAATTCACTTTGGGGATTTCACTATGACGAATGTCCATAAAATATAAACAACCTGTAAAAGAAAAACATGTTAGAATGCAAAAAAGATTAGTCCTGTTTTCCAACTTGGAATGGAGAAGATCTGCGAAGCTTGATACAGTCCTGTTCACCCTGCAGGGACGTTCTCGATGGGCAATATTAAAATGAGTTCGTGATTGGTCTTGAGAACGTTTTAAGCTCGCCTTTCCTGAAGATCTTCAACTCCACCTTCCGGACCTTGCCATCCTTGCTAGGGAAAACCTTTGAAATTAGTCCGATAGGCCAGTCAATCCTTTCGGTTTGTTGCTCTTTCATCAATACAAGGTCTCCTTCCTTCAAGTTTGGTTTGTTGTGTTGCCATTTTCTTCTTCCTTGAAGAATACTGAGGTACTCCTTTCGCCACCTGTTCCAGAAGTAATCTGCTAGATATTGTACACGTTTCCAGTGTTTTTGGTAGATGTTAGCATGAGTAAATTCTCCACTAGGTGTTAGCGTACTCTCAGTCTTTTGGGTAAGTAGAATAGCCGGAGTCAGTATGGCAGGTGTTTCAGGATCCATAGACACTGGCACAAGGGGTCTTGAGTTGATAATAGCCGAAACTTCGGCAAGAAGGGTGACTAGAGTCTCATGTGTGAGTCTTGACGAGTTTACATCCATCAGCATAGAATTTAAGATGTTGCGCGAGACGCCGATCATTCTCTCCCAGGAGCCCCCATGTGGGAACTATGAGGAGGATTGAAAATCCAGGTGCAACCTTTTTTCCGCCAACTGATCTTGAATGGACTTGGTGTCGATGTTAAGTTCTCTACAAGCTCCGATGAAGTTGCTTCCCTGGTCAGACCTCAATTGTTTTACTGGTCCTCTGATTGCGAAGAACCGTCTTAAGGCATTGATAAGGCTGGATGTGTCCATAGATTCTATCACCTCTATGTGAACTGCTCGCACACTCATGCAAGTAAATAGTACAGCCCAACGCTTACTGTTTGCGTGACCGCCGCGGGTCCTGCGTGCGGATACCATCCATGGCCCAAAGACATCTAGGCCAACATAGGTGAAAGGCGGCTCTGTACATAGTCTGTCCGCAGGCAAGTCGGCCATTTGTTGGTGTAGTTGTTTTCCTCTTGCTTTACGACAGTGCACACATTCATGCAATACTTGGGCCACGCGTTTTTTCATACCTATAATCCAAAGGCCAGCAGACCGTATTTTGCCCTCAGTAATTTGCCTGCCTTGGTGTTCGGCCCTTTCGTGGTAGTGTCGGATTAGCAAGACGGTGATATGATGTTTGCTGGGAATGATGAGAGGATTTTGTGCTGCAATTCCCAGGTGGGCTTGATTCAAACGACCACCAACTCTTAGCAAGCCAAAACTGTCGATAACTGGATTTAAGTTGGCAAGAGGACTTTTTAAAGGAATCTGCTGTTTGTTGTACAAGCACTTCCATTCTATGTTGAAATTATCCTGCTGGACGTGACGTAATATGAGGTACTCACTATGAGAGATGTCCTCAGCAGAGAAGGGTTTATGACGGGCATGCCAACCATGACAATCTTTATCTTGGTGAGTATTATAATAACATCTTGCAATGTGCACTAACCTTGCAATAGTTCTGACGAGTCTCATCCAGCTGGAGAAACGTTCAAAGCGCTGACAACCGAAGCTGGCGGTTTGCTTTGTTCCAGTGACTAATGCACTAACTTCAGCGCGGATTTCTGGATCATTATCCGGATCCTGGATGTTGAAAACTTCCTGTACACATTCGTCTGCCTCTCCAAGCAGAAACTCTGGACCTGTAAGCCAAGTAGAGTTAGTAAAGGAACCTATAGACATAGGCCTAGTGGCGTGATCTGCTGGATTAAGTTTGGATGGTACATAGTGCCATTGTTCAGGTTTGGAGGACCTCCTTATTCTCTCTATGCGGTTACTAACGTACACATAAAATCGCTTGGTCCGATTGTGGATGTAACCTAAAACGACCTTACTGTCGGTGTAATACTGGACTTCAGCTATGTCGACACCCAGTTCTTGTTGTATGAAATCCGCAATCTCCACTGCCAACACAGTCCCACAGAGTTCCAGTCTGGGAATAGTATGATCGGGCTTGGGGGCTAACTTAGCCTTACCAAAGACGAATCCAACGTGATTTTGGTTGTTGGGTTCTGTCACCTTGAGATAGGCAACCGCTGCGATGGCCTCCGTGGAGGCGTCCGAGAACACATGGAGTTCTTTCTTTATGCTAGAGGAAAGTGAAGTTTTAATATAGCATCTCGGGATGTGGATCTCATCCAAGGCACACAAAGATCGCTTCCAGGCTTCCCATTTTTGCTCTTTCTCGGAGGGAAGTGGGGTATCCCAATCCTTGACTGTTTCAGAAAACTGTCTCAGTAGAGATTTACCTTGTATGGTAATGGGCGCTACAAATCCCAGCGGATCAAATAGGCTGTTTACTACTGATAGGACGCCTCGTTTTGTGAATGGCTTGTCTGCACAACTTATCTGAAAACCGAAGGAGTCGGCTGAGAGATCCCATCTGAGGCCCAAGCTCCTCTGCACAGGTGGACTGTCCAGTCCCAAGTTAATGTCCTTGAATCCTGGTGCATGATCGCCTGATTCGAAGGCCCTCATAACGGCCAGGCTGTTTGAAGCAATTTTGTGTAGTCTAAGTTTAGCTTGGTACAACATACTTTGAGTCCTTTTGAGCAGATCGATAGCCGCTTCTTCAGTCGGTAGTGATTTGAGTCCATCGTCTACATAGAAGTCCTTTTCTACAAAGTCTCTGGCGTCTTTACCGTACTTGGATTCTCCCTCTAATGCAGTTCGCCGAAGGCCGTAAGTTGCCACGGCAGGTGAAGGGCTGTTTCCAAATACGTGTACCCTCATTCGATATTCTGCCATCTCTGCGTTGGTGTCGTTATTCTTGTACCACAGAAACCTGAGGAAATTCCGGTGGTCCTCTCTGACTACGAAACAGTGGAACATCTGTTCAATGTCAGCGGTGATGGCAACGAGCTCTTCTCTGAACCTCATCAGCACTCCAACTAGGTTATTCGTCAGATTAGGACCTGTGAGAAGGACATCATTAAGAGATACACCTTGATGTTTGGCACTTGAGTCAAAAACAACCCTAATTTGATTAGGTTTCCGTGGGTGATACACTCCAAATGAAGGCAAGTACCAGCACTCGTCGTTCTTCCCTAAGGAAGGAGCTGGTTCTGCATGGTTGTTGCGGAATATTTTGTCGATAAAGGCAACGATGTGTTCTCTCATCTCAGGCTTACTGTTCATGGTACGCTGAAGAGAGTTAAATCTAGACAGAGCTTGTCCCCTATTGTTCGGGAGTCTCACCCTGGTAGCTCGGAAGGGTAATGGAGAAACCCAGTGATTGGTTTCGTCTTTAAGGAACTCATTGTCCATTATCTTGATAAATTCTCTGTCCTCTACTGACAAAGCTACTTTATCATCGTCCTTGCTTGTGTGAAAGACTAATCTTCCCAAGTTGTCAGCAAAGGGAGGAATGTCGTCAGGTGGTTGTATGAGGTCTGGAGGCTTCTCTTTCACCTCATAGTGATGAGGGCAAGGCTTAATGCAAGTCGTGCGTCATCTCCACGCACATACGTTTTGAATGAGCGGATTTTTGGTTGATCCAAGCATACATTTCCTATGACTACCCATCCCAAGTCCAGTCTCTGGGCATATGGTGCATAGTCGGGACCATTACACTGTTGACGCACCTTGTGTACCCTTAGATTGTCTCTGCCAAGCAGGAGTAGAATCTCGGCGTTGTTGTCCATAGGTGGGATAACGTTGGCTAGGTGCCTTAGGTGTGGATGGTGAAATGCAGCTTCCGGGGTAGGAATTTCATCCCTATGGTTGGGTATTTGATCGCATTCGATCAGTGTCGGTAGAGGTATTTCTGTATTTCCACTGACGGAACAAGCGATGAATCCTTGTGCCCTCCTGCCGCTAGTCTCTATGCGACCCGAGCAGGTGTTTAAGATGTAGGGTTCTGACGGTCCCTTTATTCCAAAGGCTTCAAAGAATTTAGGTCCTGCTAGGGAGCGGTTGCTTTGGTCGTCAATGATGGCATACATTTTTACTGCCTTTTCTGGTAGCCCCTCCGGGTAGACCTTGATTAGGCATATGCGGGCACAACATTTCTCACTCTGGCCCTCCCCACATACGTCCAAGCATGAGCAGGAAACAGCAGTGGCTGTGTTAGCGTGGTTCTGGGGCTCCCCGCCATGACTTGGAGCAGGACTGGTGGTGACGGCAGCAGGTGAATCCCTTGTGAGTGGAGTTGGGTGCATAGCTGAGGCATGTCTATCACTATGACACTCCTCACACTTGATAATGGATTTGCAGTCCTTAGCCATGTGCTCCAATGAAGCGCAGCACTTGAAACATACCCCAAGCTCGGTCAGGACTTTCCTGCGCTCCTGTATTGTTTTGGATCTAAATCCTCTGCATTTGTTCAGTGAGTGTGGTTTTTTATGAATGGGACATTCACGATTGAAGCCCTTGTCTCCTGATGAGGTAGTGTACTGTCTAC
The DNA here is from genome assembly GCF_905171765.1 of Bufo bufo. Classification (NCBI taxonomy): domain Eukaryota; kingdom Metazoa; phylum Chordata; class Amphibia; order Anura; family Bufonidae; genus Bufo; species Bufo bufo. The sequence continues at coordinate 243,939,042 of NC_053394.1, read as the reverse complement.
CAGTGGGTACTGCAGATGATGGTAGGTTAGTCTTTCTAACATTCACGCTGCTCTTAAAGTCTCTGTGTTTATGTACAATACTTTCATACCTTGATGATGGTGTCACTGAGGCTGTAGTATTGAACTCCAGGAAGTCGAGGCTGGGGTCATTCCTCATCTGGGACTGTTCATCGATGAATCTGCAGAAATGAATAAATGGGGGAAAAGTGACGTCATGCACTCTTTTGTACCTTGAGACTGATGCCGCCCACTTCTCTTGCAGGCTGTATGGTAACTTCACGACAATTGGGTTCACCCCATGGGCTGTATCCAGGTAGCACAGCCCGGACAGACGAGGGTCTCTTTTGGCAAGCTCCAGTTCCATGAGCAAATCACTTAAATCCTGAAGCTTATGGACATCCTTGAGACTGATCTTGGGGACGTTTTGCAGTCTCCTGAATAGTGCCTTCTCTATTGCTTCTGCGCTGCCAAAGGTGCGTTCGAGTCTCTGCCAGGCTGCAGCGAGACCTGCTTCTGCTTGTCCCACATAGACAGTTCTAAGGCTCTGATGCGATTTGTGGAGCCTGGGCCCAGCCAGTTGATCAAGAGGTCGAGCTCCTGCTCTGCAGTTAGGTTGAGGTTGGCGATGGCGGCTATGAAGGTTGCCTTCCAGGCTCTATAGCTCTCCGCACGGTCATCAAATTTTGAGAGACTGGTGTTAATTAGCTCTCTGCTCACCATAAACCTGGCAAACTCAGACATATCTGATTTCTCACTGCTTGTTGCCATGACAACTTGTGATGCCCCTGGGGCGTATAGGCTGCATGGCGTGAAAGGGTGAGATGCTTCCGGGAAGAATGATGTTGCTGCAGGGTTGAGCTGTGGTCTAGCCTCTGTAGATTCTGATGACTGCTGCTTGAGCTGTGGAGGTAGGCCAGGAAACACCTGGTAGCCATCTTGCTGTAATAACTGTCCTTGAGAGGGTGCGTCTGGGCGACTGTTATTGGATTGCTCAGGTGCTGTGGGTGTCACTGGCACTGCAGGTAGAGCTGACTTGGAGGTTTCAGTGTTGTTGGCTTGGACAGTACTGCACACTGGGGGTGGTGCAGGTAACTGTTTCAGTACGTAGTCGCTGGTGCGATCAGCTGGATCGTCTATCTCCTCTGGTGGTAAGCAGACTGAATCAGGGCCTTGGCTCAATGCTTGCTCAAGTAGTCTTACTCTTGCTAATGCGATTTCCTCTTCCCTCTCTGATTCAAGGATCTTTATTCGAGCCTCTGCTTCTTCCCTCTTGGCCGCTGCCGTCTGTGCTTCTGCCCTCGCAAGGACTTCTTTTTCGGTGAAGGAACGCCTCACTTTGGATTGCTCTGCATTTATGCGGGCCTCTAGTAATCTGTCGCTCAGGGCGGAGCTTCTAGAGCATGATGATCTGTAGGACCGCGAGGAATGTTTGGATGAATGCGATCTGTGTGATCTGGTTTCTTGCAAATGAGAGATGCGGAGTTCCACTTTATCTTTAGCGTCCAGCACCATAGCGTCTCTTTGTCTGTCTATTGATTCTGCCTTGCACAATTCTGACAGGGCTTCTTCAATATTAGAGTCTTTTAGAAAGGTTATATACCTTGTGGACAGGCTCTTGTATCTTTCATGGGCTGCGTTCAGCCGCCCGACGGCAACTTGTAAACTGGTGGCATCGCCTGAGGAAGACTTAAGTCCTGATATGAGGGAGGAAACTCGTTCCCATAGCTCTTCCAGGTTGTCACATAGCTCATCTTTCCTGGTGTGATAACTTTCCGTGATCTTTAGAGTTGGCTTGAGAGAGCGCCTTGGTCGCGTGACTTGGTCTGCTGGAAGTGTGGTTTCTACCTTCAGCTCTTCATAATGATCAGTATCAGGTTGCATTTGCTTTGTTTCATCACTGGGGAACTGTACGAGGTCCTTTTCGGCCATTTTGATTTAAGGTGCGCTGTCTCTTTAACCACCTCCGGACCGCCTAACGCAGGATCGCGTTCCGGAGGTGGCAGCCCTGCGCAGAGTCACGCATATATGCGTCATCTCGCGATGGGCGAGATTTCCTGTGAACGCGCGCACACAGGCGCGCGCGCTCACAGGAACGGAAGGTAAGAGAGTTGATCTCCAGCCTGCCAGCGGCGATCGTTCGCTGGCAGGCTGGAGATGTGTTTTTTTTAACCCCTAACAGGTATATTAGACGCTGTTTTGATAACAGCGTCTAATATACCTGCTACCTGGTCCTCTGGTGGTCCCATTTGTTTGGATCGACCACCAGAGGACACAGGAAGCTCAGTAAAGTCCCACCAAGCACCACTACACTACACTACACCCCCCCCCCGTCACTTATTAACCCCTTATTAGCCCCTGATCACCCCATATAGACTCCCTGATCACCCCCCTGTCATTGATCACCCCCCTGTCATTGATTACCCCCCTGTAAAGCTCCATTCAGATGTCCGCATGATTTTTACGGATCCACTGATAGATGGATCGGATCCGCAAAACGCATCCGGACGTCTGAATGAAGCCTTACAGGGGCGTGATCAATGACTGTGGTGATCACCCCATATAGACTCCCTGATCACCCCCCCTGTCATTGATTACACCCCTGTCATTGATCAACCCCCTGTAAAGCTCCATTCAGACGTCCGCATGATTTTTACGGATCCACTGATAGATAGATCGGATCCGCAAAACGCATCCGGACGTCTGAATGAAGCCTTACAGGGGCGTGATCAATGACTGTGGTGATCACCCCTATAGACTCCCTGATCACCCCCCTGTAAAGCTCCATTCAGATGTCCGCATGATTTTTACGGATGCACTGATAGATGGATCCGATCCGCAAAACGCATCCGGACGTCTGAATGAAGCCTTACAGGGGCATGATCAATGACTGTGGTGATCACCCCATATAGACTCCCTGATCACCCCCCTGTAAAGCTCCATTCAGATGTCCGCATGATTTTTACGGATGCACTGATAGATGGATCCGATCCGCAAAACGCATCCGGACGTCTGAATGAAGCCTTACAGGGGCGTGATCAATGACTGTGGTGATCACCCCATATAGACTCCCTGATCACCCCCCTGTCATTGATCACCCCCCTGTAAAGCTCCATTCAGATGTCCGCATGATTTTTACGGATGCACTGATAGATGGATCCGATCCGCAAAACGCATCCGGACGTCTGAATGAAGCCTTACAGGGGCATGATCAATGACTGTGGTGATCACCCCATATAGACTCCCTGATCACCCCCCTGTAAAGCTCCATTCAGATGTCCGCATGATTTTTACGGATGCACTGATAGATGGATCCGATCCGCAAAACGCATCCGGACGTCTGAATGAAGCCTTACAGGGGCGTGATCAATGACTGTGGTGATCACCCCATATAGACTCCCTGATCACCCCCCTGTCATTGATCACCCCCCTGTAAAGCTCCATTCAGATGTCCGCATGATTTTTACGGATCCACTGATAGATGGATCGGATCCGCAAAACGCATCCGGACGTCTGAATGAAGCCTTACAGGGGAGTGATCAATGACTGTGGTGATCACCCCATATAGACTCCCTGATCACCCCCCTGTCATTGATTACCCCCCTGTAAAGCTCCATTCAGATGTCCGCATGATTTTTACGGATGCACTGATAGATGGATCGGATCCGCAAAACGCATCCGGACGTCTGAATGAAGCCTTACAGGGGCGTGATCAATGACTGTGGTGATCACCCCATATAGACTCCCTGATCAACCCCCCTGTCATTGATCAACCCCCCTGTCATTGATCAACCCCCCTGTCATTGATCAACCCCCCTGTCATTGATCAACCCCCCTGTCATTGATCAACCCCCCTGTCATTGATCAACCCCCCTGTCATTGATCAACCCCCCTGTCATTGATCACCCCTCTGTAAGGCTCCATTCAGATATTTTTTTGGCCCAAGTTAGCAGAATTTTTTTTTTTTTTTTCTTACAAAGTCTCATATTCCACTAACTTGTGTCAAAAAATAAAATCTCACATGAACTCACCCTACCCCTCACGGAATCCAAATGCGTAAAATTTTTTAGACATTTATATTCCAGACTTCTTCTCACGCTTTAGGGCCCCTAGAATGCCAGGGCAGTATAAATACCCCACATGTGACCCCATTTCGGAAAGAAGACACCCCCAGGTATTCCGTGAGGGGCATATTGAGTCCATGAAAGATTGAAATTTTTGTCCCAAGTTAGCGGAACGGGAGACTTTGTGAGAAAAAAATTAAAAATATCAATTTCCGCTAACTTGTGCCAAAAAAAAAAAAATTCTATGAACTCGCCATGCCCCTCATTGAATACCTTGGGGTGTCTTCTTTCCAAAATGGGGTCACATGTGGGGTATTTATACTGCTCTGGCATTCTAGGGGCCCCAAAGCGTGAGAAGAAGTCTGGTATCCAAATGTCTAAAAATGCCCTCCTAAAAGGAATTTGGGCACCTTTGCGCATCTAGGCTGCAAAAAAGTGTCACACATCTGGTATCGCCGTACTCAGGAGAAGTTGGGGAATGTGTTTTGGGGTGTCATTTTACATATACCCATGCTGGGTGAGAGAAATATCTTGGTCAAATGCCAACTTTGTATAAAAAAATGGGAAAAGTTGTCTTTTGCCAAGATATTTCTCTCACCCAGCATGGGTATATGTAAAATGACACCCCAAAACACATTCCCCAACTTCTCCTGAATACGGCGATACCACATGTGTGACACTTTTTTGCAGCCTAGGTGGGCAAAGGGGCCCATATTCCAAAGAGCACCTTTAGGATTTCACAGGTCATTTACCTACTTACCACACATTAGGGCCCCTGGAAAATACCAGGGCAGTATAACTACCCCACAAGTGACCCCATTTTGGAAAGAAGACACCCCAAGGTATTCCGTGAGGGGCATGGCGAGTTCCTAGAATTTTTTAATTTTTTGTCACAAGTTAGTGGAAAATGATGATTTTTTTTTTTATTTTTTTTTTCATACAAAGTCTCATATTCCACTAACTTGTGACAAAAAATAAAAAGTTCCATGAACTCACTATGCCCATCAGCGAATACCTTGGGGTCTCTTCTTTCCAAAATGGGGTCACTTGTGGGGTAGTTATACTGCCCTGGCATTCTAGGGGCCCAAATGTGTGGTAAGGAGTTTGAAATCAAATTCTGTAAAAAATGACCTGTGAAATCCGAAAGGTGCTCTTTTGAATATGGGCCCCTTTGCCCACCTAGGCTGCAAAAAAGTGTCACACATCTGGTATCTCCGTAATCGGGAGAAGTTGGGGAATGTGTTTTGGGGTGTCATTTTACATATACCCATGCTGGGTGAGAGAAATATCTTGGCAAAAGACAACTTTTCCCATTTTTTTATACAAAGTTGGCATTTGACCAAGATATTTATCTCACCCAGCATGGGTATATGTAAAAAGACACCCCAAAACACATTCCTCAACTTCTCCTGAATACAGAGATACCAGATGTGTGACACTTTTTTGCAGCCTAGGTGGGCAAAGGGGCCCACATTCCAAAGAGCACCTTTCGGATTTCACAGGTCATTTACCTACTTACCACACATTTGGGCCCCTAGAATGCCAGGGCAGTATAACTACCCCACAAGTGACCCCATTTTGGAAAGAAGAGACCCCAAGGTATTCGCTGATGGGCATAGTGAGTTCATGGAAGTTTTTATTTTTTGTCACAAGTTTGTGGAATATGAGACTTTGTATGAAAAAATAAATAAATAAAAAAATCATCATTTTCCACTAACTTGTGACAAAAAATAAAAAATTCTAGGAACTCGCCATGCCCCTCACGGAATACCTTGGGGTGTCTTCTTTCCAAAATGGGGTCACTTGTGGGGTAGTTATACTGCCCTGGTATTCTAGGGGCCCAAATGTGTGGTAAGGAGTTTGAAATCAAATTCAGGAAAAAATGAGGAGTGAAATCCGAAAGGTGCTCTTTGGAATATGGGCCCCTTTGCCCACCTAGGCTGCAAAAAAGTGTCACACATCTGGTATCCCCGTACTCAGGAGAAGTTGAGGAATGTGTTTTGGGGTGTCTTTTTACATATACCCATGCTGGGTGAGATAAATATCTTGGTCAAATGACAACTTTGTATAAAAAAATGGGAAAAGTTGTCTTTTGCCAAGATATTTCTCTCACCCAGCATGGGTATATATAAAATGACACCCCAAAACACATTCCTCAACTTCTCCTGAATACAGAGATACCAGATGTGTGACACTTTTTTGCAGCCTAGGTGGGCAAAGGGGCCCATATTCCAAAGAGCACCTTTCGGATTTCACTGGTCATTTTTTACAGAATTTGATTTCAAACTCCTTACCACACATTTGGGCCCCTAGAATGCCAGGGCAGTATAACTTCCCCACAAGTGACCCCATTTTGGAAAGAAGAGACCCCAAGGTATTCGCTGATGGGCATAGTGAGTTCATAGAACTTTTTATTTTTTGTCACAAGTTAGTGGAATATGAGACTTTGTAAGAAAAAAAAAAAAAAAAAAATCATAATTTTCCGCTAACTTGTGACAAAAAATAAAAAGTTCTATGAACTCACTATGCCCATCAGCGAATACCTTAGGGTGTGTACTTTCAGAAATGGGGTCATTTGTGGGGTGTTTGTACTGTCTGGGCATTGTAGAACCTCAGGAAACATGACAGGTGCTCAGAAAGTCAGAGCTGCTTCAAAAAGCGGAAATTCACATTTTTGTACCATAGTTTGTAAACGCTATAACTTTTACCCAAACCATTTTTTTTTTACCCAAACATTTTTTTTTTATCAAAGACATGTAGAACTATAAATTTAGAGCAAAATTTCTATATGGATGTCGTTTTTTTTGCAAAATTTTACAACTGAAAGTGAAAAATGTCATTTTTTTGCAAAAAAATCGTTAAATTTCGATTAATAACAAAAAAAGTAAAAATGTCAGCAGCAATGAAATACCACCAAATGAAAGCTCTATTAGTGAGAAGAAAAGGAGGTAAAATTCATTTGGGTGGTAAGTTGCATGACCGAGCAATAAACGGTGAAAGTAGTGTAGGTCAGAAGTGTAAAAAGTGGCCTGGTCTTTCAGGGTGTTTAAGCACTGGGGGCTGAGGTGGTTAAGAAATCAAACTTTTGAATTGGGGGCTGAAAATTGCAGTGCGGCTCAGATGAGGCACCCCGATGAGTTTCCCAAAGTCTTTTTAGTGAATTGCAGGGTTTTGGTTTGAGGGAGGCCCCGCGTGCGTGAACAGGTCTTATATCATGCGAGCAAGGGTTAATATAGGATGTAGAAAGTGGTTTGGCGAGTAGTGGAGGACTTCCAGGCGAGAGTATATCTACTGCGGACACGCCGTGCTTCCCCTTGGGCTTATGGGACATGCACTGTTGCTGGGCAGATTTGCTGGGAGTGGGCCTGTTGCAGGGGAGGTTCCTGAGTGTGGCACTGGGCTCTGAGGGAACCTGTAGCCGGGGATTGGACATTCAGACGGATATTTACTGGGGTATAAGGCTTTAAGGCAGTTTTTGACTGTTCTGTCCCCACATGAAGGCGAATGAAGGTGTAACTGATAATGGCTTTGTGACTGTCCTACCTTCGTATCCAAGCAGTGGAGCAGACCGGACCGGCAGATGCTCAGGTTAGATGGATCCAGACGTAGACATGAGGATGCAATCAAACGTGGGTTTATTTGATCCAGAGCAGTGACATACAGTGATGCAATACAGGAATGCAGTAGATGCTGTGATGTGGATGTCTTTCCTGAGGCTAACTGCTGAGGCAACTGCTGGTCAAAAACTGATGCCTTCACAAGCCGAGGTGTGTGTCTCCAGTCACAAAGGAAAGCAGCACTGAAAAAGGCTACAGGAAGTGACCAGGCCCAAGGCTGCTAAAACCACGCCCAGACATAAAACTTTATAGACAACGAACGAAGCGTGCAGCATACAAATTCCGGCCAGCAGATGGCAGCAGAGAACAATAGATTTAAACAACATAGGTAAAACAAGAAATAATACAGTGCAGAAATTCAATATGAAAGGAACAGCACAACTAACGGAATGCTGCCAGCAGACCACCAGAGATAGGAACATAGAGAGGGACAAGGGATCACCCAAAAACGCTCTCCCTCCGGAGAACGCGCATGCACCCCAGAAATAGACGGCGATGCATGCTGCACCCTCTTCCGAAGGTCACCACGTGAGGAGCCTTTGTGGTCATACTGTCACGGATCCGAGTGGGGGTAACCCTAATCCGTGGGATGTCAATATGAAAGATAGCTGCTAGGCCAGGACAGGAATCAGGGAGCAGGTCACCTCCTATCACATCCCTAATTCTGACACTGTCTCCTAGCCGTATGAGCCGACCCTGATGGTAGGAGGGCTCATACTCAGGAACCTAAGATCCCTACTAGCCCTCAGGGTGGCCCTGGACTAGGAGCAGAGTAAGACGACCTGTTCCTCCACATCACGGACGAACAGGAGTCTCAGTGGCCAGGCTGCAAGGAAAGGGGCACATGTACAGCATATGGCAATGGCAGGTAAGTAAACTAGTATTACACGTACCTGCCACAGACACACAGCCTGGAACCCATGCACGAGAGCTGCTGTCCACAAGAACACAAACGAACACAGCCCACACCACACATCACACAGGAAGCCAGGACCAAGCTGCGGTTGACAAAACACCCAGACAGCGGGCAACTGCATGCGGCTCCCAAGGAGTCACGACCATGCACATGGGCGTGACAGTCGCACAACAGTCGGTGAGCTGGAAGCCGCAAACGCTGCTGCAGCGTTGGCAGACCGGCTGAAGCTGTGGACGACTTGCGGAAATGGGCACACACACTGCGCACCTTCACTAGTAGCTCTGTCAAATTGGGGTAGGTTTTGATAAACCACTGAACCACTAAGTTTCAGACGTGGGCTAGGCATGGGATGTGTGTCAGGTTGCCAAGCTCCAAGTTACGGCCATTGTCAGACACAACCAGGTTGAGTGGCGAGGGCCACAGCTCGGTTTTGTCCGTTATACCCTGCCACAGCTCTGCGGCAGTGTGCTGTTTGTCCCCTAAGCAGATCAACTTCAGCACGGCCTGTTGACGCTTACCCACAGCAGTGCTACACTGCTTCCAGCTAGCGACTGATGGCTGACTGCTGCTGAAAGTGTAAGTGGAGGAGGAGAAGGAGCAGGAGAAGTGGGGGTTGGAGCCAGAAATATAACAACTGGCGGAGACCCTGATGGACGTAGGGCCCGCAATCCTGTGCGTGGGTAGCACCTGTGCCATCCCAGGGTACAACTCACTCCCGGCCTCCACAAAATTCACCCAGTGTGCGGTCAGGGAAATGTAGCATCCCTGGACACCGGCACTTGTCCATGTGTCCGTGGTTAAGTGGACCTTCACAGTAACTGCGTTGGTCAGGGCAGGGGTGATGTTCTGGGATACATGCTGGTTTAAGGCGGGCACGGCACATTTTGAAAAATAATGGCGGCTGGGGACTGCGTCCGAGGGACAGTCCACGACATCAGGCTGCGGAAGGCCTCAGTGTCCACAAGCCTAAATATATATATCAGTGAAATATTGGTGGTGCTATTTTGGGCTAGGTTACCTTTATTGTGTCTAGTACATTTTTACAACCTCACTTTGCATATTTGCACTATATTTATTTATGTGTAATGAATTTATGTATGTGCTATTTTTGTCATGGTTGTTAATATAGTATTGTAAGATGACTTTGTATATTGGCCTAATATGGCCTACTGTATATTAAATGAATTTTTTATTACATTGCATTTACATATAATTTTAATCTTTTTTCTAAATTATGCCAGCATTATTTATGGTTGACGATGATATTGCTTTGATATAGATATGTGTCTTTGAGATGATTATGCGCACTATTGCCCAGTCCATTTGTTCCACCTAACCTGCGTTCCAACTAACCCCGTCCTTTGCGTTCCACGGGTTGGAGCTGCGCGATCTGTCGCCCGGACGTGACGCTGTGCCAGGTTCGTTTCCGGTCTGTGGAACGCACTGTGGCATCGGCTTCGGACTGGGCGCCATTTTGCGCAGGCGCGCTTGCTTTTCCATCACGCCGGTTTGTCCGGCATACGCTGCAGCGCCCAGACCGTGCACCGGGGAGCATTGAGGCGGCGCACCTCGATGTGCCCACCTGCCTCTTCCTAATTGCCTTAACAGGTTTGACCACAAGTTTATTTCTTTATTTGTTAATTACTGTTAGTATATAAACCTTGAAGCACTATTGTAGACTTACATGGACCTCTGATGAAGCTAGTTGGTTACTAGCGATACGCGTGAGGAATTTTCTTTCCTGCTTGTCCCACTGAAGGGTTGCTCATTATCATTATTTCTCTTCCTGTGTTACCACTGTGCTACTGGATAAGTATATTATTTTGGTCTTATGGATGTATTTTGTTCATGTTAGCACCATATTACTCATGGTATCCTTGAATGATGTTTGCCTCACCTTCATCAATTTCTCCCTTCAGTGGGATTAGGTTGCATTTGTCCATGGTTTTAAACTTTGTGTTTTCAATAAATTACCATTGATTCTTGGAGGTGCGGCTGTTATTGGTATTTCTTTTTCTCAGTTTAGCACAAGCCTAAATGGCAACATTTTAAGGGCCAGTAATTTTGAAAGTTGCGCATGTAGTGCTATGGCCTGTAGGTGGGTGGGTGGGTATTTGCCCTTGCGTTCAAATGACTGTATTATGGACGTTTGTACGCTGCGCTGGTACAGGGAAGTGGATGTTGTTGCTGATGGTTAATGCGAAGGTCCAGGTGCAGGGCGAGGGGCATCCAGGCCTGCGCCTTTAACAGGGGATTGGCCAGCAGTGCATAACACAAGGGAAGAGGAGGCAGTGGTGCGACCCGCAGACCCAGATTGTGGGCCCAGGCGTTCAGCCCACTTGTTAGGGTGCTTGGATGCCATGTGGGGGATCATGCTGGTGGTGGTGAGATTGCTAGTGTTCACGCCCTGGCTCATTTTGGTACGGCACAGGTTGCAAACTACCACTCTTGTCGTCTGCACTTTCCTCCACAAAGCGCCATACTGCAGAACACCTACCCCTTGGCAAGGTAGATTTACGCATTAGGGTGCTCAATGTAATGGTTGCAGGCCTGTTTGGTGTGGGCTGACTTCTCCCTTTTGCAACCCCACTGCCTCTTCCAGTCTGTTGCGGTGGTGCGGATCCCTCCCCCTCTGTACTGCTGTCCTCGCTCGGCTTTTCACCTTTTCATGTTGGGTCAGTGACCTCATCATCAACGACCTCCTCCTCCACTTCCTGACTCTGCTCATCCTCCTGACTTTGACAAATTTAATTCCAGCAGCTGTGTCTTTTGTAAGTAGATTTCTTTTTATTTCATCAAAAGAAAAGTCCTACAACCAGGACGCGTTTCGGCATACAAGCCTTTCTTAACAGGTGCATCCAACTAAAAACATTACAAACTATATATAGGTCAAATACCGCCCACAGTGACGTCTCCACCCTTTGGTGGGTGGTGTTTGAAAATGTATCAATCAAATGACAAAACAGAACCAAAGTGAAACAAAGTGACATCTGGCAGAGATTATTTCTACCTTATTGAAGAATCTAAACATCCTTTTCATCACAAGGCTAAGGTCTAAAAAGGATACATACAAGTATATTAAACATTTGTATATATATATGCAGATATGAAACTTCACAAGTGTATTACTTTATAATCTCTATTTAGGCCCCTCGGGTGCAATGTATTTAGGGTGTGTATCCAAAAGGCCTCTCGTTTAAGGAGAAGTCTTTTGATATCACCTCCTCTCCTTGGTCTCCTCACCTGCTCCAATACCTGAAATCGCAGTTGTGCAACACTATGTTTAAACTTTTCTAAATGATTTGGAACAGGTAACATCAGTTTCTTTGTCATAATGTCAGATTTATGCTTACTGATCCGATCCCTCACCGCCTGCATTGTCTTACCCACATATAAAAGGCCACAAGGACATTTAATAAGATACACTACATTAGTGGAGTCACAGGTAAAAAAAACTTTTACTCCATAACTTTTACCTGTATATGGATGATGAAAAGATGGACCCTTAATTATGTGGGAGCATTGTAGACAATGCAGGCAGGGGGATGTACCCATCCTTGGTGTGGAAATCCGCTGTTGTTTTAATATGGCCTTAGTACTACCCAGATCTGCATGGACTATCTTGTCACGGTAATTAAGATTCTTTTTATTACAGATAAGGGGTAAACTTTTGAACTCATCAACCTGAGGGTAAGCCTTGCCCACATTAAATGGATGGAATTTGTGAATAAGAGCAATCCTGGACATCTTATATCTATCCATTGGGACTCTTTCACCTACTACCCCTTCTCTAGCTCTCTGTAGAATAGTCTGCGGGTAACCCCTCTCTTGAAACCTCTCTGTCATTTCTAACATTCTTGTACTTTGTAGAACTGGGTCAGATACTATTCGCTTCACTCTTTGATATTGGGATCTAGGTATAGCTTTTTTGAGGGATAGTGGGTGAGCACTTTTAAAATGGAGTATGCTATTTCTATCCGTATCTTTACGATGAATATCTGTAAATAAGCGACTCTCAGGGTCTTTTATGACCCTGGTGTCCAGTAAGCTCACCATATTAATATCAGAGGTAACAGTAAACTGCAGGCCATCAACAACGGTATTAAGATGAATCATAAAGTCTGATAGGGTCTCACGGGACCCGACCCATATGCAAAAAATATCATCAACAAATCTTTTCCAGATAATTACATTCTTACAGTACAATTCATTGTTGTATACGAGATTATTTTCAAATGCCGACATGAATATATTTGCATAGGGCGGGGCCACGTTCGACCCCATCGCGTTACCACGCTTCTGGAGGAAAAACGTATCCATGAATGAAAAATAATTTTCATAGAGGACAAGATGTAATAATTGTTGAAAAAATTCTTGTTCTAATGTTGTATAATCAGTTCCACTCAATATAGTTGAAACAGCTTCCAATCCTTCCTGGTGACCAATTGAAGTATATAGGCTAACAACATCAATAGTCACTAGGAGGCTATCTGGGGGAACTGGACCCAATTCAGCAATCATCCTAAGAAAGTGTGGAGTATCCCATAAAAATGATTTTGTGGATTTTACCAAAGGGGTTAAAACTTTCTCTAGGATGACGGCTGGAGGGGATAGGATGGATCCCACTGAGGACACTATAGGGAGTCCAGGGGAGTTAATCAAAGTCTTGTGGACCTTTGGTAACATATATAAAACTGGGATCCTAGGGGTATGATTTATTAAGAACTTACAAAGGTGTTGATCAATTACACCTAATGTCGAAAAATGTTCTACTCTCCCCATAATTTTTTTTTTTATTTTGAAGACGGGGTCTCCATTCAATGGTTGGTATGTGGACTGATCTGATAATTGTTGCATTACCTCATGAATATATTTGCTTTTATCCATTATTACTATGGAGCCCCCCTTATCAGCCGGTTTTATTACCAAATTTTTTATCATCCATTAACGTTTTAATAGCTTTCTTTTCACTGGCTGTGACATTATGTGAAAAGTGTAATTCACCCCTCTTTATTGAGTCTAACTGTTCCCGCACCTCCTTAGTGACTAACTGCACATAGGTTTCTACAGGGTGATGGGTCTTCGGTGGCATAAATGTAGATTTATTTTTCAAACCTAAGTCAGCTAGACATAGGCCAGATTGTGTTTCCACACGCTCTATATTCCACTGCTCCCCGACAGGTCCACTAATGTAGTGTATCTTATTAAATGTCCTTGTGACCTTTTATATGTGGGTGAGACAATGCAGGCGGTGAGGGATCGGATCAGTAAGCATAAATCTGACATTAGGACAAAGAAACTGATGTTACCTGTTCCAAATCATTTTGAAAAGTTTAAACATAGTGTTGCACAACTGCGATTTCAGGTATTGGAGCAGGTGAGGAGACCAAGGAGAGGAGGTGATATCAAAAGACTTCTCCTTAAACGAGAGGCCTTTTGGATACACACCCTAGATACATTGCACCCGAGGGGCCTAAATAGAGATTATGAAGTAATACACTCGTTTGGCAAGCCTCCCCATGGTGTGAGGAAGGATGATCAGATTGATGATTCAGTTGACCAGACTCTTGGCTACAGAGACTGGACTTGGTGGAAGAGAGGGTGGTGCTTAACCGACTGGAAGCATTATCTTCAGCAACAGTGTAGGCAGCAACGAGCCATTACTGACTACATGTACGAACTCTGCAGTGAGACAGGTTCTGGGGAGTTTGGTTTCTTTTCACTGCCGCAGTGGCTGCTCTTGCGCTACACATGCAAACTTCTGCAGCCATTTGATGAGATCACCAAACTGGTCAGTCGCAGCCTGTTGTGGCTTTTCATAAGTGTATAAAACATTTATCTAAATATCATAATTATAGTGGATTTGATTAGACCTATAAGAGGCCATATTGCTATATGTATGTATTTTAAAGATGGCCGAGAGAGTTTCATGGGAAGGACGCTGTTAATAAGATTTCTTCTCATGGCTGTACCAGTCTGAAAAGAGGCCTTCTTGTCTCCTTATAGATGTATAGCTGAGATAAGGATTTTCTTTGGACGCAGCTGGTGCTAATTACCCCTACAGTTTGGTATTTATTAACGAAGCAGAAAATCTGTAATATCTATATACCCTTATCAACCTTAGTTTTGTATAAGAAAATCAATAATACATATGTATCTTTTATATTGTTACATATTATTAAGGATGTTTATATATTTGTTATCATATAAACACTGCCTGTCCAAAAAAAAAAAAAAAAGTCGCCACCTGGATTTAATTAAGCAAATAGGTATGAGCCTCCTATTGGATAATTACTGCATGGGCAATTACAGTGGGATGCGAAAGTTTGGGCAACCTTGTTAATCGTCATGATTTTCCTGTATAAATCGTTAATTGTTACGATAAAAAATGTCAGTTAAAAATATCATACAGAAAGTGTGCTATAATTGTTTAAACAAAATTAGGCAGGTGCATAAATTTGGGCACCACAAAAAGAAATGAAATCAATATTTAGTAGATCCTCCTTTTGCAGAAATTACAGCCTCTAAACGCTTCCTGTAGGTTCCAATGAGAGTCTGGATTCTGGTTGAAGGTATTTTCGACCATTCCTCTTTACAAAACAACTTTAGTTCATTCAGGTTTGATGGCTTCCGAGCATGGACAGCTCTCTTTAAGTCACACCACAGATTTTCAATTATATTCAAGTCTGGGGACTAAGATGGCCATTCCAGGATGTTGTACTTGTTCCTCTGCATAAATGCCATAGTGGATTTTGAGCAGTGTTTAGGGTCGTTGTCTTGTCGCAGCTTCAGCTTTGTCACTGATTCCTGGACATTGGTCTCCAGAATCTGTTGATACTGAGTGGAATCCATGCGCCCCTCAACTTTGACAAGATTCCAAGTCCCTGCACTGGCCACACAGCCCCAAAGCATGATGGAACCACCACCATATTTTACTGTAGGTAGCAGGTGTTTTTCTTGGAATGTTGTGTTCTTTTTCCTCCATGCATAACGCCCCTTGTTATGGCCAAATAACTAAATTTTAGTTTCATCAGTCCTTATTCCAAAATTAAGCTGGCTTGTCCAAATGTGCTTTAGCCCACCTCAAGCGGCACTTTTTGTGCTGTGGGCGGAGAAAAGGCTTCCTCTGCATCACTCTCGCATACAGCATCTCCTTGTGTAAAGTGCGGCGAATGGTTGAACGATGCACAGTGACTCCATCTGCAGCAAGATGATGTTGTAGGTCTTTGGTGCTGGTCTGTGGGTTGACTCTGACTGTTCTCACCATTCGTCGCTTCTGTCTATCCGAGATTTTTATTGGTCTGCCACTTTGAGCCTTAACTTGAACTGAGCCTGTGGTCTTCCATTTCCTCAATATGTTCCTAACTGTGGAAACAGACAGCTGATATCTCTGAGACAGCTTTCTGTATCCTTCCCCTAAACCATGATGGTGAACAATCTTTGTCTTCAGGTCATTTGAGAGTTGTTTTGAGACCCCCCATGTTGCTAGTCTTCAGAGAAAATTAAAAGAGGAGGGAAACTTAGAATTGACCCCTTAAATACTCTCTCATAATTGTATTCACCTGTGTATGTAGGTCAGGGGTCACGGAGCTTACCAAGCCAATTTGAGTTCCAATAATTAGTTCTAAAGGTTTTGGAATCAATAAAATGACAACAGTGCCCAAATTTATGCACCTGCCTAATTTTGTTTAAACAATTACAGCACACTTTCTGTAAATCCAATAAACTTCATTTCACTTCTCAAATATCACTGTGTGTGTCTCCTATATGATATATTTAACTGACATTTTTTATCGTAACAACCAACTATTTATATAGGAAAATCATGACGATTAACAAGGTTGCCCAAACTTTTGCATCCCACTGTATCTTTCAGATGACGACAAGTTATTTAACCCCAACTTGTGCAATGAGTTGCTTCTCATTTCTTAAACAACCATGTCGAAAGACACATCTTGTGGTCGTGGAAAAGATGTTAGTCTGTTTGAGAAGGGTCAAATCATTGGCATGCATCAAGCAAAGAAAACATCTAAGGAGATTGCAGAAACGACTAAAATTGGGTTAAGATTAGAGTTGAGCGGACACCTGGATGTTCGGGTTCGATGGGTTCAGCCAAACTTCGGAAAAAAGTTCGAGTTCGGGACCCGAACTTGACCCCGAACCCGGTCCCCTCTGAAGTCAATGGGGACCTGAACTTTTCAGCACTAAAATGGCTGTAAAAATGTCATGGAAAGGGCTAGAGGGCTGCAAATGTCGTCAAAATTAGGTTAAGAGCATGGCAAGTGCTCTGCAAACAAATGTGGATAGGGAAATGACTTAAAATAACATAAAATATGTAAAAATAAAAAATAATAATCTTGCACTAGGAGGACCAGGTCCATACGGAGTAGGAGGTTGAGGAGGCTGTGGATGTGGCGGTGTTGGTGGAAGTGGCGGTGGAGGAGGAGGAGGTAGCCTACACTGCTTTTTGGTTTTAAAAGTATTTCTATTTTTTTAAATTAGGGTACACGCCAAAACATTGGGAAATATAACCCTCCAGTCGTGCTAAACACACATTCAGACAATACAGCGGCTGCAGGGCAGGCCAGCACCTCCAAGGCGTAAAGGGCAAGCTCAGGCCATGTGCCCAATTTGGAGATCCAGAAGTTGCAGGGGCTGACCCCTGTCAGTTAGTTTGTGTAGGCGTGTGCATACTTACTGCCCCACCATGTCGCACGTCCCCGTGATGTTCACGATCCAATTTTATATCTGCTCTATCAAATTTCAATGTTCTTTTATGCGCCTACCATGGTGATCACGGGTGGCGGGGAATCAGGGTTCCAGGCCGGAGAGGGAGCGTGAGAAAAAGATACCAAATTTAAGGGAGATAAATTTATTTTAAAAATTTGGAATCGAGCAGAAATGTGCGAAAGCTATTGAGGCGCAAATGTGGGACAAATTAGAGAAGCCCAAATGTGGGCCAAAAGAGTCAAGCGGAATTGTGGGAAATGCTATTGAGGCGCAAATGTTGGCCAAAAGAGTATAGTGGAAATGTGGGACAAAGTATTGAAGCTCAAATGTGGTACAACTTGTTTAAGTTTAAGCATTGAATCAAAGGAGGTGGTGCGCATCAATTGAAGAAGCTTTTCAGAAATTTTATTCCCTGTCACCTATGCAGAGCAGGGGTTTATTCACATCTAAAATTGTATAATGTCAACCCAAGAATGTAACAGAAATATTACAGAAATTAATTAACCTGTCTACTTGGTAGAGCAGGGGTCTATGACAGAAAACAATTGTTTATTGTCACCCGAAAATGTAAAATAAAAATTATTGAAATTTATTAAGCTGTCAACAAGGTAGAGGAGGGGTATATTACACCCAAAAATTGGTGAATTTGACTGTAAAATGTAACCGATAAATGTTTGTTTTTTTTTTTTTTACCGGTCTACTAGGTATAGCATTGGTACATCACACCCAAAAATTGGTGAATTTCTCCCGAAAATGTAACTGCCAATTATTATTTTTTTAACCGGCCTACTAGGTATAGCAGTGGTACATCACACCCAAAAATTGATGTATTTCACCATAAAATGTAACACACAATTTTTTTTTATTGTTTAACCTGTCTACTAGCAGTGGTACGTCACACCCAAAAATTGTTGAATTTCAACTGAAAATGTAACTGACAATTTTTTTTTTTGTTAACCGGCCTACTAGGTATAGCAGTGGTACTATACACCCAAAAATTGGTGAATTTCACTCGAAAATGTAAATGACAATTTACGTATTTTTTTAACTGGCCTAATAGGTATAGCAGTGGTACTATACACCCAAAAATTGGTGAATTTCACCAGAAAATGTTAATGACAATTTTATTTTTATTTTTTTAACCGGCCTACTAGGTATAGCAGTGGTACTATACACCCAAAAATTGGTGAATTTCACTCGAAAATGTAAATGACAATTTATGTATTTTTTTAACTGGCCTAATAGGTATAGCAGTGGTACTATACACCCAAAAATTGGTGAATTTCATCCGAAAATGTGAATGACAAAGTAGTGAAATGATCTAAAATAAAACACGTACAAAAAAAAAAAAATTGATTTAAGAGGTGGAGTTCCATATGGAGTAGGAGTTTGAGGAGGCGTTGGATGTAGCGGTGTAGGTGGAAGCGGCGGTGGAGGAGGACGAGGTAGCCAACACAGGTTTTTTGTTTTAATTTAATTTTTTTAAATTAGGGTACACTCCAAAAGACAAAAACACAGAAATATAGTGGCAATACTGGAGGAGCGGCTCAACCCCTAACACTGTAGCGTGTTTTACATTGGGGGAGCAGCCCCACAGCATGTGGACCGCAGCAAACGACTATCCCCAGCAAAAAATGCATACGGTGGAGGATGTCGGCGCGGTCCACATGCACCACAAGGGCATCCTACACAAAACGGAGCATTGTGCGGATGTAAATACAATCATATAAATCACAGAAAAAATGCACCAAACGGATATGCCACTGACTATACTGGCTAGTCCAAAAGAGTGTGAAATATCCAAAATACAAACATGAGCAATTGCGCTACAGTATAACAATGGCTGGTTAGTGCTAGTATACATGTCTATTCTGGACAAGGTACAGACAAGTCCAGAGGGATCCATGCCTGGTTCATTTTAATGAACGTGAGCTTGTTCACATTGGCTGTGGACAGGCGGCTGCGCTTGTCTGTGATGACGCCTCCTACCATGCTAAACACACGTTCAGATAATACACTGGCTGCAGGGCAGGCCAGCACCTCCAAGGTGTAAAGGGCAAGCTCAGGCCATGTGCCCAATTTGGAGACCCAGAAGTTGAAGGGGGCAGACCCGTCATTCAGTACGTGTAGGCGTGTGCACACATACTGCTCCACCATGCTGGTGAAATGCTGCCTCCTGCTAAGACGTTCCATATCAGCTGGTGGTGCTGGTTGTTGTGGCGTGCTGACTAAGCTTTTCCACATTTCGGCCATGCTAACCCTGCCTTCTGAGGTGCTGGTGGTGCCCCAGCTGCGTTGGCGACCTCTTCCTCGTCCTCTGCCTTTGCTTTGTGCTTCCACTGTGCCCCCGCTCTCAGGTGGGAATGCCACCAGCAGCGAGTCTACCAACGTGCGTTTGTACTCGCGCATCTTACGATCACGCTCCAGTGAGGGAATTTTTTCTAAGTTTGATTTAAGAGGGGCATACAACCTAGTCAGGGTTAGGGAAGGGGACGAATGGAAGACGGCCTTCAATACCGCTGAAGGTCATTTCGAGAATTTTGTTATGCCCTTTGGTTTAATGAATGCTCCGGCCGTCTTCCAACATTTTGTGAACAGCATTTTTTACCATTTAATGGGGAAATTTGTACTGGTGTATCTAGATGACATTTAGATTTTTTTCTCCTGATTTCAAGACTCATCGGGACCACCTATGGCAGGTGTTGCTGATTCTGCGGGAGAATAAATTATACGCTAAACTGGAAAAATGTGTGTTTGCGGTTCCGGAGATTCAATTTCTTGGTTTTCTTCTCTCCGCTTCTGGTTTTCGGATGGACCCTGAGAAGGTCCGCGCTGTGCTTGATTGGGAGATTCCTGAGAATCAGAAGGCGCTGATGTGGTTTTTGGGTTTTGCCAATTATTACAGAAAGTTCATTTTGAATTATTCCTCTGTTGTTAAGCCACTCACTGATATGACCAAAAAGGGGGTGGATTTTTCCTCGTCGTCGGTAGATTCGCTTAAAGCCTTTTCTAGTATTAAAGAGAGTTTTGCTTCCGCTCCCATTTCGGTACAACCTGATGTCTCTCTACCTTTTATTGTTGAGGTGGATGCTTCTGAGGTGGGTGTGGGTAAGGTCTTATCTCAGGGTCCCTCTCCTGCCAAATGGCGACTGTGTGCCTTTTTCTCAAGGAAACTATCCTCTGCAGACAGAAATTACGATGTGGGAGATAGGGAGTTGTTGGCCATCAAATTAGCTTTTGAGGAATGGCGCCATTGGTTAGAGGGAGCCAGACACCCTATTACCGTGTTTACCAACCATAAGAATCTGGCCTACTTGGAATCAACCAAGCGTCTGAACCCGAGACAGGCAAGATGGTCTTTGTTCTTTTCTAGGTTTAATTTTTTTTGTTACCTTCCGCCCTGGGTATAAAAATGTGAAGGCGGATGCCCTGTCACGTTATTTTCCGGGAGGGGGGAACTTTGAAGACCCGGGTCCCATTTTGGCTGAAGGGGTGGTCGTCTCTGCTCTTTATCCTGATTTGGAGGCAGAGGTTCAGGCAGCCCAGGCAGAGGCTCCTGATCTTTGTCCTCCTGGGAGATTGTTTGTGCCTCTCGCTTTGCGACACAATGTTTTTAAGGAGCACCACGATACTGTCCTTGCTGGGCACCCAGGGAGTAGAGCCACAGTGGATCTCATTGTTCAGAGATTCTGGGGGCCGGCTCTTTGTAAGACGGTTGAGGGTTTTGTGGCAGCCTGCGAGACCTGCGCTCGTGCCAAGGTCCCTCATTCACGGCCATCGGGTTCCTCCCATTGCCCATTCCTTCCTGTCCTTGGACGTATCTGTCCATGGACTTCATTACGGACCTGCCTCGTTCCTCGGGGAAGACTGTGATTCTGGTGGTAATGTACCGTATTAGCAAAACGGCACATTTCATTCCCTTTCCTGGGTTACCCAATGCTAAGATGCTGGCGCATGGCACAGACCTGTCACTTGCCAGTAGGAGGAGTGCCGGCCACAGACAGCGCATGTAAGTATAAGCTAAGTAACCATGGCAGCCAGCACTGCAGTAGCATCCTGGCTGCCATGGTAACCGATCGGAGCCCCAGCGATTAAATTGGGACTCCGATCGGAAATGCCGCTCCGCTGCCACCAATGATAGGGGTAGGAGGGGGGTTGTTAGCCTGTGGCCACTGCCACCAATGCTTTTAATACTGGGGAGGGGGGGCCGCACTGGCCACCAATGCTTTTAATACTGGGGGGGGGCGCACTGGCCACCAATGCTTTTAATACTGGGGAGGGAGAGAGGGGGGGGCCGCACTGGCCACCAATGCTTTTAATACTATGGAGGGAGGGAGGGGGGGCCGCACTGGCCACCAATGCTTTTAATACTGGGGAGAGAGGGAGGGGGGCCACACTGCGGCACCTGAGGGGTTAATTGTGCGGATCACAGCCCCCTGTAAGAGATCGGGTGCTGCCAGGCAGCAGGGGGCAGTTATGTACACAGTTCTTAGTATATTCTAACTTGAAGCGTCCCCATCACCATGGGAATGCCTCTGTGTTAGAATATACTGTCGGATCTGAGTTTTCACGATCTAACTCAAATCCGATGGTATATTCTAACATAGAGGCGTTCCCATGGTGATGGGGACGCTTCAAGCTAAAATATACCATCGGATTGGAGAAAACTCAGATCCGATGAAGTGTGTGCTGATTGGACAACAGCCCTGAGCACGTACACAGGGCTTTTATTAGTATAGATTTTTCTCATTTCACTTCACCAACTTAGACTATTGTGTATTGATCTATCACATTAACCACCTCAGCCCCCAGTGCTTAAACACCCTGAAAGACCAGGCCACTTTTTACACTTCTGACCTACACTACTTTCACCATTTATTGCTCGGTCATGCAACTTACCACCCGAATAAATTTTACCTCCTTTTCTTCTCACTAATAGAGCTTTCATTTGGTGGTATTTCATTGCTGCTGACATTTTTACTTTTTTTGTTATTAATCGAAATTTAACGATTTTTTTGCAAAAAAATGACATTTTTCACTTTCAGTTGTAAAATTTTGCAAAAAAAATGACATCCATATATAAATTTTGCTCTAAATTTATTGTTCTACATGTCTTTGATAAAAAAAAAATGTTTGGGTAAAAAAAAAAATGGTTTGGGTAAAAGTTATAGCGTTTACAAACTATGGTACAAAAATGTGAATTTCCGCTTTTTGAAGCAGCTCTGACTTTCTGAGCACCTGTCATGTTTCCTGAGGTTCTACAATGCCCAGACAGTACAAACACCCCACAAATGACCCCATTTCGGAAAGTACACACCCTAAGGTATTCGCTGATGGGCATAGTGAGTTCATAGAACTTTTTATTTTTTGTCACAAGTTAGCGGAAAATGATGATTTTTTTTTTTTTTTTTTTTCTTACAAAGTCTCATATTCCACTAACTTGTGACAAAAAATAAAAACTTCCATGAACTCACTATGCCCATCACGAAATACCTTGGGGTCTCTTCTTTCCAAAATGGGGTCACTTGTGGGGTAGTTATACTGCCCTGGCATTCTAGGGGCCCAAATGTGTGGTAAGGAGTTTGAAATCAAATTCTGTAAAAACTGACCAGTGAAATCCGAAAGGTGCTCTTTGGAATGTGGGCCCCTTTGCCCACCTAGGCTGCAAAAAAGTGTCACACATCTGGTATCTCCGTATTCAGTAGAAGTTGGGGAATGTGTTTTGGGGTGTCATTTTACATATACCCATGCTGGGTGAGATAAATATCTTGGTCAAATGCCAACTTTGTATAAAAAAATGGGAAAAGTTGTCTTTTGCCAAGATATTTCTCTCACCCAGCATGGGTATATGTAAAAAGACACCCCAAAACACATTCCCCAACTTCTCCTGAATACGGAGATACCAGATGTGTGACACTTTTTTGCAGCCTAGGTGGGCAAAGGGGCCCATATTCCAAAGAGCACCTTTCGGATTTCACTCGTCATTTTTTACAGAATTTGATTTCAAACTCCTTACCACACATTTGGGCCCCTAGAATGCCAGGGCAGTATAACTACCCCACAAGTGACCCCATTTTGGAAAGAAAAGACCCCAAGGTATTCGCTGATGGGCATAGTGAGTTCATGGAAGTTTTTATTTTTTGTCACAAGTTAGTGGAATATGAGACTTTGTATGAAAAAAAAAAATATATAAAAAAAATCATCATTTTCCACTAACTTGTGACAAAAAATAAAAAATTCTAGGAACTCGCCATGCCCCTCACGGAATACCTTGGGGTGTCTTCTTTCCAAAATGGGGTCACTTGTGGGGTAGTTATACTGCCCTGGCATTTTCCAGGGGCCCTAATGTGTGGTAAGTAGGTAAATGACCAGTGAAATCCAAAAGGTGCTCTTTGGAATATGGGCCCCTTTGCCCACCTAGGCTGCAAAAAAGTGCCACACATGTGGTATCTCCGTACTCAGGAGAAGTTGGGGAATGTGTTTTGGGGTGTCTTTTTACATATACCCATGCTGGGTGAGAGAAATATCTTGGCAAAAGACAACTTTTCCCATTTTTTATACAAAGTTGGCATTTGACCAAGATATTTATCTCACCCAGCATGGGTATATGTAAAATGACACCCCAAAACACATTCCCCACCTTCTCCTGAGTACGGAGATACCAGATGTGTGACACTTTTTTGCAGCCTAGGTGGGCAAAGGGGCCCATATTCCAAAGAGCACCTTTCGGATTTCACTCGTCATTTTTTACAGAATTTGATTTTAAACTCCTTACCACACATTTGGGCCCCTAAAATACCAGGGCATTATACCTACCCCACAAGTGACCCCATTTTGGAAAGAATAGACCCCAAGGTATTCGCTGATGGGCATAGTGAGTTCATGGAAGTTTTTATTTTTTGTCACAAGTTAGTGGAATATGAGACTTTGTATGAAAAAAAAAAAAAAAAAATCATCATTTTCCACTAACTTGTGACAAAAAATAAAAAATTCTAGGAACTCGCCATGCCCCTCACGGAATACCTTGGGGTGTCTTCTTTCCAAAATGGGGTCACTTGTGGGGTAGTTATACTGCCCTGGCATTTTCCAGGGGCCCTAATGTGTGGTAAGTAGGTAAATGACCAGTGAAATCAGAAAGGTGCTCTTTGGAATATGGGCCCCTTTGCCCACCTAGGCTGCAAAAAAGTGTCACACATCTGGTATCTCCGTACTCGGGAGAAGTTGGGGAATGTGTTTTGGGGTGTCTTTTTACATATACCCATGCTGGGTGAGAGAAATATCTTGGCAAAAGACAACTTTTCCCATTTTTTTATACAAAGTTGGCATTTGACCAAGATATTTATCTCACCCAGCATGGGTATATGTAAAATGACACCCCAAAACACATTCCCCAACTTCTCCTGAGTACGGCGATACCAGATGTGTGCCACTTTTTTGCAGCCTAGATGCGCAAAGGGGCCCAAATTCCTTTTAGGAGGGCATTTTTAGACATTTGGATACCAGACTTCTTCTCACGCTTTGGGGCCCCTAGAATGCCAGGGCAGTATAAATACCCCACATGTGACCCCATTTTGGAAAGAAGACACCCCAAGGTATTCAATGAGGGGCATGGCGAGTTCATAGAAATTTTTTTTTTTTGGCACAAGTTAGCGGAAATTGATATTTTTTATTTTTTTCTCACAAAGTCTCCCGTTCCGCTAACTTGGGACAAAAATTTCAATCTTTCATGGACTCAATATGCCCCTCACGGAATACCTGGGGGTGTCTTCTTTCCGAAATGGGGTCACATGTGGGGTATTTATACTGCCCTGGCATTCTAGGGGCCCTAAAGCGTGAGAAGAAGTCTGGAATATAAATGTCTAAAAAATTTTACGCATTTGGATTCCGTGAGGGGTATGGGGAGTTCATGTGAGATTTAATTTTTTGTCACAAGTTAGTGGAATATGAGACTTTGTAAGAAAAAAAAATAATAATTCCGCTAACTTGGGCCAAAAAAATGTCTGAATGGAGCCTTACAGCGGGGTGATCAATGACAGGGGGGTGATCAATGACAGGGGGGTTGATCAATGACAGGGGGTTGATCAATGACAGGGGGGTGATCAATGACAGGGGGGTGATCAATGACAGGGGGGGGTGATCAATGACAGGGGGGGTGATCAATGACAGGGGTGGTGATCAATGACAAGGGGGTGATCAGGGAGTCTATATGGGGTGATAACCACAGTCATTGATCACGCCTGTGTAAGGCTTCATTCAGACGTCCGGATGCGTTTTGCGGATCCGATCCATCTATCAGTGGATCCGTAAAAATCATGCGGACGTCTGAATGGAGCTTTACAGGGGGGTGATCAATGACAGGGGGGTAATCAATGACAGGGGGGTGATCAGGGAGTCTATATGGGGTGATCACCACAGTCATTGATCATGCCCCTGTAAGGCTTCATTCAGACGTCCGGATGCGTTTTGCGGATCCGATCCATCTATCAGTGGATCCGTAAAAATCATGCGGACGTCTGAATGGAGCTTTACAGGGGGGTGATCAATGACAGGGGGGTAATCAATGACAGGGGGGTGATCAGGGAGTCTATATGGGGTGATCACCACAGTCATTGATCATGCCCCTGTAAGGCTTCATTCAGACGTCCGGATGCGTTTTGCGGATCCGATCCATCTATCAGTGGATCCGTAAAAATCATGCGGACGTCTGAATGGAGCTTTACAGGGGGGTAATCAATGACAGGGGGGTGATCAGGGAGTCTATATGGGGTGATAACCACAGTCATTGATCATGCCCCTGTAAGGCTTCATTCAGACGTCCGGATGCGTTTTGCGGATCCGATCCATCTATCAGTGGATCCGTAAAAATCATGCGGACGTCTGAATGGAGCTTTACAGGGGGGTAATCAATGACAGGGGGGTGATCAATGACAGGGGGGTGATCAGGGAGTCTATATGGGGTGATAACCACAGTCATTGATCATGCCCCTGTAAGGCTTCATTCAGACGTCCGGATGCGTTTTGCGGATCCGATCCATCTATCAGTGGATCCGTAAAAATCATGCGGACATCTGAATGGAGCTTTACAGGGGGTTGATCAATGACAGGGGGGTAATCAATGACAGGGGGGTGATCAGGGAGTCTATATGGGGTGATCAGGGGCTAATAAGGGGTTAATAAGTGACGGGGGGGGGGTGCAGTGTAGTGTAGTGGTGCTTGGTGGGACTTTACTGAGCTACCTGTGTCCTCTGGTGGTCGATCCAAACAAATGGGACCACCAGAGGACCAGGTAGCAGGTATATTAGACGCTGTTATCAAAACAGCGTCTAATATACCTGTTAGGGGTTAAAAAAAACACATCTCCAGCCTGCCAGCGAACGATCGCCGCTGGCAGGCTGGAGATCAACTCTCTTACCTTCCGTTCCTGTGAGCGCGCGCGCCTGTGTGCGCGCGTTCACAGGAAATCTCGCGTCTCGCGAGAGGACGCGTATATGCGTCCAGGAGGAATGAATCAACCACCTCCAGGACGCGTCTGTGCGTACAGCGGTCCGGAGGTGGTTAAATTCAGAATAACAAAACATTGAACTTAAGGCTGTAAGGTAACAAAACACAAAAAAAGTCAAGGGGGTTGAATACTTTTGCAAGGCACTAGTATACTTTGTACCTACTACTGCTGGATATACCACAAGTTATATTTAGCACTAAGAAGAGACTATTATCCATATAGCATTCTTTTTCTTCTGGCCTGACTCTTCAAATCACCTTTCCAGTGTACGGATCCCCAGGGAGCAATAGCCTAAAAGAGTACAAAGTGACACAACACCTCATTACAGCTACTACCACTCTCATCTTCTGCACCCGATCCTCAGGGGCTTGCTGCAGATATGCTAGTGACAGAGTGCCTAAGTTCTGGGAAAGTGAAGAAGCAATGACTTTAATCTTCCAAAAGCCATGAATAAAGAGAGTGTTAAGGAGTAGAATCTTCTTTCTCTATGTGAATTATCTAGCAGACATCATTAAAGCTAATCTCCATCCACTAGCTCAGATAAAACTGAGAAATAAAGATGTAGTATTCATAGGGGAAACTGCTAAAACTGCCATGTAATCATACCGTATAATGTCAAAAATTAGTCCTATGACTCGTACTGTACATATGCATGGCAGTTTATTATGAAAAGTCATCAGAAAGTTTAGGTATGCTCTAATAATTTTACATACTCTGTAATATCTGGAGTAGAGTTTGCCAGGTAATAATTGCTGGAACTTAGTAAAATGGGGAATTTGATCTAGACCAAAAGATTCATTGTCTTTGAAAAGACCATTTATGGAATCCTCTTCCTCTTGCCCAGATGGGCCTTGAAGATTGTTTTTCAGTATTTAAGATTATCATGGGGAATTGCAATAAACACCTGTAGAACAGAAAATTCATCCATATGGATAATTCCTATTAGTTTCAAAATATTTTTTATTGAAGAGTATAGATCGTTCAAGTATATCGTTTTTTATTTGCTTGTTTCCGTAAAAGAGTAATACTTTTTCTTAAAAGGTCAGATGTGCAATAATTATTTTACAGAAAGTGAAAAATAAGGATAATGAATAATCACATATAATGCGAAGAGTAAACATTAGGTAGACAATGGGGAAAAAAGGAGGGGTAGGGTTTACAGCTTGTTAAGTCGTCAAGTCTGAAATGCAAACCATCTGGAGATTTCAGTCTACTATAGGGATGTGTGTATTATTACTGGATAGCCCTTGCTTATCGAAGCCTCTAAATGATACCCAAGGGTACCAGGTCTTCTGAAAAGCTTGAGTGGATCTGGTTTCCCAACCAGCTATCTGCTCCATTCTATAGATATTGTCACATTTATTAAGCCACATAGCTAATGTGGGAGGTGAGTCACATCTCCATTTAGAGGTGATAAGTATCCTAGCAGAGGCCAGCAAGGAGGTTATCAATTTCTCTGCATGTCTAGGGAGTGGTATTGGATCCAACAGGTTAAGTAGGCATAGTTGGCATCTCACTGATCAAGGAACATATGGTATTCCAAAAGGAAGTTATATGGCTACATTGCCACCATATGTGAATAAATGTACCGGAATCCTGTTTACAACGCCAGCATAGGTGGCTAATGTCTGGGTAAATTTTGTGAAGGACCTCCGGGGTGTAGTACCAACGTGTGAGTATCTTATAATAATTTTCCTGTAAGCGAACGCATGAGGAGATCTTCGGAGTGAGCGCTAAACACTTGTTGAGGGACTCTTGTGACAGTGTATTTTGTAGGTCATTTTCCCATTTTATCATAAACAATAAGGTTTCAGGTTTGTTATATTGAAGTAACTCGGCATATATAGTAGTTATCTTTTTAGTTGGTTCTTTCAATTTTAATACTTTTGACTCAAATTGAGTCGGATTTGTATATTTTGCTGGGAGTAATGCTTTTATAAAGCTTTTGACATGTGTCCACTGTCAAATGGAGGTAGGACAGAGCGTACATGGAAGGGTTGTTCCCAATTTTCTAGTAAATAACCTTGCGAATGATTGGGGTGGTAAGGCGTCTGAGGAAACTCAGAAGGGTCTGGAGGAATTGAGGTGGCGCATCCCATAGTATATCTCTTATTTGTAGTAAAGGAGATATAGGGGTAGAAATCAGCAAGTGTTTTAGGTGGTGATTCCATATACTAACCGTGTTTTTTGTTAGGAGGCTAAAAAGCTTTGTATGGGACAAAAATTTGTCCGATAATAGGAGGGATCTTAGTGAGATGCGGTTAATTGCTTGTTCAGCTTGTATGTCCAGTCGGGCCTCTGAGTGGCGGAGCCAGTCTAGGCACCGTACTCCTTGTATAGCTATATAATAACTACGTATATCCGGTACTCCCATCCCGCCCTGAAGAGAAGGTAATGTAGTGTACTGTTTTTTAAGTCTAGGTTTTTTCTTATGCCACAGGAAATTGGAAAGGATGGTCTCAGAAAGATCTAGCAAGAGGTATTGGTAAGGTCTGTAGGTAATATACAGTCGTGGCCAAAAGTTTTAAGAATGACACAAATATTAGTTTTCACAAAGTTAGCTGCTAAACTGCTTTTAGATCTTTGTTTCAGTTGTTTCTGTGATGTAGTGAAATATAATTACACGCACTTCATACGTTTCAAAGGCTTTTATCGACAATTACATGACATTTATGCAAAGAGTCAGTATTTGCAGTATTGGCCCTTCTTTTTCAGGACCTCTGCAATTCGACTGGGCATGCTCTCAATCAACTTCTGGGCCAATTCCTGACTGATAGCAACCCATTCATTCATAATCACTTCTTGGAGTTTGTCAGAATTAGTGGGTTTTTGTTTGTCCACCCGCATCTTGAGGATTGACCACAAGTTCTCAATGGGATTAAGATCTGGGGAGTTTCCAGGCCATGGACCCAAAATGTCAACATTTTGGTCCCCGAGCTACTTAGTTATCACTTTTGCCTTATGGCACGGTGCTCCATCGTGCTGGAAAATGCATTGTTCTTCACCAAACTGTTGTTGGATTGTTGGAAGAAGTTGCTGTTGGAGGGTGTTTTGGTACCATTCTTTATTCATGGCTGTGTTTTTGGGCAAAATTGTGAGTGAGCCCACTCCCTTGGATGAGAAGCAACCCCACACATGAATGGTCTCAGGATGCTTTACTGTTGGCATGACACAGGACTGATAGTAGCGCTCACCTTTTCTTCTCCGGACAAGCCTTTTTCCAGATGCCCCAAACAATCGGAAAGAGACTTCATCGGAGAATATGACTTTGCCCCAGTCCTCAGCAGTCAATTCACCATACTTTCTGCAGAAGATCAATCTGTCCCTGATGTTTTTTTTGGAGAGAAGTGGCTTCTTTGCTGCCCTTCTTGACACCAGGCCATCTTCCAAAAGTCTTTGCCTCACTGTGCGTGC
This sequence comes from Bufo bufo, assembly GCF_905171765.1. Lineage (NCBI taxonomy): Eukaryota > Metazoa > Chordata > Amphibia > Anura > Bufonidae > Bufo > Bufo bufo. Next base: position 243,908,802 of record NC_053394.1, on the reverse strand, counting down.
AGATGCGCTCACACCTGCCTGCTGCCATTCCTGAGCAAGCTCTGCACTGGTGGCACTCCGATCCCGCAGCTGAATCCTCTTTAGGAGACGATTCTGGCGCTTGCTGGACTTTCTTGGACGCCCTGAAGCCTTCTTAACAAGAATTGAACCTGTTTCCTTGAAGTTCTTAAAGATCCTATAAATTGTTCATTGAGGTCCAATCTTAGTAGCCACAATATCCTTGCCTGTGAAGGAATTTTTATGCCACGCAATGATGGCTGCACGAAATTCTTTGCAGGTCACCATGGTTAACAATCGAAGAACAATGATTTCAAGCATCACCCTTCTTTTAACATGTCAACTATGCCATTTTAACCCAATCAGCCTGACATAATGATCTCCAGCCTTGTGCTCGTCAACATTCTCACCTGAGTTAACAAGACGATTACTGAAATGATCTCAGCAGGTCCTTTAATGACAGCAATGAAATGCAGTGGAAAGTTTTTTTTGGGATTAAGTTAATTTTCATGGCAAAGAAGGACTATGCAATTCATCTGATCACTCTTCATAACATTCTGGAGTATATGCAAATTGCTATTATAAAAACTTAAGCAGCAACTTTTCCAATTTCCAATATTTATGTAATTCTCAAAACTTTTGGCCAAGACTGTACTATCTTAGGCAATAATATCATTTTGATTAAAGAGCGTCTACCAAACCAAGATGAGAATTGGATGTCCCAAGTATTAATGGTTTGGCTTAAAGCTTTAGGGAGTTCCTGAAAGTTTGTTTTGTATAAATCTTTTGGGTCAGCTGTTAACCAAATTCCCAGGAATTTTAGGGAGATGTTGGACCATTGGTAAGGTGTAATTAATTGTAATCTGTTTTGGGTTTGTAAATCCAATGTCACGTTGAGAACTTGGGATTTGGCTGGGTTTATTAGGAAGTTAGATATTTTCCCAAAAAGGTCAAATATAGTCTGTATAGCGGGGAATGCTGAGTATGGATTTGCTATTATTACCAAGAGGTCATCCGCGAATGCGGCAAGGTTGTGCTGTACCTCCTGCAGATCAATACACTTAATTCTTTTGTCTTGTCTAATTGCCTGAAACAAGCATTCTACTGTGAGGACGAATAATAGAGGAGACAAGGGGCATCCTTGTCGGGTCCCATTATTGATTTGCAGGGGGGGGTAAAGTACCATTTATTAGGACCCTGGCTGAGGGTTTATTATACATTTACAAACGAAAAATACAAATGTGATAGCACTCTACATCCAGCAATTTGCCTCCATGCTGGATGAGGCATTGGTGTACATCTTGGCCAAAGCGTAGTAAGCCACTCACCACGTCAAGGTCGCCTCTATTTGAGTGGTCCCTAACTCTAGTTCCTACCTGTTCATGGGCCATGACAGCCACACAAAATCCAGGGAATGCAGGTCAGCATGCACGCCAAGTACACTCTGCTTTTAACCCCGTCCGGTGCCATTACAGCTTTCATCGGATCCAGGGATGCAAGTACCAACATGCACTCTGAGCCCACCATATACTTCTCCTGGAGCCAAATGGCTACTGGTAGGTTCTATATAAGCAGACTCAGTTTTATACTGACTTTAAAACCAGCCTCCAGGACAGATTGACTAGTCAGGTGTGCAATGACTCCAAGGAGATCGCCACGCCTCCAATATATACTGCAAAGAAAAAATGTGGGGAATTGGGTCAGCACAACCTGTATGTGGTGCACATCACTATGGCGAAATACATTTACAAACGAAAAATACAAATGTGATAGCACTCTACATCCAGCAATTTGCCTCCATGCTGGATGAGGCATTGGTGTACATTTTGGCCAAAGCGTAGTAAGCCACTCACCACGTCAAGGTCACCTCTATTTGAGTGGTCCCTAACTCTAGTTCCCACCTGTTCATGGGCCATGACAGCCACACAAAATCCAGGGAATGCAGGTCAGCATGCACGCCAAGTACACTCTGCTTTTAACCCCGTCCGGTGCCATTACAGCTTTCATCGGATCCAGGGATGCAAGTACCAACATGCACGCTGAGCCCACCATATACTTCTCCTGGAGCTATCACATTTGTATTTTTCGTTTGTATATGTATTTCACCATAGTGATGTGCACCACATACAGGTTGTGCTGACCCAATTCCCCACATTTTTTCTTTGCAGTATATATTGGAGGCGTGGCGATCTCCTTGGAGTCATTGCACACCTGACCAGTCAATCTGTCCTGGAGGCTGGTTTTAAAGTCAGTATAAAACTGAGTCTGCTTATATAGAACCTACCAGTAGCCATTTGGCTCCAGGAGAAGTATATGGTGGGCTCAGCGTGCATGTTGGTACTTGCATCCCTGGATCCGATGAAAGCTGTAATGGCACCGGACGGGGTTAAAAGCAGAGTGTACTTGGCGTGCATGCTGACCTGCATTCCCTGGATTTTGTGTGGCTGTCATGGCCCATGAACAGGTAGGAACTAAAGTTAGGGACCACTCAAATAGAGGCGACCTTGACGTGGTGAGTGGCTTACTACGCTTTGGCCAAAATGTACACCAATGCCTCATCCAGCATGGAGGCAAATTGCTGGATGTAGAGTGCTATCACGTTTGTATTTTTCGTTTGTATATATATTTCGCCATAGTGATGTGCACCACATACAGGTTGTGCTGACCCAATTCCCCACATTTTTTCTTTGCAGTATATATTGGAGGCGTGGCGATCTCCTTGGAGTCATTGCACACCTGACCAGCCAATCTGTCCTGGAGGCTGGTTTTAAAGTCAGTATAAAACTGAGTCTGCTTATATAGAACCTACCAGTAGCCATTTGGCTCCAGGAGAAGTATATGGTGGGCTCAGCGTGCATGTTGGTACTTGCATCCCTGGATCCGATGAAAGCTGTAATGGCACCGGACGGGGTTAAAAGCAGAGTGTACTTGGCGTGCATGCTGACCTGCATTCCCTGGATTTTGTGTGGCTGTCATGGCCCATGAACAGGTAGGAACTAGAGTTAGGGACCACTCAATTAGAGGCGACCTTGACGTGGTGAGTGGCTTACTACGCTTTGGCCAAAATGTACACCAATGCCTCATCCAGCATGGAGGCAAATTGCTGGATGTAGAGTGCTATCACATTTGTATTTTTTGTTTGTATATGTATTTCGCCATAGTGATGTGCACCACATACAGGTTGTGCTGACCCAATTCCCCACATTTTTTCTTTATTATACATTGCCATGATGGTAGAGATAAATTGGTCCGGTAGACCAAATTTGTTGAGCGCTCTCTTCATGAATATCCAATCAATACGGTCAAACGCCTTTTCGGCGTCAGTGCCTAGTAACATAAGGGCACCCGACGGCTACTAGCGTGATTTATGATATGGATCAGTCTAGTGGTGTTCATTCTGCCCTCTCTCCTAGCCACAAATCCAACCTGTTCACTACAGATGAGAAGGGGTAGAATCGGTTTTAGCTGAAGGGCTATGAGTTTGGCAAACATTTTGAGATCGGTGTTAAGGAGTTATATAGGTCTATAGTTGGCACAGAGAGAATTGTCCTTGCTCTCTTTAGGCATGATTGTGATATGTGCCATCAACATCTGGGACGGCAAAGGCTCTCCTTTTAGTGTCCCGTTGCATAGGTAAAGAAACCTAGGCAATAGGGAAGTACGGAAAGTACGATAGTATAAAAGCGATTAACCATCTGGGCCCGGACTCTTATGGGGAGGGGTGTTTTTTAGCACTTCATTCAATTCATGGATTGTAAATGGTTTTAGTAAAAACTTGGACTGTTCTGCAGAGAGAGAGGGCAGATTGAGGGTAGCCAACCAGTTATCTATTGCCATAACCTTATCTTCTACATTTGTCAATGAAGGAGGAGGGGTGATATTGTATAGACTTTCATAAAAGTCTTTGAACCGGGAGGCTATCTCATCAGTGTTTCTCAAAGGATGTTAAGAGGGTGACCGGATCATATGGATATAGGATTTGGTTTTCCATTTTTTAATCTGTGCTAGCATAAACTTTGAGGCTTTGTCGCCATGTGCATAGTACTTATATTTAGCTGACAAAAATAGTTTAGCTGGCGTTAAGAGTGTTCTTAAGGGTAGATCATAACAGTGTGAGTTGGCTTAGGGTCACATCAGATATATGTTTCTTATGTATATTTTCAAGTTTCTGGATTTGTCTAGACAGATCCAGTATTTGTTGCTCCTTTTGTTTTTTAATGTAAGATCCAAGTCATATAAGGTGACCCCTAACTACCGTTTTGTGAGCTTCCCAAATAGATCTGTATTTCACGTCAGGGGTGTCATTGAGCTTAAAGTATTCCTCAAGCATCTCAGTTATTTTCATATTATGGTCTGGAGAATCTAGCAAAGACTCGTTCAGCCGCCAGTTGGACATGGGTTTGGGGAGCTGTCTGAGGATTACCTCCAAAAACACCGGTGCGTGATCTGAAAGCAGTACGGAACCTATCTGTGCTTTTTTACAGGAAGAAAGTAACTGAATGGGTAAGAACAGGTAATCTAGGCGCTGATACGAGCGATGAGCCACAGAGTAAAAGGTGTTTCTTTAGTGTTGGGGTGTAAAGCTCTCCAGCCGTCTATGAGCCCGAGCGATTCAAATATGGATCTGACTTTCGCTAAAGCAATTCTGGATGTGGAAGATAGACTGGTTGAGGAGTCTAGTTGTGGGAATAATGCCAAGTTTAAGTCACCACCTAAGATAACCTCTCCTTCCGCAAAGTTTCTTAGATATTCTAGAGTGCTACAAATCCATTTGGATTGAGCAGTGTTCGGGGCATATATATTCCCAAATGTAAATGTTTGATTACCTAGTGTACCCTTAAAAATGTATCTTCCCTCCGGATCAATCAAGGAGGAGAGAACATTTAGTGGAAAGTTTTTGTGGATCGCAATAGACACTCCCTTGGATGCAGAAGAAGGCGATACACCGTGGAACCATTGATTAAAACAAAGATGGTTCAGACGCGGTGTATGGTCTTTCTTAAAGTGAGTTTCTTGTAGTATAGCTACACTCACCTGTTGCTTGCGTAGCAAATTTATTATCTGACTTCGTTTAGCCGGAGAGTTAAGGCCTCTAACGTTGAAGGAGCAGATCTTCAGGGTGGCCATTTAGATGAGGTGCAGATGTGTGATCTATCGATGAAGCAATTCCAGACTTGCTCGGTGAATCTTATGTGCTGTAGGACTAGGAGGGGGAGGGGAAGGTCATGGTGGAGAAAAAGAATTGAACAGTCAATATAAACATTAGTATCTAGGTTAATAACCATTTCTAAGTACAGCAATTTTGAGGGTATGCTGAATTAGAGAAATAAAGGGAGCCACCCAAACAGGGTGGAAGAGTGGGAGGTGGAGAAATGGACAGCAATAGGCAGCATGGCGATGCTAGCGAGTAGGAAGATAAAAGCTATAGAAGGAGGGAGTAGTAAGCTTGGGTTTGTAGATGAGCCCCAGCTGGGGGACACCGTATAGGGAGTCTAGTGGACCTAAGTAAGGCTGGTCATAGTGGGGATAAAAGTGTAAAGCGTTTTTTTTTGTTGTTTGTTTTCTTATCAAGAAAGCCTAAGCGAAGGTAATAACATATGAGGAAGGAAAGGGGGAAGGAGGGGGGGAAGGATAAGGTATGGAGGGGGAAAGAGGAGGGGGGGTAGATTAGAAGATAGGCCTATTTTGAGAAAAATAATTCAGGGAAGTGGAGATAGAGATAAGAAATAAAACTCTGGATAAGCTCAGAGTTCAGAAAATGAGAACACAGTAAGTGAGAACAGGATAAACTTAGTATCAACTATGAGGTTGAAGGATTCTGAATCTTTAGAATAGTCCCTTGATCCTATGGAGACTTCAGGTGAAGGACTACTTGTGGACCAGGAATGAAGGTTCCCTCAAGTGGAAGAGGAGCAGGAATCGGGTAATCTTCCTGTGGAGAGTCAATCCGGGTCCAGGGAAATACTTCTTGGGGTCGTCTTCATCATCCTTCTCTTTGAGCTGGTAAGTCCGTTAGGTTTTTAGCGATGTACCAATCCGGTATATCTAGGGGCTCTATCTCCAGGGTGTTGTATACCTGGGGAAGGTCTGAGGCAGATCTGATCACTAGCTTGCTCCCCGGGTTGTAAATCAATAAACCAAACAGATGGAGCCAACAATAGGTGATAGATTTCTGCTGCAATACACCCAGAAGAGGTTTTAGTGCTCTTCTTTTCTGTAATGTCATTGGTGATAGATCCTGTAATAAAGAAACAGTGGTCCCGAAGCAGGCAAGTGGGTGTTTTTCTCTCGCCGCTTTAAGCAACTTTTCTTTGGTGCTAAAACTGACCAGTTTGCAGATTATGTCTCGTGGGGGTTCTTGTGGCTTGGGAGGTGGGCGAAGCGCCCTGTGAGCTCGATCCATAGTGAGGTCGTCTGTGGCCTCGGGGCCTAGTAGCTTTTGGAACAGCTCTTTCAATGCCGACATGATAGAATCAGGCAATACAGTCTCTGGAATGCCCTTAATACGGAGGTTGTGTCTCCATCCCCTGTTATCTTGGTCTTCGACCAGGCTGTACAGGTGGTTAATGTGAGCCTGTGCATGTTCAAAGCTGTGGGATGCTGCGTTGTTAAAAGCCATTGATTCCTCGTGACTGGCCTCTAGCACCTCCACACGTTCTCTGAGTTTCTTCTGGTCACTCTTTATATCTTGTAAGTCCTGTTTTAAAGGAGCTAATGCGACTCCTAAAGCCTCCCTTATAAAAGATCTGGAGACCGGGAGATTTTCCCCAGTGTGAAGGGATTCTGCTTCACTTTCCCTACCTCTGTCCGAGTCTGCAGATGCGTCTGCCTGCTCGTCTCTCACTGCTGACTCTCTCTCCCGCGCCATCTTGGATTCAGCGCGGGGTCTCTGAGCGCGTTTCTTGAAGAATTTCTCCATCTCCCCATGGACTAGGTTTGATCCCCGTGGTCCGGGGATATCTCTAGACTTGTCTCGTCCGATTTTCCCCATTTTCTCTGCTCTTAATGTGCTGATTAAGCTCGCTTGCACTGTGTCTGCAGCAGAGCTCACACAAGCATGTGCGTCTCGCTCTGCGGCCAAGCTCCTCCCCAAATATTTCCTTTAAAGTTGTGATTGTAATGAGAAACTTTATACTGTGCCTGACATAATAGCCAAAAAGGTTCCCAGCTATACCAACTAATTAACCCGTAGGATACCAGCGCACTGGGTCTGAAATCCCAGCGCAGTACAGGTATGGCGTGCTGATCGGGCGGTCACAAGAGCTGCGCCCACCTGATCAGCTGCAGGGGTCAGGCAGTGAATGATAGCCAGATCCATGCTGTATGCGCAGACATCGGTGAAAACACTGATAATGGCGCATTAACGTCTGCCGCAATGTCTATTGGTCCCCGTGCTGCTGTGACGGATTGGATGGCAGCCCAATGCCTTCCTTAGGCCTCTTGCACATGAACGTTTTTTCCATTTACGTTCAGTTTTTTGCGTTCCGTATAAGGACCGTATACGGAACCATTCATTTCAATGGATCCGCAAAAAAACGGAAGGTACTCCATATGCTTTCCTTTTCCATATTTCAGTTTTTTCATTCCGTTCAAAGACAGAACATGTCCTATTATTCTCCGCATAATGGACAAGGATAGTACTGTTCTATCAGGGGCCAGCTGTTCCATTCCGCAAAAAACAGAATTTTTTGCGGATCCGTTTTTTGCGCACCGCAAAATACTGAAAAAGCCATCCGGCCATGTGCAAGAGACCTTAGGCATCTTGGCTTCCATCCTTCTTGTGAGGCCTCTTGCACACGACCGTATGTCTTTTTCAGTATTTTGCGGTCTGAAAAAACGGATCCGCAAAAAATACGAATGACAAAAATAGGACATACAGAAATACGGAAACGGAAGGCATACAGAGTACCTTCTGATTTTTTTGCGGATCCATTGAAATGAATGGTTCTGTATACAGTCCGTATACGGAACGCAAAAAAACGGAACAGAAACAGGAAAAAAAATGTTTGTGTGAAAGAGGCCTGAGGCTGTAAATATATTACACTCAGAAATACACTTACAGCCAATGCATTACAATACATTGTAAAGGGGCTCATACCCCAAAAAAAATAAAGTAAAAATAAATAAAAAAATAAATACATTTTTCAAAATAAAAAATGAAAAGTTACAAATAAAAAAAAAAAATAGGGAAAAAGAGAAAAGTAGACATATAAAGTATTGCTGCTTCCGTATCGACTGACTCTATAAAAATATCACATGATCCACCCCGTCAGCTGAACGCAGTAAAAATAATAATTAAAATAGTGCCAAAACAGTAATTTTCTGGTCACCTTGCCTTACAAAAAGTGTAATACCAAGCGATTAAAAAGGCGTATTTAGTCCAAAATGGTACCAATCAAACCATCATCTCAACCCGCAAAAAAAACACTCTACCTAAGACAATTGGCCAAAAAAAATAAAAATTAACCATGGCTCTCCGAAAATGGCCACTCAAAAACAAGATTTTATTCTGTTTAAAAAGGCTTTCACTGTGTAAAACTTAACAAAAATAAGAATAATAGACACATTGAGTATTGCTGTGTCCATAACAACCTGCTCTATAAAAATATCACATTATATGTCCCCTCAGGTAAAATCTGTAAAAAAAATATTAAAAATAAAACATGCCAAAACAACATTTTTTTTCACCTTGCCTCACAAAAAGTTTAAAACCAAGCGATTAAAAAGTCTTATGTACCCCAAAATGGTACCAAACTGTCACCTCATCCCTTATGTACCCGCAAAATGAGCCCCTACATAAGACAATCACTTAAAAAATAAAAACCAATGGCACCCATAAACCTATTCATCAAAATCTGCGCTCCAAAAGCCATATGCTTCCCAGTCCCTTCTGAGTCCTGTCATGTGCCCCCACAGCCGTTTACCACCACATATGGAGTTTTGCTGTATTCAGTAGAAAGTGGGTAACAAATTATAGGGTGCATTTTCTACTGTTACTCCTTGTGAAAATGAAAAATTTAAGGCTAAATTAAAATTTTATTGGAAGAAATTAAACTTTTCATTTTCATAGCCAAGTGTTTCCAAATTCCGTAAAACGCTTAGGGGGTCAAAGTGCTCAGTACCCCCCTTAATATATTCTTTAAGGGGTGTAGTTTCCAAAATGGGGTCACTTTTCTGAGGGTTTCCACTGTAGGGGTATGTCAGGGTCTCTTCAAATACAAAATGGTGCCTAAAAACCATTCTAGCAAAATCTGCCTCCAAAATCCATATAGCATTCCTTTCCTTCTGACCACTGCCGTGTGCCCATAGAGCAGTTTACCGCCACATATGGGGTTATTTCTGTAAACTACAAAATCAGAGTAATATATATAGAGGTTTATTTTGCTGTTAACCCTTGCTGTGTTGCAAGAAAAAAATTATTAACATAAAAAAATCTACCAAAAAAGTGAAATTTTGAAATTTCACTTCCATTTTCATTTAATTCTTGCGAAACACCTCAAGAGTTGACAAAGTTTGTAACATCTGTTTTGAATAATTTTAGGGGTGTAGTTTCTAAAATGTGGTAATTTTATGGGTGGTTTCCATTACGTAAGCCCCTCAAAATCACTTTAAAACTGAATTGGTGCTTTAAAAAATGGTTTGGGAAATTTATTAGAAAATTTGAAAAATTGCTTCTAAACTTCTAACTCTTCTAACGTCCTAAAAAAATAAAACAACATTTATAAGGTGATGCCAACATAAAGTAGACATATGGGGAATGTTAAGTAATACATATTTTAGGTATCGCCTTCTGTTTTAAAAGCAGAGAAATTGAAATTTTTAAAATTGTGAATTTTTCAGCATTTTTGGTAAATTCTGTATTTTTTCATAAATAAAGGTGAAATATATTGACTCAAATCCATGACTGTCACGAAGTACAATGTGTTATGAGAAAACAATCTCAGAATGGCTTGGATAAGTTAAAGCGTTCCAAAGTTATTACCACATACTGTAAAGTGATGCATTTGCAAAAATCAGCCTGGGATTTAAGGTAAAAAGTGGCTTTGCACTGAAGTGGTTAAAGTAACACTAAACATGGAATCCAAACAAAAAATATATATATGTAACGTGGCATAATCTTACTATTCTTCCTCTTGTTTTGTCCAATATCACAATTGCAGATAATGAAAAATAAGAACAGTGAGAATGAGAAATCCATCCTGCCTACAAAGGCAAATTTGACATTTAGGCACCTGGGTAGGATGGGTAGCCCTTTCTGTAGTGTCAGTACCCTGTTATAAGTATAATTGCACACACACAGAGGGAGGTTGTATAAGAAGCCTTTGACGTTTCACAGTTTCCACCACTTGCTTGTGCTCTGCACCACGTGCTCTGGGTATCTGATAAAGTGAATTGAGGTTAAGCCCTGCCAAACAAATTTTGACTGTGAGATCATGCTAGTTGACAAAGAAATAACAGTTGGTCCTTGGTCAAAGATGGGGGAATAGGAGAAAGTAGGCATCTCTCTGACTGCAAGATAGGTTATGCCTTTTTTTCATTTTTTTTTTCAGGGTTTAATGTTCCATTGAGGGTAGCTAACTCACTCTCCTTTTTTTTTGACGAGAGACAAATAGCTGGTGGTGCATTTGCCCAGGTAGTGGAGTACATACACAGTAGGTATTGGGACCCATAGTAACTGGGCATCCTACTATGGTGAGTGAGGATATCCACAATCCCCTTTTTTGCTAACAATGCAATTGCTCTGGAAAAGGTAGACCTAAATAGGGTCTCACCATCTAATACTATTTTACTGTTTTGTTGGAACAAACACCGTTGCCCCAGATTGCTTGTGCTAGCACTTTGCTTTATCCAAAGTATTTAGATACAGTACTAGGGCAGGTTACTGAATTTTTGCCCCAGAGGAAGGAAATCCTCTTTCTCCTTCTATGCCATCCTCATGTCTTTTTTAGATTGATGCACAGTTTACAATGTGTGAAGGAAATGGTGCATTAAAGACACATCTGAAGTTATTGTAATAGTACCACTTGTTTATTTGTTTGCTCACAAACTCTCTGACTGTAAAGCGCTGCAGAATATGTTGACTCCATATAACAATGATGATAATAATTATTATTAGGGATGAGTGAATTTCATATTTTGAAGTTCGCGTGCGGGTTCGTGTTGTGATATTTACTGAATTGCGTTATGGATTCCGTTACCACGGACCATAACGCAATTCCATGACGGAATGCCTAACGGAATGCCTTTAGATCCGTTATGCAGGCCATAGACTTCTATTATGGTGGAATAAATAACGGAATGCCTCTAAAGGCAATTAGGCCCTATTTTTTTTCTATTTTTTGCAGTGTATTAGTGGCAAAATAAAAATATATTAGCTGTTTAGCGTTACACTTATCTGTTAAAAAGTCTTTTGTGTTGTGTAAAAATAGAAAAAAATGAGGGCCTAATTGCCCTTGTGCAGTGCAGTGATATATTCTATAGCCCAGTTTGCCATGTATTAGTGGCAAAATAAAAATATATTTGCCGTCTAGTGTTGCACTAATCTGTTGAAAAGCATTTTCTGTTGTATAAAAGTAGAAAAGAAATAGGGCCGAATTGCTGTTCAGCGGTGCAGTTATATGTGGTGAAGCCCTTTTCGCTGTATGGATCAAATTACATAATGGTGACATTTTTTATGGGAAACTGCCTTTTTTGGGGAAAATTAATGGGTGATTGTAGACTTTCTTCTGTATGAACCGAATTCCATTATCCTTTCAGTGGTGAAATTTTATTTCAACCATGTTTTCTTCGGGAAAATTGATTGTAGACCTCCTTTTGCTGTTTGGACCGAATTACGTCATTGTGGGTCCTGCAGTAAACATAATGAAGATGCTGATGACAACACACCAGCAGATTTTGCATTTACCATCTATTCACAATTAAATCAAGCAGCTTCACTAAGTTGAAAACATGCATGTGCTTTTATCTGCTCCATCTGCATTCGATCTCCACAGCACACAAGACATAACAGAAGAGCCTCTGCTTTGAATTCCAAGTCCAGTTTCTTAAGATCAGGAGTTCCATCAGAATTGGCAATCCAAAAAACGGGGGCACATCAAGATTGAAATAAGAGTGTTCGGCACACGGTATGAAACATACAATATGATCCAAAAAAGAAAAAGAATACCGAGATAACAGCCGCACATCTAAAAAATATCAAATTTATTCAGGACAACAGACACAACAAAAATGGCTTAAAATCATTGTATACAATAAATCATAGCTATGTGGACCAAATGCGTACCACACGCCACCCTGGCTCACCACAAAACCATGAACATTCTCCCACATTAATAAGTAAATTTCAATTTAAAGAGCATGAGATCCATCAACATGAATGATATGAATAAAATACTTATCATTGAGCTAGCATAGTGGGAGTATGCGTGGTGGTCAGGGAAAGAGATTTCCATCAGAATTGTGCGTAACAATATTGCTCCCTGTGCAAAGCCATAACAAAAGAATTCTTTATGTGACACTGGCTTTTTTTCGGAAAATGTATGGGCTAATGTACACCTCCTTTTGCGGTATGGACTGAAGTACTTAGTGGTGAAATTCTTCATGTGACAATGGCTCTTTTTTGGAAAAAGTATGTGTAAATGTACACCTCCTTTTGCTGTATGGAACAACTTACTTAGTGGTGAAATTCTTTATGTGACACTGGCATATTTTTTTTTAAATGTATGGGTCATTGTACACCTCCTTTTGCTGTATGGGCTGAATTACGCAGTGTTGAAATTTTGAATTTCCAAGCAAACTCTGCTGCTCTGTATCTCTTGTGAAGTCAATGTCTCCAAAATGCCCCTCTCGCAATTTACACCTAATACATTATTTTCATGTAGAGATCCAAGAATTATGTTGGAGGCATGTAGTGTATGCAAGCCATGTGTGACCCCTCTCATCACTCCCACCTTGTTCTGCACCTGGTTTGCCTGGGCGATCGGAGTCACACAGGGGAGGAACTGTTCCGTATCCTTCATCAAGAAATCCAATCCTGGCTTTCTCTGCAACAACTAAAAATCAGAACCATGGTGACCAACAACGGGAAGAACATGGTGTCAGTGCTACATCAAGGATGGGTGAGCCATGCGCCCTGCATGGGATACATGTTCAATCTGTTTTTCAAGCGGCTCCATCTGCAAAACATCCTAAAAATGGCCAGGATACTTTGCATGCACTTCAGTAACTCATACACCGCAAAGCACACACTCTTTGCACTGCAGCGGAAGAACGGCATCCTCCAACATAGGCTGATATGTGATACTATCAACCATTGGAATTACACCCTCCATATGTTGGACCGACTGTATGAACAGAGAAAGGCCATCAATGATTTCTTGATGATCCAAGCAGACAAGGGAAGTCCTCTGTGTAACTTCGATGTCAGCCAGTGGCAGCTCATGCGTGACACCTGCCGTTTGCTTTTGCCCTTTAAGGAGGTCACGTTATTTGTCAGTCGCCAGGACTACGGGATGAACAATGTCAATCCACTGCTTCATGTCCTGGAACAGATGCTGGTAAATCTGGCTGGTCAGGGGACTGGAGACATTTCGCCTAGAAAGATGGCGGCAGAGTTTAATACGTTTTTGTCTGTCAATATCTCTATTTACAGTCAGTGAACGGGAGCATCGTTTATTGCAAGGATATGCAAACACCAACCGATGGGGTGTTAACCCCCAGAAGTAGGTCATCGGTACAAAGGAGCAATCATTTTCACAGCTCGAGGTATCCTCCCGGAAGCTTCACCTCTGCACGTTGACGATCTGCATTGTGAAGTTGTCAAAAAGAAAAATCCCGCAGCGCACCCTCTTGGAGGAAACTCTTTAACCGGCATGGGCTCCTTCAAAACCAATGGACTCTGTACAGCGTGACACCGATGTATAATTTCTCATACACTAGACTGAAAGAGTATTGCAAGCACCTGTCTGCCCACATAGCTGCCGATAAGCAGAAGGGTCTTGCCATTGAAGTGGGCTCAGAGCTGAACCTAAAAGCCAAATTTTCCTGTTTACCCCGCCTCAAAGGAAAGGACAGAGATCCACTGGCTGTGCTCGTACAGATTTCATCCAAGCCTCCACTCACCAAGGCAAACACGGAGGACTGGATTGTGTGGACAAGTTGGTTCTGCGGGACGTACACAGAGGACGATCTATTGGAGGTGTTACCAAATACATTAATGGCTCTGAGGCGCTTACGGCTATCGTGGGGAGGTGGTTCCAAAGAAACTTTGACTGTTGTTTGGGTAAGCTGGTGATCAGTTCTCATGACCTAACGTGGCTAGCAGCGATGTGGACCGGGTATGATGTGTCTGGATCAATGTCAGCCACAGAGCTTGTTTTCACAGAGCCCAGCCATCGAACCTCGCATGGACATTTCTTATGTCATCCACACAGAGGACTTCAAGACTTTATGGAATGATATTCATAAATCAAAGGACAAGGTCACATTGGAGGAAGTGGACAATTTATTCCAATGTCTTTACTCACATTTTTTCTGACATTTTAGAATCCACTTATCAGCAACCTAGTTCGTCACGGATTGAGCTGGAGTCGCTTGTTTTCTGGACTGACCTCCAGTTATCAGCCATAACCCCATACATTTCTTGATCAATATGCATTACCATCGTGGTCATCAATCTATTCTTGCTGATGAAGCACTTTGTTTTTTCAGTTTGTCTTTTAAATCCTGTGGTTTTGCCCCTTCTGTGTTGTATTTTATGTGTGTTAATATCCTGTTTGTTAAATAAAGTTTTTTTTTTTCTCCCCTATAAAAAATAAAAAAAATAATTGGCTTGTGATTTGGTAGCCAAAAGCAGGAGTGGGTACAAAACACAGAAGACATGCAAATATTCCATTCATGTGTCATCTCTGTTTTGAATCCACTCCTGTTTTTTTTTTGTTTTTTTACATTAGCAATACAGATGAATTACTGATCAAATACTGACCGAGTGAAGGCAGATGCTTCACAGACAGGATCAGTTTTTTGTGGGTTATTGTTCTAACTGATCAGAGGAAGGGGGCAAAATAATCAGTGACGTCAACACAAACTTACTGCTGACACCCTCTCCACTCTGTCGGGGGGCTCTACATATAAGCATTAATAGAAAAGGTTCTGTAGACATTTATGTGGAATCAGCTGACGAATGTGTAAAAAGAGCGCGCTTCTTCTTGATGCTAACATTGACCTGTAAGGCTGAGTTCATACTTGAGTTATTTGGTCAGTTTTGGCCCTGTGACTGCCTAAATAAGTGAAGTGTGCAGTGATTCTAAGTGCGACTCCTATCATCTGCATGTAATACAGACTCACAGTAATATTTCACTACCAAAGCAGACTCCCTATGTATGTTACTGCAAGGCACAGTGTTCTACACCACTATAAAGACTCTCTGCAGCCAGGAAATAGCTGTTTTTTAACGTAATTCAACGCAAATTTATTCAGATCGAGCCAAATTTTTCAAAAAAAATTCAGCGAACCGGCGAATCAAATTCTTGAAAAAATCGCTCATCTCTATTCATCATCACAAAGTGCCGGGAAATTTGTCTTAGCTGCGAATCAAATATTTCCTGATTCATTTGACTACGATTTGCTCAATATTACTGGCTATCATTACATCTGAGACAAAAGCAAGACTTGTCACTGAAGAGAATAGAGCTCCATTTCAGCCTCCACTGCTGTCTTGCTGTACACCATGACAGCCTTTGAGAGCGCTGGTGTGAGGTTAATGGAACACCTGTATCTGGATGTCTGGGTCCTAGCCCAGTGCCATGCAAATGCCTTCATATGGTTTGTGTAGATACCATTTGCCTCCACAGGCTTGGGATGTGAAGTTCAATTTCACCTGCAGTACAGAATGGATCACTATGCACCATTAATCTAATTAGATAATCCGTCAGTGCAGAGATTCACCTCTGTGCATCTCTTGCTGTCCAGTTTAACAGTGCCACCCTCCCTCCCTCTCCCAGGACATGAACGTTGAACAGTGCTGACATCTCAACCTCTGCCGGAGTAATAAACCAAAGTCTCTCAGTTCAAGGATTCTGTCCCTCTCAGCTTTCAACAAGTGGCAATAACTGGCATGTAGATGAACAAGAGTAATCACAAAATCATGCCACTTGACTTGATCTGATTTTTGAGGTTTCGTGTGGCTAAAAAAAAACTTTGCCAGATTAAAGCTAGGTACTTGAAAATGTGATCTTAGCTACACCTGCTACTTCCTCAATTTGCATAACCTTATGACTTGTCCTTCTTGGTGCTGCAATTTCAATGTTGAGGAGTGTATATTTGTGGAAAGGTAGCTGATAAGTATTTTGTACATCATTTTTGGATATCGCAGAATGCAATTCTAAAGAAATAAAATGAATAGGATATGAATACTGTAGAATACATGTATTCTTCTCATAGAAATAATGTTTATTTTAGTGGCATGCCTAGGGTGTTTGGCACCCGGGACGGGTCCTTTCTCTGGCACCCCTACCCCCCAATACATAAAAAAAATGGTACACCCTCACAGTAGTATTGCCCTCATTGTACAACCTTCACAGTATTTTTGTCGAGATATGTGGCTCCCTCATGGTAGTTATGCCCAAAATGTGCCCCTTCACAGTATTTATGCCCATACTGTGCCCCCTCACAGTATTTATGTCTTCACTGTACAATTTTCACAGTAGTTATGCCCTCTCTGTGTCCCTTTCACAGTAGTAATGCCCTATTTCTGCCCCCTTCACAGTTGAACTGCCCTAATCCCCTCTCTGTGCTCCTTCAGAGTAGTTATGCCCTATGTGCCCCCTTCATAGTAATAATTCCCATTGTGCCTCCTTCATAGTAGTAATATACTCTGTGCCCCTTTCATAGTACTTTTGCCCATTGTACCCCCTTCATAATAGTAATACCCATTTTACCCCTTCGTAGTATTAATGCCCAGTGTACCTCCTTCATAGTAGTAATGCCATCTGTGCCCCCTCCATGGTAGAAATGCCTATTGTGCCACTTTCACAATAGTAAAGCCCCCTGTGCCCCCTCTGTGTTAAAAAACAAAACAGAACACAATGACTCACCTTCTCCCATTCCTGAAGCTCACATCCAGCTTTCCCCTGCAGACACAGATCACTCTGCTGCACTGTGTGGGAGGAGCACAGGCAGATTCCTGGGTTGTAGGCTCCTCCCACACAGGCCAGCAGCGTGATCTGTGCCTGCAGGCTGAATGGTGGAGCAGGAAAAAGACAAGAGAGGCAAAGCACAGAATGCTGAGTGACAGGACCGCAGCTCCCAAAGCTCATTGCTTCTGGGCTCTGGCACCCCCCTGACAGCGGGCACCAGGTGTGGACCGTCATCCCCTCTTCCCCCTTAGCACAACACTAAATATTTAAATAATATCCTAATGTACTTTAACAATGAATTACACAATTATGGAATTTAATTTATTTACAGAGGTGAAAACATTTGCTGTGAAAGGCAACAACTGTCAATAATTTACACATGTACTGTACATCATAGGCATCTGCGTTACAGAATAAAGAACATTAAAAGTTTATTAAACAATTGTTTGAGGGCACTTTATCTTATTGGTGGTTTAAGCTAAACAGGAAGTTTGGTATGAGGTAGTCTTAACAACATGCATTCTCTAGCTCAGGCAAATGTGATATTTTCCCCTAATATTTCACAATACAACTTCTCTTCAGATTGGCTGTTATATAGCAGCACAAGCTCACAAAAAGTAAGGATAGAATAATTGTATACTACATAAGTGGTATTATTTCCCCCAAAAGAAGTGCCAGGGATCTAGGGTTTAAAGCAACATCAGCAGAGGTTGCAGTGTTTGCAGAACTATTCTTAGTTTTGTATGTGTTGTGGCGACTGACATAAAGTGATTGTGTGCAGTTTCTTTATCCATGGGGCATCCTGTGACAGGCCGAGTTATACATCTTGGCCAGCTGCCAGTATTCCCATGCAATGTCCACCTTGCTGGCCTCTCTGCTAAAGCCAGAATGTCATAACACACCTACTGCCTGCATTACAGCCTGTCGACCCTGAAAAGCATTGTATTTGCAGGAGTGGTGCTAAAAATATAGGGCATGGACATGAAAATAGGGGCTATGGAAAGGTATTAATTATTAACACTAGAGATGAGTGAGTCAAATCCCACAAAGTGGAATTCGATCCAAATTTCAGGATAAATTTGATTCGCCTAGAAGCAAAATTTCCTCGTGCTTCATATCAGTGAATCGATTTAACGTGAAATAGTATAAAAAAATTCAAATTCAAAATTAAAACTTACCTCCTCCATTTGCTCGCGACGGGCCACCAGCCGCCATTTTGCTTGAAGATTTCTGCCGAAATCCCGTGCGTCGCGAGATTACATCATCACGCCGCCCGGCGTGATGACATAATACATCAGCCGGCGTTATGACATAATGGGCAACAATTTACTTGGGCCCCCTGGATCCTGCCCCCCCCCCCCCCACCCTCCCACACTTTGCTGTACTTGCTATACAGCAGCACTTACCTGTCACGTCCAGGGCCTCCAGGTGACGTCTGATCTCTGTCATCATCTTCTCTCTCATCATCTTCTCCATTCGGTCCGGACAACTTCTCTCAGCCGCCTCGTCTCTGCAGAGTGTGACACACGGACATCTTAGCTTCCTCACATGCTATCATTATCCCTCAACTGGAGTCCCCACAGTGTTATCCTGCTGCTTGCTGTGCACCCCCCCAGGGGTGTAGCTATAGGGGGTGCAGAGGTAGCAGTCGCTACCGGGCCCAGGAGCCTGCAGGGGCCCAAAGACACTTGTGCCGCATAAGACACACAAAGCACTGAGGGAAGGGGGGGCTCAAGCTGAATTCTTGCACCGGAGCCCATGAGCCTTTAGTTACACCCCTGCCCCCCCCCAATACCCCCAAATACTATCCTGAAGAAACATTACTGCCCCCCATAGTAATAGTGCTCCTCATACACTGCGTGCAGAATTATTAGGCAAATGAGTATTTTGACCACATCATCCTCTTTATGCATGTTGTCTTACTCCAAGCTGTATAGGCTCAAAAGCCTACTACCAATTAAGCATATTAGGTGATGTGCATCTCTGTAATGAGAAGGGGTGTGGTCTAATGACATCAACACCCTATATTAGGTGTGCCTAATTATTAGGCAACTTCCTTTCCTTTGGCAAAATGGGTCAAAAGAAGGACTTGACAGGCTCAGAAAAGTCAAAAATAGTGAGATATCTTGCAGAGGGATGCAGCACTCTTAAAATTGCAAAGCTTCTGAAGCGTGATCATCGAACAATCAAGCGTTTCATTCAAAATAGTCAACAAGAAGCGTGTGGAAAAACCAAGGCGCAAAATAACTGCCCATGAACTGAGAAAAGTCAAGCGTGCAGCTGCCAAGATGCCACTTGCCACCAGTTTGGCCATATTTCAGAGCTGCAACATCACTGGAGTGCCCAAAAGCACAAGGTGTGCAATACTCAGAGACATGGCCAAGGTAAGAAAGGCTGAAAGACGACCACCACTGAACAAGACACACAAGCTGAAACGTCAAGACTGGGCCAAGAAATATCTCAAGACTGATTTTTCTAAGGTTTTATGGACTGATGAAATCTTGATGAAGTCTTGATGGGCCAGATGGATGGGCCCGTGGCTGGATTGGTAAAGGACAGAGAGCTCCAGTCCGACTCAGATGCCAGCAAGGTGGAGGTGGAGTACTGGTTTGGGCTAGTATCATCAAAGATGAGCTTGTGGGGCCTTTTCGGGTTGAGGATGGAGTCAAGCTCAACTCCCAGTCCTACTGCCAGTTTCTGGAAGACACCTTCTTCAAGCAGTGGTACAGGAAGAAGTCTGCATCCTTCAAGAAAAACATGATTTTCATGCAGGACAATGCTCCATCACACGCGTCCAAGTACTCCACAGTGTGGCTGGCAAGAAAGGGTATAAAAGAAGAAAATCTAATGACATGGCCTCCTTGTTCACCTGATCTGAACCCCATTGAGAACCTGTGGTCCATCATCAAATGTGAGATTTACAAGGAGGGAAAACAGTACACCTCTCTGAACAGTGTCTGGGAGGCTGTGGTTGCTGCTGCACGCAATGTTGATGGTGAACAGATCAAAACACTGACAGAATCCATGGATGGCAGGCTTTTGAGTGTCCTTGCAAAGAAAAGTGGCTATATTGGTCACTGATTTGTTTTTGTTTTGTTTTTGAATGTCAGAAATGTATATTAGTGAATGTTGAGATGTTATATTGGTTTCACTGGTAAAAATAAATAATTGAAATGGGTATATATTTGTTTTTTGTTAAGTTGCCTAATAATTATGCACAGTAATAGTCACCTGCACACACAGATATCCCCCTAAAATAGCTAAAACTAAAAACAAACTAAAAACTACTTCCAAAAATATTCAGCTTTGATATTAATGAGTTTTTTGGGTTCATTGAGAACATGGTTGTTGTACAATAATAAAATTAATCCTCAAAAATACAACTTGCCTAATAATTCTGCACTCCCTGTATATACCTGCAGTATCGCAGCAGAACCTCACACAACTGCCGCACAATACAAATGCACTATAATATACACTGCTCAAAAAAATTAAGGGAACACAAAAATAACACATCCTAGATCTGAATTAATTAAATATTCTTCTGAAATACTTTGTTCTTTACATAGTTGAATGTGCTGACAACAAAATCACACAAAAGAAAAAAATGGAAATCAAATTTTTTAACCCATGGAGGTCTGGATTTGGAGTCACCCTCAAAATTAAAGTGGAAAAACACACTACAGGCTGATCCAACTTTGATGTAATGTCCTTAAAACAAGTCAAAATGAGGCTCAGTAGTGTGTGTGGCCTCCACGTGCCTGTATGACCTCCCTACAACGCCTGTGCATGCTCCTGATGAGGTGGCGGACGGTCTCCTGAGGGATCTCCTCCCAGTCCTAGACTAAAGCATCTGCCAACTCCTGGACAGTTTGTGGTGCAACGTGACGTTGGTGGATAGAGCGAGACATGATGTCCCAGATGTGCTCAATTGGATTCAGGTCTGGGGAACGGGCGGGCCAGTCCATAGCATCAATGCCTTCATCTTGCAGGAAGTGCTGACACACTCCAGCCACATGAGGTCTAGCATTGTCTTGCATTAGGAGGAACCCAGGGCCAACCGCACTAGCATATGGTCTCACAAGGGGTCTGAGGATCTCATCTCGGTACCTTGTGGCAGTCAGGCTACCTCTGGCGAGCACATGGAGGGCTGTGCGGCCCTCCAAAGAAATGCCACCCCACACCATTACTGACCTAATGCCAAACCGGTCATGCTAGAGGATGTTGCAGGCAGCAGAACGTTCTCCACGGCATCTCCAGACTCTGTCACGTCTGTCACATGTGCTCAGTGTGAACCTGCTTTCATCTGTGAAGAGCACAGGACGCCAGTGGCGAATTTGCCAATCTTGGTGTTTTCTGGCAAATGCCAAACGTCCTGGATGGTGTTGGGCTGTAAGCACAACCCCCACCTGTGGACGTCGGGCCCTCATATCACCCTCATGGAGTCTGTTTCTGACCGTTTGAGCAGACACATGCACATTTGTGGCCTGCTGGAGATCATTTTGCAGGGCTCTGGCAGTGCTCCTCCTGTTCCTCCTTGCACAAAGGCGGAGGTAGCGGTCCTGCTGCTGGGTTGTTGCCCTCCTACGGCCTCCTCCACGTCTCCTGATGTACTGGCCTGTCTCCTGGTAGCGCCTCCATGCTCTGGACACTACGCTGACAGACACAGCAAACCTTCTTGCCACAGCTCGCATTGATGTGCCATCCTGGATAAACTGCACTACCTGAGCCACTTGTGTGGGTTGTAGACTCCGTCTCATGCTACCACTAGAGTGAAAGCACCGCCAGCATTCAAAAGTGACCAAAACATCAGCCAGGAAGCATAGGAACTGAGAAGTGGTCAGATCACCACCTGCAGAACCACTCCTTTATTGGGGGTGTCTTGCTAATTGCCTCTAATTTCCACCTGTTGTCTATCCCATTTGCACAACAGCATGTGAAATTGATTGTCACTCAGTGTTGCTTCCTAAGTGGACAGTTTGATTTCACAGAAGTGTGATTGACTTGGAGTTACATTGTGTTGTTTAAGTGTTCCCTTTATTTTTTTGAGCAGTGTACTTT
Organism: Bufo bufo; assembly: GCF_905171765.1. Classification (NCBI taxonomy): domain Eukaryota; kingdom Metazoa; phylum Chordata; class Amphibia; order Anura; family Bufonidae; genus Bufo; species Bufo bufo. The sequence goes on along the minus strand of NC_053394.1, from coordinate 243,886,609 downwards.
CTAACATAGAAAGTATATTATAACATTGTACAAGGAAGGCAATCCATTAGAATATACATGAAGATAAAACGCAACCTTTATAATGTTACTATGAGGGTCCATTCACAAGTCCATAAGTGTTTTGCGGATTGCAAAACACGGACACTGGCAATGTGCATTCTGCAATTTGTGGACCGCACATCGCCGGCACTATAATAGAAAATGCCTAATCTTGTCTGCAATTGCAGACAAGAATAGGATATGTTCTATTTTTTTCGCGGAAGCGGAAGCACAGATGCGGAAGTGCGGATCCGCAAATGCTGATGTGAATCCGTAAATGCGGATGTGGATCCGAAAATGCGGATGCGAACAGCACATTCCGGCCCCATTGAAAATGAATGGGTCTGCACCCGTTCCGCAAAATTGCGGAACGGATGCGGACCCATTTTGCGGACGTGTGAATGGAAAAGATATCCCTCAAAATGAAAATAAATTAAATTAATAAAAGTTAAGCAAAAAGCATAGATGTGATAGGCAATAACAAGTGCTCGGCGGCACCAAATCAGGTGCTCGGCGGCACCAAATCAAAGACACATCGATGAATCCAGGAGGGAAAGCAAAAAAGCATTCATCCCTGGGCTAGATGATGATGTGGTATTGAAGGACAGGGTGGGCAAAGAACTGTCCCTGATATTGCCCTACAGGGGGGTGCTATTCTGGCCCTGATAGCCTAACCACAGACCACCCACCCTGATAAGAGCAACCCCGTCCGGAACCTTACCCTATATAAAAATGGCCCTAGTAAGCCCCTAGCCCCTAGGCCCCTGACTTCCAGGTGATCACTATATAGATCTATGTGTTTTTGACTCATTATAAAAGTACACTAACCTAAAGAATTATTAGGAACACCATACTAATATGGTGTTGGACCCCCTTTTGCCTTCAGAACTGCCTTAATTCTACGTGGCATTGATTCAACAAGGTGCTGATAGCATTCTTTAGAAATGTTGGCCCATATTGATAGGATAGCATCTTGCAGTTGATGGAGATTTGAGGGATGCACATCCAGGGCACGAAACTCCCGTTCCACCACATCCCATAGATGCTCTATTGGGTTGAGATCTGGTGACTGTGGGGGCCATTTTAGTACAGTGAACTCATTGTCATGTTCAAGAAACCAATTTGAAATGATTCGAGCTTTGTGACATGGTGCATTATCCTGCTGGAAGTAGCCATCAGAGGATGGATACATGTTCTCATTCTGTTTACGCCAAATTCGGACTCTACCATTTGAATGTCTCAACAGAAATCGAGACTCATCAGACCAGGCAACATTTTTCCAGTCTTCAACAGTCCAGTTTTGGTGAGCTTGTGCAAATTGTAGCCTCTTTTTCCTATTTGTAGTGGAGATGAGTGGTACCCGGTGGGGTCTTCTGCTGTTGTAGCCCATCCGCCTCAAGGTTGTGCGTGTTGTGGCTTCACAAATGCTTTGCTGCATACCTCGGTTGTAACGAGTGGTTATTTAAGTCAACGTTGCTCTTCTATCAGCTTGAATCAGTCTGCCCATTCACCTTCGCATCCACAAGGCATTTTCGCCCACAGGACTGCCGCATACTGGATGTTTTTCCCTTTTCACACCATTCTTTGTAAACCCTAGAAATGGTTGTGAGTGAAAATCCCAGTAACTGAGCAGATTGTGAAATACTCAGACCGGCCCGTCTGGCACCAAAAACCATGCCACGCTCAAAATTGCTTAAATCACCTTTCTTTCCCATTCTGACATTCAGTTTGGAGTTCAGGAGATTGTCTTGACCAGGACCACCCCCCTAAATGCATTGAAGCAACTGCCATGTGATTGGTTGACTAGATAATTGAATTAATGAGAAATAGAACAGGTGTTCCTAATAATTCTTTAGGTGAGTGTATATTATAAGTATATCGCACCCCTCTGTGTATCACACCTATCGATAGCACACCTATACCAGACCTTAAAAGGACTTTTGTGGCCCTATAAGCTAGCGTTTGGTGTCCCTAACAGCCTGTCCCTGCTCCACACAGCAACCTCTCCCTACACTGGCAAAACACTGAATGTAAAATGGCGGCCAGATCAGGTTTATTTATAAGGTAGGGGGTATGTCCATGGGCTGAAATGTCTCAATTGGCTGTCCTGTACCACCTGATGGATTTGTCATGGTCAAAGTTCTTCACATGTTCGGAGAATCGCGAACACGCAAAGTTCGCCGCGAAAGGACCGCCGGGCGAACCACAAGGCCTTCTCTAGTGGTGACACTGTGGCCTGTGGAGGTGAAACCAGAATGGAAGCTTCCACAGAGAATCCAAATGAGCAGAGATGGTATTGCAGAAGTTGTTCCTGGTGACCATGATGACTAGTTAGCTCCTTAAAAACTTCAAGCAGCCCCAACATGTATCCATGGCCTGAGAAAACTGCTACAACGTGAATGCGGATCTGCTTTGTGACTTGAACCGATTTGGCTTGCAGCTATTCCTATTCTAAGTGACCCCCTGATATTAACCCTTTACCCTTAAACAGATATCTGGGCTCCACTGCAGAGGATCTACCAGGCTGCTAACTCTAGTAATAGTCTGTCAACTGACTGCAGACCTATGGGGCGAAAAGACACCTGTATGGAGCACCAGTGGATCTGGAAATACCATATGCAGGTAAAGGTCAAGGTCAGGGTAGGCAGAGTTTGTGCTATCCAGTAAATAGTCTGAGGTCAGGGCACGTATTTCAAGGTCAGGCAGGGTTAAGGTAAGGCAGTGAAGGGTCAAATCAAGGAAACAGGCAGATATTGGTAGAGGGGCAGACGAAGGTAGAAACAGCATACCTTTTCAGGACATTAGGGAATTAGAACTTATTGCTCAAGCACCTTTCTACAGGGATAGGTGGCTTAAGTACCCTAGGATGACCAGCCAATGGCTGGGAAAGCTCAAAGTGCTTTCTGGCACTTTAAGAGCCAGAGGGAGAACATGCACAACCCTTATGGTAGAAAAAGGAAGTTTTAGAAAGAAGCAGGTTGCAGACAGCGAAGAAGGTGATCAGCACTGCTACAGCATTTATTCAGTATGCATCTGGATGTCTTCAATTCAGTCCTTTTACGGTATTTGGCCAAAGAAAATACTGCAGCATGCCAAATTCCGGAACACTTTCCGGAATGCCATATCCGGCATTAATTCCCATTTGAAATGTTTTAATTCTGGATCCGGTACCAAGTGTTCCGCAGACCTTTAAAAATGCAAAAAAAATATAAAAATACCAGATCCGTTTTTTCCAGATGACACCGGAGAGACGGATCCAGAATTTGAATGCATTTTTCATACGGATCCGCATCCAGATCCGTCTACAAATGATATCCGTTTGCATATGGATTTCCGGATCAGGCGATGGAACTGCCTGCCGGATCCTCACAATGCAAGTGTGAAAGTACCCTTAAAAAATATGTCATTTTCTTATGAGACATTCCCTTTAATAGACATGTTTGTGCAGGAAGGCAATAGTATGTTCAATTAATGTTAATGAGCTTTGTAAATACATGTTGGTTTTTATCATCACCAGCAGTATTTTATATACAAACTCTTAGGTGGCTTATTACAGCACTGTCCAGTTATATTATAATTTTGGGTTGTAATATTTTCTTTGTGACTTCAAAGTGGCTTATGAATTCTGCTCCATTGCCTGATCAGACTGAGGTCTCTAAAGGACAACTGGAGATCCACAGAAGACAAAAATCAGACATGTTTAATGTAAAGCATAAATATCCGACATCATATAGCACATGACAATATCTTTCTATTAAAGATAGACAGTGAAAACAGAGAGAAAGGATTGAAGTTACTTCAATCCTAGAGGGATTGCAAATCCCAAAAAAGAATGAAATAAATTGGGTGCCGACAATGGTGGGGACTAGAGGTGAAGTGATGGAAGGAGGAGAAGAAAGATAGGAAGGCGGCTCACTGGGAAGTGTTATGTATAATCAAGAACACTCACAGGCAGCAATGTTGGGAGTACGGATTCCGGATGGTGTCAGTGTGAGCTAATACACAGTGGACAGTCACCCGCCACCAGGAGGAAGAAGAAAAAAAGGGGGAGGGGTTGGTTTGGTGAGCGCCACTCCCAAAATAATTGTGACTATGCAATATGAGGTGATGTAGTACCGTATTTTAGAGATGATAGTAAAATGGCCTATAGCATGAGGCCTGTGAGCAGACCCGATAGTAGTAGGTACAGTTACAGCAAATTGGCCATCCCCCAACTAAGGTGCTGTATAAGTGGGTGGACTGTGGTCCAGTCAGAAGGGGCGGGTCCAAGCGAAATAAAAAAATATATGGAATATAAAATGTATTGTAACGGTAGTGGTGGAACTAGCAAGAAAATGGTAATAAATGTAGTAAATAAAAATAGTATTTGTACTATTGATAAAATTCACAATTGGTGAAAACACTAATAAAATTTGATGCACTCACTTCGCTGGGGCGTCGTCATCATGATAAGCACATAACACCTGTGACATCAACCCCCCTGGCCAGGATCGCATGTAGAGTGGCAGTGACAGACGGCAGCACACCGTTGAGGCTTCGGATCAATCACTTTATTCAGACAATATAAGGCTCAATGCGTTTTGGGGACCAAGGTTCTCCTTCCTCAGGAGCAGATGCAGAATGTATACCTTGTTAATACAAACATATTTATACACATACCAATCAGTAAAAAAAAAATCCGGAAGTTACGTCATATCTGCTCGTGGTGGAACGCAACATGTTTTCCAACCACGAACAAGGATGAAAATGACGCCAAAATCATTAAATAATAAAATTATTACCGTCCATATATTGTATCAGACAGAGCCAGTGTTCTGCAGGTAAGGGGAAGCAGATGGAGAGGCCAGGAGGCCGTCTAACAGGTAAGGTGGCACGTCACTTCCGCCCTGGGTGGAACGCATATGCGCTCATACGGACTGGAAGTAAAGAGGGATGAGGAAGCACGTGCCAACCTACTCGTCGGTGGAGGGCAAGGATGCGTTCCACCAGCCGGAAGCGGCGTAGCGGGATCAAGTGCGTTGCAGGTGGAACGCATGACGCGGACTGCTCCCTCAAAACAGAGAGGGAAGGGTAAACAATATATAGGATCTTTATGTGTATATATGAGGGCGTATTGGCCATAAGCAAAAATATACATATAAAAGGGAAGATAATAAACATAAATCAATGGTACAAAGTCACAATAATGAAATACAATAAAATGAGATAAAATCGAATAAAATAAGAGCATGAAATTGTCGGTCAGATATATCCATGTATATAAATGTACCCATGTCCATACAGTAAGGTATTCACATGTACCTACTGTATATACATGTAACCATACATGCATACAGGTTTGGTGAGGGATCCTGTCCTAACGAACATATATATAAAAAAACACCAAAATACAGGGTATTTAATTGCATAAAAAATATTATTGGTAGACATATAGTTAGATGCATAAAATAGTCAGTGTGGAACAAGTGAGGTCCATCATGCCAGCTCAAAGGTGCTATATATAAACGTATGGTGGGTGTGTTTTGAGGGAGCTGTCCGCATCATGCGTTCCATCTGCAATGCACTCGATCCCGCTATTCCGCTTCCGGCTGGTGGAACGCATCCTTGCGCTCCACCGACGAGTAGGTTGGCACGTGCTTCCTCTTTACTTCCAGTCCGTGTGAGCGCGTATGCGTTCCACCCAGGGCGGAAGTGACGTGCCGCCTTACCTGTTAGACGGCCTCCTGGCCTCTCCATCTGCTTCCCCTTACCTGCAGAACACTGGCTCCATCTGATACAATATATGGACGGCATTCATTTTATTATTTAATGATTTTGGCGTCATTTTCATCTCCATTCGTGGTTGGAAAACATGTTGCCTTCCACGACGAGCGCACATGACGTCACTTCCGGTTCCGGGATTTTAGGCGCGTTAAGCGCTATTTTTTTACTGATTGGTATGTGTATAAATATGTTTGTATTAACAAGGTATACACATTCTGCATCTGCTCCTGAGGAAGGAGAACCTTGGTCCCTGAAACGCATTGAGCCTTATATTGTCTGACTAAAGTGATTGATCCGAAGCCTCCACGGTGTGCTGCCGTGTGTCACTGCCACTCTACATGGGATCCTGGCCAGGGGGGTTGGTGTCACAGGTGTTATGTGCTTATCCTGATGACGACGCCCCAGCGAAGTGAGTGCATTAAATTTTATTAGTGTTTTCACCAATTGTGCATTTTATCAATAGTACAAATACTATTTTTATTTACTACATTTATTACCATTTTCTTGCTAGTTTCACCACTACCGTTATGATAAATTTTATATTTTATATTCCATATATTTTTTTTATTTTGCTTGGACCCGCCCCTTCTGACTGGACCACAGTCCACCCACTTATACAGCACCTTAGTTGGGGGATGGCCAATTTGCTGTAACTGTACCTTCTACTATCGGGTCTGCTCACAGGCCTCATTCTATAGGCCATTTTACTATCATCTCTAAATTACGGTACTACATCACCTCATATTGCATAGTCACAATTCTTTTTGGAGTGGCGCTCACTAAACCAACCCCTCCCCCTTTTTTCTTCTTCCTCCTGGTGGCGGGTGACTGTCCACTGTGTATTAGCTCACACTGACACCATCCGGAATCCGCACTCCCAACATTGCTATTAAAGCTAGAGCCAGACATGTAGCTCAGAAGGATCTAGAGCTCCTACAATTCATTGCTCCAATTATTCTGCTGGATTTTCTTTAAGCTGGTAGCTCGGGGGTAGGTCCTTCCTCAGGGTGTGTGTTTTTTCTGATGCAGCTTTCTCCCAACCACTGCTCAAGGGGTTTGTCATTTCTGCCGCAGGCCTCTCCAAGTAACCATGACAGCTTCTAACAGCAGGTATGGCTTGTGGTAGTTCAAGAATGGAACTGAACATATGCAAAGAGTTATGCCTCATGCAGACTTCTGTGGAGCATGGTCCGTGAGATACCGGACTGGCATTGCAGGAGCACACGGCGTCATTGGTTGCTATGATCCCATGCGCTTCTGCAATGCCAGTCCGGTATCTCACGGACCGTGTTCCACGGATGTCTGCATGAGGCTTTACTGTGTTACTGTGGGAAGAAAATAACAAACAGCAGTTACATTTTATTGAATAAATTAGGCACTATTTAAAAATCTTAATATCAAGTTATTACAAAAGTATTCAGATCCAGGTGTGGGACAAACCCTTTAACTTTTAAAAGTAATTAAAATGCTAAATGGCTTGTCAAAAGATAAATGTTCAGGTTACACTTTGTAGTTGGTATTTAAAGATACCAAGAAATATTAAATGTTTAAAGATAATGGGGGTCTTTTATCAAGCTGAAATATGCCTAAATTTGAAGTATTTCAGATGCAGATTGCTGCGCAATGGTTTGTTGCACCGCAATCTGCGACTTCTCCGCGCTCATACCAGGTCTAAAAAAGTGGGCGTGGGAGGGGACAGACTGGCAGGCCCATCTCATTCATCATTTTCTATGCTTGTTATAGGCGTATAAATGGTCTAAATGTAAGACAGCTAGGAAGATGTCTTACATTTAGAAGCGGAGCTAGATACACTGAAGTTATGAAGAAGCCGACGCCTCCTCATAACTCGCCAGCTTAGGGCTTTATTAAGATCGGCATCAAAACCGCAGGTCTAAATGTGTTTCTTAATGTTTTAAATATTATTTAATATCTTAAATCTCTTATTGGAAGCTTGCTAATGGCTCCCACCTGATTGAGCCGAGTAACTGATGCAGTGAGTGGTTGAGGCCTCATTCACACGACCGTTGTTTTGGTCCGCATCCGAGCCCCCGTTTTTGCGGCTCGGATGCGGACCCATTCACTTCAATAGGGCTGCAAAAGATGTGGATAAAACTCAGGCCTCTTTCACACGGGCGTTGCTAAAAAATGCGCGGGTGCGTTGCGGGAACACCCGCGATTTTTCCGCGCGAGTGCAATACATTGTAATGCGTTTTGCACTCGCGTGAGAAAAATCGCGCGTGTTTGGTACCCAAACCCGAACTTCTTCACAGAAGTTCGGGCTTGGGATCGGTGTTCTGTAAATAGTATTATTTTCCCTTATAACATGGTTATAAGGGAAAATAATAGCATTCTGAATACAGAATGCTAAGTAAAACAGGGCTGGAGGGGGTTAAAAAAAATAAAAAAACATTTAACTCACCTTAATCCACTTGCTCGCGATGCGGGCATCTCTGTCTGACTCTTTTACTGTATAGGACCTGTGGAGAGCATTAACTATAGTTTAAGGACCTGGGATGACGTCACTTTGGTCATCACATGGTACGTCACATGATCTTTTACCATGGTGAATCACCATGGTAAAAGATCATGTGACGTACCATGTGATGACCGGAGTGACGTCATCCCAGGTCCTTAAACTATAGTTAATGCTCTCCACAGGTCCTATACAGTAAAAGAATCAGACGGAGATGCCCGCATCGCGAGCAAGTGGATTAAGGTGAGTTAAATGATTTTTTATTTTTTTTAACCCCCTCCAGCCCTGTTTTACTTAGCATTCTGTATTCAGAATGCTATTATTTTCCCTTATAACCATGTTATAAGGGAAAATAATAAGGTTCGGGTCTCCATCCCGATTGTCTCCTAGCAACTGTGCGTGAAAATCGCACTGCATCCGCACTTGCTTGCGGATGCTTGCGATTTTCACGCAACCCCATTCATTTCTATGGGGCCTGCGTTACGTGAAAAACGCACAAAGAGGAGCATGCTGCGATTTTCACGCAACGCAAAAGTGATGCGTGAAAATCACCGCTCGTGTGCACAGCCCCATAGAAATGAATGGGTCAGTATTCAGTGCGGGTGCAATGCGTTCACCTCCCGCATCGCATCCGCGCGGAATACTCGCTCGTGTGAAAGGGGCCTCAGTGTTCTGTCCGCATCCGTTGCACTGTTCCGTGGTCCCGCAAAAAAATATAGCATGTCCTATTCTTGTCTGTTTTGCGGACAAGAATAGGCATGTCTACAATGGGCCGCTGGTTCCGTTCCGCAAATTTCGGAAGGCACACGGACGGCTTCCGTTTTTGCGGATCCGCGGTTTGCGGACCGCAAGAAACAGCACGGTCGTGTGCATGTAGCCATATACTGAGAAATCCTTCATGTTCATGACAAATCAACATTAGCAAACTTCCCCATAGCACTCAAGCACAGCAGTTGCGCTGATGGGTACTAAATTCACCAGTCCAGAAATCCCAAATGGAAAAGGAAGACTTGACCTCATCCACTGATGTAAAAAATTATATTTATTCACATGTTCCATACACAAACAAAATGTAAAATTACTTTAAATCACTGTTAAGGCTGGGTTCACACTTGAGCGTTTTACAGCGCGTTCAAACGCGCTGTAAAACGCTCAACACATGAAAACCAATGCTTCCCTATGGCCCTGGTTCTCACTTGAGCGTTTTACAGCGCTGAAAAACGCGTTGTAAAACGCCCTACGCTCAAACAAGTACTTGAGCTTCTTTGGGGCGTTTTGACGCGCGTTTGTGGCCATAGGACATTGCAGTCAATCACACAAGCGCGCGTCAAACGCGCGTTTACTATTGCAAAAAACGCTCGTCAAAAACGCGCGTCAAAAACGCGCGTTAAACGCGCATATCAAAGACGCTCAGGTCTGAACCCAGCCTAAAGGTGTTGTCTGGAATTAGGAAAAAAAAGTGCTGCTTTCTTCCAAAAACAGTGCCACGCCTGTCCACTGGTCGTGTGTGGTATTGCATCTTAGCCTAATTTTCTTCAATGAAGCTAGGCTGCAATACCAGACACAACCCATGGAAGGGTGGGGCACTGTTTCTGGGTGAAAGCATTTATGTTTGTTTCTAATCTTGGGCAACTACTTTAACTAGCTTTAAATCATGCTGTTCATAATTGAGAAAGGCAATCAGAGTACTTTCAGGTCATGTCAAATGTATTCAGACTTGAATTTAATTGGACAGTTGATCTGTCTTTGTCTGACTGAAGTCAGATTTTAAGAAATATGCTTATGTCTAACTAGGCCCAATTTTGTAAACTCATTACTTGTACTAACAATGTGGCTCAATAGCAAAAGAGAGAGGATAACCATGTATATGCAATAATAAGACAAACTTTAATGTGAAAATCTGAACAAATTGTTTTAATTAATACATTTGAACTACAGGGCGTCATGTTGTACAATGGGGCTGTATGACCACAAGGTGCAGCCATGTCACAGTTGAGCAATTTGTAGAACCATTATACTTACCTGCGAGCTGCGATCTCTGTGTCCGGCCGGGAGCTCCTCCTACTGGTAAGTGACAGGTCATGTCACTTACCAGTAGGAGGAGCTCCCGGCCGGACCTGTCACTTACCAGTAGGAGGAGCTCCCGGCCGGACACAGAGATCGCAGCTCGCAGGTAAGTATAATGGTTCTACAAATTGCTAAGTAACCATGGCAACCGGGACTGCAGTAGCGTCCTGGTTGCCATGGTTACCGATCGGAGCCCCAGCGATTCAACTGGGACTCCGATCGGTACACTCCGCTGCCACCAATGATAGGGGGGAGATTTTAATTAGGAGGGGGAGGGAGGGGAGAAGGCCCACTGGCCACCAACGAGTTAACTACAGGGGAGGGAGGGGGGCCGGCTGCACTGGCCACCAATGAGTTAACTACAGGGGAGGGAGGGGGGGGCCGGCCACACTGGCCACCAATGTGTTAACTACAGGGAGGGGGCTGCCCCCTGCTGCCTGGCAGCACCTGCCAGGCAGCAGGGGGCAGTCATGTACACAGTTCTTTTAGTATATTCTAACCTGAAGCATCCTCATCACCATGGGAACGCCTCTGTGTTAGAATATACTGTCGGATTTGAGTTTCACGATGTAACTCAAATCCGACAGTATATTCTAACATAGAGGCGTTCCCATGGTGATGGGGAAGCTTCAAGTTAAAATATACCATCGGATTGGAGAAAACCCCGATCCGATGGTATATTAACTCCTGACTTTACATTGAAAGTCAATAAGGGACGGATCCGTTTGAAATTGCACCATATTGTGTCAACGTCAAACGGATCCGTCCCCATTGACTTGCATTGTAATTCAGGACGGATCCGTTTGGCTCCGCACGGCCAGGCGGACACCAAAACGACTTTTTTTTCATGTCCGTGGATCCTCCAAAAATCAAGGAAGACCCACGGACGAAAAAACGGTCACGGATCACGGGAAAACGGAACCCCGTTTTGCGGACCGCAAAAAAATACGCTCGTGTGCATGAGGCCTTAAACTAATGAAGATCAGTGATGGTCAGTTCTCAGTGTTCGCCAGCGAACACATGCGGGCTGCCATCTTTAGTAAGGTAGGCTCACCCGTCCGGCGATGCACAGGTAAGTCCTTACCTGTGCCGGGAGCCGGTCTGAAATCAAATGCGGTCACCGGGAGCAGGCAGTTCCGAGAGCAGCCCGATAAAGGCCCCCGGCGGCTGTTCTCGGAACTGCCTGCTCCATGTGACTGCGAACACTGCGAACTGACCATCACTGATGAAGATCACACCATTCAGTGGGTCTGTATTGTTAATGGCCACATGTAACTGAAGGCACCACTTAGCCACTAACAATACTGACCCACTGAACAGAGCGGTCTTTTCGCCATGCAGTAATCAAATGAATCATGGCTGTGTCATAACAGTGACACAGCTGCGGCACGTGATTGTTCCATAAGTCTGAACTCTCAAATGCAAGTTTCCAAGTTGATCTGGAAATAAAATGACTACATATTACTGGGCAGTTTAGGCAAAGTTAATATATAGACCTACAATATAAAGGGCACCATGGCACCAGAATGTAGGAATTGGTGAACCTGGTTTGTACCATGACTATGAGATGAGCAAATTATTGAAAAGTTTGATTCGGCTACTTCGACAAATTTGTAAAAAAAATTGCTTCCTGACGAATTACTTTGTCGCAAAGGGCATTTCTTTGTAAGTAGTGGCTGCAATGACAAGGAACGGCATTCATACATGATTGCAGCTAAAGATGAGCGAATTTAATATTTTGAAATTCGTTCACGCTTCGTTTGGTAGTAAAAGCAGAATTGCGTTATGGATTCAGTTACCACGGACCATAATGCAATTCTATGACGGATGCATAATGGAATGCCTTTAGCGGCATTCCACTATTCATTCCATCATAATAGAAGTCTATGGGCTGCCAAATGGATCCGTCCCGTTTCTATTATGCAGGGGAGTCCTCTCCTGCATCATGGAAACAGAACGGATCCGTTATGCAGGCCATAGACTTCTATTAAGACAGAATGAATAACGGAATGCCTCTAAAGGCATTCCATTATGCATCCGTCATAGAATTGCATTATGGTCCGTGGTAACTGATCCATAAGCAATTCTGCCTTTACCACCAAACGAAGCGTAAACAAATTTCATAACCTGAAATTCGCTCATCTCTAATTGCAGCATCTGATATAAAAAACTGAGTGTCAAATGAAAAAATATAAAAAATCACACCTATCTGATCCATTTGCTCGTGACTTCATACATCACCGGGCACAGGATTGCTGCCACGATCTTCAAGCAAAATGGCAGCGGCCAGACCATCGTGAGCAAATGGATCAGGTAAGTATAATTTTTTTTTACACTATATCTGTTTGCATCGATTCGCTACCACAAAGCACAAAGAAATTCGGCTTTTATTCTGAAATTTGGATTGAAGTCCACTTTGATTCACTCAACACTATACGTGACCTTAGTACGTCCATTTTGAAGACTGTGATATTCATTTAAGAAAAACTACCAATTTCCATCAACTTCAACCTTTTATTGCTATGGTATCATTCATTGATTGGAAACTTGCTTAAGAAGAAGACAATAAATGCATAAGAAATTTGGGAATAAGAATCGTGAGAACTGAGGTCATCCATTAGGACAAAATGGGACTTAGTAATTTATATCAAAGGCACCTTTAAAATAATGTCATTACTAAACATAGACAAATCAATACAAATATTTGTTTAATAAGTCTCTCTGATTCTGCTCTGGATGGGTAGCAAGGTGACATCCAGAAGAAAATTGTTTGCTAATCAGCACAGCATTAAATGATTCTTTGTAATTAAGACTTGTCACTACTAGTCTATAAATGAACTACTGGAGTAAACTTTATGGGCTCATGCACACAAGCATACAGTATTTTTGTTCTGGGTTTTTTTGTGGCCCGTATGCAGAACTAACAGGAAATGACTCTGTGTGCATTCCATGTCCACATGGCCATTCTGCCTAAAAATAGTGTAGTGTCCCACATACGGTATGTGTAAATGGTCCACTCCAAATTGTTATATATAGTATGATGTCATTTTTCACTATTCCTTTATCTATGCTGCTATATCCATATTACAGGCTGGTAACATGCATTACATATTTCCACCAGTAGAGGTCACCGTCACACCATTTATATAGTGCAGCCATAGGAAGTGAGAGGGGGAGTAGGAGTTTGGAGTTAGGAGAAAGGAGAGGAGACAGTCGTGTCTTTGTCCTCCTGGGCCTAGTCCAAGAGAACTAATTTACCTCAACCTTTGAGTCCAAGATTAGGACTATCTGATCCTACACTGTAGATTACCCTTCTGGGGTATAAAGTAGATTATCACTTTGAGGACCGCAACCTTTTAAAATAATGAAGCAGAGAGTTTGCCTGCCATGAGGGAGATCACCCTTGGGTTGCTGGATCATTGAACTATAGACTATTGCAAAGGAAAATAACTTCAGTTTATCAGGTTTTAGTCACCTTTGCATTAGCTGGAGAGTTTTTAAGCTACAGGCTGCCCACTGCAATTAAGGACAGAAAGGCCATCTGTCAGAATACTTATTTAGAGAGGATCTAAACTACTATTGAAAGGCTGAGTGACAAAAGCAAGATCAGAAACCAAGTACAAGTAAGAACATCACCTCTACTAAAGTGAGCTGGAGCTAACCTCTACACTTCACCTCAAGGAGCCTTACGGTGCTGGCGTCACAAACACAGGAGCCCAGCCACCAAAGCACCCTAAGCATACCCACTACCATCAAGGGCACCTCAACTTACATCTGGCTGGTGTTCCCTGCAATAGAGAGTGCCCCGGAGGATTTAGTGCTGTCTTCCTCATCACTGCACGCCGACCCAGGGAGCTGCAAAAACGTGAGTACAACTACTACCCCCATCAGCCCACCATGCACTCACATACTGCCCCTGCAGTCCGGTCCGTTCTGCTGCAATAGAACATGTGCTATTATTGTCAGTATTACAGACAAGGATATGACAGTTCTATTTGGGTGGGCTGTTCCATCTCGCAAATTGTGGACCAGAAAACAGCCAATGATCTTGAGAACAAGCCCTAAATCTGTTAAACACAGGTGGTCAAGGTAGTAAGTGAACTGTACAGAATTTTACCTGGCTGCCTTACACTAAGTTTTTAAGAGGTTATCCAGCTAATAAAAAAAAATATATATATATATATATATATACAGTACAGACCAAAGGTTTGGACACACCTTCTCATTCAAAGAGTTTTCTTTATTTTCATGACTATGAAGGCATCAAAACTATGAATTAACACATGTAGAATTATATACATAACAAACAAGTGTGAAACAACTGAAAATATGTCATATTCTAGGTTCTTCAAAGTAGCCACCTTTTGCTTTGATTACTGCTTTGCACACTCTTGGCATTCTCTTGATGAGCTTCAAGAGGTAGTCCCCTGAAATGGTCTTCCAACAGTCTTGAAGGAGTTCCCAGAGATGCTTAGCACTTGTTGGCCCTTTTGCCTTCACTCTGCGGTCCAGCTCACCCCAAACCATCTCGATTGGGTTTGGGTCCGGTGACTGTGGAGGCCAGGTCATCTGGCACAGCACCCCATCACTCTCCTTCATGGTCAAATAGCCCTAACTTTCAAAGTTTTCCCAATTTTTCGGCTGACTGACTGACCTTCATTTTTTAAAGTAATGATGCCCACTCATTTTTCTTTACTTAGCTGCTTTTTTCTTGCCATAATACAAATTCTAACAGTCTATTCAGTAGGACTATCAGCTGTGTATCCATCTGACTTCTCCTCAACGCCACTGATGGTCCCAACCCCATTTATAAGGCAAGAAATCCCACTTATTAAACCTGACAGGGCACACCTGTGAAGTGAAAACCATTTCAGGGGACTACCTCTTGAAGCTCATCAAGAGAATGCCAAGAGTGTGCAAAGCAGTAGTCAAAGCAAAAGGTGGCTACTTTGAAGAACCTAGAATATGACATATTTTCAGTTGTTTCACACTTGTTTGTTATGTATATAATTCCACATGTGTTAATTCATAGTTTTGATGCCTTCAGTGTGAATCTACAATTTTCATAGTCATGAAAATAAAGAAAACTCTTCGAATGAGATGGTGTGTCCAAACTTTTGGTCTGTACTGTATATATATATATATATATATATATATATATATATATATATAACACTGCTATTACAGGGCTGCCTTTATATGGGTGTAGAACACTGTGCCTTGCAGTAACAGGCATAGGGAGTGTGCTGGGGTAGTGAAATAATACTGTCAGTCACTATGACATGCAGATGACAGGCGTCACTATTAGAATCACTGCACACTTCACTTATTTGGGCAGTCACGGGACCAAATCTGACCAAATAACTCAAGTATTAACTCAGCCTTACAGGTCCATGTTAGCGTCAAGAAGAAGCGCACTCCTTTTACACCCTCTTCAGCTGATTCCACATAGAACATGTCTACAGAACCTGTTCTATTAAACGCTTATACAAGTAGAGTCCCCCCAGACAGAGTGGAGAGGGTGTCAGCAGTAAGTTTGTGTTGATGTCACTGATTATTTTGCCCTTCCTCTGATCGGTCAGAACAATAACCCACAAAAAAACGGATCCTGTCTGGGGAGCATACGCCTTCACTCAGTCAGCATTTGCTCAGTAATCCATGAGTATTGGTATTGCTAAAAAAAAAAGGAGTGGATCTAAAACAGAGATGACACGTGAAGGTAATATTTGTATGTCTTCTGTGTTTTGTACCCACTCCTGCATTTGGCTACCAAATCATAAGCCAATTCTGATGCGACCATATAGGCCTTACAGGTGCTACACAGACAGTATCCGTTGTGCGTCTCATTTTTTCTTCCTTCTGACAGATCAGAAGAAATTTCAAAAAAATCATGTAAATTATAATGTCAGGCATGCTGAAAGGCAAAATACAAAATAGTGGCCCAGTCATGAAGTGGGGAGGGTGGGAACAGCATGAGAAGTCCACAGAGTGGACCTATGACATAGTGGTGAGGTGGAAGCAGCATGAAGAGACCACAGAGTGGCCCAATGACAGGGTCTGGAGTTGGCAGCAGTATGAGGAGGCCATCGAGTGGCACAATGACAGAGTCTGGAGGTGGCATCAGCATGGGTAGGCCACAGAGTGGCACAAAGACTGAGTCTGGAGGTGGCAGCAGCATGAGTAGGCCACCGAGTGGCACAAAGACAAAGTCTGGAGGTGGCAGCAGCATGAGTAGGCCACCGAGTGGCACAATGACAGAGTCTGGAGGTGGCAGCAGCATGAGTAGGCCACAGAGTGGCACAATGACCGAGTCTGGAAGTGGCAGCAGCATGAGTAGGCCACCGAATGGCACAATGACAGAGTCTGGAGGTGCAGCAGCATCAGGAGGTTGTCATTGTTTTCATGTACTTTTTGTATATTTGTTGTTTCTAAATATATATATTTTCCTCACAATTTCAGACATCACATGACCTCACACTACGTCATTCGGTCCATACAGCAAAAGTAGTTTTTCAGTCACCCATCGATTTTACCGGAAATTTTATTTTATTTTTTTAAATAAATTTGCCACAACGTCATTCGGTTCATACAGCAAAAATGGTTTTGCAGTCACCCATCAATATTACCAGAAACAAAAAAAACACTTTGAAGAGTGACATAGAGTCCATAGATGGCAGCAGTATGATGAGGCCACTGAGTGGCAAGGCTACCTATTTTGGAGGTGGCAGCAGCATCCAGAGACCACAGAGTGTCAAGATGACATAGTATGGAGGGGGCGGCAGCATCAGGAGGCCACAGAGTGGCAAGGTAACATAGTGTGGATATGGCGCAGCATCTGGAGACCACAGAGTGGCAAGGTAACATAGTGTGAATATGGCGGCAGCATGAGGAGACCACAGAGTGGCAAGGTGACATCATTTGGAGGTGGCGGGAACATTGGGAGGCCACAGAGTGGCAAGGTGACATAGTTTGGATATGACGGCAGCATCCGGAGACCACAGAGTGGCAAGGCGACATAGTGTGGAGTAGTTTTAATCGTGAATATCGCCACTTCGAGAATTCGATAAGATTTAGAATATAGTGCTATATATTCGTATTTGCGATTATTCTAGATTTTTTTTTTATCTGAACCCATGATCCCTCTCTGCTTCTTGCTTGTGGGCCAATGAGAAGGCTGCTATGTCTTTGTCTGAGCTTAGCAACATCCCTAACAACCAATTGGAAAGTTGCCTACCACTTACTATATAAGAATCTCCCAAGCAGCCATTTTCTGCAGTTCTGAGAGAGACTGCAGTGTCATTGCTGTGCTCTGTGCTTTGCTGTGTGATTACATTAGAAAGTTAGTTAATTAGCTTATATATACAGTATAATACAGATAGTGGGAGATAGTCAGTGTAGGTTAGATCCTGATATAGTGTAGCTGATAGGTTCTGCTGTCCATACATTGTCACGGCCACGGTTTTGGCCGTGACTCCTTGGGAGCCGCATACTGTTGCCCGCAGTTTTGGGTTGTAGTGTCAACCGCAGCTTGAGGCATAAGGTTGTTAGCCTCAAGTGCGGTTGCCGCGGACAACAGCTATGTGTGCAGTTCCCTCGGAGTTGTGTGCGCAGTTGTAAGCACTTTTGTATGTCTGTGTGCACTTTGTTTATGTTTGGTGTGCACTGACATTTTCCCATCACTGTGGCTGTCCGTGGCAACGTTTGGTTGTATTATGTATATGTAGTGGCAGTGTCCCGGCCTTCGGGCTGACTCCCAGGACACGCTTGCCACCCATGTCGTTGCCTGCGGCAACAGCCACAGTGTGTTTGTTGTTTGGACACTTCCCCTTCTGTGGTTTTGGAAGGGTTAACTCCCTTTCAGTGTGTGAGAGTCACGGTGTGTGTCTGATTGTTGGGTGTGGCCTCAGTTGTAGGCAGTAGCCAGAGAGGGCGTTTCAGCCATGCTGGCTGTAGACATCCTCCTGGTTACTTACCAACTGCCAGTGGGGGCTAACCTTCTGGTCATATTGTCACGGCTGAGGATGGGGGAAACCCTCAGCCGTGTGCCGAAGGATGATGGTCGCTGCTTGACCAGGAAAAACAGGATTAGGGAGCAGGTCACCTCCTACAGCGTCCCTAACTCCTACCTGCATGGGCCGACCTTGAAGGTAGGAGGACCCATGCGCAGGAACCTCGGAGCCCTAACTTACCCTCCAACCGGTCCCTGGGCTAGGAGTCAGAGTAAGACATCCTGTTCCTTCTGGATACGGAGGAACAGGAGTCTCACTGGCCAAGCTGCAAGCAAGGGGAAACAAATGCAACCTATGGCAATGGCAGGTACTTGTCACAAACATAGCAGAGACCTACCACAGACAACCAAGCCTGGAACCCATGTGGATGTACTGCCCACAGACAGCAGGACTCAGCACACAAACACACAACACACGGGAACCCAGGACCACAGGTGCAATAAAGAAACATTAAAAGCAAACACATCTTCCAGACACCAAAGGACATATATTTAGCTTATGACCAGAATGTTGGCCCCCACTGGCAGTTGGTAAGCAACCAGGAGGATGTCTACAGCCAGCATGGCTGAAACACCCTCTCTGGCTACTGCCTACAACTGAGGCTTTATAGGGCCAAGAGGCCACACCCAACAATCAGACACACCCCGTGACTCACACACACTGAAAGGGAGTTAACCCTTCCAAAACCACAGAAGGGAAAACATAACTTAAAGGGGAAGTGTCCAAACAACAAACACACTGTGGCTGTTGCCGCAGGCAACGACATAGGTGGCAAGCGTGTCCTGGGAGTCAGCCCGAAGGCCGGGACACTGCCACCACATATACATAATACAACCAAACGTTGCCACGGACTGCCACAGTGATGGGAAAATGTCAGTGCACACCAAACATAAACAAAGTGCACACAGACATACAAAAGTGCTTACAAACCCGCACACAACTCCGAGGGAACCGCACACATAGCTGTTGTCCGCGGCAACCGCACTTGAGGCTGACAACCTTATGCCTCAAGCTGCGGTTGACACTACAACCCAAAACCGCGGGCAACAGTATGCGGCTCCCAAGGAGTCACGGCCAAAACCGTGGCCGTGACATACATACATACATACATACATAGTGCTGTGATGTCACAAGTTCACAACAATACTTAGTGCACCAGTCAGTAATATGTAGTCAGTCCTGCTAAAATGTGAAGTTGCATGTATTGCGTCAAAATATGCGCATCATTAATTGCCGATTTGCTCAATCGCGAATATATTGGAGCACTCTATCTGAATATAAAGCTATTGTAATGTTCTGCCATGCCAACCATTTTTTCCAGTCTCAGGAAACTTCCAGCAGCTTGAAAAATGTAGCAAAAGTGACCCACGCATGCCTGTATTGTGCGCGCAATACGTGCATATTACATTGTCGATTTTCGCAATTAAGAAAATAATGGCGAACTCTCAAATTCGCGAATGTATGACAAATATTTGCCCAAATATTTGCGAAATATCGCAAATTCGAATATTGCCCCTGATGCTCATTACTAGTGTGGAGTTGGCAGCAGCATCTGGAGACCACAGAGTGACAAGGTGACATAGTTCGGAGGTGGCGGCAGCATCCCGAAACCACAGAGTGGCAAGGTGACAGAGTGTGGAGATGGCAACAGCATGAGGAGACCACAGAGTGGCAATGTGACATAGTGTGCAGATGGCATCAGCATGAGGAGACCACAGAGTGGCAAGGTGACATCGTTTGGAGGTGGCTGCAGCATCAGGAGGCCACAGAGCAAGATGACAGGGGCAGGCTGGGACGGGGAGCAGGGAGGCAACTGCCACCCAGGCCGCCCTAAAGCATGTAAAAACAGCCGCTGGGCCGTCTTTAACAAGTAATTATTATTATTATTTTTTTATTCCTCAGGGCCGCACCGCCGATCACCACAGGAGGCGTGGCCCTGGTTGTAGTTAGCTCTGGCGGCAGGGGGGGCGGGGGGGAGTAGGAGATGAGCGCTTCTATTGTGGAAGCGCTCATCTCCATGTTCATCTGTATCGCCGTCCTCAGGACAGCGATACAGATGCCTGTGCTGTGGCAGGGCAGGAGAGGGAGAGGCGTCTCCCTTCCCTGTTCTTCTGATAGGCTGCAGGCACTAATGCCTGCGGCCTATCAGAGGCCGGCTCAGGCGGCGAGATGACGTCATTATCATCGTGCCACCTGAGCCGTGCAGCACACAGCAGGGACACAGGCCAGAAGAGGCCTGCATCGCATCACTGCTGATGGAGGTAAGTATTAGTGTTTTGTTTTTTCTTTGTGTGGGGAGCTGGCACTATGGGGGCATCTGGCATTTCTTACTTATTGCAGCCCCATTTTTTTTGGGGTGGCACTTATTTCTTGCCCATTTGGGGGGGGGCACTATGGGGGCATCTGTTACTGGCACATTATGGTGGGGGCACCATGGGGGAGAGGATGACTATGGGCACATCTTGGGGCTCTAAAGGGGCTGTTTTTTTATTGGCACACTATGGGGGCACTATAGGGGAGAGCGGCACTATGGGGCATCTATGGAGAAGTGGGGGCTCTAATGGGGCCTTTATTTATTGGCACATTATGGGGAGCACTATGGCATCTGGTGGCACTAAGGGGGCATTTTTTTACTGGCACATTATGGGAGGCACTATAGGGGAGAGCGGCACTGTGGGTCATTATTTGGGGGCACTATGGGGGAGTGGAGCACTATTGGGGCATCTGGTGGCACTAAGAAGGGGCATTTTCTACTGGCACATTATGGAGGAGAGGAGCACTATAGGAGCATCTGCTGGGGGCACTAAGAAGGGGCATATTTTTACTGGCATATTATGGGGGACACTATGGGGAAGGGGGAGAGGAGCACTATGAGGGTATTTACTGGGGCACTATATAGGGGTATTTTATACTGGCATACATTATGGGGACATTAGCTCAACTGCGGGCACTAAGTGGGGGTATTTCATGTACTGTCATATTATAGGGCAAATTATTACTACTAGGGGGCATTATACCATATCTGTGTGGTAGTAGTATTTCCAGGGGGACTGTTTCTGCAGTATAATATTGGGGGTGGCAGAAAAGGGTGTTCAGAAGATGTGAAGGTAATGTGGGAAAATAATGTTTGTTTGTCAATCTCTGAAGAGACGGGGTATGGCTAAAAAATCATCATGGCGGTCTGGTCTGAATGGAGAAGATAAAGAAAGAGAACGTCTATAACAATGGTGACATCACTGGATGTAAAAGGTATGTGACGCTATGTAGGAGAGGAGATGCTCCGGCTCCTCCCCCTGCCAATTGCAGAAGGAAGATTCAGAGCTGGGTGAGGACGGCCAAAGGGGCAGCAGGCCACAGGCAGGTGGCAGATGGTGGGGGGAACCACAAGCCTTGAGCAGGATCTGGGGAGAGAGGAGAGCAGAGGAGCTTCCTCGCTGTAGCCTGCTGTTTATTGTATAATGTGAAGCAGGCAGTGCAGCCAGGACAGGCCCTCCCCTCTCTGTATGATGTGTAGAGACAGGCCTCAACAATAGAATTTCAGCTGTACAGTGTTTGTTGGAAGTGGCCTAATATGTGTAGGAGGGGCTTTTAAACCCTTAAGGACACAGCCTTATTTCACCTTAAGGACCAGGCCATTTTATGCAAATCTGACTAGTGTTTAAGTGGTGATAACTTTAAAACACTTTGATTTATCCAGGCCATTATGAGATTTTTTTTTTGTCACATATTGTACTTCATGACACTGGTAAAATGAAGTAAAAAATATGTATTTTTATTTATAAAAAAAATACCAAATTTACCAAAAATTTGTAAAAAATTGCAAATTTACAAGTTTTAATTTCTCTACTTCTATAATACATAGTAATACCTACAAAAATAGTTATTACTTTACATCCCCCATATGTCTACATGTTTGGATCAATTTGGGAATGATATTTTATTTTTGGGGGATGTTACAAGGAAATTTTCAAAAACCCACTTTTTAGGGACCAGTTCAGGTCTGAAGTCACTTTGTGAGGCTTACATAATAGAAACCACCCATAAATGACCCCATTCTAGAAACTACACCCCTCAAGGTATTCAAAACAGATTTTAGAAACGTTGTTAACCCTTTAGGTGTTCCACAAGAGTTAATGGCAAATAGTGATAAAATTTATGAATTTAGATTTGTTGGCAAATTTTCAATTTTAATCCATTTTTTCCAGTAACAAAGCAAGGGTTAACAGCCAAACAAAATGCTATATTTATTGCCCTGATTCTGTAGTTTGCAGAAACACCCCATATACACGCCATAAACTACTGTACGGGCACACAGTAGGGCGTAGAGGGAAAGGTGCGCCGTATGGTTTTTGGAAGGCAGATTTTGCTGGACTGTTTTTTTTTTTACACCATTTCTTATTTGAAGCCCCCCTGATGCACCCCTAGAGTAGAAACTCCATAAAAAGTGACCCCATCTAAGAATCTACACCCCTCAAGGTATTAAACTGATTTTACAAACTTTGTTAACCCTTTAGGTGTTCCACATGATTTAATGGAAAATAGAGATACAATTTCATAATTTCACTTTTTTGGCAGATTTTCCATTTTAATAATTTTTTTCCAGTTACAAAGCAAGGGTTAACAGCCAAACAAAACTCAATATTTATGGCTCTGATTCTGTAGTTTACAGAAACACCCCATATGTGGTCGTAAACCGCTGTACGGGCACACGGCAGGGTGCAGAAGGAAAGGAGTGCTATACGGTTTTCGAAGGCAGATTTTGCTGGACCGGTTTTGTGACACCATATCCCATTTGAAGCCCCCCTGATGCACCTCTAGAGTAGAAACTCCAAAAAAGTGAGAAACTACGGGATAGGGTGGCAGTATTGTTGGTACTAGTTTAGGGTACATATGATTTTTGGTTGCTCTATATTACACTTTTTGTGAGGCAAGGTAACAAGAAATAGTTGTTTTGGCACCGTTTTTATTTTTTTTATTTTCAACATTCATCTGACAGGTTAGATCATGTAATATTTTTATAGAGCAGATTGTCACGGACGCGGAGATACCTAATATGTATACTATTTTTTTATTTATGTAAGTTTTACACAATGATTTCATTTATGAAACAAAAAAAATCATGTTTTAGTGTCTCCATAGTCTGAGAGCCATAGTTTTTTCAGTTTTTGGGCAATAATCTTGGGTAGGGTATGATTTTTGTGGGATGAGATTGGCACTATTTTGGGGTGCGTATCACTTTTTGATCGCTTGATATTGCACTTTATGTGATGTAAGTGTCACGGAACCATGAACCAGACGTACAACAAGAGATAAGTGAAAATAAGAAGGCTTTATTGAAAATAAAGCTGTAAAGCAAAAGTCCAAACGGATGGTGAAACCGAGCAGAGTCTTTGCGAAGCCAGAGGTCAGGAACCAGAAGGGTAGTCAGACGAAGCCAGGATCAGGAACCAGCAGGGTAGTCAGACGAAGCCAGGATCAGGAACCAGCAGGGTAGTCAGACGAAGCCAGGATCAGGAACCAGCAGGGTAGTCAGACGAGGCCAGGATCAGGAACCAGAAGCAGCAGCAGTCTTAGAAGCATGTGAACACAAGAGGACCAAGCAAGGAACTGAAGCCACAGACCTCCTATATATATGAGCTAGGCATCCAGCTCCTCCCAGGGGAAGGAGGAGCCGCAGGGTGGAAGGCTACAAGAAACCCAGGACCCAAGATGGCCGCCAGCACATGTCAAACGAAGGAGAGCAGCAAGCAGGTAAGACCATGACAGTACCTCCCCCTCAAGGGCCCCTCCTCCGCGGAGCACAAAACGGTTTCTGAGGGAAGCGTGCGTGGAAGGCTCGGAGCAAGGCAGGAGCATGGACATCTGCGGAGGGAACCCAGGAACGCTCCTCTGGACCATAACCACGCCAATGGACCAAAAACTGCAACCGACCGCGGACCAGGCGTGAGTCCAGGATATTGCTCACCTCATATTCCTCACGATTGCCCACTTGGACCGGACGAGGCCGAGGAACCGAGGAAGTGAAACGATTACACACCAGTGGCTTCAACAGGGATACATGAAACACGTTGGAGATCCGCATGCCAGGAGGAAGCGCAAGGGCATAGGCTACCGGGTTTACCCTGCGAAGCACTCGGAAGGGACCAACAAAGCGAGGCGCCAGCTTGGGAGTGGGCACTCGAAGGTTGAGGTTGCGGGTGGACAACCATACACGGTCTCCGACCTGGTAGGAAGGAGCAGGCGCTCGTCTGCGATCAGCCTGGAATCTCTGGCGCTGCGCAGAGACCTCAAGGGACTTCTGGATCTGTACCCAAGAAGCACGTAGGACGGAAAGGTGATCCTCCACAGCCGGAATATCCTGGGGAGAGAATACCTCCGGTAACACGGCAGGTTGGAACCCATAATTGGCCATGAAGGGAGACGTCCCAGAGGAAGAGTTCACCGCCGTGTTCCTGGCAAACTCAGCCCAAGGCAGGAGGTCAACCCAATTGTCTTGGTGATCGGAGACATAGCAACGAAGGAATTGCTCCAAGGCCTGATTGGATCGTTCTGCGGCCCCATTGGACTGAGGGTGGTAGGCCGAGGAGAAGGAGAGATGAATCCCCAACTGGGAGCAAAAGGCGCGCCAGAACCTGGACACAAACTGACTCCCCCGATCCGACACAATCTCCTTAGGCAAACCGTGCAACCGGAAGACCTCCCTGGCAAAAATCGTGGCCAACTCTTGTGCAGAGGGTAACTTCTTGAGAGGAACACAGTGGCACATTTTGGAAAACCGATCCACAATCATGAGAATGACCGTATGGCCTCGGGATGCAGGGAGGTCCACAATGAAATCCATCCCCAGGTGTGACCATGGGCGCTCCCCGGTGGCTATGGGTTGCAGAAGGCCCAACGGAAGGTGCCGAGGGGACCTACTCTGGGCACAAACGGAGCATGCCGCTACATATGCGGCGATGTCGGAACGTAGGGAAGGCCACCAGAACAGACGTGAAACAGCCCAGGACAGCTGATTCTTTCCAGGATGCCCCGCGGTCTTGGAGTTATGGTAGGTTCGCAACAACCGAGTGCGCAACTCCTCAGGCACAAAACATCTGCCGTTGGGTCTCCCAGAGGGAGCACCAGATTGAGCCGCCAAAATCTGCTCACCCAGGGGAGAGGTCAGGCTGGTGCGAATGGCGGCCAGGATCTGATTCGGAGGTATGACCGAAGTCGGAATCGACTCCTCCCTGGACAGCTCGGAGTACTGCCGTGATAAGGCATCCGCCCTGATGTTCTTGGAACCGGGTAGGTAGGAGACCACGTAATTAAAACGTGACAAGAACAGAGCCCATCTGGCCTGACGTGGTGTCAATCTCTTGGCCTCAGAAAGGTAGGTCAGATTCTTGTGGTCCGTCAGGATGAGAACCGGAACCACCGAACCCTCGAGCAAGTGCCTCCATTCTTTAAGGGCCTGCACGATGGCCAATAACTCCCTGTCACCAATCTGATAGTTGCACTCCGCGGAAGACAGTTTCCGGGAGTAAAACCCACAAGGAAGCAGAGGACCCTCTGGTGTTCTACGCTGAGACAGAAGGGCGCCTACTCCCGTCTCAGACGCGTCCACCTCGAGGACAAAGGGCAACCCAGGGTTGGGATGCGACAGAATCGGAGCCGACACAAAGGCGGACTTTAGGGCCTCAAAAGCTCGGATGGCCTCGAGCGGCCAGACCTGGGAATTACTGCCCTTCCTGGTCAGATCCGTGAGAGGCTTGGCCAGCATGGAAAAGTCCCTGATGAACTTCCGATAATAATTGGCGAAGCCCAAAAAGCGCTGCAGGGAACGAAGACCACTGGGCTGTTGCCACTGTAAGACAGCCGAAACCTTCTCAGGATCCATGGAGAACCCCTCAGCGGAAATGATGTAACCTAAGAAGGTTACCTGGGATCGGTGAAATTCGCATTTCTCAAGCTTACCGAACAGCTTGTTCTCTCGTAACCGTTGCAACACTCGTCTGACATCCAGAATGTGGGCCTCCATGGATTCAGAATATACCAAGATGTCATCCAAATAGACTACCACACACTGCTGCAACAGGTCACGGAAAACATCGTTGATGAATTCCTGAAAGACTGCGGGCGCATTGCACAACCCAAAGGGCATAACCAAGGATTCGTAATGACCGGTCCTGGTGTTAAACGCGGTCTTCCACTCATCGCCCGCCTTGATCCTTACCAGGTTATATGCCGCCCTCAGGTCGAGTTTGGTAAAGACCGTGGCCCCTTTAAGGCGATCGAACAGCTCGGAAATCAAGGGTATCGGGTAAGCGTTCTTGATCGTGATGCGATTGAGACCCCTGTAATCGATGCAAGGCCTCAACTCACCGCCCTTCTTTTTCACAAAGAAAAATCCAGCCCCTGCCGGGGACGAAGATTTGCGAATGTGTCCGCGTGAAAGCGCCTCCCTCACGTACTCCTCCATGGCCTCATTCTCCGCTACCGACAGTGGATAGACTTTGCCACGAGGAGGAACGGCACCAGATTGTAACTCTATGGCACAATCGTATGGGCGGTGCGGAGGTAGGGCAACCGCGTGCACCTTATCGAATACATCCCGGTACTCCTCGTATTCAGGAGGCAACAGAGAGTCCGAGGAAGTACACAGCAACTTGACAGACCCATGGATGCAACTAGCCCCACACTGCGGTGACCACGAGAGGATCTCGACCGATCTCCAATCGAAAGTCGGATTATGCTTCTGGAGCCAGGGGTACCCCAAGACCACCGAGTAGTGTGGAGACGAAATAACCTGGAGGCAGACCGACTCTCTGTGAACGGCACCAATGGCTATTCCCACTGGAAGCGTCTCATGAGTCACGTGTGGCGGCAGAAGGGGTCTGCCGTCTATCGCCTCAAGAGCCAGTGGGGAACCTCGAGCCTGCAGAGGAATGGAATTGGCGGCAGCGAACACACTATCAATGAACAAACCACCAGCACCAGAGTCCACCAACGCCTGGGTCGTCACCGAGCCCCCGACCCAGGAGAGGACAACAGTGATCAGTGGTTTGTCAACACGGGAAACCGGGGACGAGGAGACTCCACCCAAGATCTGCCCCCGACAGGATCTCAGGGTACGAGCGTTTCCCGGACGGTTCGGACATGCCAACCGAAAATGCCCACCGAGACCACAGTACATGCATCGGCCCTCGCGTCTCCGGAGTGCCCTCTCCCCCTCGGACAGGCGAGCAAACCCCAGCTGCATGGGTTCACCCCCAGACAAGTCATCCCCAGGAGGCGTGGGAGGAGAGGGAGGCACGGGTGGGACAGCAAACGTAGGCACCAATCTGTTAGAAGACCTCCGCAGGTTCTCCTTAAAGGAAGGTCTCTCCCTGAGTCTGGTGTCAATCAAAATCAGGAAAGAAATAAGAGACTCGAGCTCAACTGGTAGGTCCTTAGCTGCAACCTCATCCTTCAAGGCATCCGAGAGACCATGAGAGAAAGCAGCGACCAGAGCCTCATTATTCCAGCCCACCTCTGCTGCCAGGGTACGAAACTCAATGGCGTATTCAGCTACGGATCGTGAACCCTGTCTGATGGACATAAGGAGCTTCGCAGCAGAGGCAGCACGAGCCGGCACATCGAATACCTTCCGAAGAGAAGCAACAAAACCGGAAAACTCGGCAACCACCGGATTGTTGTTCTCCCATAAAGGGCTGGCCCAGGCCAAGGCCTTGTCCGAGAGCAGCGAGATCAAGAAGCCCACCTTTGATCTCTCAGTAGGAAAGGCATGTGGCAGCAACTCGAAATAAATGCCCACCTGGTTAAGGAAACCTCGGCACTGAGTTGGCTCTCCCCCAAAGCGCTGTGGAAGAGGGGCAGAACCGGTCATACCCCGAAACACCGCAGGCGCAACAACAGGTGTCGGGGTAGACTCTGGCGCAACAACCGGAGCGGCAGTAGGAGCGAGCCCAGGAGCGACAACCGACCCATCGGCAACGGGAGCGAAATGAGCCGTGCGTTCAAGCAGGGTTTGCAACGCCACAGCGAACCGACCCAACAGGTGATCCTGCTGATCAAGTCTGGCAACCAGCGTGGGTAGCGAGGATGGCCCTGTACCGTCAGAATTCATGGCTTGGTCCTAATGTCACGGAACCATGAACCAGACGTACAACAAGAGATAAGTGAAAATAAGAAGGCTTTATTGAAAATAAAGCTGTAAAGCAAAAGTCCAAACGGATGGTGAAACCGAGCAGAGTCTTTGCGAAGCCAGAGGTCAGGAACCAGAAGGGTAGTCAGACGAAGCCAGGATCAGGAACCAGCAGGGTAGTCAGACGAAGCCAGGATCAGGAACCAGCAGGGTAGTCAGACGAAGCCAGGATCAGGAACCAGCAGGGTAGTCAGACGAGGCCAGGATCAGGAACCAGAAGCAGCAGCAGTCTTAGAAGCATGTGAACACAAGAGGACCAAGCAAGGAACTGAAGCCACAGACCTCCTATATATATGAGCTAGGCATCCAGCTCCTCCCAGGGGAAGGAGGAGCCGCAGGGTGGAAGGCTACAAGAAACCCAGGACCCAAGATGGCCGCCAGCACATGTCAAACGAAGGAGAGCAGCAAGCAGGTAAGACCATGACAGTAAGGTGACAAAAAATGGCTTTTTTACACCGTTTTTTTTTTTTTTACGGTATTCACCTGAGGGGTTAGGTCATGTGATATTTTTATAGAGCAGTTTATTACGGACGCGGCGATACCTAATATGTATACTTTTTTTATTTATGTAAGTTTTACACAATTATTTCATTTTTGAAACCAAAAAAAATTATCATGTTTTAGTGTCTCCATATTCTGAGAGCCATAGTTTTTTCAGTTTTTGGGCCATTATCTTAGGTAGGGTCTCATTTTTTGCGGGATGAGGTGACGGTTTGATTGGTACTATTTTGGCGTACATATGACTTTTTTGATCACTTTTATTACCTTTTTTGGGAAGTAAGGTGGGTAAAATTTAAATTTCATCATAGTTTTTTATTTTTATTTTATATGGCGTTCACCGTGCGGGTAAAGTAAAATGACCGTTATATAGATCAGGTTGTTATGGACGCGGTGATATCAAACATGTGTAGGGAATTTTAGTTTTTTCATTTTTAAACAGTGATAAATGTGTTTTTTGATTTTCACTTTTTTTTTCACTTTTTTTGATGTCTGTATAATACAGCACAGTACACTATATAGTGTACTGTACTGTATTTTCACTTTACAAAGTCTGATTAGACTTCTGCCTTTAGCAGAAGTCTAATCAGCACCATGGACAGCCTCTGATCAGTACCATGGACAGCCGGACGCCTGTGAAGGCGTCCGGTTGCCATGGTACCCATCACTCGCTGGTACAGCAGAGCAGTGGGTGATGGGGAGGGAGGGGGCCCCCTCCCTCTCCCATCGGGGGCTGAAAAGGCACAGCAGCCCCCGATGTGAGAGCGAGGGCGCTCCCTACCTCTTAACCTTTTCCATACAGCGGTCCCTACGGACCGCGGCATGGAAGGGGTTAAACGCATGGCATCTGTGCCAGCAGATGTCAGGCGTTTCAAGCAGATTTTCAGCCATGTGCTGACACTCTGCAAACTACTCGGCTATCCTCCACCCTCCCTGCCGCACTCCCCGCACATTAAAATAAAGGTTATTTAAAGTTTTTAATCCTTGCGGAAACTTCCGAAACCGCAGCAAACCGCAGGTCTGAATTAACCTGCGGTTTGCTGCGATCGCCAACATAGGGGGGGTCAGAGGACCCCCCGGCACATTTAGCCAAGGTGCCTGCTCAATGATTTGAGCAGGCACCGGGTTCCGATCACCGCCCACTGGCCATTACGTCATGTGTCCTTAAGTACCAGGACAACATGCCGTACCGGTACGTCATGTGTCCTGAAGAGGTTAAAATGGGCGGGCTAAAAAATGGGCGTGGTGCATTATGCGTGCCGCGTTTTCTCCATTCCTACAGGGCTTTTAGAAATGGCCAGGCAAAAGAATCGGCGCAGCAAGCTACGCGTGCCGCATTTTTAAATATGAAGGGGGCTTTGAAAAATTGGCGGGCAAAAGAATTGGCACAGCGCGCTACACGTGCCACATTGGGGGGCAGTAAATGCAATAAGTTCCTGTATAAAAGAAAATAAAAGTCTGCAAAATAAAAATGGGCCACTTGACTGGATTTACCCCCCCAGGACTAATTATCATCTTTAATCATGACCTGTTTTTATTCTAATCATGGATTTATTGATTGCGGTAATTACAGATCAGTGGATTTCATGTATTTTCCTTTGGTCCATATGTATCTATTCAATGTCCTCATTTATACACTAAGTTATTACAATAATCTCACATTATATGATAAGCATACCTCTGGCGTTTTTGTCACAGATATGTATGCCAGTGCGCTCCATATAGTATTCTATTTTTGCCTTTGATGGAGATTATTCACTTCATGGCTGGGGACTTCTACAGCTCAGCGCTGCCTCTGCAATCCTCCCGTTCCTCTGCCAGATCCCGCGCCTGCGCACTAGGCTCGGCCTGATGCGCCCGTGCGGACTCCTGGCAGCGGCTTCATTGAGCGAAGTGCGCATGCGCCGGCCTGATGCGCACTTCGCTCAACCCTAATATGACCTGCAGATTGGCTGAGCTTAGTGCGCAGGCGCGGGATCTGGCAGAGGGACGGGAGGATTGCAGAGGCGGCGCTGAGCTGTAGAAGGAGGCGCTGAAAACAGGGAAGGCGGTGATGAAGACGGAAGGCGGCGCTGGGCACCGGACGGCGAGGGGTGCGGCCGGGCACCCTGTATTAACGGACCTCCCCTTGGGCACCTTAAGTAAGTGATTGGCAGGTTATAAAAACCAGTTTTTTGGACAAATAGAGCCACAGTGAGGTTTAATAAGGCTTAGGATTCTTCTTATTAGTCCGGACATGAGGATATCTTTAGGTTATAGGGGTAAAATATGATGACATAATCCCTTTAAGGAGACTTTAAATATCTGGTTCACAGTGATGGCGTTACCCCCTGACGAAGGCACACCAAAACGCGCGTTGGGGTAGCGCCATCCTGGGTTGTCAGTCCACACAAGGTCCACTTTAGGTAAGTTTTAGGTCATAGACTTCCTCCCACGGCTCAGTGCTGCCGATGTTGAGACCTCACTCCTGGCTCTTTCATTCTTTTGCTGGCTACATATTTTTTATTATTTCTTTGTTCCGCATACTATGTATTACAGCCGTGGTTGGTTTTCTTATTGACCTTTCCTTACCCTATATCATCTTACATTTTCTTGTCATATTTGGCCCATGGGCTGGTCATTGTACCTAGTATTTTTCCATGACCATTACTCATTTTGTACCATGTACTTTGGGACCTGTGTGTTCTCCCAGGGTGGCGCCTGTTTTCTCCTCTTCCCTGCTCCCACCACCCTGTTCATGGCATCACCTGTATGTATTTTTAATCATGTTTTGATACAACTTAATAAAATATTTATTTATTAATTATTCATTCATTTTATTCTTTTTGGTACCTTGAGCTTCTTTTCTCCTTCCTTGTCCCCCCAGGACTAAGGCTGCCAGCCCTCCCCTGCAAGGTGACATAGTGTGGATATGGCAGCAGCATCCGGAGACCACAGAGTGGCAAGGTGACATAGTTTGGAGACCCACTAACAGAGTGGGGCAGTTGGTGGCAATACCAGTACCCGCTGACGAAGGTGGGTGAAATAAGGAGCACTTGGCATCAGATGTGTGGCATCAGGCGGGTTGCAGCATCAAAGTAGTAGCTGAGGCAGGTAGTCAGAAGAAACCTGTCTCTTGTATCAAAG
This sequence comes from Bufo bufo, assembly GCF_905171765.1. NCBI lineage: Eukaryota > Metazoa > Chordata > Amphibia > Anura > Bufonidae > Bufo > Bufo bufo. The sequence goes on along the minus strand of NC_053394.1, from coordinate 243,854,448 downwards.
TGTTGGTGTGGAACCATGGATTATCAAGACTGATGCATCAGGAATTGGTAGTTGGAAATCCTGGCTGATCCACGCCTGATTCATCTTGACAAAGGTCAGTCTCTCCACATTTTGGGTGGACAGGCGAGTTCTCCTAGGGGTAACTATGGCCCCCACCACACTAAACACCCGCTTTGATGCCACACTACTTGCTGGGCAGGACAGCTTTTCCAGGGCAAACTCTGCTAGTTGTGGTCAAAAATCCAGTTTGGCTACCCAGTAGTCCAGGGGATCTTCAATGTGGGGTGGCAGGGTGCCGTCCAAGTATGCCACCACCAGCTGGTTCAGGTTCTGCTCTACGTCTAGCTGCTGCTGGTGAGTAGCTTCTTCACTATGTGGGTGAAGAAAGCTACTCATCAGCGACTGTAGACTCAGGCTGCTGGTGATTGAGCTGGTACTGCTCCTGCCATCCCACCCCTCCCCAGAAGCCATGGCCGTGGAACGTGAGCACAGAGGGCCTCCCCATTCAGACCTGCGAGATGATGGATTATGGACGATGGAGCAGATAGGCAGCGACCAACTGACTACATTGGATGTCTCTGTAGTAGTTCAGTTTGTCCTCCCTCTTGGTGGGCGTCAAAAAAGCCCCCATTTAGGACCGGTAGTGAGGGTTCAACAATGTGCAGAGCCAGAACTCATCCCTCTGCCGAATGGTGACAATTCAGCTGTCACTACACAAGCAAGTGAGCATGCATCAGGCCATTTGGGCAAGTGACTCGGAGGGATTCTCTCCCTCCATCTCCACTGCATACTGCCACAGTGTATCTGGGTCCTCTGTCTTGTCTTCCTCATCGCCCTGTAGCTCCTCTGGCTGCTCCTGCTCCTCCTGTCCTGTCAGCTGAGTAGAAAAACCACCCATCTGGCTACAAATTGCCTGTGCTCCAATGTCCTCCTCCACCTCCTCCTCCTTTTCCAGTTCAGCCCCCACAGGACTCATGTGGCCGTGATCGAGGCATCACGTCTCCTATCCCCTGACCAGCCATTGTTACCAGCATCTGTTCCAGGACATGAAGCAGTGGAATGATGTTTGTGACTGAAAAATAACGTGGCCTCCTCTAAGGGACTGAGCAAATGGTAAGTGTCATGCATGAGCTGCCACTGGCTGACATCAAAGTTACACAGTAGAGTACTGCTATCCGTTTGCATCATGAAGAAATCGTTGATGGCTTTTCTCTGTTCATATAGTCGGTCCAAAATATGGAGGGTGGGATTCCAACGGGTGAAAAAGTTGCATATTAGCCTATGTTGGGGGATGCCGTTCTGCCGCTGCAGCTCAAGGAGGGTGTGTTTTGCAGTGTATGAGTGGCTGAAGTGCATGCAAAGTTATCTGCCCATTTTTAGGATGTCTTGCCGATGGGTGGAAGACTTCAGGAACCGCTTGATAACCAGATTGAACATGTCTGTCATGCAGCGCGCATGGCTCAGCCTTCCTTATCGCAGCACTGACACCATATTCTTCCCATTGTCGGTCAGCATGGTTCCGATTTTCAGTTGTAACGAATAAAGCAGGGATTCGATTTCTTGATGCATCACACGGAGAAGTTCCTCCCCTGTGTGACTCAGTTCGCCAAGGCAAACCAGGTGCAGAACGGGGCAGAGCTAGCGCCTGATCTGTTCGGTCGCATGCAGCAGTAGCTCCGGTCTTTATATTACCCTAACAGCTTGGTTTTATAGCCTGTCGGATTCAAGATGGTCAAGATAGGAGGCTCTAAAGCAGCCGAATCCTCTAACCAACACAAATCCTCAACAACCGAAGGAGAAATGGATAAATTTATCAAGAAAGCTGCTTCTGCTTATGTGGCCAGAGAAATCAAGATGGCGCCGACCTCGCTGCACGCCGCTGCACACAAACAAACTGATTCCTTAGGCGCTTCTCATAGAGGTGAGGAAGACTTAGACTCTCTACCCATCTCCTGCACGTACCTCAGAGATGCCCTCACTTCCTCACTGGAAGTGGCGCTGGAACCTCTCAGTTCTGACCTCCTGGTCATAAAGCAAGATGTCCGACACATAGGACGCCGCGTTGAGTCACTGGAGGAATCACAGACAGTGATCATTCAGCACCAGAGCGCTGTGCAGCATTCCCTCCATAAGATACAGGCCAACATCAATTCTTTATATGAGGCGGTGGAAGATCAGGAGAATTGGGGGAGACTTGCGGTTCAGAGGGGTGCCAGAAACTGTCGCCCCTGGAGACATCCCCAATACCATTGTCCAAATCTGTCTCTCCCTCCTGGGCCCTGACTCGGCACATGAAGTGCTCCTTGAGAGAGCCCACAGGGCCTTAAAGCCTAAACCTGCACCCACGGCACCTCCTAGGGACATCATATGTAAGTTCCTGCATTTTCAAGTTAAGGAGGCAGTAATGAGTAAAGCAAGAGAGGCAAGAATTGTCACATGGGATGATCATGACATCCTGATATTCCAAGATTTGGCACAGTCTACTTTGAAAAAGAGACGTTCCTTAAAGCCCCTTACAGAATGGCTTAGATCAAGAAATACCCCATATAGGTGGTCGTTCCCTTTTGGCCTCTCGTTCACACATGAGGGCCGCAGGATCAACATTTTTTCATTCCAATATCTGAATCAGGCCTACGCCACCCTGGGGATTAAGCCTCTAGATATACAGAACTGGGATCCTGTCCAAGATCTGACAGATCTCCCAACCCTTCCTCTCCTGGAATCCTGGGAAAAGCAACGGACCCCTAAATCACAAAGGGGCAGAAGAGGAATTTCTAAATCGACGCCAAGAAGACTAGCCCTGGGCGAGCGAGAAGAATCCATATAGCGAGTCCCTTGTCATATTGGACTGCATCTCCTTTATTTCCTCTAATGTCTTCCATAATCCCTCCTTCTTATGCTCTAATCTCTCTCCATGCTTCCTCCCTCCTAGACGTCTCCTTCTGGACCCCGTCTTGGATCCCATATTACATTTTGGGTGATACAATATTTTAATGTATAACTTCCCCCCTTATCTTTCTTTCTTTATTCAAAACTTTCTTCCCTCTTTTTCTGCTCAAACCTAACCCACACTCTCTGGCTTTTGGGGATGCCTTTCCTTAAGTCAGTGTATTCACTGTTTTGTTGTAATGTTGTCTTTTTATTCTTTAATTATGTTCTGGTTCTTAGACTTGATTGGCCCAGCAACAGACAAAGATATCACAATGCAGAAAAATTGCTGGACGCTGCTCTACCTCGAGGCGGTGCTCCCCCTCCACAGTTGTCAGCTACACATACTTGTAAGGTGAGATTATTCCTAACCCCCCTCTCCCTCCCTCAATATGATTCAACATGAATAATCTCAGAATTGTTTCCTATAATGTTAAGGGAATGAGATCCCCTTCTAAAAGAAGCCAAATTTTCTCCCAGCTACATAAAGAGAAATGCTCCATTGCCTTTTTACAAGAAACCCATTTTAAACAGGGTAACTTCCCTAACCTTTCTTTCTCCAAATTCCCTAGCTGGTATCACTGTGGAGCTGGGGGCGCCGCCTCGAGAGGTGTGAGTATTGGTTTTAGCAGGGGTTTGGCCTTCCAATATAAGACCCACACACAGGACCCAGAAGGTAGATTCTTAATCCTTAAAGGCCTCATAGGGCAATCTCTATACATGTTTGTAAACCTGTACGCCCCAAAATTGAACCAAATTTCTTGGTTACCCTCTCTCTTTAAACTTGTGTCTCATAGAGAAGGGATATTAATAATAGCAGGAGATTTTAATTTACCCATTAACCCTATCATTGATACCTCTAAGAAGAAGTCTTCCATTCCTTCTAGAGCCCTTAAATTGCTTCAGTCCACTCTATATAAGCTAGGGGTATTAGACACTTGGCGCTGTATTAACCCTAACTTAGTTGATTACTCCTTTTACTCAGCGCCAAACAACTCTTATAGTAGATTGGATTACATATTCATCTCAAGGGATCATTTACAGTTCTGTACTTTAGCCAGGATTGGAGATATCACCCTTTCAGACCACTCCCCGGTTTTCTGTGACTTCCAGCCCCCTGATGGAAGAAACAGAACTGCCAATTGGAGGTTCAATGAGTCCCTGCTGGGAAATCCAGAGTATGTATCTCAGATCACATCATACCTAGATGAATATTTCTTAACTAACAACACTCCAGACATCTCCCCCCATGCTTTATGGGATGCCCATAAGGCCTATATCAGGGGCAGGCTAATTGGACTCTGCTCCTTCCTGAAGAAAGAATCCGAAAGAAAATATACTTCCTTACTAGCAAGGATTCACACAATGGAAAAAGCCCACAAGGAATGTCTTCTGGCTCAACAGTTAGATGAACTCACTTCTCTCAGGACGGAACTAAAGAACCTCTTAAATGAGCGTTCAGCTAAATATTTTTTGTCTGCACAGCAAAAGTTTTATGCCCACGGAAACAAGGCATCTAAATTTATGATGCAGAGAGTTAAGCAAAGAAGGGACTCCAGACATGTCCAATCCATTAAGGCTCCGAGTAGAGATCTAGTTTTCAAAGCAGAAGTGATTGCTGAACAATTCAAGCTTTTTTTATGCGGAGCTGTACAATCTGCCCTCCTCTACTCTTCCTGATCCCTCCTTGGGAAGAGAGGCCAATATCAACAAGTTCCTAGATTCTATCCACCTTCCGAGCCTTACACTGACCCAGCGTAACTCCCTAACAAATCCGTTTACCATTCAAGAGCTGACAAGAGCCATTAACTCCACCCCCAAAGGTAAATGTCCGGACCCAGATGCCTCCCCATATCCTATTATTCAACCTTTAGAAATTCCCTTCTCCCTTTCTTGCTCCCTATATGTAACTTAGCTACAGTATGCAAAACCATCCCATATCCGCAGATATGACTAGAGCCACTATCACAGTAATCCCCAAAGAAGGGAAAGACCCCTCGGCCTGCACTAGCTATCGCCCAATCTCACTACTCAATGTAGACCTCAAATTGATGGCTAAAATGCTAGACTCTAGAATACAGAGCTTTTTACCACATTTAATTGAGCCTTATCAGGTAGGATTTGTCAAGGGGCATGAGGGAAAAGATAACACTATGAAAGTACTTGATGCTCTATTCTATGCTACCCATAAATCCATCCCCCTAGTTCTGATGGGCACGGATGCCGAGAAAGCGTTTGACAGAGTGGATTGGACCTATATTAGGCTAACCATGGCTAAATTCGGGTTTCCTGAACCCTATATTAATGCGGTATTCTCCATGTACTGCTGCTCCTCGGCATCCGTGTCTGTCAATGGAACTTTGTCTTCCCCCTTCCGGATCAGGAATGGTACGAGGCAGGGATGTCCCCTCTCCCCCCTTCTTTTTGTAATAGTCATGGAAACCTTATTGCAGGCTCTCAGGGAGGAGAGGGACATCAGAGGAATGTTGGTGAAGGGTTTAGAACTTAAACTTGCTGCCTTTGCCGTTGATTTATTAATCCTCACGACCAATCCCTCTAAATCCATAAGTATTATCCTGTCAATCCTAAACCATTTTGGCTCCTTGTCAAACTTTAAAATTAACCCCTCCAAGTCTCAGGTTCTTCATATTGGCCTCTCTCACCTGACTCTTTCCTCTCTTCAGAAAAACTCCCCCTTTAACTGGCGCTCTCAACAACTAACCTATCTTGGAGTGAAACTTACTCCTTCCCTACCAGAGTTATTTAATCTCAACTATCAACCATTACTACAATCCATAACTACTCAGCTGGACTCATTGGACCTCCCATATTTATCGTGGTTCCGGCGGAAGAACATGCTTATGTCCTTAGTCATCCCAAGGTTAACTTACCTGCTGCAGGTTCTACCAATTGAGATTCCTAAGACGTTCTTTATCTCCCTAAACAAAATAATTTGCAAATTCATATGGCAAGGGAACAGTTCACGTATCTCCTTTCACACGCTCACTAAGCCCAGGATGCAGAGTGGAATTGGGTTACCTGATCCCGAAATGTATATGAAGGCCATCCAGCTCTCTAGAGCAGTTGACTGGATAAGAAGTCCACCCCACAAAATATGGATTGCCCTGGAAAACTCCTTCTTACCCACCCTGGCTCGGGCTCTGCTATTGGCCGATAGATCACCTCCGACTTTTAGTTCTATACCTAATCCTATGATATGTAACACACTGAGGGTTTGGAGGTGGTTCTTGGCTAGTGGTCGGGCCCCCTGTTACTTTTAAAAGATATCTTGGATATCTTGGATCTGGCTCCTAAGGAACTTAGAGATAGTTGTCCTATTACCCTGAGAACATCTAAGCTCCCTGTTTCTGATATCCTGGATTCTGAGGGATGTATTCCCTCCGACCTTGAACTCCACAAAAAATTGGGGTTGTCTGCTCATAATTATATGTTGATACACTTTATTAAGAAAGAAACTCTCAGTCTCACAAAAAACACTCCCCGTCCAAAGGACTCAGACTGGTTTGAGAAGTTGATAGCCAGCTTAAGCCCTCCTCCCAAGTTAATATCAACAATCTATAAATCTCTTAAGTCCCTCCTTTCCATCTCCAAACCTGCGGCAATTGGATTATGGGGGAGAGATTTGGAGCGATCCTTGTCAACTCCTGAAATTAATAGGATATTAATTACCCCTCATAAAATCTCTAGGTGTATTCGTATACAGGAAAACAGCTACAAGGTACTGTTACGTTGGTATAGGACCCCAGAAAAAACGAGCCTGTACAAACCTGGCTCTTCGGATATCTGCTGGAGATGTCAGGAGGAGAAGGGCACTTTTCTTCAAATATGGTGGTCCTGCAAATCAATAGGTACTTGGTGGGCGGAGATAGTTAAAATTAGCAATCAGATATGCAAAACTTCCTTCCCTTGTACCCCGCAACTGGTTCTACTCACTTTGGGACTGGAAGGTAGAAATAAACATAAAACCTCCCTTTTCTCCCTACTTCTAGCAGCAGCCAGAATCCTCCTGCCTTCTCACTGGCTCTCCCCTGAAATTCCAAAGATCCAGCAATGGATCAACAAAGTTGATCAGATTTACAAGATTTACAGATTAGAAGAGATCTCCCACTGGGAGTTAAGATCAAGACACATCTTTCTTCAAATATGGTCACCCTGGAGAAAATATAGGGAATTCTCTTAGTTTATCTTCATACACTGAATGTCCTCGTCTGCAACATTATTGACAAATTGTGCGCTATGCACATTAACTCTGATAAAAATTTACTGGTATCTTTCATGTCTACCCTTTGTTGTTACAGTCATGCTACAGTTATGTTACTAATTGTAATGAGCATAATACCTATATCCCAGTGTTGGGACGGTCATAGGTTCATTTTCGCTTCTTGCATTTATATCTGTAACTTGTGTATACAAGATTGTATGTACGTTTTCTACCCATGGATATTTGTGTCTATCTAGTAAAAACAATAAAAATTGTTAATTAAAAAAAAAAAATAATAAACAGGTGCAAAACAGCGTGACACTGCCGAGCCCTGCACATATGGTATGCTGGAGGGGCACTGTGACTTGTCCCTGCATTGGAGGCTGAGGACATGGTGGAAGATGAGGAGACAGAGTCAGATATTGTTGCAGGACCAACGGCGTGACAATGTGGAGGTGGAAGCGGCGTGACCTGGCCTAGTTGCTGGTGTGGCTGTGCAGGAACCACATTCATCCAGTGGGCCATAAAGGATATGTATTATCCCTGACCGCAGTTATAGCTCCACACATCGGCGCTGTCGTGCACTTTGGCAGACACCGACAGGCTCAAGGACTGGCCCGCCTTCTGTTCTATATGTGTGTACAGGGCTGATACTGCCTTTTTCGCAAATAAATTATGGCTTGGGACTCTCCACCTAAGCTCGGCACAGGCCATCAGTTCTCTGAAAGGTGCAGAGTCCACCACTTGGAAAGGGAGGGACTGCAGCACCAGCAACTTGGGCAGGAGCACGTTCAGCTTCTGCGCCTCTTGACAATCACTTCAGTGATTGCTGACGGAATTACTGACGAGGAGTAAGAGCAGGAGCATCTGGACCAGCAGAAGATGGGATTGACAGACAGCTTTCTTCTGCTGAGGTGGTGGAGCTTTGACTGGCTGAAACTGGGTGCGTGCCACTGGGTGATGTAGCGGTAGCTGCGGCAGGCTGGACCACCACATCAGAGCCACGGTTCTCCCAGGCCACTTTATGATGACACTGCATATGTTGATGCAGAGCCGTGGTGCCAACATTGGCACCCTGTCCACGCTTCACCTTCTGCCCACATATTCTACATATGGCCATGTTGACCTCCTCTGGCGGCTTCACAAAAAACTGCCACACCGCCGAGTACCTGATTTTCTCCCCAACACTACTTACTGGCTGACTGCTACCGCCGCTGCTTCCGTGAACCCCTGCACCACTCCTTTACAGGGAGCTAGGCTGCTGCAAAGCGGGTGGTCTACCCCGTGCCGGTTTGGCTCCCGACCTCACACTGCTGCCACCCTGCTGACTCCCGGCCACACTAGCGACTTGCTGGCTCACGGGCAAGTTGCAACCCTCTTCTCCTGATGATGAAGCCCCTTCTTCACCCGGCTCACAAGTGCATTAGGCATCATCATCATCGAGTAGTGTCTGCACATTACTAATGTCCTCCTCAACGGTCTCTGGGTCAGGAGCCTGACCGCTCGCAACACAAGCTCCCACGCCACTCTCCTCATCACTACTTGCCCATCTAGTGACGGAAGCGGCGGATGTCTCCTCCAGATCTTGACTGGGCAGTAGGTGATGACTGTACTCTAGTAGCTCTTCCTCAGTGAAAAGTGGAGCTGGGCCCACAGCATGTAGTACTTCTCACAGTGAGGGAACAGAAAAGGCCAGAGGCAGGGTGAGGACAGGTGAGAGCACAGCGCCTGCTCCCAGGCCATGCCAACTAAGGGTTGTGTCTGACGAACCCACTGACTGTTGGCTGGGGCTGCCTGATGTCACTTGGGATGACATGGATGACCGAGTTAACCAATCAAGAACCGCTGGGTTGCTGGTCAAGACATGACCGCTAGATGACACTGGGAGCTCAGGCCTCTCTCTGCGACTCCTGCTGCCACACCCCCTTACTCTGCTGCGACCTCTGCTTGCGCCAGAAACATTCAGGCCCCTGACACTCCTCTGTACATGGCCTGGCACTTCTCTGACTGACATATTTGTAGCTGAACTAAACAAATTAAACAGAAATTAAAACACCCCTAAAAGCGACGAATATATTTTTCTTTTTGTACTGAAATAGTCCACTAAACACTTGCACTACAATTAACTGCAGAAATGCACTGAGAATATATTTTCTTGTTGTACTGAAATACGACCCTATACACCAGGCATGCTCAACCTGCGGCCCTCCAGCTGTTGCAAAACTACAATTCCCAGCATGCCCGAACAGACTTCAGCTATCAGCCTACAGCCGGGCATTGTGTGAGCTGTAGTTTTACAACAGCTGGAGGGCCGCAGGTTTAGCATCCCTGCTATACGCTTTCACCAGAAATAATTGCAGCAGTGAAATGAGAATATATATTTCTTGTTGGATGGAAATAGGCCACTATACGCTTTGACCAGAAAAAAATTTAAGAATATGATTTGAGTATATATATATATATATATTTCTTGAAGTACTGAAATACGCAACTATACGCTTTCAACAGAAATAACTGCAACAGAGCAGTGCGTATATATTTTTCTTTTTTTACTGAAATACGCACCTATACGCTTTCACCAGAAATAACTGCAACAGTGCAGTGCGTATATATTTTTCTTTTTTTTACTGAAATACGCCCCAATACGCTTAAACCAGAAATAACTGCAGAAGTGAAATGTGTATACGCTCACCTAAAGAATTATTAGGAACACCTGTTCTATTTCTCATTAATGCAATTATCTAGTCAACCAATCACATGACAGTTGCTTCAATGCATTTAGGGATGTGGTCCTGGTCAAGACAATCTCCTGAATTCCAAACTGAATGTCAGAATGGGAAAGAAAGGTGATTTAAGAAATTTTGAGCGTGGCATGGTTGTTGGTGCCAGACGGGTCGGTCTGAGTATTTCACAATCTGCTCAGTTACTGGGATTTTCATGCACAACCATTTCTAGGGTTTACAAAGAATGGTGTGAAAAGTGAAAAACATCCAGAATGCGGCAGTCCTGTGGGCAAAAATGCCTTGTTGATGCTAGAGGTCAGAGGTGAATGGGCCGACTGATTCAAGCTGATAGAAGAGCAACGTTGACTGAAATAACCACTCGTTACAACCAAGGTATGCAGCAAAGCATTTGTGAAGCCACAACACGCACAACCTTGAGGCGGATGGGCTACAACAGCAGAAGACCCCACCGGGTACCACTCATCTCCACTACAAATAGGAAAAAGAGGCTACAATTTGCACGAGCTCACCAAAATTGGACTGTTGAAGACAGGAAAAGTGTTGCCTGGTCTGATGAGTCTCGATTTCTGTTGAGACATTCAAATGGTCGAATCCGAATTTGGCATAAACAGAATGAGAACATGTATCCATCCTCTGATGGCTACTTCCAGCAGGATAATGCACCATGTCACAAAGCTCGAATCATTTCAAATTGGTTTCTTGAACATGACAATGAGTTCACTGTACTAAAATGGCCCCCACAGTCACCAGATCTCAACCCAATAGAGCATCTTTGGGATGTGATGGAACGGGAGCTTCGTGCCCTGGATGTGCATCCCTCAAATCTCCATCAACTGCAAGATGCTATCATATCAATATGGGCCAACATTTCTAAAGAATGCTATCAGCACCTTGTTGAATCAATGCCACGTAGAATTAAGGCAGTTCTAAAGGCAAAAGGGGGTCCAACACCGTATTAGTATGGTGTTCCTAATAATTCTTTAGGTGAGTGTATATTTTTTCTTGTAGTACTGAATAAGATACTAAGATATAAGCCTCTAAACGCTTTTAAACACAACACTTGCAGCCCAATAACAATTAGCTTGAATGACAGAGCTGTCTAATGACTATTTGGATCCCCAAATAATCGTTCCCTGCACTTGTAAATCACTTTTCTATCAATGTCCCTAGCTCCTTCTGACGTCTCTCCCTGCACTAAGATGCTGTGAAATGATTCCTCCCTATCCTTTCCCTGCACATATAAATCGTTTTTCCACTTGCTGTCCCTACCGCCTTCACACGTTTGTCCCTGCACTGCCGTATTTATAGGGCTGTGACATCACAGGGCTGGCTGGCTGCTGATTGGCTGCATGCAGGCATGTCAATCTGAGTGATCCCGCCCTCCCAGAGTTCCTTGCCTCATGTCCTCAGCGACCTGTAGCCGCCATTTTAGGAAAATTGCGACTCGTTACCACTAAGGGCGAGGAAATTTGCATGTTCAGTCTAAAAGAGGCGCTACCCTTAATTAATACTACAAGAAAATTTAGACTCGAACCTTCAGAATCACAGGTGCATATCAATGAAGCAAACATGATTATAAAAGATAAAATGGCTGCACACCATTATACATACCATTATAATGACTGAACACGCCCATCTACCTGGGACTTCTGAGCAGAGTACTTATGTAGCTGGATCCTACACTGCCCTGAATATTGTAGGCTTAGGTAAGTCCAAAGAGAGGCAGTATACTAGTGTTATGGACCCATCTGCGGAAGCCACCTTGATGCCTGGTAGATGGGCCTGACACGTTTGATCAAATATGTGTGCTAAGAGCTGCCATTCACTCATTTATAGTAGGTAATGTACCACTTTTATTTGGAATGACCCCCATTTCTTAGCTCTATTGTTTGTATGTATAATGGTGTGCAGCCGTTTTCTTTTTTAGATATTTACAAAGATTAATCATTTCAGCACTTTTTCCACCTTTAATGTGACCTATAAACTGTACAACTAAAAAAAAATTCCCCCCCCTCCCCACAAGAGAACTCAGCAATTGATATTTTTTCTAGACTGGTTATTCAGGATTTAGAGAAGAAAAGACCACAGAAAGACTCTAGGTGTAATCTCACCAAACAAGAGAGGGACGCCTTGATTGGGCTACGAATGGACAACAATATCATTGTGAAACCCGCCGATAAGGGGGGAAACATTGTGATCATGGACCACATCTAGGGATGAGCGAACCCGAACTGTACAGTTCGGGTTCGTACCGAATTTTGGGGTGTCCGTGACACGGACCCGAACATTTTCGTAAAAGTCCGGGTTCGGGTTCGGTGTTCGGCGCTTTCTTGGCGCTTTTTGAAAGGCTGCAAAGCAGCCAATCAACAAGCGTCATACTACTTGCCCCAAGAGGCCATCACAGCATTGCCTACTATTGGCATGGCTGTGATTGGCCAGTGCAGCATGTGACCCAGCCTCTATATAAGCTTGGGTCACGTAGCGCTGCACGTCACTCTGCTGATTCAAGCATAGGGAGAGGTTGCTGCTGCGACGTTAGGGCGAGATTAGGCAGATTAACTCCTCCAAAAGACTTCATTCTGTGATCAATCTCCAACTGTGGATCATTGAAGTGCTAATATCGAATTGCTCACTTTTTTTAGGCTGCCCAGAGCGTTTTTATATCACTTTTTTCTGGGGTGATCGGCGGCCATTTTGTGGCTTGTGGTGCGCCAGCACAAGCTACCACCAAGTGCTTTTAACCATCAATAGTGTGGTTATTTTTTGCTATATCCTACATCAGCTGCAGGCTGAGCCTGTGTCACCGAAGTGCATTTAACCATCAACAGTCTGGTTATTTTTTAGCCATATACTACATCAGGTGCAGGCTGAGCCTGTGTGACCCAAGTGCATTTAACCATCAACAGTGTGGTTATTTTTTGGCCATATACTACATCAGGTGCAGGCTGAGCCTGTGTCACCCAAGTGCATTTAACCATCAACAGTGTGGTTAATTTTTGGCCATATACTACATCAGGTGCAGGCTGAGCCTGTGTCACCCAAGTGCATTTAACCATCAACAGTGTGGTTAATTTTTGGCCATATACTACATCAGGTGCAGGCTGAGCCTGTGTCACCCAAGTGCATTTAACCATCAATAGTGTGGTTATTTTTTGGCCATATACTACATCAGGGGCAAGTTGAGCCTGTCACCCAGCGCCTAAAAAATAGACCTGACATTTCTATTCAAGGTGCTGATAGTGTCATTCAGAAAAACTTAACACACACGCTACCGTGCAGATACAAGTCTAATTCTGTGATTAAACGTATACCTGTCACAAAGCGCAAAAAAAAAATAGGCCTCACATTTCTATTCAACCAAATCTGTACTGTTTTAGCTGGTCAAGTTATTTATAGTGACCGTAAAAGCACAGTTTTTGTTCTGGGTTGAAAAACTATTCCCAAATTTGCCATTCTCAAAATAAGTAGTTTATGCTATATCAGGCCTACTTGAAATCTATCCCAAAAAGGATATCTTAGATTTAAGGTGCTGATAGTGTCATTCAGAAAAACTTAACACACACGCTACCGTGCTGATACAAGTCTAATTCTGTGATTAAACGTATACCTGTCACACAGCGCAAAAAAAAATAGGCCTCACATTTCTATTCAACCAAATCTGTACTGTTTTAGCTGGTCAATTTATTTGTAGTGACCGTAAAAGCACAGTTTTTGTTCTGGGTTGAAAAACTATACCAAAATTTGCCATTCTCAAAATAAGTAGTTTATGCTATATCAGGCCTACTTGAAATCTATCCCAAAAAGGATATCTTATATTCAAGGTGCTGATAGTGTCATTCAGAAAAACTTAACACACACGCTACCGTGCAGATACAAGTCTAATTCTGTGATTAAACGTATACCTGTCACACAGCGCAAAAAAAAAATAGGCCTCACATTTCTATTCAACCAAATCTGTACTGTTTTAGCTGGTCAATTTATTTGTAGTGACCGTAAAAGCACAGTTTTTGTTCTGGGTTAAAAAACTATACCAAAATTTGCCATTCTCAAAATAAGTAGTTTATGCTATATCAGGCCTACTTGAAATCTATCCCAAAAAGGATATCTTAGATTCAAGGTGCTGATAGTGTCATTCAGAAAAACTTAACACACACGCTACCGTGCAGATACAAGTCTAATTCTGTGATTAAACGTATACCTGTCACACAGCGCAAAAAAAAATAGGCCTCACATTTCTATTCAACCAAATCTGTACTGTTTTAGCTGGTCAAGTTATTTGTAGTGACCGTAAAATCACAGTTTTTGTTCTGGGTTGAAAAACTATTCCCAAATTTGCCATTTTCAAAATTGTGGTGAACGGGAACAATGAGGAAAACATCTAATAAGGGACGCGGACGTGGACATGGTCGTGGTGGTGTTAGTGGACCCTCTGGTGCTGGGAGAGGACGTGGCCGTTCTGCCACAGCCACACGTCCTAGTAAACCAACTACCTCAGGTCCCAGTAGCCAGCAGAATTTACAGCGATATTTGGTGGGGCCCAATGCCGTTCTAAGGATTGTAAGGCCTGAGCAGGTACAGGCATTAGTCAATTGGGTGGCCGACAGTGCATCCAGCACGTTCACATTATCTCCCACCCAGTCTTCTGCAGAAAGCGCACAGATGGCGCATGAAAACCAAGCCCATCAGTCTGTCACATCATCCCCATGCATATCAGGGAAACTGTCTGAGCCTCAAGTTATGCAGCAGTCTCTTATGCTGTTTGAAGACTCTGCTGCCAGGGTTTCCGAAGGGCATCCACCTAGCCCTTCCCCAGGGGTGGAAGAGATAGAATGCACTAACGCACAACCACTTATGTTTCCTGATGATGAGGACATGGGAATACCACCTCAGCACGTCTCTGATGATGACGAAACACAGGTGCCAACTGCTGCGTCTTTCTGCAGTGTGCAGACTGAACAGGAGGTCAGGGATCAAGACTGGGTGGAAGACGATGCAGGGGACGATGAGGTCCTAGACCCCACATGGAATGAAGGTCGTGCCACTGACTTTCACAGTTCTGAGGAAGAGGCAGTGGTGAGACCGAGCCAACAGCGTAGCAAAAGAGGGAGCAGTGGGCAAAATCAGAACACCCGCCGCCAAGAGACTCCGCCTGCTACTGACCGCCGCCATCTGGGACCGAGCACCCCAAAGGCAGCTTCAAGGAGTTCCCTGGCATGGCACTTCTTTAAACAATGTGCTGACGACAAGACCCGAGTGGTTTGCACGCTGTGCCATCAGAGCCTGAAGCGAGGCATTAACGTTCTGAACCTTAGCACAACCTGCATGACCAGGCACCTGCATGCAAAGCATGAACTGCAGTGGAGTAAACACCTTAAAAACAAAGAAGTCACTCAGGCTCCCCCTGCTACCTCTTCTGCTGCTGCCGCCTCGGCCTCTTCTGCTGCTGCCGCCGCCTCGGCCTCTTTCTCCGCCTCTGGAGGAACGTTGGCACCTGCCGCCCAGCAAACATGGGATGTACCACCAACACCACCACCTGCGTCACCAAGCATCTCAACCATGTCACACGGCAGCGTTCAGCTCTCCATCTCACAAACATTTGAGAGAAAGCGTAAATTCCCACCTAGCCACCCTCGATCCCTGGCCCTGAATGCCAGCATTTCTAAACTACTGGAATATGAAATGCTGTCATTTAGGCTGGTGGACACAGACAGCTTCAAACAGCTCATGTCGCTTGCTGTCCCACAGTATGTTGTTCCCAGCCGCCACTACTTCTCCAAGAGAGCTGTGCCTTCCCTGCACAACCAAGTGTCCGATAAAATCAAGTGTGCACTGCGCAACGCCATCTGTGGCAAGGTCCACCTAACCACAGATACGTGGACCAGTAAGCACGGCCAGGGACGCTATATCTCCCTAACTGCACACTGGGTAAATGTAGTGGCGGCTGGGCCCCAGGCGGAGAGCTGTTTGGCGCACGTCCTTCCGCCGCCAAGGATCGCAGGGCAACATTCTTTGCCTCCTGTCTCCTCCTCCTCCTACTCAGCTTCCTCCTCCTCTTCTTCCACCTGCTCATCCAGTCAGCCACACACCTTCACCACCAACTTCAGCACAGCCCGGGGTAAACGTCAGCAGGCCGTTCTGAAACTCATATGTTTGGGGGACAGGCCCCACACCACCCAGGAGTTGTGGCGGGGTATAGAACAACAGACCGACGAGTGGTTGCTGCCGGTGAGCCTCAAGCCCGGCCTGGTGGTGTGCGATAATGGGAGAAATCTCGTTGCAGCTCTGGGACTAGCCGGTTTGACGCACATCCCTTGCCTGGCGCATGTGCTGAATTTGGTGGTGCAGAAGTTCATTCGCAACTACCCCGGCATGTCAGAGCTGCTGCATAAAGTGCGGGCCGTCTGTTCGCGCTCCCGGCGTTCACACCCTGCTGCTGCACGCCTGTCTGCACTACAGCGTAACTTTGGCCTTCCCGCTCACCGCCTCATATGCGATGTGCCCACCAGGTGGAACTCCACCTTGCACATGCTGGACAGACTGTGCGAGCAGCAGCAGGCCATAGTGGAGTTTCAGCTGCTGCACGCACGGGTCAGTCGCACTGCGGAACAGCACCACTTCACCACCAATGACTGGGCCTCCATGCGAGACCTGTGTGCCCTGTTGCGCTGTTTCGAGTACTCCACCAACATGGCCAGTGGCGATGACGCCGTTATCAGCGTTACAATACCACTTCTATGTCTCCTTGAGAAAACACTTAGGGTGATGATGGAAGAGGAGGTGGCCCAGGAGGAAGAGGATGAAGAGGGGTAATTTTTAGTACTTTCAGGCCAGTCTCTTCGAAGTGACTCAGAGGGAGGTTTTTTGCAACACCAGAGGCCAGGTACAAATGTGGCCAGACAGGGCCCACTACTGGAGGACGAGGAGGACGAGGATGAGGAGGAGGTGGAGGAGGATGAGGATGAAGCATGTTCACAGCGGGGTGGCACCCAAAGCAGCTCGGGCCCATCACTGGTGCGTGGCTGGGGGGAAACACAGGACGATGACGATACGCCTCCCACAGAGGACAGCTTGTCCTTACCTCTGGGCAGCCTGGCACACATGAGCGACTACATGCTGCAGTGCCTGCGCAACGACAGCAGAGTTGCCCACATTTTAACGTGTGCGGACTACTGGGTTGCCACCCTGCTGGATCCCCGGTACAAAGACAATGTGCCCACCTTACTTCCTACACTGGAGCGTGATAGAAAGATGCGCGAGTACAAGCGCACGTTGGTAGACGCGCTACTGAGAGCATTCCCAAATGTCACAGGGGAACCAGTGGAAGCCCAAGGCGAGGAGCAAGAGGTCGCCAACGCAGCTGTGTCACGCCCAGCTCCTCTGAGGGCAGGGTTAGCATGGCAGAGATGTGGAAAAGTTTTGTCACCACGCCACAGCTAACTGCACCACCACCTGATACGGAACGTGTTAGCAGGAGGCAACATTTCAATAAGATGGTGGAACAGTACCTGTGCACACCCCTCCACGTACTGACTGATGGTTTGGCCCCATTCAACTTCTGGGTCTCCAAATTGTCCACGTGGCCAGAGCTAGCCTTTTATGCCTTGGAGGTGCTGGCCTGCCCGGCGGCCAGCGTTTTGTCTGAACGTGTATTCAGCACGGCAGGGGGCGTCATTACAGACAAACGCAGCCGCCTGTCTACAGCCAATGTGGACAAGCTGACGTTCATAAAAATGAACCAAGCATGGATCCCACAGGACCTGTCCTTTCCTTGTGCAGATTACACATTAACTACCTCCCCTTAACAATATATTATTGTACTCCAGGGCACTTCCTCATTTAATCCTATTTTTATTTTCATTTTACCATTATATTGCGGGGCAACCCAAAGTTGAATGAACCTCTCCTCTGTCTGGGTGCCGGGGCCTAAATGTGTGACAGTGGCCTGTTCCAGTGGTGGGTGACTTGAAGCCTGATTCTCTGCTATGACATGAAGACTGATTCTGTGCTGACATGAAGCCTGAATCTCTGTTATGGGACCTCTCTCCTCTGCCTGGGTGCCTGGGCCTAAATATGTGACAGTGGCCTGTTCCAGTGGTGGGTGACGTGAAGCCTGATTCTCTGCTATGACATGAAGACTGATTCTCTGCTGACATGAAGCCAGATTCTCTGCTATGGCATGAAGAGACTGATTCTCTGCTGACGTGAAGCCCGATTCTCTGCTATGGGACCTCTGTCCAATTGATATTGGTTAATAATTTTTTGTTTAAATTCATTTCCCTATCCACATTTGTTTGCAGGGGATTTACCTACATGTTGCTGCCTTTTGCAGCCCTCTAGCTCTTTCCTGGGCTGTTTTACAGCCTTTTTAGTGCCGAAAAGTTCGGGTCCCCATTGACTTCAATGGGGTTCGGGTTCGGGACGAAGTTCGGGTCGGGTTCGGATCCCGAACCCGAACATTTCCGGGAAGTTCGTCCGAACTTCTCGAACCCGAACATCCAGGTGTTCGCTCAACTCTAACCACATCCTCTATAATGGGATGTGTGATTGTCTTCTCAATGATGTTGGGTGTTATGGCCGCCTACAGGGTGATCCATTTAATGTGTTTATTGAAGAATTGGATCAGATTCTTTTGTCAGCTTTTGAGGAGAAACTGATTTCGTCGGAAGAGTTGAAATTTATGACTCCCAGAAATCCTCAGATACCAACTTTCTACTCACACCCGAAAATCCATAAGGGAGTAGATCCGTTGAAAGGGAGACTGATAGTATCTGGGGTTGATTCTTTGTCTCAGAATACGAGCATCTATATTGATCGTGTCCTGAGACCTTTTGTCTCGGCGTTACCCTCTTACATCAGGGACACGACGGATCTACTCTTGCGTATTCAGGGTACTGCTAGAGAGGAGAAGACATTCTTGGCCTCTATTGATGTTGAGGCCCTCTACAGCATTATACCTCATGAATGGGGTATCAGGGCAGTGGACTCCTTCTTGACAACTAGGGGTATTCAGTTTAGTGCCCATAATTATTTTATTATTTCCATCCTGAGATTCGTATTAACGCATCATTTTTTTCCATTTTAAGAATGTGTTTTACCACCAGCTCAGGGGCACCGCGATGGGTAGTCCCTGTGCACCAATTTACACAAATCTGCTCCTGGGCTGGTGGGAGGACCAACTCATGTTTAATGATGTGGAGGAACCCTGGACCACCCACATTACCTTCTGGGGAAGGTATATTGATGATATCTTCCTACTGTGGGATGGTCCAGAGGTTGCCTTTAGGTCATTTGTCACATCACTTAATCACAATCCAATTGGTTTGAGATTTACCTGTGAAATTAGAAACAGGGAAATCTTGTTCCTGGATATTAAAATCTCTAAAAAGGATGGGATGTTGTGTACCGAAACTTTTAGGAAGCCAACAGCTACCAATAGCCTCTTACACTGGGGCAGTTTCCATCCGAACCCAGTCAAAAGAGGTATTCCAAAGGGCCAATACATTCGTATCAGAAGGAACTGCACTGATACTTCCACATTCATGACACAATCGAGGGACTTAAGGGACTGATTTCTGAGTAGAGGCTACCCGGATGAGACACTGAAGAAGGCTTTTAAACATTCCCTGGCCACAGATAGAGACTGTTTTCTGGACCCACAAAAAAAGGGTAGAGTACAGGATAAGGTCATAAGAGTTATCGGGACTTTCGATAACTCCCATGAGAGGATTTTTTAAATCATTAGAAGACACTGGGGTATCCTTCGGACCGATAGGGACCTCGTGGATGTACTCCCACAAAAACCAGGGATCACCTTTAGGAGGGGAAGATCGATAAGGGATCTCCTAGTACACAGTCTCTACACTACACCTAAAACCGCAGGTACATGGCTAGATAGGAGACCGTTGGGAATGTTTAGTTGTAGTGGATGCATTGCATGTCCGTATATCACCGTATTGAAGGCCTTCAGAAGTGTCTCGACTGTTAGAACCTTCAATATGAGGGATTTTGCCAATTGTTAAAGTTGCGGAGTGGTCTATCTGATAACGTGTCAATGCCCCATGAATTATGTGGGTAAAACCAAGAGGGAATTGAGGAGGAGGGTGGGAGAGCATCTTGGGGATTCAAACATAGACAAGATAAACCTGTGGCAAACCATGTTCATGAATTCCATGGTGGGAATGGCAGATCCCTGGGCTTTCAGATTATTGAAATTGTCCCACCCTCTCCACGCAAGGGTGACTGGGATAAGAGGATCTTACAGAAGGCATGCCAGTGGATCTATAGATTAAAAACGTCCAGTCCAGATGGTTTGAACGAACAGCTATCATTTGCCTGTTTTTTATGATCCGGGTGCTCTCTCCCTCCTCCTCATACCCAACCCACTTAGACAGAACTATATTCTCTCTTTCTTCATAATTTTTTCCGAATTTTTGTCGGTTCTGTTTCAGATTCTCATGGTTATCTCCTCCCCCTTCTCCAAATAAAACCAGCTACCAATGGGGAATTTTTCTATATCGCTATTTCTGCCATTCTATTAATTATCAGATCGTAAATGATCCTAATATATGTATTATATAGCCTCAACTGGGTTTACCTTATAAGTGGTAGTTCCCTTTGGTGGCTGAATGTTGATGTAGAGTTTTTGTCCGATGGAAATGATGTCTTATTTTCTCCCTCTCTAACACCCTTTCCCTCCCCTTACCCTCCCTCCCTCCCCATTGCATTTATCGTCCTATGATTCTTGTTTCATATACACTGCGTGCAGAATTATTAGGCAAATGAGTATTTTGACCACATCATCCTCTTTATGCATGTTGTCTTACTCCAAGCTGTATAGGCTCGAAAGCCTACTACCAATTAAGCATATTAGGTGATGTGCATCTCTGTAATGAGAAGGGGTGTGGTCTAATGACATCAACACCCTATATTACGTGTGCATAATTATTAGGCAACTTCCTTTCCTTTGGCAAAATGGGTCAAAAGAAGGACTTGACAGGCTCAGAAAAGTCAAGAATAGTGAGATATCTTGCAGAGGGATGCAGCACTCTTAAAATTGCAAAGCTTCTGAAGTGTGATCATCGAACAATCAAGCGTTTCATTCAAAATAGTCAACAGGGTCGCAAGAAGCGTGTGGAAAAACCAAGGCGCAAAATAACTGCCCATGAACTGAGAAAAGTCAAGCGTGCAGCTGCCAAGATGCCACTTGCCACCAGTTTGGCCATATTTCAGAGCTGCAACATCACTGGAGTGCCCAAAAGCACAAGGTGTGCAATACTCAGAGACATGGCCAAGGTAAGAAAGGCTGAAAGACGACCACCACTGAACAAGACACACAAGCTGAAACGTCAAGACTGGGCCAAGAAATATCTCAAGACTGATTTTTCTAAGGTTTTATGGACTGATGAAATGAGAGTGAGTCTTTATGGGCCAGATGGATGGGCCCGTGGCTGGATTGGTAAAGGGCAGAGAGCTCCAGTCCGACTCAGACGCCAGCAAGGTGGAGGTGGAGTACTGGTTTGGGCTGGTATCATCAAAGATGAGCTTGTGGGGCCTTTTCGGGTTGAGGATGGAGTCAAGCTCAACTCCCAGTCCTACTGCCAGTTTCTGGAAGACACCTTCTTCAGAAGGTACAGGAAGAAGTCTGCATCCTTCAAGAAAAACATGATTTTCATGCAGGACAATGCTCCATCACACGCGTCCAAGTACTCCACAGCGTGGCTGGCAAGAAAGGGTATAAAAGAAGAAAATCTAATGACATGGCCTCCTTGTTCACCTGATCTGAACCCCATTGAGAACCTGTGGTCCATCATCAAATGTGAGATTTACAAGGAGGGAAAACAGTACACCTCTCTGAACAGTGTCTGGGAGGCTGTGGTTGCTGCTGCACGCAATGTTGATGGTGAACAGATCAAAACACTGACAGAATCCATGGATGGCAGGCTTTTGAGTGTCCTTGCAAAGAAAGGTGGCTATATTGGTCACTGATTTGTTTTTGTTTTGTTTTTGAATGTCAGGAATGTATATTTGTGAATGTTGAGATGTTATATTGGTTTCACTGGTAAAAATAAATAATTGAAATGGGTATATATTTGTTTTTTGTTGAGTTGCCTAATAATTATGCACAGTAATAGTCACCTGCACACACAGATATCCCCCTAAAATAGCTAAAACTAAAAACAAACTAAAAACCACTTCCAAAAATATTCAGCTTTGATATTAATGAGTTTTTTGGGTTCATTGAGAACATGGTTGTTGTTCAATAATAAAATTAATCCTCAAAAATACAACTTGCCTAATAATTCTGCACTCCCTGTATAGACCTTGAACACTGTGGGCTAATAGAATCTACTTCATGGCCATATAATTGAGTACTTTACGAATAGGGAGCATTGTATTTTAAGAGTATTGTGACCAGATGGGACGGATAGGTATATATATTTATGTGGACTGGCATCCCCAATTTCTGTGTTTTAGCAGGATATTATCATCTTTTAATGTTCCGGCTGTGGGACATAACTGATTGGCAACTGTAGTTACAGTCCGGAGCATTAGGCATGTTATTTCCGGTCCGGGAGTAGAGTGTAAACCTTTGAATCGCTTGGTGGAACACATTTGCGTTCCAGGGCTACTTCCGGTTTTACGGAGCTGAACTACATATGTCACTTCCTTATCTGGTCGCTGACTCTTAACGTCACGTCCGGTCTGTGGAATGCATGTGCGTTCCAAACCGGCGTCCTTATGGCATATTGGTGCTAAACTATTTTTTAAGGTATCCCATGACATATCTTTTGTATACCGCTCATTGGTGATGGATCAGATGGGGGAGTGGGCTCTTGATAGATAGAATTTGGCACCCTTTGACACTGCAGGTATGAGAGATTGGGTAATCCTGAGAGGGGAGGGACTAACTGTAGGCGGATCCTTTATAAGGCGCCAAGTTTGACACTGATATGGGGACACCGGTCATCTGTAGCCTACATCTGGGCTCTTGTTCCTGGAGGGTCTCGATTGTGGGACACTGCATAGAAAATCTCCACTGTGAGATCTTGTTGTTGGAGCATCACTTTCCTCTTCCCCTGACGAACCAGTCGTAACATACAACAGCTGGGGAAACGTAACGTTGGGAATTGTTTGTTTGAGTGTGTTGATATCTATGCCTTTTACTCAGTATACTATAGGATAGGGTGTTATAGGGTATACTAGGTTAGGTACGAGGACAGGGAGCCCCTACCTTCAAGGGGTGTCCCTGGGCTTAGCCTAGCTAGGGTCATATAGGGAATTCTGTAGGTCATTTATTCTCTACCATCTTCCATAAAGGTGACCTGGGTTGTTGGATATCATCCACCAAGGACCTTTCGTCATCACTATCCCTGGACTATCCCCTGTTTCATCATTGCTGGTTATCCACTTAGTTGAGAATTGCTTTATCCAACGTTATTTCAGCTAACCGTGAGTAAATACTGAGTGTGACCATACAGTCTACCTGTTTATCCTATGTGATTTCAGCTAACCGTGAGCAAACACTTTATATATATATGCTGAGTACGGCTACATAGTTCATGTTATATGTGTGCTTTCCTGACCCTCTTTTTGTACGTAGTCTGGCTGTAGGCCAGTTTTTAAGCATATTTATTAAAAGGTATTTTTTTTTATTTGGGAAGGTGTTCATGATTATATAACTATAAACTGTACAACTCAATTGAAAAACAAACTGAAATATTTTAGGAAGAGGGAAGAAAAAATATAAAAATAAAATATGTTTGCATAAGTGTGCACACCCTTAAACTACTACTTTGTTGAAGCACCTTTTGATTTTATTAAGCACTCAGTCTTTTTTGGTATGAGTCTATCAGCATGGCACATTTTGACTTGGCAAGATTTGTCCACTCTTCTTTGCAAAAATGCTCCAAATCTGTCAGATTGCGAGGGCATCTCCTGTGCACAGCCCTCTTCAGATCACCCCTCAGATTTTCAATCGGATTCAGGTCTGAGCTCTGGCTGGGCCATTCCAAAACATTAACCTTCTTCTGGTGAAGCCATTTCTTTGTTGATTTGGATGTATGCTTTGGGTCGCTGTCATGCTGAAAGGTGAAGTTCCCCTTCATGTTCAGCTTTCTAGCAGAAGCCTGAAGGTTTTGTGCCAATATTGACTGGTATTTTGAACTATTCATAATTCCCTCTAGCTTAACTAAGGCCCCAGTTCTAGCTGAAGAAAAACAGCCCCAAAGCAGGATGCTGCCACCACCATGCTTCACTGTGGGTATGGTGTTCTTTTGGTGATGTGCAGTGTTGTTTTTGCGCCAAACATATCTTTTGGAATTATGGCCAAAAAGTTCAACCTTGGTTTCATCAGACCATAACACCTTTTCCCACATGCTTTTGAGAGACTTCAGATGTGTTTTTGCAAAATGTAGCCTGGCTTGGATGTTTTTCTTCGTAAGAAAAGGCTTTCGTCTTGCCACTCTACCCCATAGCCCAGACATATGAAAAATATGGGATATTGTTTTCACATGTACCACACAGCCAGTACTTGCCAGATATTCCTGCAGTTCCTTTAATGTTGCAGTAGGCCTCTTGGTAGCCTCCCAGACCAGTTTCTCATCTTTTCATAAATTTTGGAGGGACGTCCAGTTCTTGGTAATGTCACTGTTGTGCCGTATTTTCTCAACTTGATGATGACTGTCTTCACTGTGTTCCATGGTATATCTAATGCCTTGGAAATTCTTTTGTACCCTTCTCCTGACTGATACCTTTTAACCACCTCAGCCCCCAGTGCTTAAACACCCTGAAAGACCAGGCCATTTTTTACACTTCTGACCTACACTACTTTCACCGTTTATTGCTCGGTCATGCAACTTACCACCCAAATGAATTTTACCTCCTTTTCTTCTCACTAATAGAGCTTTCATTTGGTGGTATTTCATTGCTGCTGACATTTTTACTTTTTTTGTTATTAATCGAAATTTAACGATTTTTTTGCAAAAAAATGTCATTTTTCACTTTCAGTTGTAAAATTTTGCAAAAAAAACGACATCCATATAGAAATTTTGCTCTAAATTTATAGTTCTACTTGTCTTTGATAAAAAAAAAATGTTTGGGTAAAAAAAAAAATGGTTTGGGTAAAAGTTATAGCGTTTACAAACTATGGTACAAAAATGTGAATTTCCGCTTTTTGAAGCAGCTCTGACTTTCTGAGCACCTGTCATGTTTCCTGAGGTTCTACAATGCCCAGACAGTACAAACACCCCACAAATGACCCCATTTCGGAAAGTACACACCCTAAGGTATTCGCTGATGGGCATAGTGAGTTCATAGAACTTTTTATTTTTTGTCACAAGTTAGCGGAAAATGATGATTTTTTTTTTTTTTTCTTACAAAGTCTCATATTCCACTAACTTGTGACAAAAAATAAAAAGTTCTATGAACTCACTATGCCCATCAGCGAATACCTTGGGGTCTCTTCTTTCCAAAATGGGGTCACTTGTGGGGTAGTTATACTGCCCTGGCATTCTAGGGGCCCAAATGTGTGGTAAGGAGTTTGAAATCAAATTCAGTAAAAAATGACCTGTGAAATCCGAAAGGTGCTCTTTGGAATATGGGCCCCTTTGCCCACCTAGGCTGCAAAAAAGTGTCACACATCTG
Organism: Bufo bufo; assembly: GCF_905171765.1. Lineage (NCBI taxonomy): Eukaryota > Metazoa > Chordata > Amphibia > Anura > Bufonidae > Bufo > Bufo bufo. The sequence continues at coordinate 243,828,912 of NC_053394.1, read as the reverse complement.
GTATCTCCGTACTCAGGAGAAGGTGGGGAATGTGTTTTGGGGTGTCATTTTATATATACCCATGCTGGGTGAGAGAAATATCTTGGCAAAAGACAACTTTTCCCATTTTTTTATACAAAGTTGTCATTTGACCAAGATATTTATCTCACCCAGCATGGGTATATGTAAAAAGACACCCCAAAACACATTCCTCAACTTCTCCTGAGTACGGGGATACCAGATGTGTGACACTTTTTTGCAGCCTAGGTGGGCAAAGGGGCCCATATTCCAAAGAGCACCTTTCGGATTTCACTGGTCATTTTTTACTGAATTTGATTTCAAACTCCTTACCACACATTTGGGCCCCTAGAATACCAGGGCAGTATAACTACCCCACAAGTGACCCCATTTTGGAAAGAAGACACCCCAAGGTATTCCGTGAGGGGCATGGCGAGTTCCTAGAATTTTTTATTTTTGTCACAAGTTAGTGGAAAATGATGATTTTTTTTTTTTTTTTTTTCATACAAAGTCTCATATTCCACTAACTTGTGACAAAAAATAAAAACTTCCATGAACTCACTATGCCCATCAGCGAATACCTTGGGGTCTCTTCTTTCCAAAATGGGGTCACTTGTGGGGTAGTTATACTGCTCTGGCATTCTAGGGGCCCAAATGTGTGGTAAGGAGTTTGAAATCAAATTCAGTAAAAAATGACCTGTGAAATCCGAAAGGTGCTCTTTGGAATATGGGCCCCTTTGCCCACCTAGGCTGCAAAAAAGTGTCACACATCTGGTATCCCCATACTCAGGAGAAGTTGAGGAATGTGTTTTGGGGTGTCTTTTTACATATACCCATGCTGGGTGAGATAAATATCTTGGTCAAATGACAACTTTGTATAAAAAAATGGGAAAAGTTGTCTTTTGCCAAGATATTTCTCTCACCCAGCATGGGTATATATAAAATGACACCCCAAAACACATTCTCCACCTTCTCCTGAGTACGGAGATACCAGATGTGTGACACTTTTTTGCAGCCTAGGTGGGCAAAGGGGCCCATATTCCAAAGAGCACCTTTCGGATTTCACAGGTCATTTTTTACTGAATTTGATTTCAAACTCCTTACCACACATTTGGGCCCCTAGAATGCCAGGGCAGTATAACTACCCCACAAGTGACCCCATTTTGTAAAGAAGAGACCCCAAGGTATTCGCTGATGGGCATAGGGAATTCATGGAAAAAAAAAATTTTGTCACAAGTTAGTGGAATAGGAGACTTTGTATGAAAAAAAAAAAAAATCATCATTTTCCACTAACTTGTGACAACAAAAATAAAAAATTCTAGGAACTTGCCATGCCCCTCACGGAATACCTTGGGGTGTCTTCTTTCCAAAATGGGGTCACTTGTGGGGTAGTTATACTGCCCTGGCATTTTCCAGGGGCCCTAATGTCTGGTAAGTAGGTAAATGACCTGTGAAATCCGAAAGGTGCTCTTTGGAATGTGGGCCCCTTTGCCCACCTAGGCTGCAAAAAAGTGTCACACATGTGGTATCTCCGTACTCAGGAGAAGGTGGGGAATGTGTTTTGGGGTGTCATTTTACATATACCCATGCTAGGTGAGAGAAATATCTTGGCAAAAGACAACTTTTCCCATTTTTTTTATACAAAGTTGGCATTTGACCAAGATATTTATCTCACCCAGCATGGGTATATGTAAAATGACACACCAAAACATATTCCCCAACTTCTGCTGAATACGGAGATACCACATGTGTGACACTTTTTTGCAGCCAAGGTGGGCAAAGGGGCCCAAATTCCTTTTAGGAGGGCATTTTTAGACATTTGGATACCAGACTTCTTCTCATGCTTTGGGGCCCCTAAAATGCCAGGGCAGTATAAATACCCCACATGTGACCCCATTTTGGAAAGAAGACACCCCAAGGTATTCAATGAGGGGCATGGCGAGTTCATTGAAAAAAAAAATTTTGGCACAAGTTAGCGGAAATAGATTTTTTGGATTTTGTTCTCACAAAGTCTCCCTTTCCGCTAACTTGGGACAAAAATTTCAATCTTTCATGGACTCAATATGCCCCTCAGCGAATACCTTGGGGTGTCTTCTTTCCAAAATGGTGTTATTTGTGGGGTGTTTGTACTGCCCTGGCATTTGAGGGTCTCCGCAATCATTACATGTATGCCCAGCATTAGGAGTTTCTGCTATTCTCCTTATATTGAGCATACAGGTAATGAGATTTTTTTTTTCCGTTCAGCCTCTGGGCTGAAAGAAAAAAATGAACGGCACAGATTTCTTCATTCGCATCGATCAATGTGGATGAAAAAATCTCTGCCAAAAAAAGAAAAAGGAGGGGAAAGGCGTCTGCCAGGACATAGGAGCTCCGCCCAACATCCATACCCACTTCAGCTCGTATGCCCTGGCAAACCAGATTTCTCCATTCACATCAATCGATGTGGATGAATAAATCATTGCCGGGATTTTTTTTTTTATATATACAAAGTGTTTGCCAAAGTATATGAACACCGCCACCTCCTCAGCTCATATGCCTCGGCAAACATATCTTTTACTGCAGAGGAGAAATCTCGTCTTGCAGCGCCGCATACACCGACTTGCGTGTAATCTGACAGCAGCGCAATGCTTCTGTCCGAATGCACATCAGTGCTGCAGCTGGTCGATCGGTTGGTCCACCTGGAAGGTAAAAAAAGCAAAACAAAAAAGAAAAAAACCAGGCCGCAAAGCAATAACTTTATTAACTTTAGAACAGAACATATTAACTTTTTTAAACTTTTTTTACTTTTTTACTTACCGGTAATTTTTTTTTTGTTTAGTTTTTTTTACCTTTATAGAACAAACCTCTCCTTCCCCATGGGACAATGTGCAAAGCGCAAATCGCCCAAAGATGTGGCGAAGTACGTTATGCACTTTATCCCAGGTGAAAGGAGAGGTTTGCAGCAGCTGAGAGTAAAAGGGCCCTAATAGCCCTGTGTGCCTGTCCTGTGAGATGCAATCCCTATGCTAGGTGTACCTGTGTGTGGTACTTCCGGAAACACTCTCCATAGCATAGGGCAGGGTGGTCCGGACAGTCAGGACAGAAATAGCGGGTGTCACGCCTTATTCCACTCCTGCTACAGACACGACATCTTTTTCGGGGTGACGGTTGGGTTGAGGTACCAGGAACGACACTGGGGAAATGTCGCTCGTGTAGACGGCTAACTACACTGGGGGATGGGGCCACGGAACCTCCTGGGTAAAGGAGGTTCTCGATGATCTCTTCCTGGAATTTGAGGAAAGATCGTGTTCTCCCAGCCTTACTGTAGAGAACAAAACTATTGTAGAGCGCCAATTGAATTAAATATACAGACACCTTCTTATACCAGCGTCTGGTTCTGCGGGAAACTAAATACGGAGACAACATCTGGTCATTGAAGTCCACCCCTCCCATGAGCGCATTATAGTCGTGGACACAGAGGGGCTTTTCAATGACACGGGTTGCTCGCTCAATTTGGATTGTCGTGTCTGCGTGAATGGAGGAGAGCATGTAAACGTCACGCTTGTCTCTCCATTTCACCGCGAGCAGTTCTTCGTTACACAAGGCAGCCCTCTCCCCCCTTGCAAGACGGGTGGTTACAAGCCGTTGGGGGAAGCCCACGCGACTAGTTCGCGCGGTGCCACAGGCGCAAATCCGTTCTAGAAACAAATGCCTAAAGAGGGCCACACTTGTGTAAAAATTGTCCACATAAAGATGGTACCCCTTGCCGAATAAGGGTGACACCAAGTCCCAGACTGTCTTCCCACTGCTCCCCAGGTAGTCAGGGCAACCGACCGGCTCCAGGGTCTGATCTTTTCCCTCATAGACACGAAATTTGTGTGTATAGCCTGTGGCCCTTTCACAGAGCTTATACAATTTGACCCCATACCGGGCACGCTTGCTTGGGATGTACTGTTTGAAGCCAAGGCGCCCGGTAAAATGTATTAGGGACTCGTCTACGCAGATGTTTTGCTCGGGGGTATACAAATCTGCAAATTTCTGGTTGAAATGGTCTATGAGGGGCCGAATTTTGTGGAGCCGGTCAAAAGCTGGGTGGCCTCTGGGACGGGAGGTGGTGTTGTCGCTAAAATGCAGGAAACGGAGGATGGCCTCAAATCGTGCCCTGGACATAGCAGCAGAGAACATGGGCATGTGATGAATCGGGTGCGTTGACCAATATGACCGCAATTCATGCTTTTTTGTCAGGCCCATGTTGAGGAGAAGGCCCAAAAAAATTTTAATTTCGGAAACTTGGACTGGTTTCCACCGGAAAGGCTGGGCATAAAAGCTTCCCGGGTTGGCGGATATAAATTGTGTGGCATACTGGTTGGTCTCTGCCACGACTAAGTCCAAGAGCTCCGCAGTCAAGAACAGCTCAAAAAATCCCAGGGCCGAACCGATTTGAGCCGTCTCAACCCGAACTCCAGACTGGGCGGTGAAAGGGGGAACTACAGGTGCGGCTGAAGTTGGTGACTGCCAATCAGGGTTTGCCAGCACCTCAGGGATTCTAGGGGCTCTACGGGCCTGTCTGCGCGGTGGCTGCGACGGGGTAACTAGTGCACGTGCCACCGTACCAGCTTCAACTGCCCTTCTGGTGCTCGCCACGTCACCATGTTGTACGGCAGTGCTGGTACTAGGTCCAGGGAGGGCTGCGCTTCTGGTGTATGCCTCACCACGTGATCCGGCAGCGACAGCCCCACTCTGCTGCTCTTGAAGCGGATCCTGCATAACCTGTGGTCTAGCGACACGGGGCCGGGTACGCCTGGTGCTGCCAGGGACCTCCACCTCCTCGTCCGAACTTTGGGTCAGAGAGCCACTGCTTTCCACAGGTTCATATTCTGACCCGCTAGATTCATCAGATGAGGGTTCCCACTCCTCATCCGACTGGGTCAGAATCCTGTAGGCCTCTTCAGAAGAATACCCCCTGTTTGACATTTTGGACTACTAAATTTAGGGGTATTCCCTGAGACTACCCAAGAAAAAAAGCAAACCTGTCTTACAAAGGGGAAGCTAGCGAAGTACCGGAGGCCGCTGCGGTTGATAAAAAATATCAAAACTGATTTTTTTATCGCCGCAGTGCGTGTAAAATGAATGTGCAGTGATCAAAAAATATATATTTTTTGTCACTGCGGTGGGGCGGGCGTGGGTGAACGCACGTGTGGGCGACCGATCAGGCCTGATCGGGCAAACACTGCGTTTTGGGTGGAGGGCGAACTAAAGTGACACTAATACTATTATAGATCTGACCGTGATCAGTTTTGATCACTTACAGATACTATAAAAGTACAAATGCTGATTAGCGATACGCTATTCAGCGAATATAAGTGACTGCGGTGCGGTGGGGTGGGCGCTAACTGACGCTAACTACCTAACCAAGGGGCCTAAACTATCCCTAAAACCTAACAGCCAATACCAGTGAAAAAAAAAAAGTGACAGTTTACACTGATCACTTTTTTTCCTTTCACTGATGATTGACAGGGGCGATCAAAGGGGTGATCAAAGGGTTAATTGGGGTGCAGGGGGGTGATCAGGGGCTACAGTGAAGTGTTTGGTGTACTCACAGTGATGTCTGCTTCTCTGCTGGATCCAACCGACGAAAAGGACCAGCAGAGGAGCAGAGAAGCCATATAACAGATCATATTTACTAATATGATCTGTTATATGGCTTGTGATTGGATTTTTTAAAAATCGCCAGCCTGCCAGCCAATGATCGTTGCTGGCAGGCTGGTGACGAACTTGTTCTTTAACTTTTGCCGGCCCGCGATGCGCATGCGCGGGCCGGCTTGGAGCGAAATCTCGCGTCTCGCGAGATGACGCGTATATGCGTGACTGTGCGCAGCGCTGCCACCTCCGGAACGCGAATCTGCGTACAGCGGTCCGGAGGTGGTTAACAATGAGATCCCTCTGATGCTTTGGAAGCTCTCTGTGGACCATGGGCCAGATTTTTTCATTAGCTCAAATCAGAATAATGGAGTGAAAAAGTCACAAATTTTTGCGCAATCGCTTAAACTGCGCAGAAATTTGCGACTTTTATTGGCTCTGCACTATGCTCGCCAGTTATCTGAAAGTGGGTGTGTTTTCTTATGTAAATTAATCTCTAGACAGATTTACTATTGCGACAATTTAAAAAGTCGCAAAAAAGTTGCAAAACAATTTGTAAAATTACTCCAGTGAGGACCATGCTTATTCTATGCGACTTTTTAAAAGAACATTCAACTTTTTCTTAAAGACGTGCGACTTTTGTAAAGTCGCTTACTGACGGATAAACTACTACTGTCAAACCACATTTATTGCAGTCTTAACCACCTCAGCCCCCAGTGCTTAAACACCCTGAAAGACCAGGCCACTTTTTACACTTCTGACCTACACTACTTTCACCATTTATTGCTCGGTCATGCAACTTACCACCCAAATGAATTTTACCTCCTTTTCTTCTCACTAATAGAGCTTTCATTTGGTGGTATTTCATTGCTGCTGACATTTTTACTTTTTTTGTTATTAATCGAAATTTAACGATTTTTTTGCAAAAAAATGACATTTTTCACTTTCAGTTGTAAAATTTTGCAAAAAAAAACGACATCCATATAGAAATTTTGCTCTAAATTTATAGTTCTACATGTCTTTGATAAAAAAAAAATGTTTGGGTAGAAAAAAAATGGTTTGGGTAAAAGTTATAGCGTTTACAAACTATGGTACAAAAATGTGAATTTCCGCTTTTTGCAGCAGCTCTGACTTTCTGAGCACCTGTCATGTTTCCTGAGGTTCTACAATGCCCAGACAGTACAAACACCCCACAAATGACCCCATTTCTGAAAGTACACACCCTAAGGTATTCGCTGATGGGCATAGTGAGTTCATAGAACTTTTTATTTTTTGTCACAAGTTAGCGGAAAATGATGATTTTTTTTTTTTTTTTTTTTTTTTTCTTACAAAGTCTCATATTCCACTAACTTGTGACAAAAAATAAAAAGTTCTATGAACTCACTATGCCCATCAGCGAATACCTTGGGGTCTCTTCTTTCCAAAATGGGGTCACTTGTGGGGTAGTTATACTGCCCTGGCATTCTAGGGGCCCAAATGTGTGGTAAGGAGTTTGAAATCAAATTCAGTAAAAAATGACCTGTGAAATCCGAAAGGTGCTCTTTGGAATATGGGCCCCTTTGCCCACCTAGGCTGCAAAAAAGTGTCACACATCTGGTATCCCCGTACTCAGGAGAAGTTGAGGAATGTGTTTTGGGGTGTCTTTTTACATATACCCATGCTGGGTGAGATAAATATCTTGGTCAAATGACAACTTTGTATAAAAAAATGGGAAAAGTTGTCTTTTGCCAAGATATTTCTCTCACCCAGCATGGGTATATATAAAATGACACCCCAAAACACATTCCCCACCTTCTCCTGAGTACGGAGATACCAGATGTGTGACACTTTTTTGCAGCCTAGGTGGGCAAAGGGGCCCATATTCCAAAGAGCACCTTTCGGATTTCACTTGTCATTTTTTACTGAATTTGATTTCAAACTCCTTACCACACATTTGGGCCCCTAGAATGCCAGGGCAGTATAACTACCCCACAAGTGACCCCATTTTGGAAAGAAGACACCCCAAGGTATTCCGTGAGGGGCATGGCGAGTTCCTAGAATTTTTTATTTTTTGTCACAAGTTAGTGGAAAATGATGATTTTTTTTTTTTTTTTTTTTTCATACAAAGTCTCATATTCCACTAACTTGTGACAAAAAATAAAAACTTCCATGAACTCACTATGCCCATCAGCGAATACCTTGGGGTCTCTTCTTTCCAAAATGGGGTCACTTGTGGGGTAGTTATACTGCCCTGGCATTCTAGGGGCCCAAATGTGTGGTAAGGAGTTTGAAATCAAATTCTGTAAAAATTGACCTGTGAAATCCGAAAGGTGCTCTTTGGCATATGGGCCCCTTTGCCCACCTAGGCTGCAAAAAAGTGTCACACATCTGGTATCTCTGTATTCAAGAGAAGTTGAGGAATGTGTTTTGGGGTGTCTTTTTACATATACCCATGCTGGGTGAGATAAATATCTTGGTCAAATGCCAACTTTGTATAAAAAAATGGGAAAAGTTGTCGTTTGCCAAGATATTTCTCTCACCCAGCATGGGTATATATAAAATGACACCCCAAAACACATTCCCCACCTTCTCCTGAGTACGGAGATACCAGATGTGTGACACTTTTTTGCAGCCTAGGTGGGCAAAGGGGCCCATATTCCAAAGAGCACCTTTCGGATTTCACTTGTCATTTTTTACAGAATTTGATTTCAAACTCCTTACCACACATTTGGGCCCCTAGAATGCCAGGGCAGTATAACTACCCCACAAGTGACCCCATTTTGGAAAGAAGAGACCCCAAGGTATTCGCTGATGGGCATAGTGAGTTCATGGAAGTTTTTATTTTTTGTCACAAGTTAGTGGAATATGAGACTTTGTATAAAAAAAAAAAAAAAAAAAAAAAAAATCAGCATTTTCCACTAACTTGTGACAAAAAATAAAAAATTCTAGGAACTCGCCATGCCCCTCACGGAATACCTTGGGGTGTCTTCTTTCCAAAATGGGGTCACTTGTGTGGTAGTTATACTGCCCTGGCATTTTCCAGGGGCCCTAATGTGTGTTAGGTAGGTAAATGACCTGTGAAATCCTAAAGGTGCTCTTTGGAATATGGGCCCCTTTGCCCACCTAGGCTGCAAAAAAGTGTCACACATGTGGTATCGCCGTATTCAGGAGAAGTTGGGGAATGTGTTTTGGGGTGTCATTTTACATATACCCTTGCTGGGTGAGAGAAATATCTTGGCAAAAGACAACTTTTCCCATTTTTTTATACAAAGTTGGCATTTGACCAAGATATTTCTCTCACCCAGCATGGGTATATGTAAAATGACACCCCAAAACACATTCCCCAACTTCTCCTGAGTACGGCGATACCACATGTGTGACACTTTTTTGCAGCCTAGATGCGCAAAGGGGCCCACATTCATTTTATGAGGGCATTTTTAGACATTTGGATACCAGACTTCTTCTCACGCTTTGGGGCCCCTAGAATGCCAGGGCAGTATAAATACCCCACATGTGACCCCATTTTGGAAAGAAGACACCCCAAGGTATTCAATGAGGGGCATGGCGAGTTCATAGAAATTTTTTTTTTTTGGCACAAGTTAGCGGAAATTGATATTTTTTATTTTTTTCTCACAAAGTCTCCCGTTCCGCTAACTTGGGACAAAAATTTCAATCTTTCATGGACTCAATATGCCCCTCACGGAATACCTGGGGGTGTCTTCTTTCCGAAATGGGGTCACATGTGGCGTATTTATACTGCCCTGGCATTCTAGGGGCCCTAAAGCGTGAGAAGAAGTCTGGAATATACATGTCTAAAAAATTTTACGCATTTGGATTCCGTGAGGGGTATGGTGAGTTCATGTGAGATTTTATTTTTTGACACAAGTTAGTGGAATATGAGACTTTGTAAGAAAAATAAATAAAAATTCCGCTAACTTGGGCCAAAAAAATGTCTGAATGGAGCCTTACAGAGGGGTGATCAATGACAGGGGGGTGATCAATGACAGGGGGGTGATCAATGACAGGGGGGGGTGATCAATGACAGGGGGGGGTGATCAATGACAGGGGGGTGATCAGGGAGTCTATATGGGGTGATAACCACAGTCATTGATCATGCCCGTGTAAGGCTTCATTCAGACGTCCGTATGCGTTTTGCGGATCCGATCCATCTATCAGTGCATCCGTAAAAATCATGCGGACATCTGAATGGAGCTTTACAGGGGGGTAATCAATGACAGGGGGGTGATCAGGGAGTCTATATGGGGTGATCACCACAGTCATTGATCATGCCCCTGTAAGGCTTCATTCAGACGTCCGGATGCGTTTTGCGGATCCGATCCATCTATCAGTGGATCCGTAAAAATCATGCGGACGTCTGAATGGAGCTTTACAGGGGGGTAATCAATGACAGGGGTGTAATCAATGACAGGGGGGTGATCAGGGAGTCTATATGGGGTGATCACCACAGTCATTGATCATGCCCCTGTAAGGCTTCATTCAGACGTCCGGATGCGTTTTGCGGATCCGATCCATCTATCAGTGGATCCGTAAAAATCATGCGGACGTCTGAATGGAGCTTTACAGGGGGGTGATCAATGACAGGGGTGTAATCAATGACAGGGGGGTGATCAGGGAGTCTATATGGGGTGATCACCACAGTCATTGATCACGCCCCTGTAAGGCTTCATTCAGACGTCCGTATGCGTTTTGCGGATCCGATCCATCTATCAGTGCATCCGTAAAAATCATGCGGACATCTGAATGGAGCTTTACAGGGGGGTAATCAATGACAGGGGGGTGATCAGGGAGTCTATATGGGGTGATCACCACAGTCATTGATCATGCCCCTGTAAGGCTTCATTCAGACGTCCGGATGCGTTTTGCGGATCCGATCCATCTATCAGTGGATCCGTAAAAATCATGCGGACGTCTGAATGGAGCTTTACAGGGGGGTGATCAATGACAGGGGTGTAATCAATGACAGGGGGGTGATCAGGGAGTCTATATGGGGTGATCACCACAGTCATTGATCATGCCCCTGTAAGGCTTCATTCAGACGTCCGGATGCGTTTTGCGGATCCGATCCATCTATCAGTGCATCCGTAAAAATCATGCGGACATCTGAATGGAGCTTTACAGGGGGTTGATCAATGACAGGGGTGTAATCAATGACAGGGGGGTGATCAGGGAGTCTATATGGGGTGATCAGGGGCTAATAAGGGGTTAATAAGTGACGGGGGGGGGGTGTAGTGTAGTGTAGTGGTGCTTGGTGGGACTTTACTGAGCTACCTGTGTCCTCTGGTGGTCGATCCAAACAAAGGGGACCACCAGAGGACCAGGTAGCAGGTATATTAGACGCTGTTATCAAAACAGCGTCTAATATACCTGTTAGGGGTTAAAAAAAACACATCTCCAGCCTGCCAGCGAACGATCGCCGCTGGCAGGCTGGAGATCAACTCTCTTACCTTCCGTTCCTGTGAGCGCGCGCGCCTGTGTGCGCGCGTTCACAGGAAATCTCGCGTCTCGCGAGAGGACGCACCGGCGCGTCCACCCAGAAGAGCAGGGCCGCCGCAAAGACGCAATCCTGCGTACGGCGGTCCTGAGGTGGTTAAAGGACTGATCATAAATCTGACTTGGCTAAAACTGACTTTAGCCATATGTGAAAATGGAGTGAGCTGTCAGAGTAATGATAAATCTGGCCCCATGACTTTTGCTGTGGGATGTGACTACGAAAATTTCAGAAAAGACTAGAGCAGCTGAACTTTATTTGGTGTTAATCAGAGGCACTTTAAATGATGGCAGGTGTATGCTGACTCTTATTTAACATGATTTTGAATGTGATTGCTTAATTCTGAACACAGCTACATCCCCAGTTATAAGAGGGTGTGCACACTTATGCAACCACATTATATATTTATATATTTTTTTTCTTCTTCCCTCCACCTAAAAGATTTCAGTTTGTTTTTCAATTGAGTTGTACAGTTTATAGGTCACATTAAAGGTGGAAAAAGTTCTGAAATGATTTATCTTTGTCTTATTTTTATACAGTACAGAAACCTGACATTTTAACAGGGGTGTTTAGACTTTTTATATCCACTGTATATCAACAAGAGTTGTTTCTCTTAAAAACACTGGAACAGAATGCATGTATCCACATATGCGTTATTAATGTAAAATGTACAGAGCAAACAGCTTCTTTAGTACCAAAAGCTACATTTTCTGAGAGTGCAAAACATACTGGTCCTGATTTATCATAGACTGGCATATGCTGGCATATAATAACTCTTTGTGCTTCTAGAGGCTGCACCTAATTTATGACAAAGTGTAGTTATTTCTCTCTATTGCTATTACTGGAGTGTGTAAATAGCGTATGGACAGGATAGGGACAGCGCACAGGGGTCAATAGATGAGAAAATTGTCTTCTTCACACTTTTTTTGTGGAAATAAAAAAAAAACATATGTTACAATCAGTTAGCATGTCCATGCTTTCCTCCCCCTGGGGACATGTACAGTTATATAGGGAAAGGGAATCTCTCTCTCTCTCCTCTGTGCAGCCTGTCAATATCTCTCACATTGGCCTTCCTTCTCCTCATCCACGCTGGATGACATCTTAACAGTAGTGTTGGGTGAGAATACTCGGCCGAACACCATTTTGACTCGAGCATCGCAATGCTTGACACATCGCGGTGTTCAGCTGAACACTGCATATGCTCGAGCGTGATGCTCGAGTCTCCTTCCCACACGTCTGTTGGCTGCTACGTGCGGGGAGCAGCCAATAAAGGTGCGTGGAGGTACTGGCACTCACTGTAATGCCGTAGCCATGTTGGTTACTGGCATTATAGTGATTGGCTGGCCAAAATGCGTCATCGGGTGCTATATAGCACTCGATGACACATGGATTGACTCAGTCTTAGGGCTCATGCACACGACCGTATGGCCTTTTCAGTGTTTTGCAGGCCATTTTTTTGTTCCAGTAGTGTTTCCAGTTCCGTTTCGTTTTTCCTTTCCGTTTTTCAATATGGCATATACAGTATACAGTAATTACATAGAAAAAACTGGGCTGGGCAGAAAATTTCCAAAAGATGGTTCCGCAAAAATGGAATGGATACAGAAGACATATGGAGTACATTCCTTATGTGTTCCGTTTTTTTTGCAGACCCATTGACTTGAATGGAGCCACGGAATGTGATTTGGGGGCAATAATAGGACATGTTCTATCTTTGAATGGAACGGAAAAGCGGAAATACGAAAACGGAATGCACACGGAGACACTTCAGTTTTTTTGCTAACCCATTAAAATGAATGGTTCAGTATAAGTAACGCATACTGAACATAAAAAAAACGGCCAGTATACTGAACGCAAAAAACGTTTGTGTGCATGAGCCCTTAGGGGTCATGTACACAAACTTATTTTCTTTCCGCTTCCGTTCAGTTTTTTTTTGTGGACCGTATGCAAAACCATTCACTTTAATGGGTCCACAAAAACAACGAAAGGTACTCCGTGTGTATTCCGTTTCAGTATTTACGTTCCACAAAAAAGTAGTGTATATCCTATTATTGTCCTCAAATCACAGTCCAAGTTCCCATTCAAGTCAATGGGTCCGCAAAAAATACGGCACGCACACAGAACACATCCGTATTTCATTCGTATTTTGCGGATCAATACTGTAGAAATGCTATGCCCAGCCCATATTGCTCATGTGTTTGGTGATTAATAAGTTACTGATTCAGTTTCTGATCCGAAAAAACGGATCGCATACGGAAACCATATGGATATGTTTTGTGGAATAACGGAATGGAAGAGGACTTAAATTAGAGGGAAAAAAAACTCAGATACGGAACAATGGATCTGTGAAAAACGGATCGCAAAACAACAACGGTCGTGTGCATGAGCCCCCTAGTCAGGGAGAGCTGCAGCAGAAGGGACAGATAGTGTAGGGACAGGAATGTTTTTTTTTTTTTTTAGGCAGGGTTTGAGACCTGAAAGTCCTTTTAAGGACTATTGTTTTATCTGACTGCAATATATATTATTAGCGCAACCTGCGCTAAATTGCTTGCAATTGTTTGGTGCTGCTGACAGCGACACAACCTCTGCTAAATCTGTTGTGTTACATTTGCGCATCCTAAATATCTGTGACATTCAGCGCAATTGTTTGGTCGCTGGTGAAAGTGACATTACCTGCGCTACATCTACTGTGTAACACTTGCGCATCTTAAATATCTGTGCCATTCAGTTTAATTTTTTCGCAGTTGGTGACAGCGACATTACCTGCGCTACATCTCCTTGGTAACATTTGCGCATCCTAGATATCTGTTACATTCAGTATAATTTTTTCGCCGCTTGTGACAGCGACATTAACTGCGCTACATCTCCTATGTAACGTTTGCGCATTATTAATATCTGTGACATTCCGATAAATCTTTTCACCGCTGGTGACAGCGACATTACCTGCGCTACATCACCTGTGTAACATTTGCGCATCCTAAATATTTGTGACATTCAGTAAAAAAAAATTGCCGCTGCTGACAGCGACATTACCTGTGTGACATACGTGTGACATACTTGCAAGCATATATACCATTTAATATGCTCAAGACGAGCAGTAAGGGACGGGGAATTGGCCATGCTGCTGATGGTGCACGCAGAGGCCGTGGCCCTGTGCGAGGTGAAACTGTGCCTGCTGCCAGAGCACAAGAAACACACTCATCCACGATACCTAGCTTCATGTCCCAGTTTGCAGGGAGGCGCAGGACACCACTCTCAAAGTCACACCAGTGCAACCAGGTGGTCGGTTGGATTGCAGCAGATAATACTTCCAGTCGTTAAGCACCACCCTGTCTTCCACAAAGTTTAGTTTCAGTAGCCAAGAGTCTGGTCAACAGAATTCTCACCCTGATCCTCCTTCCTCCTATCATGGAGAGTCTTGGAAAACAAGTGATCCCACACTCGAATATTCCGGGGAGCTCTTTTCATCACCATGCCTTTATTTGGCCCTCTCACCAAGCCCGCTTGAAGAGGGACATGAAGAGATCAAGTGCACTGATTCCCAAACTCTTGAACATCCACTGTCAGAAAAAGATGACGGTGGGGAATGGCAATTAGTGTTTCCCAAGGTGGATGATGATGATGAGACACAGGTGCCAATAAGTCAACGGCAATTAGTGTCTCAAGAGGTTCATGAAGAGGATGAGACACAGTTGTTAATAAGAGAAGTTCTTGTTAGGTCAACAAGTCAGGATGACCAGAGTGAGGAAGTGGAAGAGGAGGTAGTGGACGATGAAATCACTGACCCAACCTGGGAAGGTGACAAGCCGAGCGATGACAGCATTACAGAGGGGGAGGGATCCGCAGCACCACAACAGGCTGGAAAAGGCAGTGGGGTGGCAAAAGAAAGAAGGAGGGCCACACCAAACAGGCCCCCAACTGTTCCCCAGAGCACCCTCATGTGGCAATCTCCCTTGCTAAGGTGTTCAGCAGTCTGGCAATTTTTTGAGGAAAGTGAGGACGATAAAAAAATTGTCATTTGCAACCTGTGCCGTACCAAAATGAGCAGGGGCGTGAACACTAGCAACCTCACCACCACCAACATGATCCGCCACATGGCATCAAAGCACCCTAATTGGTGGGCCGAATGCCTGGGCCCACAATCAGTGTCTGCGGGTCACACCACTGCCTCCTCTTCCCCTGTGTTACGTGCTGGTTAATCCCCTGTCAAAGACAAAGGCCTAGATGACTCCCGTCCTGCACCTGAAACTTCGCAAGCACCATCATCTAGCACATCCACTTCTGTGTCCCAGCGCAGCGTGCAGATATCCATACCCCAGGCCTTTGAACGAAAGCGCAAATACCCAGCCACCCCCCCAGAGGCCATAGCACTAAATGCACACCTTTCCAAATTGCTGGCCCTGGAAATGTTGCCCTTTAGGCTTGTGGACACTGAGGCTTTCCACAGTCCTCAGCCACCACTATTTTTCCCGGGGGGGCCGTCCCCGCCTTACACCCACATCTGTCCCATAACATCACCCGTGCCCTGACCAATGCAGTCATTGGGAAAGTCCACTTAATGACTGACACATGGACAAGTGCTTTTGGCCAGGGACGCTATTTCCCTGATGGCACACTGGGTGAACGTTGTGGATGCCGGGAGTGAGTCGTACCCTGGGATGGCACAGGTGCTACTGACGCCAAGGATTGCGGGCCCTACTTCCATCAGGATTTCCGCCACCACATACATTAGTGGCTGCAACCCCCCTTCTCCTCCTTCACTTCCACCTTTGAATTGTCATCTTGCAGCAACAGTAAGCCATCAGTCAGTAGCTGGAAGCAGTTTTGCACTGCAGTGGTGAAGCAGCAACAGGCTGTGCTGAAACTAATTTGCTTAGGTGACAAACAGCCCAACACCTGTGTCAGGGTAAAAGGGACCAGACTGAGCTGTGGCTCTCGCTACTCAATCTACAACCAGGCATGGTTGTGTCTGATAATGGCCATAACTTGGTGGCGGCTTTGGAGCTTGGGAATCTCCCACACATACCATGCCTAGCCCGCATGTTCAACTTAGTGGTTCAGTGGATTCTGGTGAAGGTGCGCCGCATGTGTGCCCATTTCCGAAAGTCATCTACAGCTGCCGGTCTGGCAACGCTGCAGCAGCGCTTGCAATTGATAGCTTACCAACTGTTGTGTGACGTGAGTGTAGTGTCCCACTACGTAAGGGTGGGCACTACACAAGGGTCAATTGGGCCATGTTGTTCTCCACCTCCTGTGGAACATGGTTATTGCATTTTATATTGCATTTTAGTGTGAATTGTCTTGTTATTTATGTTTAACTCCTGTGTACCAGGCCTGTAGGGGTATAGTTCCTCCTCCTAGACAGTAGAGGGAGCTAGGTAACCCCCTAGTATAAATAGTTAGGCCCAGACAGGAAAGAGTCAGTCAGAAGTTGTATGTTCAGAAGACAAGTTTGCACCTTAGCCAGAGGGTAGCTGGAAAGCAGCCTCTGACATGCAGCTAGATAGCCCAGGCTTCTAGCTTGCCACCAGGAGGCTAGTGAGTGCAGTCTAGCCTGCCTGAGGTTCCTGAGCAAGGGAAGCTCAGAAGTTTGCCACCAGGAGAAGAGGTTACCTCCTGAGAAACCTGAAGTTCCTAGAAGAGTACAGAGCAGAGCCATTATTCCAGCCAGACAGAGAGCTGAAGGGCAGCAGGATATATTCAAAGCAAGGAGTCATATACGAGAGGAAGTTTTCCCTAACCAAGGATAAAGCCAGCAATAGGGCATACAGGCCTTGGGATAAAGACAGACAGGATTCTGAGGAAAAGTGCAGCCTGATCTGTAAGTGTTTTAACCCTCTGAGTATCTTGCAAGAACATTGTACCTGCCAATTGATGTAAAGCCTGCATGTGACTACTTCTTACATATGGAACTCTGACCAAAGACTGTAAATAGTTAACTGTTTCAGTAAAAGGAAGTTTTGGTTCACTGCAACTTGTGTTCCTCACTTATTACTATTATAAATCGGTGTGCCACCGTTACCGGCACTGGCGTCACGAACTTAAAGGGATCTTGCCACCGGCACATTAAACCTGCAACACCCAGGGCACCTCACCTACCATCGGCCTGGTCCCTATACACAGAGAGTGCCCCAGAGGACCCCTGTGCCAGCCTCTCCATAACTGCTGTACGCCTGCCCAGGGTCTTCTATAAACTGTGAGTACCAATGACACCCTCGGTTAGTGAATACCCCTGTGACCTCACATTTTTCAACACCCTGCAGGGCTGCGTACTGCATGAGCACGCGCTGGAACTCCACGTTCCACATGTTGGCCAGGCTTTGTGAGCAGCAGAGGGCAGTAGTGGAATACCAGCTGCAACATGGTTGTCACCTTTCCAGTCATCTTCCGCTCTTCACAAGTGAGGAGTAGGCATTGATGTCTGACCTCAACACAGATGGTGAAGGGCAGTGGTGTAGCCTGGGTTGCCAGCACCTGGGGCAAGCCAAGTATTGCGCCCCCACCTTCAACATGTGGCCACGCCCCTTTTACAGATAATGTAGTAGATATCATTTGCAGTCAAACGTAACACCACAGATGACATAGTGATAACTCTCTGAGTACAGATAATGTAGTAGATGGCTGTGAGCCCCAAGAATTCAGAACACGCACAGTGTGACCTGAAGTCTGGGGCCAGGAACATATAGGGTAATACAGCACACCATACCTCTTACATCCAGTGACACCTCCTTTGATGTAGATGTTCTCCTCCTTATCTTCTCCTTTCAGACCAGACCACCATTTTTCAGCCATTTCTCGTCTCTGCAGTTTGACAAAAAAAATCTTAGTTTACTACTTTTCCATCATTCTCCCATCTTCTGGATAAATCATCCTACCACCGACAATACTGTGCCACTGTGCCTCCAAATATTATACTGCAGAAACAGATAAACCCCCTAAAAATGTACCATGGAGATAACGCCACTTCAATAATTATTGGCACACAATGCCCTAAAATATCTGCGCCCAGCAAATAGTGCCCCTGACACTAATAGTCTCAACATAATGTCCCCCAAAAATAATTGTGGTAAGCTGATACTGTGCCAAGGTGCCCCCTCAGTAAAAGTGCTCCCAAAAGTCCCACCAATAGGAATAGTTCTCTGCTAGAGCACACATGGTAGTAATAATAATGCTCCTACAGTGCCCCCAACATGTCCCAACTGTGACCCAGAAGTAATAATGCTCCCATAGTGCCCAGACTAGTGATCATGTTCCCGATATACCCCCAGTTGTAATAAAGCCCACCATAATGCCCCCAGTAGTAATAATTATCCTTATAATGCGACAGTACAGAAAATGCCCCCTTATAATGTGTGCCAGTGCAAATAAATACCCCCTTTTAATGCCCCCAGTGGAGCTAATGTCCCCATTGTGCCCCCATAATGTGCCAGTATAAAATTCCCCTATATAGTGCCCCCAGTAAATGCCCCCATAGTGCTCCTCTCCCCCCTTCCCCATAGTACCCACCACAATGTGTCCCAGTATAAAATGCCCCTATACAGAGCCCCCCATATAAAATACCCCTTCTTTGTGGCCTCAGTAGAAGCCCCCGTAGTGTTCCTCTACCCCTTCCCCCATAGTGTCCTCCATATAAAATACCCCTTCTTTGTGGCCTCAGTAGATGCCCCCATAGTGCCCCCAATAATATGCCAGTAAGAAGTGCTCCCAATAATGTGCCAGAAGTGCCCCATAGATTCCTTTCAATAATGTGCCAGTATGAAGTGCCCCCATAGATGCCCCCATAGATGCCCCCCAATCATGTGCCAGTAAGAAGTGCCCCCAATAGATGGCCCCCTAATCATGTGCCAGTAACAAGTGCCCCCCAATTATGTGCCAGTAACAAGTGCCCCCCTATAGATGGCCCCCCAATCATGTGCCAGTAACAAGTGCCCCCAATCATGTGCTAGTAACAAGAATTGTAGCATATAAAAAACTTAGGGCTCATGCACACGACCGTATGTATTTTGGGGTCCGCAAAAAATACGGATGACGTCCGTGTGCATTCCGTATTTTGCGGAACGGAACAGCTGGCCTCTAATAGAACAGTACTATCCTTGTCCGTAATGCAGACAATAATAGGACGTTAAATTTTTTTTGCGGAACGGAAATACGGACATACGGAAACGGAATGCACACGGAGTAAGGTCTCATGCACAAGACAGTTGTTTTTTTCGGCCTTCGTTCCATTTTTTTTTTTGCAGATAGGATGGGGACCCATTCATTTCAATGGGTCAGCAAAAAAATGCTGATAGTTCATCCGTATGTGTTCCGCGTCCGTTGTCCGTGTTTCCCTTCAGCAAAAAAAATAGTGCATGTCCTACTTTTTTCACATTTGCGGACAAGGATAGGCATTTATTACAAGGGATCTGTGGGAAAAAAAATGATTTTTTTGTGGATGCACAATTTGCGGAGGCCTGACTTCTGTTTTTTGTTTTTTTTTGCGGGCCCATTTAAGTGAATGGTTCCGCATACGGTCCGTAAAAAAACGGAACGGACATGGAAAGAAAATACGTTTGTGTGCATGAGCCCTTATACTTACCTCCATGGCACACTCAGTGAAGCGGTGCAGGCCCCTTCCGGCCTGTGTCCGCGCTGTACGGCTCAGGCGGCGATTGCGCCACCTGCACTGGCCTCTGATAGGCTGCAGCCTATCAGAGGAACGGGGAAGGGAGACGCCTCTACCCTGCCCAGCAGCATCCATCTGTATCGCCGTACTGAGGACGGCGATACAGATGACTATTGAGATGACTGTGCCCTGCCGCTGCCCCCCACTTGTGAGCAGGGCCACGCCGCCTGGGGCGATCGCCTCAATTTGCCTAATTGGCGGTGCGTAACCATCCCACTTCTGTGTCCACTAAATTGCTCGCTGATCACAATGAAGGCGAACACTTTGCATGTGGAAGAGGTGGAAATGGGGGAACACATTACACAGGGTGATAGCCAGACCACCCTCAGTTCGTTGGATGAGGAGGAGGAGGAGCAGAAGACGTTTGCTTTCGCTATAGAGGATAGTACCCATAGCAGGTTTATTCCATCTGTTCAGCGTGGATCGGCCAAAGAGGAGGAAGAGGATGAGGAGATTGAGATTCATCCTCCTGATGAGGACAGTGAAGTCTTGTCTGTTGGGACTCTGGAACACATGGCTGACTTTATGTTATGTTGCCTTTCCCGTGACCCTCGCATTATACACATTTTGGCCAACACTGATTACTGGTTGTTCACCCTTCTCGACCCCCGCTGCAAAGAGAACTCATCTCTCATTCTTGCGGTGGAGAGGACTAGCAAAATGGTGAAATACCAGAAGGTCCTTGTGGAAAAATTGCTCCAAAAATTTCTAGCTGACAACGCTGGCAGCAGAGTACGTAGTTCCTTGGACAACCGAGGAGGGGAGACGAGGGGAACACACAGCAGTTCCAACAGAGGCAGGGCAACACTCTCCAAGGACTGGGACAGCTTCATGACACCGCGCCAGCACCCTCACCCTGATGCACGGCCTAGTGTCACAAGGAGGGAAAAGTTTTGGAAGATGGTGGAGTACGTAGCAGACCATGTCAGTGTCTTCAGTCTTACAACTATTGGGCGTCCAAGCTGGACACGTGGCAAGAACTGGCGCTCTATGCCTTGGAGGTGCTGGCCTGACCTGCCGCCAGCGTTTTGTCAGAGCGGGTATTTAGTGCTGCTGGGTCATAATAACTGATAAGCGCATCCGCCTTTCAACTGAAAATGCAAACAGGTTGACTCTTATCAAAATGAACAAGGCCTGGATTGCTCCTGACTTCTCTACTCCACCAGAGGAAAGCAGCTGAACATACAGGCACTTTCAATGTGGCTTTCATGGTGTATTTAATACACTGTATTCCCATGCATCCCTTACACCACAAAAAAGGGTATATGGTTCAATCTTCCTTTTCTCGTCCTCCTCCATCATATCAACATGCTTATTAGGCTGCCCCCACTCCAAATGTTTTAGAGGTTCAGCTCAGCAGCAGACCCTCGCCCCTAATGTTTTAGATGGTCAGTTCAGCAGCAGGCCCACGTCCCTAATGTTTTAGAGGGTCAGCTCAGCAGCCGACCCTCACCCCTAATTTTTTTGAGGGTCACCAGCAGGCCCTCGCCCATAATGTTTTAGATGGTCAGATCATCTGCAAGCCCTCGCCATAATGTTTTATATGGTCAGATCAGCAGTAGGCACTCACCCCTAATGTTTTAGAGGGTTAGCTCAGCAGCAGGCCCTCGCCCTTAATGTTTTAGATGGTCAGATCAGCAGCAGACCCTCGTCCCTAGTGTTTTAGAGAGTCAGCTCAGCAGCACACCCTCACCCCTAGTGTTTTAGAGGGTCAGATCAGCAGCACACCCTCACCCAAGTTGTTAGAGAGCTTAAAAGAAAAAAGGCCTCACTATAATGCCATGGGTAGGGCAAGCGGGAAACCAATCATATAAAACAACCATAGCATGCCCAATATGTTCAAAAATATACTTTATTGAGTTACAAATGAATCGTAATTACACAATTATAAAAGATTACACAAAAAAGATGTATCCGGAAAAATCAGCAAAGAAAGCTAGATGCCATAGTCCCCTGGCCGGTGTCTCAAAAACCCACCAAAAAGATGGAACACATGTCAGATGTATGTATAGTATGCCTTGGGGTGATTCGCAGATAGGGGGTATAAGGTACTAACCACTGAAAATAACTGCGATCATCACTCCATTGCATAGCCGCTATAGGGGTATATAGATGTAAAGCCCCTGGTAGTATACAGGTGGCAATAGGGAATAAAGTAATATCTATCTAGATGCTCTGATAAATGCATCTCCATACATCAAAACCATCAAGTGAAGGCTATACATACACCACACATATAGACAGCTGATGGAAACAATCATAACATACCAAAAGACATGATGGAGGGCAGAGACAGCAGGCACAGGACAGGCTGGAAACCCCGACGCGCGTTTCGCCTCAGCTTCGTCAGGAGGTTAATGAAGTGTGGCCATAAACCCCTCTTTATACCCCCCATGTAGCTTCAAGGCATCAACTAATTATATGTAACAGCTGATGCTTACTATCGAGCGCTTGTGTCTGATGATGCGCGCCGAGTACAGCATGGAGACGCCGCATTCATCAGGAGGAGGGGTGGAACGCAAGCCATGCGTTCCAGCCCGCCTCCCAAGGAAACGTAGCGGCGTCCCCACGTGATCCGGCGCACAGCGCATCACAACACAGCGCTGCATCGGCCTGTCAGACGTGAGTAATATCGGGCTGTAAAGGTGTCAGAACCCGAATATATAATTATATAATTCACGTTATATAGCCCAAGCGAAGTCTACATAGGGTTGTTGGAAATATGAAGAGCCAATAGGGAGCTGAATACATTAACATACATAGTGGTATCAAAGAGTACATTTACATATATAATAGTATCAAAGAGAGGGGAGGATGAGAGCATCGTATCATATTGGAGGAACTAGATGTACCCGGGCACCTATAAATACAGAATACCATAAAAATACATGATCATAAATACAGCACTTGGCATATCATGATCCATCTAATCTCTATATAGTCAAAACATTCTATTCATAGATGGAATCATGTAATCCTCAGATCACAATATAAATGGTCAATAAGTACCATATGTGATCACGTGAACTTAAATGGCCAAAAAACAAATTATTATTTTGTCATGATGCATACATAATATAAATTCATAATCACATACAAATGCATTCAAAATATACATTACAATGCCATACATGATTAAAAAAAAATATAATAATAAAAAATAAATACATATATATTTAGATATCACATATTCCAATGTTTATTATAAATGCATGCATATTATATAATATACCCAACCATAGAACCATCCGTGAATGCAGATACAATATACTGCCAATAATAATAAATATCCCCCAAATAAAGGAGGGTGTGAAAATATGTGCCATAAAACATATCTACCCCTTAAAAGATAGAGATATAAAATATATCTCAAATATGGGAAATCATAAACAATGATAACCTACTAAAATAACCCCAAGCCTGAATAAATGGTAATTGGTGTATTAGGGTATGTAAGGGCAACGATGTTAACCCAGCATACTAAAACACATCACCACCCCTCCAAAGTGCCGAATATATATCCTAATTAATTCACCACTGTCCTCATACAGTGATGCCAATACTATATAATGCCAAAAAGACAATCAA
Source organism: Bufo bufo (assembly GCF_905171765.1). Classification (NCBI taxonomy): domain Eukaryota; kingdom Metazoa; phylum Chordata; class Amphibia; order Anura; family Bufonidae; genus Bufo; species Bufo bufo. The sequence goes on along the minus strand of NC_053394.1, from coordinate 243,805,558 downwards.
GTCTAAATTGTGTAACATGTGCTAAATCAAAATACTACAACAACAATGCATAAAACATCTTGAATGCAAGTCCCATACGTCAATCCATCTCAATATATACATCATGATCCATCTTCATATTCACATTGTATTTGATTTTCATCACCACATTCATGGCGTCCAGGAAAGTCACCTCTCTCCTCAAAATTCATCAGTCATCATCACATGGCCACACGAAAGCTAGATAAATAAAAAGCAGTTAAAATCACAGAAACATTCTGTGAGTGCGCTACCTAAATAAAGGATTTGAAACTCAAGGCCTCATTCAATCCATGAGGGGTCACAGTATTGAGCAAAACCATCCACTTTGTTTCCTTTTGGAGGAGACAACGTTTAATGTTGCCCCCTCTAATTCCCAAATGTACGCGATCTATCCCTTTAAATAGAATGCCTCTAGGATTGCAGTTATGGACCTCCCGAAAATGTTTTGCCACTGGTTTTAGTTTTCTGAGTTTGTCACACTCAGTGATCTCGGCGGCCGCCTTAATGTCACGGATATGCTCCAAAACTCTCGTCCTGAGTGCCCTTGTGGTCATCCCAATATAAATCAGGCCACAAGGGCACTCAGCACGATAGACCACTGCCTCTGTTCTACATGAGATATGGTGCACAATTTTGTACTCCCTTTCCCTGTTGGTATTAGTGAATTTGTCTGATCTTGTCATATATTTACATGCGGTGCAATCCCCACAGGGGAAGAAACCCCACTGTGGGCCCTTATCTCCGAAAATTCCACCTTTTTGGGGGGCTACATAGTGGCTCCTAGTTACTATATCTCTCAAATTTTTGGCTCTCTTCCAGGTAACCAACGGTCTCTCAGAGATCACTTTCTTCAGGTCCCTGTCTGTTCGAAGGACCTGCCAATGCCTTTGGAGAATGTCCTGTAGTTGTCTCCATTGGTCATTGAAGTTAGTAATAAACCTAGGAAAGCCATATTCTTTATCTTTTTTACAAGGAGCATGATTTAACAGGCTATCACTAGAGGAGTTCTTGGCCCTGATATAGCCCTTTTTAATTACTTTGGTACTGTAGCCCCTCTCCCGGAATCTCCTAGATAGATCCATTGCTTCTCGCTCGAAACTGGCTTCGCTGGAACATATCCGCCTGGCCCTACAAAACTGGCCAATGGGTATGGCACGGGAGACCTGTGGATGATGCGATGAAGAGGAGTGTAGTAATGAATTGGTCGCTGTAGGTTTCCTGTGTATATCAAAGCCCAGCAGACCATTGTTTCCCACAGTGATCGCAAGATCCAGAAAGTCAACGCGTTCCCTACTATAGATCCATGTGAGTTTAATATTCTGGTTGTTGGAGTTAAGGTCGTGCAAAAACCCCTCCAAGTGCGACGCCGAGCCCTGCCAGATGAACAGCACATCATCTATATATCTCGACCACGAGACTACGGCGTCATGACCTTCCAAATTCAAGACAATCTCCCTTTCCCACAGCCCCAGGAACAAATTAGCGTATGAAGGCGCACATGTCGCCCCCATCGCCGTTCCCCGGAGCTGTAGGAAATAGCGATCCCTGAAAGTGAACGCATTGTGCTTCAATGCAAACTCCAACAGTGTCATGATTAAATCAATGAAATCACTGTCCAAGTTAGTTGTCTCCAAAAAGAATTGTGACGCTCGCAGCCCGTGGTCGTGACAGATAGATGTATACAGGGACTCGACGTCGCACGTGACCAGAACCATGTCACTATCCAAATGAATACCACCAAGTCTCTTAAGGACATCAGTGGTATCACGTACAAAAGAGGGCAAGGTCTCTACACATTTTTTCAGATAGAAGTCCACAAAGCGGCAGACAGTCTCGCACAGACTCCCAATCCCAGACACTATTGGTCTCCCTGGTGGTGTTTTGGGATCCTTATGTACTTTGGGAAGTAAGTACAATGTGGGAAGCACCGGAAACTCGGTAATAAGACCCTCCCACATTTTCATACTGATGATACCATTCTCATATGCATACCTAAGGATCCCATCCAACTCACTCTTGTATTGTGTCGTGGGATTGGAGTCCAGTTTCTGGTAGCAGGATGCATCCCCCAATTGCCGAAACGCTTCCTTTTCATACATCCGCACCGGCCAGATCACAACATTGCCCCCTTTGTCCGCAGGTTTTATAATGATGTTCTTCATATTTTTAAGTTCTTTTAGGGCAAGTCGTAGCTCTTTACTTAAATTATCATGTGATCTAGTGTCACATAATTTTTCCAAATCTTGCTTCACCAATTTAACAAATATATCAACTGCTGGACAAGATGTCGTAGGGGGCCAATGCTGTGACCGGCGGTGCAGATGTACGGGGAACCTGGATATATCTACCTCTTGTTCATCTAATAATGATTGGAGGTCATTCAGAGTTTGTATCTCTAGAGGGGAGAGATCAGAATGATCCCCACCTCTACTGAAATATTTTTTAAAACATAATTTTCTCGCGAAGAGCTCCAAGTCCTTCATCGACAGGAAAAAATCAAATTTTCCCGTCGGTGAAAAAGTCAGACCCCTCCGCAAGACAGATAACTGGGGTTGTGTAAGGACAATATCTGACAGGTTTATTACCTTTAGTATTTCTTTACTCGTTTCCCCAGGGAATAATTCTGCCTTGTCTTTCGCTTTGTGGATGGGGTTCTTAGGCGGGAGGTCCAATTTTCCTCGCCACCTCCCTCGCCGGATCCCCGGCGCTCCTCTAAAAAATGCTCTCCACATCCTTGGCTATTAGTAGAAGATGTGGACAGAGAGAGGGATGTATTCCGTGTACGGCTTCTTGTCATGTGCCAACGATATACCTTGTTATTCTGAAAATCAACCAAATCTCTCTGAAATTATTTCACCTTAAGACCTTGAACTTCCTTCTCCCATCTCACAAGATCCTCCTCCAATTCACCATCGAATGACTCACAGGCCTCAGCTGGTACAGCCCGCTGAATCTGTTCCCGTATATTATCGATTTCTTTTTCTACAACTTCCAGTGATTTTCTATCTGCCCCAATCAGGAGCTCAATCAAAGTGCGAGAACACCGGGTTAGGGTGTCCTCCCACTTTCCTACAAATGATGGATCATCCACCTCAAATGCCGGAAACAACTGCAATCTTAGACCGCGTGGGATAATTTCCTTCTGGAGGTATTGCTCAAGCGAGGCCTTATTCCACCAGACCTTGATACGCTTTTTCAACAAATCTTTTATCTTGAGTTTCAAATCCCTTATATTACTGGACTCTGCCCCAGCCACTGCTGATTCTCCAAAAATAGACCCGAGTTGTGTCGCCCAGGTCTTATCACGTTTTCTGAAATCCATATATTTAGAGGCACTATCTGTAAAGACAGACAATATATTAATATAGAACCAAAAGAAAAAAGGCCTCACTATAATGCCATGGGTAGGGCAAGCGGGAAACCAATCATATAAACCTAAAAAATGTTGCTAAAAAACAACCGTAGCATGCCCAATATGTTCAAAAATATTCTTTATTGAGTTACAAATGAATCGTAATTACACAATTATAAAAGATTACACAAAAAAGATGTATCCGGAAAAATCAGCAATGAAAGCTAGATGCCATAGTCTCCTGGCCGGTGTCTCAAAAACCCACCAAAAAGATGGAACACATGTCAGATGTATGTATAGTATGCCTTGGGGTGATTCGCAGATAGGGGGTATAAGGTACTAACCACTGAAAATAACTGCGATCATCACTCCATTGCATAGCCGCTATAGGGGTATATAGATGTAAAGCCCCTGGTAGTATACAGGTGGCAATAGGGAATAAAGTAATATCTATCTAGATGCTCTGATAAATGCATCTCCATACATCAAAACCATCAAGTGAAGGCTATACATACACCACACATATAGACAGCTGATGGAAACAATCATAACATACCAAAAGACATGATGGAGGGCAGAGACAGCAGGCACAGGACAGGCTGGAAACCCCGACGCGCGTTTCGCCTCAGCTTCGTCAGGAGGTTAATGAAGTGTGGCCATAAACCCCTCTTTATACCCCCCCATGTAGCTTCAAGGCATCAACTAATTATATGTAACAGCTGATGCTTACTATCGAGCGCTTGTGTCTGATGATGCGCGCCGAGTACAGCATGGAGACGCCACATTCATCAGGAGGAGGGGTGGAACGCAAGCCATGCGTTCCAGCCCGCCTCCCAAGGAAACGTAGCGGCGTCCCCACGTGATCCGGCGCACAGCGCATCACAACACAGCGCTGCATCGGCCTGTCAGACGTGAGTAATATCGGGCTGTAAAGGTGTCAGAACCCGAATATATAATTATATAATTCACGTTATATAGCCCAAGCGAAGTCTACATAGGGTTGTTGGAAATATGAAGAGCCAATAGGGAGCTGAATACATTAACATACATAGTGGTATCAAAGAGTACATTTACATATATAATAGTATCAAAGAGAGGGGAGGATGAGAGCATCGTATCATATTGGAGGAACTAGATGTACCCGGGCACCTATAAATACAGAATACCATAAAAATACATGATCATAAATACAGCACTAGGCATATCATGATCCATCTAATCTCTATATAGTCAAAACATTCTATTCATAGATGGAATCATGTAATCCTCAGATCACAATATAAATGGTCAATAAGTACCATATGTGATCACGTGAACTTAAATGGCCAAAAAACAAATTATTATTTTGTCATGATGCATACATAATATAAATTCATAATCACATACAAATGCATTCAAAATATACATTACAATGCCATACATGATTAAAAAAAAATATAATAATAAAAAATATATACATATATATTTGGATGTCACATATTCCAATGTTTATTATAAATGCATGCATATTATATAATATACCCAACCATAGAACCATCCGTGAATGCAGATACAATATACTGCCAATAATAATAAATATCCCCCAAATAAAGGAGGGTGTGAAAATATGTGCCATAAAACATATCTACCCCTTAAAAGATAGAGATATAAAATATATCTCAAATATGGGAAATCATAAACAATGATAACCTACTAAAATAACCCCAAGCCTGAATAAATGGTAATTGGTGTATTAGGGTATGTAAGGGCAACGATGTTAACCCAGCATACTAAAACACATCACCACCCCTCCAAAGTGCCGAATATATATCCTAATTAATTCACCACCGTCCTCATACAGTGATGCCAATACTATATAATGCCAAAAAGACAATCAAGTCTAAATTGTGTAACATGTGCTAAATCAAAATACTACAACAACAGTGCATAAAACATCTTGAATGCAAGTCCCATACGTCAATCCATCTCAATATATACATCATGATCCATCTTCATATTCACATTGTATTTGATTTTCATCACCACATTCATGGCGTCCAGGAAAGTCACCTCTCTCCTCAAAATTCATCAGTCATCATCACATGGCCACACGAAAGCTAGATAAATAAAAAGCAGTTAAAATCACAGAAAAATTCAGTGAGTGCGCTACCTAAATAAAGGATTTGAAACTCAAGGCCTCATTCAATCCATGAGGGGTCACTGTATTGAGCAAAACCATCCACTTTGTTTCCTTTTGGAGGAGACAACGTTTAATGTTGCCCCCTCTAATTCCCAAACGTACGCGATCTATCCCTTTAAATAGAATGCCTCTAGGATTGCAGTTATGGGCCTCCCGAAAATGTTTTGCCACTTTTTTTAGTTTTCTGAGTTTGTCACACTCAGTGATCTCGGCGGCCGCCTTAATGTCACGGATATGCTCCAAAACTCTCGTCCTGAGTGCCCTTGTGGTCATCCCAATATAAATCAGGCCACAAGGGCACTCAGCACGATAGACCACTGCCTCTGTTCTACATGAGATATGGTGCACAATTTTGTACTCCCTTTCCCTGTTGGTATTAGTGAATTTGTCTGATCTTGTCATATATTTACATGCGGTGCAATCCCCACAGGGGAAGAAACCCCACTGTGGGCCCTTATCTCCGAAAATTCCACCTTTTTGGGGGGCTACATAGTGGCTCCTAGTTACTATATCTCTCAAATTTTTGGCTCTCTTCCAGGTAACCAACGGTCTCTCAGAGATCACTTTCTTCAGGTCCCTGTCTGTTCGAAGGACCTGCCAATGCCTTTGGAGAATGTCCTGTAGTTGTCTCCATTGGTCATTGAAGTTAGTAATAAACCTAGGAAAGCCATATTCTTTATCTTTTTTACAAGGAGCATGATTTAACAGGCTATCACTAGAGGAGTTCTTGGCCCTGATATAGCCCTTTTTAATTACTTTGGTACTGTAGCCCCTCTCCCGGAATCTCCTAGATAGATCCATTGCTTCTCGCTCGAAACTGGCTTCGCTGGAACATATCCGCCTGGCCCTACAAAACTGGCCAATGGGTATGGCACGGGAGACCTGTGGATGATGCGATGAAGAGGAGTGTAGTAATGAATTGGTCGCTGTAGGTTTCCTGTGTATATCAAAGCCCAGCAGACCATTGTTTCCCACAGTGATCGCAAGATCCAGAAAGTCAACGCGTTCCCTACTATAGATCCATGTGAGTTTAATATTCTGGTTGTTGGAGTTAAGGTCGTGCAAAAACCCCTCCAAGTGCGACGCCGAGCCCTGCCAGATGAACAGCACATCATCTATATATCTCGACCACGAGACTACGGCGTCATGACCTTCCAAATTCAAGACAATCTCCCTTTCCCACAGCCCCAGGAACAAATTAGCGTATGAAGGCGCACATGTCGCCCCCATCACCGTTCCCCGGAGCTGTAGGAAATAGCGATCCCTGAAAGTGAACGCATTGTGCTTCAATGCAAACTCCAACAGTGTCATGATTAAATCAATGAAATCACTGTCCAAGTTAGTTGTCTCCAAAAAGAATCGTGACGCTCGCAGCCCGTGGTCGTGACAGATAGATGTATACAGGGACTCGACGTCGCACGTGACCAGAACCATGTCACTATCCAAATGAATACCACCAAGTCTCTTAAGGACATCAGTGGTATCACGTACAAAAGAGGGCAAGGTCTCTACACATTTTTTCAGATAGAAGTCCACAAAGCGGCAGACAGTCTCGCACAGACTCCCAATCCCAGACACTATTGGTCTCCCTGGTGGTGTTTTGGGATCCTTATGTACTTTGGGAAGTAAGTACAATGTGGGAAGCACCGGAAACTCGGTAATAAGACCCTCCCACATTTTCATACTGATGATACCATTCTTATATGCATACCTAAGGATCCCATCCAACTCACTCTTGTATTGTGTCGTGGGATTGGAGTCCAGTTTCTGGTAGCAGGATGCATCCCCCAATTGCCGAAACGCTTCTTTTTCATACATCCGCACCGGCCAGATCACAACATTGCCCCCTTTGTCCGCAGGTTTTATAATGATGTTCTTCATATTTTTAAGTTCTTTTAGGGCAAGTCGTAGCTCTTTACTTAAATTATCATGTGATCTAGTGTCACATAATTTTTCCAAATCTTGCTTCACCAATTTAACAAATATATCAACTGCTGGACAAGATGTCGTAGGGGGCCAATGCTGTGACCGGCGGTGCAGATGTACGGGGAACCTGGATATATCTACCTCTTGTTCATCTAATAATGATTGGAGGTCATTCAGAGTTTGTATCTCTAGAGGGGAGAGATCAGAATGATCCCCACCTCTACTGAAATATTTTTTAAAACATAATTTTCTCGCGAAGAGCTCCAAGTCCTTCATCGACAGGAAAAAATCAAATTTTCCCGTCGGTGAAAAAGTCAGACCCCTCCGCAAGACAGGTAACTGGGGTTGTGTAAGGACAATATCTGACAGGTTTATTACCTTTAGTATTTCTTTACTCGTTTCCCCAGGGAATAATTCTGCCTTGTCTTTCGCTTTGTGGATGGGGTTCTTAGGCGGGAGGTCCAATTTTCCTCGCCACCTCCCTCGCCGGATCCCCGGCGCTCCTCTAAAAAATGCTCTCCACATCCTTGGCTATTAGTAGAAGATGTGGACAGAGAGAGGGATGTATTCCGTGTACGGCTTCTTGTCATGTGCCAACGATATACCTTGTTATTCTGAAAATCAACCAAATCTCTCTGAAATTATTTCACCTTAAGACCTTGAACTTCCTTCTCCCATCTCACAAGATCCTCCTCCAATTCACCATCGAATGACTCACAGGCCTCAGCTGGTACAGCCCGCTGAATCTGTTCCCGTATATTATCGATTTCTTTTTCTACAACTTCCAGTGATTTTCTATCTGCCCCAATCAGGAGCTCAATCAAAGTGCGAGAACACCGGGTTAGGGTGTCCTCCCACTTTCCTACAAATGATGGATCATCCACTTCAAATGCCGGAAACAACTGCAATCTTAGACCGCGTGGGATAATTTCCTTCTGGAGGTATTGCTCAAGCGAGGCCTTATTCCACCAGACCTTGATACGCTTTTTCAACAAATCTTTTATCTTGAGTTTCAAATCCCTTATATTACTGGACTCTGCCCCAGCCACTGCTGATTCTCCAAAAATAGACCCGAGTTGTGTCGCCCAGGTCTTATCACGTTTTCTGAAATCCATATATTTAGAGGCACTATCTGTAAAGACAGACAATATATTAATATAGAACCAAAAGAAAAAAAGGCCTCACTATAATGCCATGGGTAGGGCAAGCGGGAAACCAATCATATAAACCTAAAAAATGTTGCTAAAAAACAACCGTAGCATGCCCAATATGTTCAAAAATATACTTTATTGAGTTACAAATGAATCGTAATTACACAATTATAAAAGATTACACAAAAAAGATGTATCCGGAAAAATCAGCAAAGAAAGCTAGATGCCATAGTCTCCTGGCCGGTGTCTCAAAAACCCACCAAAAAGATGGAACACATGTCAGATGTATGTATAGTATGCCTTGGGGTGATTCGCAGATAGGGGTATAAGGTACTAACCACTGAAAATAACTGCGATCATCACTCCATTGCATAGCCGCTATAGGGGTATATAGATGTAAAGCCCCTGGTAGTATACAGGTGGCAATAGGGAATAAAGTAATATCTATCTAGATGCTCTGATAAATGCATCTCCATACATCAAAACCATCAAGTGAAGGCTATACATACACCACACATATAGACAGCTGATGGAAACAATCATAACATACCAAAAGACATGATGGAGGGCAGAGACAGCAGGCACAGGACAGGCTGGAAACCCCGACGCGCGTTTCGCCTCAGCTTCGTCAGGAGGTTAATGAAGTGTGGCCATAAACCCCTCTTTATACCCCCCATGTAGCTTCAAGGCATCAACTAATTATATGTAACAGCTGATGCTTACTATCGAGCGCTTGTGTCTGATGATGCGCGCCGAGTACAGCATGGAGACGCCACATTCATCAGGAGGAGGGGTGGAACGCAAGCCATGCGTTCCAGCCCGCCTCCCAAGGAAACGTAGCGGCGTCCCCACGTGATCCGGCGCACAGCGCATCACAACACAGCGCTGCATCGGCCTGTCAGACGTGAGTAATATCGGGCTGTAAAGGTGTCAGAACCCGAATATATAATTATATAATTCACGTTATATAGCCCAAGCGAAGTCTACATAGGGTTGTTGGAAATATGAAGAGCCAATAGGGAGCTGAATACATTAACATACATAGTGGTATCAAAGAGTACATTTACATATATAATAGTATCAAAGAGAGGGGAGGATGAGAGCATCGTATCATATTGGAGGAACTAGATGTACCCGGGCACCTATAAATACAGAATACCATAAAAATACATGATCATAAATACAGCACTAGGCATATCATGATCCATCTAATCTCTATATAGTCAAAACATTCTATTCATAGATGGAATCATGTAATCCTCAGATCACAATATAAATGGTCAATAAGTACCATATGTGATCACGTGAACTTAAATGGCCAAAAAACAAATTATTATTTTGTCATGATGCATACATAATATAAATTCATAATCACATACAAATGCATTCAAAATATACATTACAATGCCATACATGATTAAAAAAAATATAATAATAAAAAATATATACATATATATTTGGATGTCACATATTCCAATGTTTATTATAAATGCATGCATATTATATAATATACCCAACCATAGAACCATCCGTGAATGCAGATACAATATACTGCCAATAATAATAAATATCCCCCAAATAAAGGAGGGTGTGAAAATATGTGCCATAAAACATATCTACCCCTTAAAAGATAGAGATATAAAATATATCTCAAATATGGGAAATCATAAACAATGATAACCTACTAAAATAACCCCAAGCCTGAATAAATGGTAATTGGTGTATTAGGGTATGTAAGGGCAACGATGTTAACCCAGCATACTAAAACACATCACCACCCCTCCAAAGTGCCGAATATATATCCTAATTAATTCACCACCGTCCTCATACAGTGATGCCAATACTATATAATGCCAAAAAGACAATCAAGTCTAAATTGTGTAACATGTGCTAAATCAAAATACTACAACAACAGTGCATAAAACATCTTGAATGCAAGTCCCATACGTCAATCCATCTCAATATATACATCATGATCCATCTTCATATTCACATTGTATTTGATTTTCATCACCACATTCATGGCGTCCAGGAAAGTCACCTCTCTCCTCAAAATTCATCAGTCATCATCACATGGCCACACGAAAGCTAGATAAATAAAAAGCAGTTAAAATCACAGAAAAATTCAGTGAGTGCGCTACCTAAATAAAGGATTTGAAACTCAAGGCCTCATTCAATCCATACGCTAATTTGTTCCTGGGGCTGTGGGAAAGGGAGATTGTCTTGAATTTGGAAGGTCATGACGCCGTAGTCTCGTGGTCGAGATATATAGATGATGTGCTGTTCATCTGGCAGGGCTCGGCGTCGCACTTGGAGGGGTTTTTGCACGACCTTAACTCCAACAACCAGAATATTAAACTCACATGGATCTATAGTAGGGAATGCGTTGACTTTCTGGATCTTACGATCACTGTGGGAAACAATGGTCTGCTGGGCTTTGATATACACAGGAAACCTACAGCGACCAATTCATTACTACACTCCTCTTCATCGCATCATCCACAGGTCTCCCGTGCCATACCCATTGGCCAGTTTTGTAGGGCCAGGCGGATATGTTCCAGCGAAGCCAGTTTCGAGCGAGAAGCAATGGATCTATCTAGGAGATTCCGGGAGAGGGGCTACAGTACCAAAGTAATTAAAAAGGGCTATATCAGGGCCAAGAACTCCTCTAGGGATAGCCTGTTAAATCATGCTCCTTGTAAAAAAGATAAAGAATATGGCTTTCCTAGGTTTATTACTAACTTCAATGACCAATGGAGACAACTACAGGACATTCTCCAAAGGCATTGGCAGGTCCTTCGAACAGACAGGGACCTGAAGAAAGTGATCTCTGAGAGACCGTTGGTTACCTGGAAGAGAGCCAAAAATTTGAGAGATATAGTAACTAGGAGCCACTATGTAGCCCCCCAAAAAGGTGGAATTTTCGGAGATAAGGGCCCACAGTGGGGTTTCTTCCCCTGTGGGGATTGCACCGCATGTAAATATATGACAAGATCAGACAAATTCACTAATACCAACAGGGAAAGGGAGTACAAAATTGTGCACCATATCTCATGTAGAACAGAGGCAGTGGGTCTATCGTGCCTGAGTGCCCTTGTGGCCTGATTTATATTGGGATGACCACAAGGGCACTCAGGACGAGAGTTTTGGAGCATATCCGTGACATTAAGGCGGCCGCCGAGATCACTGAGTGTGACAAACTCAGAAAACTAAAACCAGTGGCAAAACATTTTCGGGAGGTCCATAACTGCAATCCTAGAGGCATTCTATTTAAAGGGATAGATCGCGTACATTTGGGAATTAGAGGGGGCAACCATTAACGTTGTCTCCTCCAAAAGGAAACAAAGTGGATGGTTTTGCTCATACTGTGACCTCCTCATGGATTAAATGAGGCCTTGAGTTTCAAATCCTTTATTTTAGGTAGCGCACTCACTGAATTTTTCTGTGATTTTAACTGCTTTTTATTTATCTAGCTTTCGTGTGGCCATGTGATGATGACTGATTGAATTTTGAGGAGAGAGGTGACTTTCCTGGACGCCATGAATGTGGTGATGAAAATCAAATACAATGTGAATATGAAGATGGATCATGATGTATATATTGAGATGGATTGACGTATGGGACTTGCATTCAAGATGTTTTATGCACTGTTGTTGTAGTATTTTGATTTAGCACATGTTACACAATTTAGACTTGATTGTCTTTTTGGCATTATATAGTATTGGCATCACTGTATGAGGACGGTGGTGAATTAATTAGGATATATATTCGGCACTTTGGAGGGGGTGGTGATGTGTTTTAGTATGCTGGGTTAACATCGTTGCCCTTACATACCCTAATACACCAATTACCATTTTTTCAGGCTTGGGGTTATTTTAGTAGGTTATCATTGTTTATGATTTCCCATATTTGAGATATATTTTATATCTCTATCTTTTAAGGGGTAGATATGTTTTATGGCACATATTTTCACACCCTCCTTTATTGGGGGATATTTATTATTATTGGCAGTATATTGTATCTGCATTCACGGATGGTTCTATGGTTGGGTATATTATATAATATGCATGCATTTATAATAAACATTGGAATATGTGACATCCAAATATATATGTATTATTTTTTTATTATTATATTTTTTAATCATGTATGGCATTGTAATGTATATTTTGAATGCATTTGTATGTGATTATGAATTTATATTATGTATGCATCATGACAAAATAATAATTTGTTTTTTGGCCATTTAAGTTCACGTGATCACATATGGTACTTATTGACCATTTATATTGTGATCTGAGGATTACATGATTCCATCTATGAATAGAATGTTTTGACTATATAGAGATTAGATGGATCATGATATGCCAAGTGCTGTATTTATGATCATGTATTTTTATGGTATTCTGTATTTATAGGTGCCCGGGTACATCTAGTTCCTCCAATATGATACGATGCTCTCATCCTCCCCTCTCTTGATACTATTATATATGTAAATGTACTCTTTGATACCACTATGTATGTTAATGTATTCAGCTCCCTATTGGCTCTTCATATTTCCAACAACCCTATGTAGACTTCGCTTGGGCTATATAACGTGAATTATATAATTATATATTCGGGTTCTGACACCTTTACAGCCCGATATTACTCACGTCTGACAGGCCGATGCAGCGCTGTGTTGTGATGCGCTGTGCGCCGGATCACGTGGGGACGCCGCTACGTTTCCTTGGGAGGCGGGCTGGAACGCATGGCTTGCGTTCCACCCCTCCTCCTGATGAATGCGGCGTCTCCATGCTGTACTCGGCGCGCACCATCAGACACAAGCGCTCGATAGTAAGCATCAGCTGTTACATATAATTAGTTGATGCCTTGAAGCTACATGGGGGGTATAAAGAGGGGTTTATGGCCACACTTCATTAACCTCCTGACGAAGCTGAGGCGAAACGCGCGTCGGGGTTTCCAGCCTGTCCTGTGCCTGCTGTCTCTGCCCTCCATCATGTCTTTTGGTATGTTATGATTGTTTCCATCAGCTGTCTATATGTGTGGTGTATGTATAGCCTTCACTTGATGGTTTTGATGTATGGAGATGCATTTATCAGAGCATCTAGATAGATATTACTTTATTCCCTATTGCCACCTGTATACTACCAGGGGCTTTACATCTATATACCCCTATAGCGGCTATGCAATGGAGTGATGATCGCAGTTATTTTCAGTGGTTAGTACCTTATACCCCCTATCTGCGAATCACCCCAAGGCATACTATACATACATCTGACATGTGTTCCATCTTTTTGGTGGGTTTTTGAGACACCGGCCAGGGGACTATGGCATCTAGCTTTCTTTGCTGATTTTTCCGGATACATCTTGTTAGAGAGCTTGTATGGTAGCTGCAAAAAGCCTGTGCAGCAGGGGCGTAACGTTCTTGCCATGGGGTGCCCGCAGACCTGCAACCTGCCGCAAGTGATTTTAATTTCTAATGGTTTAATGGCCAGTCGGGTCCTTTGTGCCTGGCCGGCGGCGCAGCACTGTGCAGATTAGTTACGCCCTGCCCTGCTAACCACCACCCCCAGCCCCACCCCCATCCATCCGGCGCTGCACCATTTATGCTGTGATGAATGATCTAGACCTGTGACCTCAGCACCGTTGGGTCTTGCAGGTTGATGCGGGCCCACGGCGCACGCTGGATGATGGGATTGTGTGAGAACAAGACAACAAGACGGCAGGAGTGGAGCAGTCTCAGAGTAGACAAGCATTTATTTTTATTGTATGTGTAAATGTGCACCCACTGCCGACTTCATACTCACAGGGGGACACCTAGCAGTGAGGCACAGTGGCACGCCGGCACAGCACTGGCAGAAAATCCTTCATAGGGGCCCGGCCTCGGGGGCAATAATCATGCAATATAGGGGCAAAACTTAAAAATGAAAAAAAAAAAAAATATATATATATACAGAGGGAGCAAAAAATGAAATATATACAGTGGGGGCATTTTTTTTTATATGTACACAGGGGACAAATGGAATATATACAGAGGGGGCAAAATGGATATATTTACATAGGGGGTTAAAACGGATATATATACAGAGGGGCAAATGGATATATATAAAGAGGGGGCAAAATGTATATATATTTATCTATATATATATTTATATATTAAATAGAAGAGGTAGGTGTTTCATTTTTGTAATTCATTTTATTTTTATTATTTTCCCCCTCTGTATATATATATACTTTTGCCCCCTCTGTGTGTGTTATATATATATATATATATAAACCTTGGAAAACGGGGAAGCAGCACACTATGAAAGCGAGGGGTGCGCGTCCGGCCAGTAAGGACCAGCACCTAGGTCCGATGAACTGGAAATGAAAAAAAAGCCACCAGCACCCCAAATTAGCAAAGAAAACGTGTGGTTATTGACCCAAAGTCATGCGACGTTTCAACAGCTTGTTGCTGTCTTTATCATGCTAGTGCACATGTGTTACAAGCGTGCTTTATATAGGGACAATGATCAACCAGAAAATTGACACTAATTGATAAAGTATAGTAAAAAGCAATACATATAGTGGTACAAACAGTTACATAATTTATTTATAAAATGACTGTCACAATCTGACTAGTATCGTGAATATAAAATGAAAAATTATTGTTCCAACATCCTTTACATTGTGTACAAACGGTCTTAATAAGTGCAGGTGAAAACTATAATTGCGTAAATTTAAAAACTCACTGTCAGCTGGGAGACTGATAGTGGTTGGATCGTGTGCTCCGCGGCGTTCCCATTCATTAACTGCGCATGCGCGAGAAAAAAACAAATATTGCGTTTTGTCGGCGCCAAAGGACTAGCTGGCAACCACAGTCAGGATGGCCGAGACAGCCTCACAGATGCTATGCACATGTAAAGACCGTAGTAGGAGCCGCCCATCAGTCACTACGTAATCGTAGTTACATATATAAATGAATAAGTAAGTATAGGGACGGATATCAAAAATATAATTTATTAAGGGATCTTGTATTGGGAATAAGGTCTAGGACACTATCAACCCGTGACCTACATGGAATGCAATATAGAATCACTAGATTTAGCGTCTTATCAACCTATGAAACGGCTATAAGGAGGTTTATACTGACGGTAAGAAGAGAATAATACCAACACTGGCAGGTCACGTTAGTGATCTATCAGTTTTAGAATAGCAGAGAAGTAGGCGTCGCCAGGGTGATCCCACGAACCGCCACTAGTCATACATAGGGGTACATCACTCCATCGCCAATGCATTTCAATCTCCAAGCCTTAACTGTATATTAAAACAAATATTAAGAATCCAAGTACCCTAAAGAATTTTGTAAATATTTATTGAAAATATAAAGACTGTTTGGGCGGACAACTAGTACAGGATAGGACGCATCCGCATTGATGTTGCAACAGCAGTCCAAGCATCATGGTGTGGATCCAATATGTACAAATATGGGTAGCCAACTAGAGCCGCAATAGACTTTACATCATACAGCACCACAGTTATGACCTTGAGAGTATCAGTGTCTAAAAACAAAAGAAAGAGAAACTTAGGACTAATTCTCATGGAAAATGCTTGGTTAAACGCTTTAGTATATGTACATGTGCATTCACCATACAGTTGGGATTACAGATCAAAAGATTAACAGAATAAGGCAGTACTACTAACCCTAAATCGACATTAAACCATTGGGGTTTTAAAGTCTTTAAAGTATATATCCAATATAATTCACGTTTTTTGAGGAGAGCTTGTCTATCTCCCCCCCCCCCCCCCGTCTCCTAATTCTATCTGTTCCAAAACGTGAAATTTCAGATCATTCTGCGTGTGTCCTGCATCTTTGAAATGTTTGGACACAGGCAAGTCCATTTTCTCCTTCCTGATGGAATAGCGATGTTAAATGTTTTCACCTGCACTTATTAAGACGTTTGTACACAATGTAAAGGATGTTGGAACAATGATTTTTCATTTATATTCACGATACTTGTCAGATTGTGACAGTCATTTATATATATTTATGTAACTGTTTGTACCACTATATGTATTGCTTTTTACTATACTTTATCAATTAGTGTCAATTTTCTGGTTGATCATTGTCCCTATATAAAGCACGCTTGTAACACATGTGCACTAGGCTTGAAAAAGACAGCAACAAGCTGTTGAAACGTCGCTTGACTTTGGGTCAATAAACCACACGTTTTCTTTGCTAATTTGGAGTGCTGCTGGCTTATTTTTCATTTCCTATATATATATATATATATATATATATATATATATACACATACATACAGAGGGGGGAAAATTTATATATATACAGAGGGGGGAAAATAATAAAAAATACAATTAATTACAAAAATTAAACACCTACCTCTTCTATTTAATATTCTACTATAATGCATTCAAACCTATAGTGGGCGGGAGTTTGGGGGGGGGGGATTCAAAGTTTGCCCTGGGGCCCATAGAAATCTAGTTACGCCACTGGTGTGCAGGTCCATCTTAGGGAACCATATTTCCTCCATGCACTGCCATGCAAACTCAGTAGTAGATAGTAGATTTACAGATGTTGTTGAAAGAGATTTAGGATGCTTTCATCATCTTTCTTTGGCATCCATATGAAACAGAATGGGTTGTGAAAAATAGAACCATTTCCTTTGTGTGTGTACAATATATTGCTTATTTGGCCTCAGTGATCAAATCTGTCTTACAGTAAAACTATGTTTCCCATAGCAACCATTCATAGTACATTTTACCATAACAGTTTATTAAATAAATGATGGCTATTGTAGCCTTCCCTTCCAGTGAAGTATTATTGTTTGTCGAAGACAGTCATGTTGCGCTTGTGCATGCCAAGTTGCCAACATGCCATATTCGATTTAAAAAATAATTGTGTTTGTCATGTATGCACAGGCTCATTCTCAGAAACACAGCACAGTTTTTCTAGTCAATGTTTGAACCTTTCTGCTCCAACAAAAAGTTGCACAGATGGTTTGTTAAGGAAACACAGGATCCATGGGAGATGCCCAATAGGTAGCCAACCACGTATTAAGACACTCATTATTGTTACAGATATCAGGTGTCGTCCATTCAGGAATCCACCCCACGGTTTCCTTCCAGCCCTGAACACAACATAATGTTCAGTCTGTTCCTTCCAGCACATCATTAAGGGACAATGTGCATCACTTCCTGTGATTTAAAGTTTTCGCACATGTGACTCGTGTGATCAATCCCAGCCATCCTGCACCTATATAAGTGCAGTCCAGTCCACTCTTCTGGAATTTGCTTTGTGTTTGATCCTTAACTGCCCTGTCTCGTCTCTACTGTTGCTGACCCGTATTGCCTGACTTGTACCTGAGCCACCTGCCCTGAGATATTGCTTGCTCAAGTTTGTTTCTGCCTCATCCTTCGGTCCTGCACTGTTGCTCCCTGGTTACGACTCAGCCTGCTGACTATGATTGTAGCTATGGTACCTTGCTCTGGTACCCCCCTGGTCTGCCTGGACCAGCTGCTTCATGTGCCAGTCCACCTCAAGAGGTAGCTACCTGGTGTTCCTCTCAGGAAATCCTATCCCCACCATCAGGGGTAATGTGAAGAACAAGGGGTTCACTTACACAACTCCATTAGAGCAGTTTGGTCATGTGGCACAGTGGGTTCACACCTTCTGGTTCGCGACACATGTATTGTATTTGGCTACTGGATAGAATCATAGATGGAAATTTGGATCAGTTGCAATACATCATGTCTGATAAAGGGTGGTTACACCTAACCATCGTGTGTTTATTTCCAGAACAATAGGTACTGACACAAGCAGCATCAGCAACCACTTCATGATTCAATGGGTTGAATTCAATTGGTTGCTGGTATATGGCTGTGGATATCCGGATTGTGGTTCCAATATTCTTTAATGGAAATGTGAACACAGCCATGTAAATGGATATTTTCAAGCAATAGTACATAATTAACTGATTATGAGCTTGAGCACTGTTCCTTTGACGAAGATGGGAAGATTTACCATGTTTTACACACACATTCCTGTGCAAAGTTCATATAGCATTCACAGCAGAACTTTCAGTGAACAAAGTTGGGTTGCCTTCATAGTCACCTGATCTAACATGACAGGGTTCATAAAATTAATTCCCAGACAGTGCCTGAACAGCAAAAGCAAACTGAAATTCAGGTCCAGAATATTGAACATGTTTTGTTGTAGAGAAGGTAACCCTGAACATGATAAGGTGGTCTCAATTTTGCATAACAATTGGCGGAAACCACTTCTAACATGTTCTGTTATCCTGTACAAACCATATAATAGAAACAGAATTCTTATGGCCCACTCTGGATAATGTTTCTTCTCTTCAATTGGTTCATAAAATGAGCCCTGTGTATGCAGTTGCCAGGTTTGGGGTGGCCCCAACACTACGCAGGGTCTCCCAGACACAGTTGAGGTGTCACCATGTGCTGCTGCTGTTCGGAAGCGAAGGTAAGGTGTTGTGCACCCCAATGGGAAATAAGTCCAAAGAGTCAGGGTCTGCAGTAAACCAGGGTGCCTCTTTATTGGAAGGATTCAGGTGCAAAACAAGGCGAGGAGTAGGGGTGGCTTCTCCAGTCTCCTCCATGGCAGAAGAAGGGTTTGATGCTGAGGAAAGGCCTGAGTTAGCTGTACCTCTCTCTTTTTTTTAGATGGCTGGTACCCTGATCCAAGGCTAGTAATCCAGGGTCTGTGGCAGAGTATCCCCGTCTCAGCGTCTTGTTCTAGTCACTCAGTAGTCTGGCAGAGTCTCCTCTTCCAAGCACTGGTCCCTAACTGCAGCACACTAGGGGCTCTTTCTGCTCTCCTTATATACAGTTTTAGCTAGACTAGAACCTTCTAGTGGGAGGGGTGAAGCTCAGCATAAACAGATACATTGCAACACTTTTTGTGTCTCATAGACTTACATTAGATACTCAATGGCAATGACACAGCAGTTTTTCCAGACAAAAACAAGTTTTCAGATATAACAACATAGCTAAACCAAACAGTCACAAGGTTAGTCTGATTTTGGTGGTAAACAATACCTGGCTTTTTCCCTTCAAAACATGCTCTTCTTCAAACTCTATAGCAGCTATGGAAAATTACCAGTTTGTTATTTAAAGTCCTAGCAGTCTCTCAGTATTCATTAACCTTTTCCACAGAGCCATGTAAATACAGTGATAATAAACAAGATATATATCACAACATACATATAAAATACAGTAATACAGTAATAAACAGTATGTTAACCTTTTCAAGTGAATTAAAGTAAGACGTTTATAACTTTACATAGAGGAAATAGACAAATGTCCACAAATGTCCAAACGTCAAAGTACCCACTGATCCAGGGCACTACATGTATTAAAGAGAATCTGTCACCACAAACCTGGAAATAAAACCTTCTGACTGTGTAGAGCTGTGCTATTACATGAAACAAACACACTTTGTCTAATGTTGATGTAACGGTCACGTACACACACACACACAGGGGGGAGGATAGTGACCACTGCACTCCACCCTCACCCCTGGCCCTGCCTACTTGCCTCACGAGTCCTGATGACAAGGGACAACTTGACGGCAGTCCCTAACTTAGAATATATGCAGGGAGGACAGATGAGACAAATAACGGATCATGAACGCACCGGGTCAAAACTAAGAGAGCAACGCAGTACAGAGGCATAAGCAAAGAATGGTTAGGAGAAGCCGGGGTCAAATACCAGGAGAGTAGAGAAGTACAACAGGAGTCCGCAAAGAATAGTCAGGTGGAAGCAGAGGTCAAAATACCAGGAGGGATGCGCATTACAGGAGGAGCAGGCAAAGGATCGTCAGGGAACAGAATCAGGTAAGCATACAGGAATCAAACCATTGCCAGGAACCTAAATTAACAGGCAACCAGCGGCGCTGAGGAGAACGAGCATCCCGTGGCAGTTGATCTGTGGTCCCAGTTCTGAGAAAAAATACTTTGTAGTTTATGCAAACGAGCCCCTAGTTGCAATTAGGTCATTGTTATTGCACCCAAAGCTCCAGTTACTATTCTGTGCCAGCCACACCCCTACCCTTGCTTTGACTGACAGGGCTAGGCAGTTTAGACATAATAATGCCTGGCCCCGAAATCTCAAAGTACAAGGGTGGAGATTGCCAGGCAGATTCACTGTTCTAATACAGGGATAGCCATTCTATTACTAAGATACATGTATTCCTCCACCCAAAATTGTATTTATTTTACTTTATAATTCACCATGGTCACTTTCAGTTCTTCTGCCTTACAAGTAGAAATTTCTTTATTCTACAATTTTCTCAAGTGACTTATTATCTTTGTGCTTGCCAATGCTATTTATTTTTCAGGTCCATGAATATTTTTCAGCTGGTGGTTTTTTTCTCCAGGGAAATCAATGAATTCAGTGATGCTCTGTTTTAAGCTATTTTTATGTATAAAAATAGTATTAATCGGAGAAATGGCATACATACTTCTTGTCAGTGAGTGATAATTTTATGTTTGCGTCACATTACAAAAGAACTCATTTATATTACGATTAAGAAGCGGGATTAAATAAATCCATTGTGAACAAACCTAGGATAAACAAACATTTTTGAACAATATATTGTGTCATTTACTAAAGGCATTCAACATTTATCCTATAATTATTCCATTCTGTTGGAGTGGCACACCTAAAATAAGCAAATTACAGGTTGTTCCACAACTTGGAACCCTAGCAATTAGATGTAATATGTGAAAGAATCCAGAAAATATTCAATTTCATTGTAGTGTCACCACAGGGAAAAATGAAAAGGGTTGTGCAGTGGGTTAATATTAATGACCTATCCTCATCCACCTCTACAAAGGAAAGGATACACAGGTAATTTTGAAGATGAAGTAGCTCTCACAATACCGCCACTACCACTTCAAATAGATCATTGGCCGTGATGCCAGGAGTTAGACTACCTACTTCTGAAAATGATGACCTATCCTGCACAACCCCTTTAAAGGAAGCTCTGCTGTTTTCCTAACTCAGAAACAGCATAGCTTGCTGTGCTTTACTTTTTATGTTGTTCCAGTACACTACAATGGGAGATACTGAAATAGCACAGCGTTGGCCTACTGCACTGTTCCATTCACCTGGTTAGGGTTTAGTCTCATCTCGCCTTAGTATTTGCAAGTTGTCATTTCTCAACGCAAAAAAAGGGCTGTCTGTGTATTGCATGGACTTGATGAGCCCTCCAAATAGAGAGATGGCCATTGTAACTGCTCTGCTCTGATTAATGGATTAAAAGTGTTGTGCAGCAGGCAAACATTTTTGGCAAACATCTCAGAGTGGTTAGATGAGTAAGACAAGTAATTCACCAATCCTAAACTATTCCAATTTCTGTACTTGGCGGTTCATGCTGGTCACTACTTCATGGTCCCATCTCAGCACACAGAAAATGGTAAGACATCAATTAGTGGCTGAGGCAGGTTATTGTTGTAGCCAATAACTGGATAATCAGCCGTTTTATGGCATTTCTTGTGTGGCAAGATGGGACCAGGAAGTAAAGGTTAATGGGGACCTGCTATGTATCAGAACAAGAACGGTGGGGTGTCAGTATGAGATCTTTGTCAAGTAGTTTTTCATACTAAATAGCTTCTTTAGGATACCTTAAAGAGGCTGTCATTGTATAATATTATGGCATATCATTAAGGTAAAACTTAGGGTTGGTACTAGCGCTGCTAAATTGTTTAAAAAAGTTTAAAATAACACCTCCCTTTAATACCCCTGATTCAAAGAATGGCTTTTAGTCTTTTTATTAAGACCCCCTATATTTTTGCTGTCTTAGTGGTAATGTTTCCCATAGAGAGAGAGAGAGAGAGAGAGAGAAACATTTCATTAGAGCAATCGATTGGAAGTGGCTTCCTGAGGGTCAATATTTAGGTTTTTAACCCGTAGGGTACCAACGCCGTACCTGCACGGCTCTGATATCCGGGTCGGAAATCCCAGCGCCGTATCCAGACCCCTGCTGTATGCGCTGACATCGGTGAAGGGTGCAGGGTGGCTATCGGGTCCCCACGTTCCTGTGACGGAGACATGATGGCAGGGAAGGCAGCCCGATGCCTTTCTTAGGTATCGTGGCTGCCTTCCATGACAGCCTGTGAGAATCAGCCCCCTGGATCTCACAAGCAGAAAGCTGTAATTGTAGTACAGCGCGTAATACACTTACAGCAGATGCATCACAATACAGAAGTATTGTAATTAGGGATGAGCGAACCCGAACTGTATAGTTCGGGTTCGTACCGAATTTTGGGGTGTCCGTGACACGGACCCGAACCCGAGCATTTTCGTAAAAGTCCGGGTTCGGGTTCGGTGTTCGGCGCTTTCTTGGCGCTTTTTGAAAGGCTGCAAAGCAGCCAATCAACAAGCATCATACTACTTGCCCCAAGAGGCCATCACAGCCTTGCCTACTATTGGCTGTGATTGGCCAGTGCAGCATGTGACCCAGCCTCTATATAAGCTTGGGTCACGTAGCGCTGCACGTCACTCTGCTGATTCAAGCATAGGGAGAGGTTGCAGCTGCGACGTTAGGGCGAGATTAGGCAGATTAACTCCTCCAAAAGACTTCATTCTGTGATCGATCTGCAGCTGTGGATCATTGAAGTGCTATTATTGACTTGCTCACTTTTTTGAGGCTGCCCAGAGCGTTTTTAGATCACTTATTTTCTGGGAGTGATCGGCGGCCATTCTGTGACTTGTGGTGCGCCAGCACGAGCTATCACCAAGTGTATTTAACCATCGATAGTGTGGTTATTTTGAGCTATATCCTACATCAGCTGCAGGCTGAGCCTGTGTCCCCGAAGTGCATTTAACCCACCAACAGTCTGGTTATTTTTTGGCCATATACTACATCAGCTGCAGGCTGAGCCTGTTTCACCCAAGTGCATTTAACCATCAACAGTCTGATTATTTTTTGGCCATATACTACATCAGCCTGCAGCTGAGCCTGTGTCACCCAAGTGCATATAACCATCAACAGTGTGTGTTATTTTTGGCCATATAATTACAACAGGGGCAAGTTGAGCCTGTCACCCAGCGCCTAAAAAATAGACCTGACATTTCTATTCAACCAAATCTGCACAGTTTTAGAATGGTCCAAGTTATTTGTAGTGACCGTAAAAGCAGACTTTTTGTTCTGGGTTGAAAAAGCATTCCCAAATTTGCCATTCTGAAAATAACTAGTTTGTGGTATTTGAGGCCTACTTGAAATCTATCCCAAAAAGAAAATCTTACATTGAAGTTATTGATAGTGTCATTCAGAAAAACCTAAGACACACGCTAGCGTGCTGATAGAAGTGTCATTCTGTGATTAAACCTATAACTGTCACACAGCGCAAAAAAAAACAGGTCTCACATCTCTATTCAACCAAATCTGCACAGTTTTAGCTGGTCAAGTTATTTGTAGTGACCGTCAAAGCAGACTTTTTGTTCTGGGTTGAAAAAGCATTCCCAAATTGGCCATTCTGAAAATAACTAGTTTGTGGTATTTTAGGCCTACTTGAAATCTATCCCAAAAAGAAAATCTTACATTGAAGTTATTGATAGTGTCATTCAGAAAAAACCTAAGACACACGCTAGCGTGCTGATAGAAGTGTCATTCTGTGATTAAACCTATAACTGTCACACAGCGCAAAAAAAAACAGGTCTCACATCTCTATTCAACCAAATCTGCACAGTTTTAGCTGGTCAAGTTATTTGTAGTGACCGTCAAAGCAGACTTTTTGTTCTGGGTTGAAAAAGCATTCCCAAATTTGCCATTCTGAAAATAACTAGTTTGTGGTATTTGAGGCCTACTTGAAATCTATCCCAAAAAGAAAATCTTACATTGAAGTTATTGATAGTGTCATTCAGAAAAACCTAAGACACACGCTAGCGTGCTGATAGAAGTGTCATTCTGTGATTAAACCTATAACTGTCACACAGCGCAAAAAAAAACAGGTCTCACATCTCTATTCAACCAAATCTGCACAGTTTTAGCTGGTCAAGTTATTTGTAGTGACCGTCAAAGCAGACTTTTTGTTCTGGGTTGAAAAAGCATTCCCAAATTTGCCATTCTCAAAATAACTAGTTTCTGGTATTTGAGGCCTACTTGAAATCTATCCCAAAAAGGATATCTTACATTGAAGGTACTGATAGTGTCATTCAGAAAAACCTAAGACACACGCTACCGTGCAGATAGAAGTCTGATTCTGTGATTAAACCTTAACCTGTCACACAGTGCAAAAAAAAAACAGGTCTCACATTTCTATTCAATGGTCTGCCGGGTGTTCACTCCAAGGTCATGGAAGTCACGCCTGCGGCCACCCCGTTCTCCGAGGAATATGTCCTGAAATCCAGCTGAAAGCTGCAGAACATCAGTCGGAGGTCTCTCCACTACTGGCGGGCCTCTCTGGCGCCCTCTTCCCACAAGCAAAGGCTCGGCTGGTGGCTGCTGGGGTCTTTCAATGCGTCTAGGTTCTTGAGCCTCTTGCTCCTGTCCAGGCTGTCCTTGGCTGGGCTGCCCCCTGGCACGTGCTCTTCCGCGGGCTCTGGCTCGTCCACTCATCTTCTATTCCTGAGAGGATATAAACCGCTAATAAGGTAAATCTGCCGCCTAGCAGCTCCGCCGTGGCACAATCACCTCGGAACTCGCACACTGGTGACTTTAGGTATCTTCACTGGTCACTTTGAGCAGAATGATGACATCCGAGTCACGGCACCAAATGTAACCCTCTTTTCCTTGCACCATCTGCGACACCTCCAGCTTTCACACTCACTCGGTCAGCAGCTCCTCCAGGCATAAACTCTAAGTGGACTCTAAGGGACGACACTCAGGTCTTCTGTGGTTTAAAGCTTTATTGAGGTGGAGTGCACTTGGCTGGAGCCTGTAATACAACAGGGAAACACTGCCACTATGTGGTATACAGCCAGGTCACCAGCCCACCTATATCATAACAGGCAGTCATTATATTACATTCCCACATACATGTTACAGGATATAACAAAGCATACAGAAAAATGAACAAGAGAAAATCATTTACAAAGATATTGCAGCAGGGTGACCTGGAATACAGCATGTCTTGCAGCCATTTTAGGAAGAACACATGTCTCTTTAACTGTACATCATCTACTCAGTCTAGCATGTGCTGCAGGGGTTAACCACCTCCGGACCGCTGTACGCAGCTTCGCGTTCCGGTGGGTGGCAGCGCTGCGCACAATCACGCATATACGCGTCATCTCGCGAGGACGCGAGATTTCGCTCAAAGCCGGCCGCGCATGCGCATCGCGGTGCCGGCAAAATTCAAAGAAGAAGTTCGTCACCAGCCTGCCAGCAACGATCATTGGCTGGCGAGGCTGGCGATTTCAAAAAATCCAATCAAAAGTCATATAACAGATCATATTTGTAAATAGGATCTGTTTTATGGCTTCTCTGGCCCTCCTCTGCTGGTCCTTTTCGTCTGTTGGATCCAGCAGAGAAGCAGAGCTGAACTGTGAGTACACCAAACACTTCACTGTAGCCCCCTGATCACCCCCCTGCACCCCAATTAACCCTTTGATCACCCCTTTGATCGCCCCTGTCAATCACTAGTGAAAGGAAAAAAAGTGATCAGTGTAAACTGTCACTTTTTTTTTTTTTTCACTGGTATTTGGCTGTTAGGTTTTAGGGATAGTTTAGGCCCCTTGGTTAGGTTGTTAGCGTCAGTTAGCGCCCACCCCACCGCACCGCAGTCACTTTTATTCGCTGAATAGCGTATCGCTAATCAGCATTTGTACTTTTATAGTATCTGTAAGTGATCAAAACTGATCACGGTCAGATCTATAATAGTATTAGTGTCACTTTAGTTCGCCCCTCCACCCAAAACGCAGTGTTTGCCCAGATCAGGCCTGATCGGTCGCCCACACGTGCGTTCACCCACGCCCGCCCCACCGCAGTGACAAAAAATATATATTTTGTGATCACTGCACATTCATTTTACACGCACTGCGGCGATAAAAAAAATCAGTTTTGATATTTTTTATCAACCTCAGCGGCCTCCGGTACTTCGCTAGCCCTCCCCTTTGTAAGACAGGCTTGCTTTTTTTCTTGGGTAGTCTCGGGGAATACCCCAAAATTTAGTAGTCCAAAATGTCAAACAGGGGGTATTCTTCTGAAGAGGCCTACAGGATTCTGACCCAGGTCGGGTGAGGAGTGGGAACCCTCATCTGATGAATCTAGCGGTCAGAATATAAACCTGTGGAAAGCAGTGGCTCTCTGACCCAAAAGTTCGGACGAGGAGGTGGAGGTCCCTGGCAGCACCAGGCGTACCCGGCCCCCGTGTCGCTAGAACCACAGGTTATGCAGGATCCGCTTCAAGAGCAGCAGAGTGGGGCTGTCGCTGCCGGATCACGTGGTGAGGCATACACCAGCAGCGCAGCCCTCCCTGGACCTAGTACCAGCACTGCCGTACAACCATGGTGACGTGGCGAGCACCAGAAGGGCAGTTGAAGCTGGTACGGTGGCAACGTGCACTAGTACCCCCGTCGCAGCCACCCGCACAGACAGCCCCGTAGAGCCCCTAGAATCCCTGAGGTGCTGGCAAACCCTGATTGGCAGTCACCAACTTCAGCCGCACCTGTAGTTCCCCTTTCACCGCCCAGTGTCTGGAGTTCGGTTGAGACGGCTCAAATCGGTTCGGCCCTGGGATTTTTGAGCTGTTCTTGACTGCGGAGCTCTTGACTTAGTCGTGGCAGAGGACCAACCAGTATGCAACACAATTTATATCCGCCAACCCCGGGAAGCTTTTATGCCCAGCCTTTCCGGAGGAAACGCAGTCCAAGTTTCCGAACTTAAAATTTTTTTGGGCCTTCTCCTCAACATGGGCCTGACAAAAAAGCGATGAATTGCGGTCATATTGGTCAACGCACCCGATTCATCACATGCCATGTTCTCTGCTGCTATGTCCAGGGCACGATTTGAGGCCATCCTCCGTTTCCTGCATTTTAGCGACAATACCACCTCCCGTCCCAGAGGCCACCCAGCTTTTTGACCCGGCTCCACAAAATTCGGCCCCTCATAGACCATTTCAACCAGAAATTGCAGATTTGTATACCCCCGAGCAAAACATCTGCGTAGACGAGTCCCTAATACATTTTACCCGGGCGCCTTGGCTTCAAACAGTACATCCCAAGCAAGCGTGCCCGGTATGGGGTCAAATTGTATAAGCTCTGTGAAAGGGCCACAGGCTATACCCACAAATTTCGGATCTATGAGGGAAAAGATCAGACCCTGGAGCCGGTCGGTTGCCCATGACTACCTGGGGAGCAGTGGAAGACAGTCTGGGACTTGGTGTCACCCTTATTCGGCAAGGGGGGTACCATCTTTATGTGGACAATTTTTACACAAGTGTGGCCCTCTTTAGGCATTTGTTTCTAGAACGGATTTGCGCCTGTGGCACCGCGCGAACTAGTCGCGTGGGCTTCCCCCAACGGCTTGTAACCACCCGTCTTGCAAGGGGGGAGAGGGCTGCCTTGTGTAACGAAGAACTGCTCGCTGTGAAATGGAGAGACAAGCGTGACGTTTACATGCTCTCCTCCATTCACGCAGACACGACAATCCAAATTGAGCGAGCAACCCGTGTCATTGAAAAGCCCCTCTGTGTCCACGACTATAATGCGCTCATGGGAGGGGTGGACTTCAATGACCAGATGTTGTCTCCGTATTTAGTTTCCCACAGAACCAGACGCTGGTATAAGAAGGTGTCTGTATATTTAATTCAATTGGCGCTGTACAATAGTTTTGTTCTCTACAGTAAGGCTGGGAGAACACGATCTTTCCTCAAATTCCAGGAAGAGATCATTGAGAACCTCCTTTACCCAGGAGGTTCCGTGGCCCCATCCACCAGTGTAGTTAGCCGTCTACACGAGCGACATTTCCCCAGTGTCGTTCCTGGTACCTCAACCCAACCGTCACCCCGAAAAAGATGTCGTGTCTGTAGCAGGAGTGGAATAAGGCGTGACACCCGCTATTTCTGTCCTGACTGTCCTGACCACCCTGCCCTATGCTTTGGTGAGTGTTTCCGGAAGTACCACACACAGGTACACCTAGCATAGGGGATTGCATCTCACAGGACAGGCACACAGGGCTATTAGGGCCCTTTTACTCTCAGCTGCTGCAAACCTCTCCTTTCACCTGGGATAAAGTGCCATAACGTACTTTCGCCACATCTTTGGGCGATTTGCGCTTTGCACATTGTCCCATGGGGAAGGAGAGGTTTGTTCTATAAATGTAAAAAAAACTAAACAAAAAAAAAATTACCGGTAAGTAAAAAAGTTAAAAAAGTTTAAAAAATTTAATATGTTCTGTTCTAAAGTTAATAAAGTTGTTGCTTTGCGGCCTGGTTTTTTCTTTTTTGTTTTGTTTTTTTACCTTCCAGGTGAACCAACCGATCGACCAGCTGCAGCACTGATGTACATTCGGACAGAAGCATTGCGCTGATGTCAGATTACACGCAAGTCGGGTGTATGCGGCGCTGCAATGACGAGATTTCTCCTCTGCAGTAAAAGATATGTTTGCCAAGCATAAGAGCTGAGGGGGGGGAGGTGGCGGTGTTCATATACTTTGGCAAACACTTTGTATATATATAAAAAAAAAAAAATCCGGCAATGATTTATTCATCCACATCGATTGATGTGAAATGGAGAAATCTGGTTTGCCAGGGCATACGAGCTGAAGTGGGTATGGATGTTGGGCGTGAGCTCCTATGTCCTGGCAGACGCCTTTCCCCTCCTTTTTCTTTTTTTGGCAGAGATTTTTTCATCCACATTGATTGATGCGAATGAAGAAATCTGTGCCGTTCATTTTTTTCTTTCAGCCCAGAGGCTGAACGTAAAAAAAAAATCACATTACCCGTATGCTCAATATAAGGAGAAGAGCAGAAACTCCTAATGCTGGCATACATGTATGATAGCGGAGACCCTCAAATGCCAGGGCAGTACAAACACCCCACAAATAACACCATTTTGGAAAGAAGACACCCCAAGGTATTCGCTGAGGGGCATATTGAGTCCATTAAAGATTGAAATTTTTGTCCCAAGTTAGCGGAAAGGGAGACTTTGTGAGAACAAAATCAAAAAAATAAATTTCCGCTAACTTGTGCCAAATTTTTTTTTTTTCAATGAACTCCGCCATGCCCCTCATTGAATACCTTGGGTGTCTTCTTTCCAAAATGGGGTCACATGTGGGGTATTTATACTGCCCTGGCATTTTAGGGGCCCCAAAGCGTGAGAAAAAGTCTGGTATCCAAATGTCTAAAAATGGCCCTCCTAAAAGGAATTTGGGCACCTTTGCCCACCTAGTCTGCAAAAAAGTGTCACACATCTGGTATCTCTGTATTCAGGAGAAGTTGAGGAATGTGTTTTTGGGGTGTCTTTTACATATACCCATGCTGGGTGAGATAAATATCTTGGTCAAATGCCAACATTGTATAAAAAAATGGAAAAGTTGTCTTTTGCCAAGATATTTCACTCACCCAGCATGGGTATATGTAAAATGACACCACAAAACACATTCCCCACCTTCTCCTGAGTACGGAGATACCAGATGTGTGACACTTTTTTGCAGCCTAGGTGGGCAAAGGGGCCCACATTCCAAAGAGGCACCTTTCGGATTTCACAGGTCATTTACCTACTTACCACACATTAGGGCCCCTGGAAAATGCCAGGGCAGTATAACTACCCCACAAGTGACCCCATTTTGGAAAGAAGACACCCCAAGGTATTCCGTGAGGGGCATGGCGAGTTCCTAGAATTTTTTATTTTTTGTCACAAGTTAGTGGAAAATGATGATATTTTTTTTTTTTTTTTTTTTTTCATACAAAGTCTCATATTCCACTAACTTGTGACAAAAATAAAAACTTCCATGAACTCACTATGCCCATCAGCGAATACCTTGGGGTTCTCTTCTTTCCAAAATGGGGTCACTTGTGGGGTAGTTATACTGCCCTGGCATTCTAGGGGCCCAAATGTGTGGTAAGGAGTTTGAAATCAAATTCTGTAAAAAAATGACCTGTGAAATCCGAAAGGTGCTCTTTGGAATATGGGCCCCTTTGCCCACCTAGGCTGCAAAAAAGTGTCACACATCTGGTATCTCCGTACTCAGGAGAAGGTGGGGAATGTGTTTTGGGTGTCATTTTATATATACCCATGCTGGGTGAGAGAAATATCTTGGCAAAAGACAACTTTTCCCATTTTTTTATACAAAGTTGGCATTTGACCAAGCTATTTATCTCACCCAGCATGGGTATATGTAAAAAGACACCCCAAAACACATTCCTCAACTTCTTCTGAATACAGAGATACCAGATGTGTGACACTTTTTTGCAGCCTAGGTGGGCAAAGGGGCCCATATTCCAAAGAGCACCTTTCGGATTTCACAGGTCATTTTTTACAAAATTTGATTTCAAACTCCTTACCACACATTTGGGCCCCTAGAATGCCAGAGCAGTATAACTACCCCACAAGTGACCCCATTTTGGAAAGAAGAGACCCCAAGGTATTCGCTGATGGGCATAGTGAGTTCATGGAAGTTTTTATTTTTTGTCACAAGTTAGTGGAATATGAGACTTTGTATGAAAAAAAAAAAAAAAATCATCATTTTCCACTAACTTGTGACAAAAAATAAAAAATTCTAGGAACTCGCCATGCCCCCTCACGGAATACCTTGGGGTGTCTTCTTTCCAAAATGGGGTCATTTGTGGGGTATTTATACTGCCCTGGCATTCTAGGGGCCCAAATGTGTGGTAAGGAGTTTGAAATCAAATTCTGTAAAAAATGACCTGTGAAATCCGAAGGTGCTCTTTGGAATATGGGCCCCTTTGCCCACCTAGGCTGCAAAAAAGTGTCACACATCTGGTATCTCTTTATTCAGGAGAAGATGAGGAATGTGTTTTGGGGTGTCTTTTTACATATACCCATGCTGGGTGAGATAAATATCTTGGTCAAATGCCAACTTTGTATAAAAAAATGGGAAAAGTTGTCTTTTGCCAAGATATTTATCTCACCCAGCATGGGTACATATATAATGACACCCCAAAACACATTCCCCACCTTCTCCTGAGTACGGAGATACCAGATGTCTGACACTTTTTTGCAGCCTAGGTGGGCAAAGGGGCCATATTCCAAAGAGCACCTTTCGGATTTCACAGGTCATTTTTTACAGAATTTGATTTCAAACTCCTTACCACACATTTGGGCCCCTAGAATGCCAGGGCAGTATAACTACCCCACAAGTGACCCCATTTTGGAAAGAAGAGACCCCAAGGTATATGCTGATGGGCATAGTGAGTTCATAGAACTTTTTATTTTTTGTCACAAGTTAGTGGAATATGAGACTTTGTAAGAAAAAAAAAAAATATAAAAATAAATCATCATTTTCCGCTAACTTGTGACAAAAAATAAAAAGTTCTATGAACTCACTATGCCCATCAGCGAATACCTTAGGGTGTGTACTTTCCGAAATGGGGTCATTTGTGGGGTGTTTGTACTGTCTGGGCATTGTAGAACCTCAGGAAACATGACAGGTGCTCAGAAAGTCAGAGCTGCTTCAAAAAGCGGAAATTCACATTTTTGTACCATAGTTTGTAAACGCTATAACTTTTACCCAAACCATTTTTTTTTACCCAAACATTTTTTTTTTTTTATCAAAGACATGTAGACCAATAAATTTTAGAGCAAAATTTATATATGGATGTCGTTTTTTTTGCAAAATTTTACAACTGAAAGTGAAAAATGTCATTTTTTTGCAAAAAAAATCGTTAAATTTCGATTAATAACAAAAAAAAGTAAAAATGTCAGCAGCAATGAAATACCACCAATGAAAGCTCTATTAGTGAGAAGAAAAGGAGGTAAAATTCATTTGGGTGGTAAGTTGCATGACCGAGCAATAAACGGTGAAAGTAGTGTAGGTCAGAAGTGTAAAAAGTGGCCTGGTCTTTCAGGGTGTTTAAGCACTGGGGGCTGAGGTGGTTAAAGGCTGCTAAAAAAAACATACAGTCACCTCTTTACATTCTACAGAACTATTATGGGTATATATTATAACTTTTTACAATAGATAAATGAACTTTAGCTTTAGAGAACTTAGACAGAGATCCTACCTCCTTCACAGTAAATGTCTGCACTGAGGAGACCAAACCAAGTAGCAGAATACACAGGGGGCTTTCTGGAAGAGTCCACTGTAAAGACTCTGTCTGTTAAAACTTTCCTCAGTTATCTAATAGCACATTTGAAGAGGTTTATTTAGCATGTCCTGACTCTCTGCTAACAGCTTATGAATATATGGAACTATATTTAACAAGTGATCATTGCTGCAGCTCCTGTATATTGGTATGACCCTATTGCAAACCTGCAGACTGGATATTTGGTGAAACTTCATGTGGTTCATATCGACTGTACTACACCACTGACTTGGTGCCTGGGCCTAAATGTGTGACAGTGGCCTGTTCCAGTGGTGGGTGACGTGAAGCCTGATTCTCTGCTATGACATGAAGACAGATTCTGCGCTGACATAAGGCCAGATTCTCTGTTACGGGACCTCTCTCCTCTGCCTGAGTGCCTGGGCCTAAATGTGTGACAGTGGCCTGTTCCAGTGGTAGGTGACGTGACGCCTGATTCTCTGCTATGACATGAATACAGATTCTGCGCTGACATAAGGCCAGATTCTCTGTTACGGGACCTCTCTCCTCTGCCTGGGTGCCTGGGCCTAAATGTGTGACAGTGGCCTGTTCCAGTGGTGGGTGACGTGAAGCCTTATTCTCTGCTATGACATGAATACAGATTCTGCGCTGACATAAGGCCAGATTCTCTGTTACGGGACCGCTCTCCTCTGTCTGTGTGCCGGGGCCTAAATGTGTGACAGTGGCCTGTTCCAGTGGTGGGTGACGTGAAGCCTGATTCTCTGCTATGACATGAAGACAGATTCTGCGCTGACATAAGGCCAGATTCTCTGTTACGGGACCTCTCTCCTCTGCCTGGGTGCCTGGGCCTAAATGTGTGACAGTGGCCTGTTCCAGTGGTGGGTGACGTGAAGCCTGATTCTCTGCTATGACATGAAGACAGATTCTGCGCTGACATAAGGCCAGATTCTCTGTTACGGGACCTCTCTCCTCTGCCTGGGTGCCTGGGCCTAAATGTGTGACAGTGGCCTGTTCCAGTGGTGGGTGACGTGATGCCTGATTCTCTGCTATGACATGAAGACAGATTCTGCGCTGACATAAGGCCAGATTCTCTGTTACGGACCGCTCTCCTCTGTCTGGGTGCCGGGGCCTAAATGTGTGACAGTGGCCTGTTCCAGTGGTGGGTGACGTGAAGCCTGATTCTCTGCTATGACATGAAGACTGATTCTGCGCTGACATAGGCCAGATTCTCTGTTACGGGACCTCTCTCCTCTGCCTGGGTGCCTGGGCCTAAATGTGTGACAGTGGCCTGTTCCAGTGGTGGGTGACGTGAAGCCTGATTCTCTGCTATGACATGAAGACAGATTCTGCGCTGACATAAGGCCAGATTCTCTGTTACGGGACCTCTCTCCTCTGCCTGGGTGCCTGGGCCTAAATGTGTGACAGTGGCCTGTTCCAGTGGTGGGTGACGTGATGCCTGATTCTCTGCTATGACATGAAGACAGATTCTGCGCTGACATAAGGCCAGATTCTCTGTTACGGGACCGCTCTCCTCTGTCTGGGTGCCGGGGCCTAAATGTGTGACAGTGGCCTGTTCCAGTGGTGGGTGACGTGAAGCCTGATTCTCTGCTATGACATGAAGACTGATTCTGCGCTGACATAAGGCCAGATTCTCTGTTACGGGACCTCTCTCCTCTGCCTGGGTGCCTGGGCCTAAATGTGTGACAGTGGCCTGTTCCAGTGGTGGGTGACGTGAAGCCTGTTTCTCTGCTATGACATGAAGACAGATTCTGCGCTGACATAAGGCCAGATTCTCTGTTACGGGACCTCTCTCCTTTGCCTGGGTGCCTGGGCCTAAATGTGTGACAGTGGCCTGTTCCAGTGGTGGGTGACGTGAAGCCTGTTCTCTGCTATGACATGAATACAGATTCTGCGCTGACATAAGGCCAGATTCTCTGTTACGGGACCTCTCTCCTCTGCCTGGGTGCCTGGGCCTAAATGTGTGACAGTGGCCTGTTCCAGTGGTGGGTGACGTGATGCCTGATTCTCTGCTATGACATGAAGACAGATTCTGCGCTGACATAAGGCCAGATTCTCTGTTACGGGACCGCTCTCCTCTGTCTGGGTGCCGGGGCCTAAATGTGTGACAGTGGCCTGTTCCAGTGGTGGGTGACGTGAAGCCTGATTCTCTGCTATGACATGAAGACAGATTCTGCGCTGACATAAGGCCAGATTCTCTGTTACGGGACCGCTCCCCTCTGTCTGGGTGCCGGAGCCTAAATGTGTGACAGTGGCCTGTTCCAGTGGTGGGTGACGTGAAGCCTGATTCTCTGCGCTGACATGAAGCCAGATTCTCTGCTATGGCATGAAGAGACTGATTCTCTGCTGACATGAAGCCAGATTCTTTGCTATGGCATGAAGAGACTGATTCTCTGCTGACGTGAAGCCAGATTCTCTGCTATGGGACCTCTGTCCAATTGATATTGGTTCATTTTTATTTTTTTAATTTTAATTTTAATTCATTTCCCTATCCACATTTGTTTGCAGGGGATTTACCTACATGTTGCTGCCTTTTGCAGCCCTCTAGCTCTTTCCTGGGCTGTTTTACAGCCTTTTTTGTGCCCAAAAGTTCGGGTCCCCATTGACTTCAATGGGGTTCGGGTTCGGGACGAAGTTCGGATCGGGTTCGGATCCCGAACCCGAACATTTCCGGGAAGTTCGGCCGAACTTCTCGAACCCGAACATCCAGGTGTTCGCTCAACTATAATTGTAATGCATTGTAAAGGGGATCAGACTCAGACCCCCAAAAGTTGAAGTCTCAGAGTGGGATAAAAAAAAAAAGTGAAGGAAAAGTAAAAAAAAATTAGTTTTACAAAAAAATGTAACATTTAAAGTAAAAAAAAAGCATCCTTTTCCCAAAATAAAGTAAAAAAAAAATAGTAGACATAAAAAAGCAGACATATTAGGTATTGCCGCGTCCGTATCGACCGGCTCTATAACAATATCACATGACCTAACCCCTCAGTTGAACACTATCAAAAATAAAAAATAAAAACTGGGCTAAAAAAACAATTTTTTTGTCACCTTATATCATTAAAAGTGCAACACCAACCGATCAAAAAGGCATATGCCCCCCAAAAATGTACCAATCTAACCGTCACCTCATCCCACAAAAAATGAGCCCCTACCTAAGACAATCTCCCAAAAAAAAAAAAAAAAAAAATATGGCTCTTAGACTATGGAGATACTAAAACATGATTTTTTTTGTTTTAAAAATGCTTTTATTGTGTTAAATGTATAAAAAAAAATAGTAGACATAAAAAGCAGACATATTAGGTATCACCGCGTCCCTAACAACCTGCTGTAAAAAAAAATACCACATGACCTACCCCTGAGGTGAACACCATTAAAAAAATAAAAAAAGTGTCAAAAAAAGCAATTTTTGGTCACCTTACAACACAAAAAGTGTAATAGCAAGCGATCAAAAAGTCATATGCATCCCAAAATAGTGCCAATCAAACCAACATCTCATCCCGCAAAAATGAAACCCTACCTAAGACAATCGCCCAAAAAAAAAAAGTATGGCTCACAGACTATGGAGACACTAAAACATGATTTTTTTGGTATCAAAAATGATATTATTGTGTAAAACTTAAATAAATAAAAAAAAGTACACATATTAGGTATTGCCACGTCTATAACAACCTGCTCTATAAAAGTTTCACATTATATGCCCACTCAGGTGAATACTGTAGAAATAATTAAAATAAAAATGCCAAAACAGCCATTTTTTTCACCTTGCCTGACAAAAAGTTTAATACCAAAAATTCTTATGTACTCCAAAATGGTGCAAATCAAACCATCACCTAATCTCGCAAAAAATTAGCCCTCACATAAGACAATCACTTAAAAATTTTAAAAAAAATGGCACCCATATACCTATCAATCAAAATCTGCGCTGCAAAAGCCATATGGAGCTCCTTCCTTTCTGAGTCCTGCCATGTGCCCCCACAAGAGTTCACCACCACATATAGGCAGGGCCGTCTTTAATATTGATTGGACCCTGGGCAAAAATTTACTTGGGCCCCCTGGATCCCGCTTTCCCACACCTTAGCAGGCAATCACGCCCTCCACCACAACACACACACAAAAAATCCACACATCTGGTAGAGTACAGTGAATGACTATAAATACTTCCAGTTCTGAAGACTCCAGCGGCTCAGGATCAGTGCTCTGGGCAGCTGGGCTCAGGCTGGAAGTGGGCACCGCTCTGCAGGAAGGAGACCGGGGCTCGGCTCACCCGAGTGTTACAGTGCACCCCAGCACCCCACAGTATGCAGTATAGCACCCTATAGTATACAGCAACCCACAGTATGCAGTATAGCACCCTATAGTATACAGCACCACACAGTATGCAGTTTAGCACCCCACACTATACAGTACCCCACAGTAAATAGTAGAGCAGTATAGCAGCCCACAGTATACAGCACCCCACAGTATACAACACCTCACAGTATACAGCACCCCAAACAATACACGATACAGCCCCCCACACTATACAGTACAGCAGTATAGCACTCCACACTATACCGCACCCTCAGTATACATTATACAGACCCCCACAGTATACAGTACAGCAGTATAGCCCCCCCACACTATACAGGCCCCCCCCACACTATACAGCCCCCCACAGTATACAGTACAGCAGTATAGCACTCCACACTATACCGCACCCTCAGTATACATTATACAGACCCCCACAGTATACAGTACAACAGTATAGCCCCCCCACACTATACAGGCCCCCCCACACTATACAGCCCCCCACAGTATACAGCCCCCCACACAGTATACAGGCCCCCACACAGTATACAGGCCCCCACTCAGTATACAGGCCCCCCACACAGTATACAGCCCACCACACAGTATACAGTACAGCAGTATAGCCCCTCCCACACTATACAGGCCCCCCCACACTATACAGCCCCCCCACACAGTATACAGGCCCTCACACAGTATACAGGCCCCCCACAGTATACAGCCCCCCCCCACAGTATACAGGCCCCCACACAGTATACATGCCCCCACACAGTATACAGGCCCCCCACACAGTATACAGCCCACCACACAGTATACAGCCCACCACACAGTATACAGCCCACCACAGTATACAGTCCCACACAGTATACAGCCCACCACACAGTATACAGCCCCCCCACAGTATACAGCCCCCCCCCCACAGTATACAGCCCACCACACAGTATACAGCCCCCACAGTATACAGCACCCCACTATACAGTAGTTTACAGTATATTAACATAACAGCCCCTGTCACCTTTTCTGATGTAATCTTCACACAAAAAAGCTCCACAGTTAACTTCTGCAACACTCCACAGGACCTGTGATGACCTCATAGCCATGTGACCAGTAATTGCTAGGTTACTGGTCACATGGTGATGATGTCATTAAGGTCCTAAATTACAACTTTAACACAGTACAATTATGATGCCTGGAATCCTGGTAGAGCTGACAGCCTAACACCCGGGGCAGTGGCTAGCAGTGCTCAAGAGGCAGCTGCCTTGTGCCCCCCAGGAGCAACTGGGCCCGGGGCAGCTGCCCCTTCTGCCCCTTGGTAAAGACGGCCCTGCATATAGGGTGTTGCCGTATTCAGGAGAAAATAGATAACAAATTATGGGGTGCTTTTTCTCCTGTTACCCCTTGTGAAAATGAAAAATTTGGGGCTAAAGCAACATTTTATTGGAAGAAACAAAACTTTTCATTTTTATAGTGTTTCCAAATTCCGTAAAATGCTTAGGGGGTCAAAGTGCTCAGTACACCCTTTAATATATTATTTAAGGGGTGTAGTTTCCAAAATGTGATCACTTTTTGAGGGTTTCCACTGTAGGGGTATGTCAGGGTCTCTTCAAATACAAAATGGTGCCTAAAAACCATTCTAGCAAAATCTGCTTCCAAAATCCATTTGGCGCTCCTTTCCTTCTGGTCACTGCTACGTGCCCATAGAGCAGTTTACTGCCACATATGGGGTATTTCTGTAAACTGCAGAATCAGAGTAATATATATTGAGGTCTATTTTGCTGTTAACCCTTGCAAGAAAAAAATTATTAACATAAAAAAATCTACCCAAAAAATCTCAAGGGTTAACAAAGTTTGTAACAGTTTAGAAAAATTTTAAGGGTGTAGTTTCTAAAATAGGGTAATTTATGGCTGGTTTCCATTATGTAAGCTCCTCAAAATCACTTTATAACTGAATTGGTGCTTAAAAAATGGTTTTAGAATTTTTTTTAGAAAATTTGAAAAATTGCTTCTAAACTTCTAAGCCTTTCTAAAAAAAAACGAACTTACATATAC
This sequence comes from Bufo bufo, assembly GCF_905171765.1. Taxonomy (NCBI): domain Eukaryota; kingdom Metazoa; phylum Chordata; class Amphibia; order Anura; family Bufonidae; genus Bufo; species Bufo bufo. The sequence goes on along the minus strand of NC_053394.1, from coordinate 243,766,390 downwards.
AAAATGATGCCAACATAAAGTAGACATATGGGGAATGTTAAGTTATAAATATTTTATGAGGTATAACTTTCTGTTTTAAAAGCAGAAAAATTTAAATTTTTAAAATTACAAATTTTTCATAATGTTTGGTAAATTTGGGATTTATGACTCACATGAAGTACAATTTGTCACGAAAAAAACAATCTCAAAATGGCTTGAATAAGTAAAAGCGGAGGAGGAGGAGGAGGAAGAGGGGTCATTTTTAGCACTTTCAGGCCAGTCTCTTCGAAGTGACTCAGAGGGAGGTTTTTTTTGCAACAGCAGAGGCCAGGTACAAATGTGGCCAGACAGGGCCCACTACTGGAGGACGAGGAGGACGAGGATGAGGAGGAGGTGGGGGAGGATGAGGATGAAGCATGTTCACAGCGGAGTGGCACCCAACGCAGCTCGGGCCCATCACTGGTGCGTGGCTGGGGGGAAACGCAGGACGATGACGATACGCCTCCCACAGAGGACAGCTTGTCTTTACCTCTGGGCAGCCTGGCACACATGAGCGACTACATGCTGCAGTGCCTGCTCAACAACAGCAGAGTTGCCCACATTTTAACGTGTGCGGACTACTGGGTTGCCACCCTGCTGGATCCCCGGTACAAAGACAATGTGCCCACCTTACTTCCTGCACTGGAGCATGATAGGAAGATGCGCGAGTACAAGCGCATGTTGGTAGACGCGCTACTAAGGGAATTCCCAAATGTCACAGGGGAACAAGTGGAAGCCCAAGGCGAAGGCAAAGGAGGAGCAAGAGGTCGCCAACGCAGCTGTGTCACGGCCAGCTCCTCTGAGGGCAAGGTTAGCATGGCAGAGATGTGGAAAAGTTTTGTCACCACGCCACAGCTAACTGCACCACCACCTGATACGGAACGTGTTAGCAGGAGGCAACATTTCACTAACATGGTGGAACAGTACCTGTGTGCACACCCCTCCACGTACTGACTGATGGTTCAGCCCCATTCAACTTCTGGGTCTCCAAATTGTCCACGTGGCCAGAGCTAGCCTTTTATGCCTTGGAGGTGCTGGCCTGCCCGGCGGCCAGCGTTTTGTCTGAACGTGTATTCAGCACGGCAGGGGGCGTCATTACAGACAAACGCAGCCGCCTGTCTACAGCCAATGTGGACAAGCTGACGTTCATAAAATGACCAAGCATGGATCCCACAGGACCTGTCCATCCCTTGTGCAGATTAGACATTTATAACTACCTCCCCTTAACCATATATTATTGTACTCCAGGGCACTTCCTCATTCAATCCTTTTTTTTATTTTCATTTTACCATTATATTGCGGGGCAACCCAAAGTTGAATGAACCTCTCCTCTGTCTGGTTGCCGGGGCCTAAAAATATCTGACAGTGGCCTGTTCCAGTGTTGGGTGACATGAAGCATGATTCTCTGCTATGACATGAAGCCTGAATCTCTGCTATGGGACCTCTCTCCTCTGTCTGGGTGCCGGGGCCTAAAAATATCTGACAATGGCCTGTTCCAGTGTTGGGTGACATGATGCCTGATTCTCTGCTATGACATGAAGCCTGATTCTCTGCTATGGGACCTCTCTCCTCTGTCTGGGTGCCGGGGCCTAAAATATCTGACAGTGGCCTGTTCCAGTGGTGGGTGACGTGAAGCCTGATTCTCTGCTATGCCATGAAGCCTGATTCTCTGCTATGGGACCTCTCTCCTCTGTCTGGGTGCCGGGGCCTAAATATCTGACAATGGCCTGTTCCAGTGGTGGGTGACGTGATGCCTGATTCTCTGCTATGACATGAAGTCTGATTCTCTGCTATGACTTGAAGCCTGATTCTCTGCTATGACATGAAGCCTGATTCTCTGCTATGGGACCTCTCTCCTCTGTCTGGGTGCCGGGGCCTAAATATCCGACAATGGCCTGTTCCAGTCGTGGGTGACGTGAAGCCTGATTCTCTGCTATGACTTGAAGCCTGATTCTCTGCTATGACATGAAGCCTGATTCTCTGTTATAAGACCTCTCTCCTCTGTCTTGGTGCCGGGGCCTAAAAATATCTGACAGTGGCCTGTTCCAGTGGTGGGTGACGTGAAGCCTGATTCTCTGCTATGCCATGAAGCCAGATTCTCTGCTATGGGACCTCTCTCCTCTGTCTGGGTGCCGGGGCCTAAATATCTGACAATGGCCTGTTCCAGTGGTGGGTGACGTGAAGCCTGATTCTCTGCTATGACATGAAGCCTGATTCTCTGCTATGACTTGAAGCCTGATTCTCTGCTATGACATGTAGCCTGATTCTCTGCTTTGGGACCTCTCTCCTCTGTCTGGGTGCCGGGGCCTAAATATCTGACAATGGCCTGTTCCAGTGGTGGGTGACGTGAAGCCTGATTCTCTGCTATGACATGAAGCCTGATTCTCTGCCATGAGACCTCTCTCCAATTGATATTAGTTAATTTTAATTTATTTTATTTTTATTTTAATTCATTTCCCTATCCACATTTGTTTGCAGGGGATTTACCTACATTTGCTGCCTTTTGCAGCCCTCTAGCACTTTCCTGGGCTATTTCACAGCCTTTTTAGTGCCGAAAAGTTCGGGTCCCCATTGACTTCAAAGGGGTTCGGTTTCGGGGCGAAGTTCGGGTCGAGTTCGGATCCCGAACCCGAACATTTCCGGGAAGTTCGGCCGAATTTATCGAACCCGAACATCCAGGTGTTTGCTCAACTCTACTCAGGACTTGTCCGTACCTTGTGCAGAATAGACATGTATACCGGCACTAAGCAGCCATTGTTATACTGCAGCGGAATTGCTCATGTTTGTATTTTGGATATTTCACACTCTTTTGGAGTGCACCTTAATTTTACTAAATTAAACAAATAAAACCAAAAACCTGTGTTGGCTATCTCGTCCTCCTCCACCGCCGCTTCCACCTACTCCGCTATGTCCACCGCCTCCTCAAACCCCTACTCCATATGGAACTCCACCTCATAAATCCATTTTTTATTTTTTGTGTTTTATTTTATCATTTCACTACTTTGTCATTAACATTTTCTGGTGAAATTCACCAATTTTGGGGTGTATAGTACCACTGCTATACCTAGTATACTGGTGAAAAATAAAACAAAAATTGTCAGTTACATTTTATGGTGAAATTAACACATTTTGGGGTGTATAGTACCACTGCTATACCTAGTAGACAGGTTAAACAAAAAAGAATAAAAAAATTGTCATTTACATTTTCGGGTGAAATTCACCAATTTTGGTGTGTATAGTACCACTGCTATACCTAGTGGAACGGTAAAAAAAAATGTCAGTTACATTTTCTGGCGAAATAAACAAATTTTTGGGTGTATAGTACCACTGCTATACCTAGTAGACAGGTTAATAAATAAATAAATTGTCAGTTACATTTTTTGGTGAAATTCACAAATTTTGGGTGTAATATACCCCTCCTCTACCTAGTTGACAGCTTAATAAATTTCAATAATTTTTCTGTTACATTCTTGGGTTGACATTATACAATTTTAGATGTGAATAAACACCTGCTATGCATAGGTGACAGGGAATAAAATTTTATAAATTATTCAGTAATTAATGTGCACCACATCCTTACATTCAATGCCTAAACTTTGAAAAGTTGTCACACTTTTATGCTTTAATAATTTCTCCCATATTTTAACTCTAATTTTAAATTTGAAAAAATGAATCCTCCTTTGGATGTGGTCTCTCTTTCTCAACACTCCCTCTCTGGCCTGGAACCCTGATTCCCCGCCATCCGTGATCACCATGGTAGGCGCATAAAAGAACATCGAAAGTTGATAGAGCAGATATCAAATTGGATCGTGAACATCACGGGGACGTGTAACATGGTGGGGCAGTAAGTGTGCACATGCCTACACGAACTGACTGACAGGAATCAGCCCCTGCAACTTCTGGGTCTCCAAATTGGGCACATGGCCTGAGCTTGCCCTTTACCCCTTGGAGGTGCTGGCCTGCCCTGCAGCCAGTGTATTATCTGAACGTGTATTTAGCATGACTGGAGGGGGTTATCACAGGTTATATTTCCCAATGTTTTGGAATGTACCCTAATTTAAAAAATTAAATTTAAAACCAAAAACCAGTGTAGGCTACCTCCTCCTCCACCACCGCTTCCACCTACACCGCCACATCCACTGCCTCCTCAACCTCCTACTCCATATGGAACCTGGTCCTTCTAGATCAAGATTATTCTTTTTTATTTTTACGTATTTTGTGTTATTTAAAGTCATTTCCCTATCCACATTTGTTTGCAGAGTACTTGCCATGCTCTTAACCACATTTTGATGCCATTTGCAGCCCTCTAGCTCTTTCCATGACAATTTTACAGCCATTTTAGAGTTCAAAAGTTCGGGTCCCCATTGACTTCAATGGGGTTCGGGTTCGGGTTCAAGTTCGGGTTCCGAACTCGAACTTTTTTCCGCTCAACTCTAGTCAGTAGGTGATAATGACCTCCCAGAAAAAGGTGTCAAGACAGCATTGTATTTGGCAGACAATAGATGTCTAATCCCGCCTCCTCTATTCAAGCTTGGCTACTCCATTTTTACGTAGATGGCCTCCTTCACACCTCGTTTGTACCAATTGGCCTCCTTATCCAAAACATGTACTTGACTGTCTTCAAAGGTGTGACCTGTTTCTTTTAGATGTAAGTACACGGCTGAATCTTGACCAGAGGTTTTGGCTCTTCTATGCTGAGCCATACGCTGATGTAGTTGTTTTGTTTCTCCGATATACAGTTCTGAGCATTCCTCATTGCACTGGACTGCATACACAATGATGTCCATCTTGTGTTTAGGTGTTGGGTCTTTTGGGTGAACCAGTTGTTGCCTCAGTGTGTTGCTGGGTTTAAAGCAGACAGGGATGTAATGTTTATTAAAAATCATTTTGAGTTTCTCAGACACCCCAGCTACATATGGGATAACCATATTCTTGCTTCTGTCATGCTTCTCGCCCTCACTAGTAGTCTTGGTGCTCTTTCTTCTCCTTCCTTCTGTTTTGACAAAGGCCCAATCTGGATTCCCACAAGTTTTAAGTGCCTCTCTGAGGTGTTTGAATTTCTTCGCTTTGGCCTCTGTGCTGGTGAGGATTTTCTCTGCCCGGTGGTGTAGAGTCTGGATGACTCCCAGTTTGTGGACTAGAGGATGGTGGAATTCAAAAAGCAGGTACTGGTCTGTGTGTGTTGGTTTTCGATAGACCTCTATTCCCAGCTTCCTTCCCTCTTCCACTGTTATAAGACAGTCCAGAAACGCCAGTTTGTTGTTCTGCATATCTTCCCGCGTGAAATTGATGTTTTGATCCACTGAGTTGATGTGGTCGATGAAAGCCTGTAACTCTTGTTTGTGAATTTTAACCCAAGTGTCATCAACATATCTGAACCAATGACTTGGTGTAATTCCCATAAAAGTGGTCAGGGCATTCCTTTCTACTTCCTCCATATACAGGTTCGCTACAATAGGTGAGACTGGCGATCCCATAGCACAGCCATGTTTTTGCTTATCACCTACTGACTCCATTTAGGATAATGGAATCAACACCTTTGACCCCATTCTGGGTATAATGACCTCTGACCCCATGCTGGGTATAATTACCAGATGTTGATTCAGTTACATATTTATTCCCAGAGAATTCTTGTACAGTCACTCAGAATTGAGAAAGCTCGTTGGAAGAACGAGTAAAACGTTTTCAAGAAATCTACAGTAAGTCCATTTGCCTTGATTTATTCTTTACAGATATAACATGACCTGGATAAATGAGAACCTTAACAGACAGTTTTGGGGTGTGTTTATTTCATTTACAGTACAGACCAAAAGTTTGGACACACCTTCTCATTCAAAGAGTTTTCTTTATTTTCATGACTATGAAGGCATCAAAACTATGAATTAACACATGTGGAATTATATACATAACAAACAAGTGTGAAACAACTGAAAATATGTAATATTATAGGTTCTTCAAAGTAGCCACCTTTTGCTTTGATTACTGCTTTGCACACTCTTGGCATTCTCTTGATGAGCTTCAAGAGGTAGTCCCCTGAAATGGTCTTCCAACAGTCTTGAAGGAGTTCCCAGAGATGCTTAGCACTTGCTGGCCCTTTTGCCTTCACTCTGCGGTCCAGCTCACCCCAAACCATCTCGATTGGGTTCAGGTCTGGTGACTGTGGAGGCCAGGTCATCTGGCGCAGCACCCCATCACTCTCCTTCATGGTCAAATAGCCCTTACTTTCAAAGTTTTCCCAATTTTTCGGCTGACTGACTGACCTTCATTTCTTAAAGTAATGATGGCCACTCGTTTTTCTTTACTTAGCTGCTTTTTTCTTGCCATAATACAAATTCTATCAGTCTATTCAGTAGGACTATCAGCTGTGTATCCACCTGACTTCTCCTCAACGCAACTGATGGTCCCAACCCCATTTATAAGGCAAGAAATCCCACTTATTAAACCTGACAGGGCACACCTGTGAAGTGAAAACCATTTCAGGGGACTACCTCTTGAAGCTCATCAAGAGAATGCCAAGAGTGTGCAAAGCAGTAGTCAAAGCAAAAGGTGGCTACTTTGAAGAACCTAGAATATGACATATTTTCAGTTGTTTCACACTTGTTTGTTATGTATATAATTCCACATGTGTTAATTCATAGTTTTGATGCCTTCAGTGTGAATCTACAATTTTCATAGTCATGAAAATAAAGAAAACTCTTTGAATGAGAAGGTGTGTCCAAACTTTTGGTCTGTACTGTACATGGGACTCCCTAAGAAGAACTTACATAGACTTCAACTTGTGCAGAATGCCGCAGCTAATGGGTGTTGCCCGCCGAGAGCATATCATTCCCTCTCTTAATGCCTTGCACTGGCTCCCCGTCCAAAAACAGGTGATGTTCAAGATTGGATGCTTTATGCATAGGGTATTCCATGGTGTGGGGCCCTTGTACCTGCAAAGTAAATTCACCAGGTACGCCCCGTTGAGGACATTGAGGTCTAGTAACTCTGCAAATTTTAACATCCCACAAGTTAATAAGACCAGACGTGGAGGTAGATCCTTTTCGGCTCAAGGGGCCAGATTTTGGAACCACCTACCTCTGGCCCTGAAAATGATGCCCAGTCTTCTCTCATTCAGACGTGCACTGAAAACCTTACTTTTCAAACAGGCATTTGATCTTACTATATAACACTTATTTTTGGTTCATATAATTTTTTTTTTTTTCTCAAAATCTTAGTCTATAAATTCATGGTTGGTAATGTCCCTCCTTTTTTAAAGATACTTTTTCCTCACGTTTATTAATTTTGTTCTCTTCACATTCTCTATATCTCACCCGAACCATCTGAACCTTGAGATCCCTCTACCTTCCCTCCCTTTCTCTTGATTCTCTATTTTAATAACTGCTAGGAAATTGGTCTCTGGAATAGGTGCCTTATCCTCTAGGCCTTTGCGGCCCATGGTAAAGTGTCATGCCTTCTTCTTTTTCCTCCCTTGTTGAATCAGCCAGCTAAGCGCATCGAGGCCCTAAGGGTAAAACTGCGTGAACACAAGACTTTACATCATCATCATCATCATCATCAGAGTATACTAGAGATTCAGGAGATGCTTCTGAAGATTTTATTGATCTGCATGCTGAAGAAGATCTTCAGGAAGAAGAACTATGGATCTCAACTGACTCTCTTTACCAGGAACAGGATCATGATTGCATCACAATTATGGAAGCTGAAGTAGGGACACCACCATCGGTCCAAGACACTCCTCTGACAAACCCTCATTAGATTCTCTTTGTGGGCGGCTCAAGGTATGCCGATGACAAAGGGAAATTCCATACAGGCATGGCAGTCACTAGTGAGCATGAAGTGCTGTGTGCAAAACAATTGCGCCCAGACCAGTCAGCACAGGAGGCTGAACTCATTGCCCTCACTGAAGTCTGCCTCATGGCAAAAGATTCCACCGCTAATATCTACACGGATTCCAGATATGCCTTTGGAGTGGTTCATGACTTTGGACTAATATGGAAGGCACGGGATTACATCACAGCCGAAGGAACCCCAATCAAAAATGCCTGAGCAGTAGCGGCTCTAATGGCAGCAGTACTCCTGTCCACTCACGTGGCAGTGATCAAGGTAAAGGCCCATACACAAACTGACACTTCTGAGGCCAGAGGAAATACCCTAGCTGATCAAACTGCGAAGAGAGCAGCAATGGAAGAGGAAGGAGCCCAGACAGAACAGATCCTGACAGTACAAGAAGATCTGGAGCAAGAGGAAGTCACATGGGACCTACTGAAACAAATGCAGAAACAGGCCACTCCCAGGGAAAAGGAAACCTGGTTGAAAGGGTCAGCCCTCGAAGAAGAATCCGGACTCTGAACACAGGGCAAGAGTATTCCTACCCAGAACTCTCTATCCCCTAATTGCCGCAATAGCTCATGGACCCACCCACCAATCCAAAACCATCATGAAAGAGATAATTGATAAAATATGGGTGGCCCCAGGGATCACCCCGTCCTGGTGAGACATACTCAAGCGTGCCTCATCTACGCAGAGTGTAATCCAGGTAGAACCAAGCCCTCGCCCCGGAAATGTCTCCCAAAGGCCTTACAGTTGCAAGAAAAAGTATGTGAACCCTTTGGAATGATATGGATTTCTGCACAAATTGGTCATAAAATGTGATCTGATCTTCATCTAAGTCACAACAATAGACAATCACAGTCTGCTTAAACTAATAACACACAAAGAATTAAATGTTACCATGTTTTTATTGAACACACCATGTAAACATTCACAGTGCAGGTGGAAAAAGTATGTGAACCCTTGGATTTAATAACTGGTTGAACCTCCTTTGGCAGCAATAACTTAAACCAAACGTTTCCTGTAGTTGCAGATCAGATGTGCACAATGGTCAGGAGTAATTCTTGACCATTCCTCTTTACAGAACTGCTTCAGTTCAGCAATATGCTTGGGATGTCTGGTGTGAATCGCTTTCTTGAGGTCATGCCACAGCATCTCAATCGGGTTGAGGTGAGGACTCTGACTGGGCCACTCCAGAAGGTGTATTTTCTTCTGTTTAAGCCATTCTGTTTTTGATTTACTTCTATGCTTTGGGTCGTTGTCCTGTTGCAACACCCATCTTCTGTTGAGCTTCAGCTGGTGGACAGATGGCCTTAAGTTCTCCTGCAAAATGTCTTGATCAACTTGGGAATTCATTTTTCATCAGTTGGGATGAGGTTTTGATGTTGGTGTGCTGTGCCTCTTTTTCTCCACACATGGTGTTGTGTGTTTCTTCCAAACAACTCATCTGTCCACAGAATATTTTGCCAGTACTGCTGTGGAACATCCAGGTGCTCTTGTGCAAACTGTAAACGTGCAGCAATGTTTTTTTTTGGACAGCAGTGGCTTCCTCTGTGGTATTCTCCCATGAAATCCATTCTTGTTTAGTGTTTTACGTATCGTAGATTCACTAACAGGGATGTTAGCATATGCCAGAGACTTTTGTGAGTCTTTAGCTGACACTCTAGGATTCTTCTTCACCTCATTGAGCAGTCTGCGCTGTGCTCTTGCAGTCATCTTTACAGGATGGCCACTCCTAGGGAGAATAGCAGCAGTGCTGAACTTTCTCCATTTATAGACAATTTGTCTTACCGTGGACTGATGAACAGCAAGGCTTTTGGAGATACTTTTATAACCCTTTTCAGCTTTATGCAAGTCAACAATTCTTAATTGTAGGTCTTCTGAGAGCTCTTTTTGTGCGAGGCATCATTCACATCAAGCAATGCTTCTTGTGAAAAGCAAACCCAGAACTGGTGTGTGTTTTTTTATAGCGCAGGGCAACTGTAACCAACACCTCCAATCTCATCTCATTGATTGGACTCCAGTTAGCTGACACCTCACTCCAATTAGTTCTTTTTAGATGTCATTAGTCTAGGGGTTCACAAACTTTTTCCACCTGCACTGTGAATGTTTACATGGTGTGTTCAATAAAATCATTGTAACATTTAATTATTTGTGTGTTATTAGCTTAAGCAGACTGTGATTGTCTATTGTTGTGACTTAGATGAAGATCAGATCACATTTTATGACCAATTTGTGCAGAAATCCATATAATTCCAAAGGGTTCACATAATTTTTCTTGCAACTGTATATGCCTTTCAGAGGACACAAATCAACCATATCCAGATGATAATGTGCCAAGGGTTTCAATATGTGCTGGTAGTGATAGACTTGTTCTCTGAGTGGCCAGAAGCCTATACTGTCCGAAATCAGACAGCAACTACTACTGCTAAAAAACTGATGCAGGAGCTTGTCTGTAGGTTCGGAGTACCTGAGGTCATTGATAGTGATCAGGGCCCAGCATTCACTGCCAGATTAACCCAAGAAGTCTGGGAAATGATAGGGTCGCACCTGGCATATCACACCCCCTACAGGCCCCAAAGCAGTGGCAAAGTTGAAAGATTGAACGGGGTGTTGAAGTAAAAAATGTTGAAGATGACCAGGGAGACAGGGCTCAATTGGGTTCAGTGCTTGCCTATAGCACTCTTTTCAGTTAGGCACACACCAAGGCCTCCACACAAACTGACACCATATGAGATCCTATTTGGGACAGGGCCAAGAATGGGACAGTATTTCCCGCAACAGTTGCAAATGCATTATGAATCTGCTGCCAAATATGTGATAGCTCTGAGTAAACAATTGTCTAACATACATGCACAAATTTAGAAGGAAGCCACACTCTGAAACCTGGAGAGTGGGTAGTGGTCAAAAAGCATATCAAACGGGCTCAAATAATTTTGTACAAAACGATTTGCCAAGTATCTCGCACTTATGGTGTAGCACTTGTTATTATTATGCAATTTTGTACTCTATATTGCAGTTAATTGTCGCATTGCATGTTTCTGTCTTTCAATGTTGTTCCCTGCCATAGCAATGTGCTTCTGCGGTTTGGTATGTGCTGACTGACCGCCTTTTTTGGTTATTCTTTGCAGTTTATACTGGAGGTGTGGCTGCCTCCTCAGTCATGCACTCCTGACCACCCTGTCTGCCCTATAGGCTGATTTTAATTAGTGTTAGTACATAGTCAGGCCTGCTTCCCTTCACTCACTGAAGCCATGGCACCAGGAGTGGGATAGTTTGTGGACTCTCACTGCAGTCCTTGGTAGCCATTTGGCGCCGGTGATGTCGTGGAGTGGGCCTGCTGTGTAACCTACACTCCCTGAAGTGTACGGTAGCCGTCATGGCACCTAAGAGGTAAAATTTAGCGTAGGTATGTGGAACCTACACTCCCTGAAGTGTATGGTAGCCGTCATGGCACCTACCAGGTAGAATTTAGCGTAGGAACCCGTCTAACAGAGATCGCCTTGACGCTCGGCAGACGGGCTCAAATAATTTTGTACAAAACGATTTGCCAAGTATCTCGCACTTATAGTGTAGCACTTTTTATTATTATGCAATTTTGCACTCTATATTGCAGTTAATTGTCGCATTGCATGTTTCTGTCTTTCAATGTTGTTCCCTGCCATAGCAATGTGCTTCTGCGGTTTGGTATGTGCTGACTGACCCCCTTTTTTGTTTTTTCTTTGCAGTTTATACTGGAGGTGTGGCTGCCTCCTCAGTCATGCACTCCTGACCACCCTGTCTGCCCTATAGGCTGATTTTAATTAGTGTTAGTACATAGTCAGGCCTGCTCCCCTTCACTCACTGAAGCCATGGCACCAATGTGCTTCTGCGGTTTGGTATGTGCTGACTGACCCCCTTTTTTTTTTTTTTTTTTTTTTTTTTTAAAAGCATATCAGAAGCACCCTCGAACCCACGATACGAGGGACCTTACCAGGTGCTGCTGACCACCCCAACTTCTGTAAAACTCGAGGGGAGACTTAACTGGATCCATGCATCACATTGCAAAAGAATATGAGTGCCAGCTCCAGATATCGAGGGAAACAACGCTGAATCTGCATGATGCCTGTTGCAACAGTTATCGCTCTGCTACTTTTTGTCTACACCTACACGGTCACATATACACAGAATCTTCCAAAGACAGGAGGACAAGTGGCCATCACCCAACAAAAAGAGAAGGATAGCTACATATTGACCACTTTCTGGTTTAATTCCTCCAGCACTCACGTGGCTACCTTCAAATTTGATTACTGCAGTCTAGTATTGTGCCCAATGCCAGCATGGCAATGTAGCATGTACCAAACGGGTATACTCAAAAAACCTATTTAGGGAGGTCAAAAAGGGAGGCCTCCCCACAGAGGCGCTTTGACCCACATGTGTATATAGACGCAATAGGAGTCCCAAGGGGGGTCCCCAACAAGTTTACGGCCAGAGATCAGGTGGCAGCTGGATTTGAATCCCTACTCCCAATAGTGACAATCAACAAGAATGTCAACTGGATAAACTACATATATTATAATCAGCCAAGATTTGTAAACTACACCCGTGATGCCCTAAAAGGAATTGCAGAACAGTTAGAGGCCACTTCTGCTGTGGCCTTTCAGAACAGGATGGCCCTAGATATGATCCTAGCTGAGACTGGGGGAGTTTGTAAAATGATTGGGGAAATCTGCTGCACCTACATCCCAGATAACACTGGCCCCAAAGGGAAGGTAACTGAAGCAATAAACAAGCTTACTAACCTCTCTTTGGATGGTTCAAAAATTGGAAATCCTTCCTCACCCAGATAGGTATGGTGATAGTCTTGATGCTAGTATTAATATCAGTAGTGTTGTGTTGCATTATACCCTGTGTCTGAAAAATATGTGAAAAAATTGTGATTTCAACTACTGAACAGCCCATCATGCTGCAATATGGTGAAGAAGAAATGGAAACCAAAGAATTCAACACAAGTTCCCACACCAATTACGATGTCGTACTGAGATAGGGAAAGATGAATCCCAGGGTACTATCATAAGTCCGATTAACCGGGAGTCTACCCAAAAGGGGTAGGTTGTCGCCACTGTGGGTGGGGAGGATTGCAAATGGTATTCCCAGGGGTTCACTAGGCAGGGAAAGTTCTACAATCAAGAATCCAAGGGGGGACTGTTATGGAATATAATGGACACTTGCTTGTTACTAAGAAAATGGTGTCTGTCCGAGAGAAAACCCCCAGTATGTATTCTATGATTGAAACTATTTGCAGCAAAGACTTGAAACTGTCAGGAATTCCTCTGAGTCTATCATACATATGCCTTAAACTTATTTCCTGTTTACATTCCTTCTTGCTAAAAGACCAATTATGTGAGCCTACTCCTCCCACTAATATGGAGGGTATATAATGTGAAGCCCCCACCTAATAAATTAGAGTTATGCTGTGACCTTATCTAGTGTCAGTGTTATTTCTCTTGCCATGCATGCACATATCTATCTAATTTGGAGCAGTGTATCAACCTACCTGACCATTGATCAGAACCAGATCAGCAGTACCCAAATGCACTATATAGAAAGTATATTATTGGTATATAACACCCTATTTCTATCAGTTTTTTTGGGGGCGGCTGGTATATCACACCAGTTATAATTATTTTTTTCTAATTGCATTTGTCACTCTGTGTAGCTGCAGTATCGATGCAGAACCGCTCACCACTGCTGCACTATACAAATCCACTATAATATGCTTTCTATGTTAGAAAGTATATTATAAGTGTATTACACCGCTCTGTACTGCACACCTATCAATAGTTCACCTATACCAGTCCTTAAAAGGACTTTTGTGGACCTATTTGATAGCGTTTTTGTCCCTAACAGTCTGTTCCTGCTCCACACAGCAACATTTCCCTACACTGATAAAAGACTGAATGTAAAATGGCGGCCAGATCGGGTCTATTTATAAGGTAGGGGGTATGTCCATGTGCTGAAACTTTTCAATTGGCTGTCCTGTACCACTTGATGGATGTATCATGGGTCAAAGTTCTTCACAATGTAAAAGAATATGGCAGGCGCAAATATTGCCATATGTTCGCATGTTCGGCGAATTGCGAACGAGCAAAGTTCCGACAGCCGGGCGAACCGCAAGGCAATCATTATTTAGGACGTCTTGCGGCAGGCCAGGAAAATATCTGCCCATTTTAGAAGATCTTACACGGCCATGGCTCGCCTTGCTGACCTTCAGCGGCGAAACCACCTGCCCATCAGACGTCTGATTTGTGACAGCCCGACGCGATCGAACTCCACCTTGTATATGCTTGATAGGCAGCTCCAGCCTAAATGTGCAGTTAACGACTACCTGTATGAACTCTGCGGCAGGACAGGTTCTGGGAAGCTTGTTTTTTTTTTCACTTCGCGCGACACATGCAGACTTCTGCGACCATTTGATGAGATCAGCAAACTGGTCAGTCGCAGCCAGGGCACCATCAGTGTCATCGTACATTTTGCCTTCTTTCTGGAGCGTGCATTGCATTGTGTCATTGATCAAGCCGTTGAGGAACAGGAGCAGGAAGATGAGGAAGTCGCAATGCTGGATGAATTCCCAGTGGGGGCTACTCCATCTGAGACAAGTCAACAGGAGTCTGAAGAAGAGTCAGAGGAGGATGGTTCTGGGGCGGAGGTGGAGCAAGAAGAGCATGCTTTAAACTTTTCTGGGTTCCCTGGTGTTGTCCATGGCTGGGGGGAGGAGACCGAGGATGACATTATCCTGGACGATGAGCAGGAGCCAGGCCACTCCACCGCTTCCAGTTTATTGCAAATGGGGGCCTTCATGCTCCAGTGTTTGAAGAGGGACCCCCGTATAAAAAGCATAAAGGGCAAGGACCAGTACTGGGTGGCAACATACTTAGACCCCCGGTACAAAAACAAAATGGCGGACATGTTACCAGCAACACAGAGGGCTGTCAGAATGCAGAACTTCCAGGCCTTGCTTCGAGAAATGCTGCATTCTGCTTTTGCGGGCGCTGGCAGAGGAATTTCCACTCACAGAGAAACAGTTGTGGGTATCAATCCAACAGCGCATGCAAGAAAAGGGCGGTTTGTAGATGTGTTGGTCACTTCAGATATGAGATCATTCTTGCAGCCAACCCATCGACAGCTGCCCTCCGGATCCAGCCTGAGGGAACGCCTAGACCGACAGGTGTCCAAGTACATCGGGATAACAGCCGATGTGGACGCTCTGAGAAGCTAGGAACCCCTGGACTACTGGGTGTGCAGGATTGACCTGTGGCCAGAGCTGGCACAACTTTCCATGGAAATCTTGGCTTGCCCCTCGTCAAGTGTCCTGTCCGAAAGGACGTTCAGTGCATCAGGGGGGATCGTGACCGATAAGTGCAATCACTTAGCTCACGACTACCTCACATTTCTAAAAATAAATCTGAAGTTCAGATTATTAAAAAAAAATATTATATAGCACTATATTAGCTAAATTGCTCTACATTCGTTTTTTTAGAATATTCGCTATATTGCTATATATTCTTGTTTTAGAATATTACGAATATTTGAAAAAACAAATATATTCGATATAGTGCTATATATTTGTTTTTTAGAATATTCGTCATTTTTCCCATCTAAAGTCATGATTTCTCCCTGCTTAAGTTGCTTGTGGGCCAATGACTCATTGGCCCACAAGCAAGAAACAGGGAGGAATCATGTTTTTACTCAGGAATTAAAAATTTTTAGATAACAATTTGCATTACGAAAATTTGCAAATTCGCATATTACGCATTATTACCTTGCCGATTTTTCAAGCAAAAGAAAATTGTAGATTATAACGAATATTCGAATTTGCGAATATTCGACAAATATATATATATTTTTATTATCTCGAATTCGAATATGACCCCTGCCGCTCATCACTAGTGACATTATATGTGCTACATCTCCTGTTTAACGTGTGCGCATACTAAAAATACCTGTGACATCCAGTGTACAGTCATGGCCAAACGTTTTGAGAATTAGATAAATATTGGAAATTGGAAAAGTTGCTGCTTAAATTTTTATAATAGCAATTTGCATATACTCCAGAATGTTATGAAGAGTGATCAGATGAATTGCATAGTCCTTCTTTGCCATGAAAATTAACTTAATCCCAAAAAAACCTTTCCACTGCATTTCGGTGCTGTCATTAAAGGACCTGCTGAGATCATTTCAGTAATTGTCTTGTTAACTTAGGTGAGAATGTTGACGAGCACAAGGCTGGAGATCATTATGTCAGGCTGATTGGGTTAAAATGGCAGACTTGACACGTTAAATGGAGGGTGATGCTTGAAATCATTGTTCTTCCATTGTTAACCATGGTGACCTGCTAAGAAACGCGTGCAGCCATCATTGCGTTGCATAAAAATGGCTTCACAGGCAAGGATATTGTGGCTACTAAGATTGCACCTCAATCAACAATTTATAGGATCATCAAGAACTTCAAGGAAAGAGGTTCAATTCTTGTTAAGAAGGCTTCAGGGCGTCCAAGAAAGTCCAGCAAGCGCCAGGATCGTCTCCTAAAGAGCTACCATCAGTCCTGTGTCATGCCAATAGTAAAGCATCCTGAAACCATTCATGTGTGGGGTTGCTTCTCATCCAAGGGAGTGGGCTCACTCACAATTTTGCCCAAAACCACAGCCATGAATAAAGAATGGTACCAAAACACCCTCCAACAGCAACTTCTTCCAACAATCCAACAACAGTTTGGTGAAGAACAATGCATTTTCCAGCACGATGGAGCACCGTGCCATAAGGCAAAAGTGATAACTAAGTGGCTCGGCGACCAAAACGTTGACATTTTGGGTCCATGGCCTGGAAACTCCCCAGATCTTAATCCCATTGAGAACTTGTGGTCAATCCTCAAAAACCCACTAATTCTGACAAACTCCAAGAAGTGATTATGAAAGAATGGGTTGCTATCAATCAGGAGTTGGCCCAGAAGTTGATTGAGAGCATGCCCAGTCGAATTGCAGAGGTCTTGAAAAAGAAGGGCCGACACTGCAAATACTGACTCTTTGCATAAATGTCATGTAATTGTCGATAAAAGCCTTTGAAACGTATGAAGTGCGTGTAATTATATTTCACTACATCACAGAAAAACTGAAACAAAGATCTAAAAGCAGTTTAGCAGCAAACTTTGTGAAAACTAATATTTGTGTCATTCTCAAAACTTTTGGCCACGACTGTACTTTTTCCATAGACGGTGTCCACTGCGGACAGTTATATTTCCTCCGCTAAATCTCCTGTATAACGTTTGCGCATCTTTAAAATATCTGTAACATCCAGTGTACTTTTTCCGTAGATGCTGTGGACATTGACATTATCTGCGCTACATCTCCTGTATAAGGTTTCCGCATCCCAAATATCAGTGACATTGACTGTGGCGAAACCAACCTCGCCACTGGGTTTTGGAGAGGACTGGCTGCTGGCCTCTTGCCCCTGGATTATGGGCCATATACTAACTTTTAAACCCCTGAACCTATTCAAGTGAATTTTGGATAGGTTTGTCCCCAAGTTATACTGTTTAAATTGATGTAAGTTATATGTATGGCCAATGTAAACTCACAAAGTTGTAACAATTTATAATAAGTGTAACTTTTCAGCTTGGGAGGAAAATGCTGGGTGTGTTTCTATTGTGCCATTGTCCCATTGTGTGTTTAAAGGGTGATGTCTGTCCTATTGTCTGCACATGTGTATTGGTGACTTCTCTTTGTCTTGAGAGATAATTGGATTACGCCTCGGTTGTCTCCGGGACAGAGGGGAGGAAACCATGATGCATTGTGGGGATATGTTGTATCATTGTATGTGTTGTAAATTACTGATTGGTTATATTTCAAACCCCTGTGGGCGGTCCTGTATTTGAAAAGACTGTAATAAAAACCAGGCTGGGTGTGCCAGCACCTCAGACCACTGCTTGACCCTCAACACGGAGCCTTGTCTCGTTATTGGGGGGATTCACTGTATGCTGTTAGAAGACCGATTGCCAGAAGTGTAAGCTGATCCCTGTTCGTCTGCTAGCAGCTATTCGTGAGGTTCCAGTTTGGAGTGCTACTTTGTATCCAGTTCGGGAGTTTGGTGTATCCTGCAGTAGCTGTGCCTATCTCTCAGAAAGGGGCTTATCGCCTAAACGGATTTTAACCCCTTGTCTGCTGAAACGGACCGTTACATTGACTGTAATTTTTTCTTAGCCGCTGGTGACATCAGCACCCTTACCTGTGCTACCTCTCCTGTATAACGTTTCCGCATCCCAAATATCTGTGACATTGACTGTCATTTCATCTTAGCTGCTGTTGACAGCAGCGCCATTACCTGTGTTATCTCTCTTGTATAACGTTTACGCATCCCAAATATCAGTGACATTGACTGTCATTTTTTCTTAACCGCTGTTGACAGCAGCGCCATTACCTGTGGTAGCTCTCCTGTAAAACGTTTCGGCATCCCAAATATCTATGACAGTGACTGTGATTTATTTGAACATACTGACATACTTGCAAGCATATATACCATTTAATATGATGAAGTCGAGCAGTAATGGACGGGAAAGTGGCCGTGCTCTTGATGGAGCACGCGAGGCTGTGGCCCTGGGTGCGGTGAAACTGTGCTTGCTGGCAGAGCACAAGAAACACACTCATCTACGATACCTAGCTTCATGTCTCAGTTTGCAGGGTGGCACAGGACACCACTCTCGAAGTCACACCAATGCAACCAGGTGCTCGGTTGTATTGTAGCAGATAATGCTTCCAGTCGGTTAAGCAACACCCTGTCTTTCACCAAGTCCAGTCTCAGTAGCCAAGAGTTTGGTCAGCGGAATCCTCGCCCTGATCCTCCTTTCTCCCACCATGGAGAGTTTTGGCAAACAAGTGAGCCCACACTCAAATATTCTGATGAGCTCTTTTCATTGCCATTCCTTAATTTGGGCCTCTCTCCAAGCCCGCTTGAAGAGGGACATGAGGAGATCTTGTGCCCTGATTCCCAAACTCTTGAGCATCCACATTCAGAAGAAGATGGTGGTGGAGAATGGCAATTAGTGTTTCACGAAGAGGATGATGATGATGAGACACAGTTGCCAATAAGTGAGGTTGTTGTTAGGTCAAGAATAACTATTATAGAATTACATATACAAGTAGTATAAGTGTCCGTATACGTGAGTTTTAACCTGGAAGTGGACCCTTTAAAAATTTGCTTTTATTAATTTTATTTTAAAAGGCATAAGTATAGACACACTTTGATAACTGGGTATCCAAAATAATAATAGGACAAGATGTTGCCCAGCTACCACCGTGAGTTGGTGAAAAAAAAAAGATAGATGCAAAAATAATTCAGATGTGTAAGGAATTCCCGTGGCATTGGTGACCGTTGAGGTTTGGAGTTGGGGAGAGAATGGGGCCCATTGATGGGGGTATTAGGGATGATTCTTTCCCTGTACCCGCCCTAAGATAATCCTCTGCCCAGGGATGAGCCCTAATGGTGGGGTCACCCTGTCCCCGTACCTACCCTGCCTAGCCCTATACAACCCTGTACAGTGGGAATTTATTACAAATGATGTCAAGATTTTCTATTTTTTTTTTTTTTATCCCGACGCGTTTCCCCACTTTTGGTTCGTCAGGGGGTCGGTTAGAGGATAATAGTTACAATAAATAACATCATGCAGGATGAAAAAAACAACAGATAATCTAGATATAATTACTGTGTCCTGATCGATGCCATGATGGGGCAGGCCGTTAAGGAGGAACTGAGGATTCACATTTATTCCCCAGAAGAGGAGATGTCACATGTTAGATGTCCCCCTGTGGTCTGGACTGCCGCCTGCCGTGTCTGATCAGGACACAGTAATTATATCTAGATTATCTGTTGTTTTTTTTCATCCTGCATGATGTTATTTATTGTAACTATTACCCTCTAACCGACCCCCTGACGAACCAAAAGTGGGGAAACGCGTCGGGTAAAAAAAAAAAAAAAAAAAAATCTTGACATCATTTGTAATAAATTCCCACTGTACAGGGTTGTATAGGGCTAGGCAGGGTAGGTACGGGGACAGGGTGACCCCACCATTAGGGCTCATCCCTGGACAGAGGATTATCTTAGGGCGGGTACAGGGAAAGAATCATCCCTAATACCCCCATCAATGTGCCCCATTCTCTACCCAACTCCAAACCTCAACTGTCACCAATGCCACGGGAATTCCTTACACATCTGAATTATTTTTGTATCTATTTGTTGTTAGGTCAACAAGTCAGGAGGATGAGCAGAGTGAGGAAGTAAAAGAAAGGGTGGTGGACGATGAAATCACTGACCTAACCTGGGAAGGTGGCAAGCCGAGCGAGGACAGCAGTACAGAGGGGACGGGATCCACAGTACCGCAACAGGCTTGAAGAGGCAGTGGGGTAGCAAAAAGGAGAAGGCGTGCCACACCAAACAGGCCAGCAACTGTTCCCCTTGCGGAAATCTCCCTTGCCAAGGGGTAGGTGTTCCGCAGTCTGGAGATTTTTTTAAGAAAGTGCGGATGATAAAAGAGTTGTCATGTGCAACCTGTGCTGTACCAAAATGAGCAGGGGCGAGAACACTAGCAACCTGACTACCACCAGCATGATCCGCCACGTGGCATCAAATCACTCTAATAGGTGGGCCAAACGCCTGGGTCCACAATCAGTGTCTGCGGGTCACACCACTGCCTCCTCTTCCCCTGTGTTACATGCTGGCCAATCCCCTGTCCAAGGCGCATGCCCGGATGCCTCCCACCCTGCACCTGGACTTTTGCAAGCACCATTAGCTAGCACATCCACTTCTGTGTCCCAGTGCAGCGTACAGATGTCCATACGCCAGGCCTTTGAACAAAAGCGCAAATACCCAGCCACCCACCCACAGGCCATAGCACTAAATGCGCACCTTTCCAAAATGCTGGCACTGGAAATGTTGCCATTTAGGTTTGTGAACACTGAGGTTTTTCACAGCTTGATGGTGATGGCGGCAGCCGTCCCTCGTTACTTAGTCCCCAGCCGCCACTATTTTGCCCAGTGTGCCATACCCGCCTTACACCAGCATCTGTCTCGTAACATCACCCGTGCCCTGACCAATGCAGTTATTGGGAAGCTCCACTTAACGACTGACACATGGACAAGTGCTTTCGGCCAGGGACGCTACATGTCTCTGATGGCATACTAGGTGAACGTTGTGGAGGTCAGGAGCGAGTCTTACCCTGGGATGGCACATGAGCTACCGACGCCAAGGATTGCGGGCCCTACTTCCATCAGGATTTGCACCACCACCTACATTAGTTGTTGCCACCCCCCCTTCCCCTCCTCCTCCTCCTCCTCCACTTCCACCACTGAATTGTCATATTGCAGCACCAGTCAGCCATCAGTCAGTAGCTGGAAGCAGTGTAGCACTGCATTGGGGAAGCGGCAACAGGCCGTCCTGAAACTTATTTGCTTAGGTGACAAACAGCACACCGCCGCCGAGCTGTGGCAGGGTATAAGGGACTAAACTGGGCATGGTTGTGTCTGATAATGGCCATAACGTGGTGGCGGATTTGGAGCTCGGCAAGCAGAGGGCAGTAGTGGAATATCAGCTACAACATGGTCGTCGCCTTTCCAGTCAGCTTCTGCTCTTCACAAGCGACGAGTGGGCATGGATGTCTTACCTTTTTGAGGTTTTACGCAACTTTGAGGAATCAACACAGATGGTGAGCAGTGATGCCGCTATTATCAGAGTAACCATTCCACTTCTGTGTCTACTGAAACGCTCGCTGCTCACAATGAAGGTGGACGCTTTGCATGTGGAAGAGATGGAAATGGGGGAAGACAGTACACAGGGTGATAGCCAGACCCCCCTCATTTTCGTCTTTTCAGCACAAATTGGATGATGATGATGATGAGGAGGAGGAGCAGGAGACGGTTGCCTCCGCTACAGAGGGTAGTACCAATAGCAGGTTTATTCCATCTGTTCAGTGTGTATGGGCAGAAAAGGAGAAAGAGGATGAGGAGATTGAGTCATGCTCCTGATGAGGACAGCAAAGTCTTGTCTGTTGGGACTCTGGCACACATGGCTTTATGTTATGCTACCTTTCCCGTGACGCTCGCGTTGTACGCATTTTGGACAACACCAATTACTGGTTGTTCACCCTTCTCGACCCCCGCTACAAAGAGAACTTCTCATCTCTCATTCCTGTGGTGGAGAGGACCAGCAAAATGCTGCAATACCAGAAGGTCCTTGTGAAGAAATTGGCCCAAAAATTTCCAGCTGACAACGCTGGCGGCAGAGTATGTAGTTCCTTGGGCAACCGAGGAGGGGAGATGAGTGGAACACACAACAGTTCCAACAGAGGCAGGGAAACACTCTCCAAGGCCTGGGACAGTTTCATGACACCCCGCTAGCACCCTCACCCTGATGGTCGGCCTACTGTCACAAGGAGGTAAAAATTTTGGAAGATGGTGAAGGAGTACGTAGCAGACCGTGTCTGCGTCCTCAATTATCCCTCTGTGCTTAGAACTATTGGGTGATCAAGCTGGACATGTGGCACGAACTGGCGCTCTACGCTCCATGGTCAGATCAGCTGAAGGCCCTCGCCCCTAATATTTTAGATGGTCAGTTCAGCAGCAGGACCTCGCCCCTAATATTTTAGATAGTCAGCTTAGCAGCAGGCCCTCACCCATAATGTTTTAGATGGTCAGCTCAGCAGCAGGCCCTCGCCCATAATTTTTTCCATGGTCAGATCAGCAGCAGGCACTCACCCCTAATGTTTTAGAGAGTCAGCTCGGCAGCAGACCCTCACACCTAATATTTTAGATGGTCAGCTCAGCAGCAGGCCCTCGTCCCAAATGTTTTAGAGGGTCACCAGCAGGGCATCAATCATCATTTTTCAAGGGTGTGTATGATGCCCTCATTTATGTGTAATAAATGGAGTATTAGAGTGCTGGTTCCTTGTAATTTTTGGCAGCCCTTTCACTTAGTGCATAGGCTTTATGAGTGTAGGAGTCACACTACCTGAACAATTGTACCACAATGTGGATGAGGCCCTCCTTTATGTGCTATACAGGTTGTATCGGAGTGCCTCTTCCTTGTAATTTTTAGCAGCACTTGCACCTTATATACAAATAAATATACAGGAAAATTTGTTTCCTAACAATTTTTCCTCTAAAATCGATTTTATCTTAGGTTTTGTGCGCATTATTGTCAATCTGAAAATTGGCGTACTACTCGGAAAACATCGTTCCCAGCAGTGAGCTGGGAGTCCAAGATATATAACGAATATTTGAATTTGCGAATATTCGATGAATATTCTACAAAATTCACTGCAGTGGCAGTGATATTGTAACTTTCGTGGACTGGGATTCTCTCTGTAATTGTGACACTATAGGGTGAATAAATATAAATATCGCAGACACACACACATTGCAATTTCTTTTGTGGTGGATGTACCTGTTATAATAAATGGTATGGAGCAAGATTTAGTGCCTGCAATGCTGTGATCTGTTCATTTGCTTTGGATTATTTGGATGGCTTTTCTGTCACAGTGGGTTGAAATCCTGGTTTGCGTATCCCTCCTTTGTCTACTAAATTATATATATATATATATATTTCTTATATACTGTATATATATACACTCACCTAAAGAATTATTAGGAACACCTGTTCTATTTCTCATTAATGCAATTATCTAGTCAACCAATCACATGGCAGCTGCTTCAATGCATTTAGGGGTGTGGTCCGGTCAAGACAATCTCCTGAACTCCAAACTGAATGTCAGAATGGGAAAGAAAGGTGATTTAAGCAATTTTGAGCGTGGCATGGTTGTTGGTGCCAGACGGGCCGGTCTGAGTATTTCACAATCTGCTCAGTTACTGGGATTTTCACGCACAACCATTTCTAGGGTTTACAAAGAATGGCGTAAAAAGGGAAAAACATCCAGTATGCGGCAGTCCTGTGGGCAAAAATGCCTTGTGGATGCTAGAGGTCAGAGGAGAATGGGCCGACTGATTCAAGCTGATAGAAGAGCAACGTTCACTGAAATAACCACTCGTTACAACTGAGGTATGCAGCAAAGGATTTGTGAAGCCACAACACGCACAACCTTGAGGCGGATGGGCTACAACAGCAGAAGACTCCACCGGGTACCACTCATCTCCACTACAAATAGGAAAAAGAGGCTACAATTTGCACTAGCTAACCAAAATTGGACTGTTGAAGACTGGAAAAATGTTGCCTGGTCTGATGAGTCTCGATTTCTGTTGAGACATTCAAATGGTAGAGTCCGAATTTGGCGTAAATAGAATGAGAACATGTATCCATCATGCCTTGTTACCACTGTGCAGGCTGGTGGTGGTGGTGTAATGGTCTGGGGGATGTTTTCTGGGCACACTTTAGGCCCCTTAGTGACAATTGGGCATCGTTTAAATGCCACGGGCTACCTGAGCATTGTTTCTGACCATGTCCATCCCTTCATGACCACCATGTACCCATCCTCTGATGGCTACTTCCAGCAGGATAATGCACCATGTCACAAAGCTCGAATCATTTCAAATTGGTTTCTTGAACATGACAATGAGTTCACTGTACTAAAATGGCCCCCACAGTCACCAGATCTCAACCCAATAGAGCATCTTTGGGATGTGGTGGAACGGGAGCTTCGTGCCCTGGATGTGCATCCCTCAAATCTCCATCAACTGCAAGATGCTATCCTATCAATATGGGCCAACATTTTTAAAGAATGCTATCAGCACCTTGTTGAATCAATGCCACGTAGAATTAAGGCAGTTCTGAAGGCAAAAGGGGGTCCAACACCGTATTAGTATGGTGTTCCTAATAATTCTTTAGGTGAGTGTATATACAGTACAGACCAAAAGTTTGGACACACCTTCTCATTCAAAGAGTTTTCTTTATTTTCATGACTATGAAAATTGTAGATTCACACTGAAGGCATCAAAACTATGAATTAACACATGTGGAATTATATACATAACAAACAAGTGTGAAACAACTGAAAATATGTCATATTCTAGGTTCTTCAAAGTAGCCACCATTTGCCTTGATTACTGCTTTGCACACTCTTGGCATTCTCTTGATGAGCTTCAAGAGGTAGTCCCCTGAAATGGTTTTCACTTCACAGGTGTGCCCTGTCAGGTTTAATAAGTGGGATTTCTTGCCTTATAAATGGGGTTGGGACCATCAGTTTCGTTGAGGAGAAGTCAGGTGGATACACAGCTGATAGTCCTACTGAATAGACTGTTAGAATTTGTATTATGGCAAGAAAAAAGCAGCTAAGTAAAGAAAAACGAGTGGCCATCATTGCTTTAAGAAATGAAGGTCAGTCAGTAAGCCGAAAAATTGGGAAAACTTTGAAAGTAAGGGCTATTTGACCATGAAGAAGAGTGATGGGGTGCTGCGCCAGATAACCTGGCCTCCACAGTCACCGGACCTGAACCCAATCGAGATGGTTTGGGGTGAGCTGGACCGCAGAGTGAAGGCAAAAGGGCCAACAAGTGCTAAGCATCTCTGGGAACTCCTTCAAGACTGTTGGAAGACCATTTCAGGGGACTACCTCTTGAAGCTCATCAAGAGAATGCCAAAAGTGTGCAAAGCAGTAATCAAAGCAAAAGGTGGCTACTTTGAAGAACCTAGAATATGACATATTTTCAGTTGTTTCACACTTGTTTGTTATGTATATAATTCCACATGTGTTAATTCATAGTTTTGATGCCTTCATAGTCATGAAAATAAAGAAAACTCTTTGAATGAGAAGGTGTGTCCAAACTTTTGGTCTGTACTGTATATATTTATTTATATTGTGAGTCAGCGACAGGCCTCATATATGAAGGACAGTATGTATCTGCGAGAATGGTGCAAGAAACCTATTAATGAGACGCATATCGAGGTTTGCTGTGGTGCACTAAAATCGATAGTTGTTAACTAGCATAGCTTGTTTTAGCTAATCGGGGCCTGGCTTTTACTGGGAGTAAGCAAAGAGCTGGGTGGGTGCTTACTCCCCACGATCCACTCCCGGTTTTATACGTGGCCCATGTCCACGATTAGGTTTAAAGTCAGCAGCATGAGGCAGGGTGTGTCTGTTGAGTGAGAGGCTGCATATCACACACTGCAAGGCACGTGTGAAGGAAACACTGGCCTGTGGACTGATTACCTGACCCAGCTGCCATCTGGCTGTAACTGAACTGTAAGTTTGCTGGAACAAACAATAAACCGTGTTGAAGAGACTTTGTTGTGTCCCTGATTTTCTTCAAAACTGGTCGTAGGAGCCCACGGCATTACAATATATATATATATGTTGATGCTAAATATGTTTGTCACAAGGAGCCAGCGGCGCACTCTCCCTTCGCAGCGCCGCAGGCATTTCGTACGCATAGCGGAGCAAGGACGCGGGCGGCGTACTTTTCTCCATAGGGACCAGGGGGGGCGGGGAGGATCCGGCCGCGTATGCATCCTCTGCATAGCCGGTGTCCTCGGTCCCCTAGACAACAAGCAGCAGGAGAGCTGAGTGCCGATAATGATGATCGGCGCTCGGCTATGTTGGGCTGTGTTATGTGAGTCACGTGACGCCACGTCATGTGACTCCCCAGTCTGGGCTATTTAAACAGGCAGCCTGCTGGACACAGGTTGCCTGTGATTGGTCTTTCTACCTTCACCAGCCTTCCTATTGTTACCTAGCTATTGTGTTTGGACCTTGGCTTTGTTTCTGACCTCGACCTTGTTACCTCCTTGGAATTGAGGTGACCTCTCGGCTTTTGACTTCGGTTTGTGTTGACCTTGTTATTGTGTTTTCCCTTGTGTACCTGTGTGACCTCCTGGCTTTGACCTTTACTTCCCTGACTCTGTTACGTGTTACTCTAGCACTCTTTAGGCCCCTGCACATATCTAAGCTAGGGAACACCGCCATCAGTTAGGACGGGCCGTGCAAGTAGTTAGGGATAGAGGTGCGGGTGGAGATCAGGGCTGCTGCACTCTTCCCATCCCTACGTTACAATGTTACAATAAAGGCTCATCTAGACTGCCCGATGGAGCAGACAATTGTTGGGAAGGTTCCTTCACAGTAACTACCTGTTGATCAGTGGACAAAAGAGCTGCTATTACAGTAAACAATCTCCTCCACTGTATGGGGATGAGCAATGTCTATTTTCATCACTCATCTTCATACAGATTCATTGTTTCTTGGTAGTAGATCAATGTTTCTACACCCTGATTTAGTGCCTAGAAACAATAAATGAGGCATCCTCATGAAAGATCATTTCATGCAATGAACAAGCACTTTGCTTGTTCATTGGATGATCTGTGGCACCTTTTCAGACGCAGATTATTGTCAGTGTATTAATGTTAGTATGAACGTTCGTTCCTGACAATCAGGGTGTGTAAATCTTGCATTAATTTTCAAGAATATTATTGGCTTAAATGGGCATCTGTCATTAGATTTGTACCTATGAAACTGGCAGACCTGCTGCATGTGCCCTTGGCACCTGAAGGCATCTATGATGGTCCTTTGTTCATATCTGTCTGCATTGCTGAAGAAAATTTTAGTTTTAGTATATGGAAATTAGCCTCTAGGAGGAACTGTGGTGTTGCTGTTACACCGAGGTTCAACTATGACTGCTGATCTTTCTCCACATTGATTGACAGGACAAGGCAGTGTAAACATGATCATAGCAGGACTTCTAAAGCCAATCAAAGTGCAGAGGGTGCGGCAGTTGCAGAAAGAGTTGAGCCTCTTGGTGTAACTGCCCTCCTCATTCAAGCCAATCATTATCTGACTCTCATTTATGCAAGATTTACACAACCCGATTGTCGGAGAGATTATCAGGAATGAGTGTTCGTACTAACATTAATACAATATCAATAATCTGCCTGTGTAATGGTGCCACGGGTCAGCCAGTTTCATAGGTACCAGTCTGCTGACAGATGCCCTTTAATACGAAAATGGCCATTTACAAAGAAATAAAACGGACATGAACATAATATGCATAAATATGACATAATAGTTTTTATTTTTTTTTATTTTTTCAAAGTCTACTTTGACCTAATATTTAACAATAAAACCATTATCTAGGACTCTACACTAGCATCTGGTATTTTACTTAATTTTCAGTATGTATGTATAACGTTTCCTCATCATGTGGCAGCAAAGAATACATCATTCAAGGGCTCCCTCCAGTGTTTCAATGGTCTATAACTGATTAGTAACAGTCTATTAATACATAGAATTCACTATTACAGCAACACTACATGGAAATTTCACTGAAATCTGAACAATAAATTATTATATGAGTGTCTAGGTAAGGATCAAATGACCTGTATAGAATTTAGTAACAAATATAGAGCAGATATTGTGACGTAGAGAAATATTTGAATCAATCTGTCTATGCAGAGCAATTCCCTATTATTTATCCCTCTGAAAATCCAGAAGGCAGAGAACAATATGTGCTATGTACAGGAACATTTGGACTTATTTACTGAAATGGCACTGATGTGGATAATTATTCTCATCAACAATTAGTTTTTGCTTGCAGAGTGCAGGTTAGATGGTCAAAGCAAAAGGCCAACCAGCTGCTACAGTTCGGCATACATTTTCTAAGTAACACAAAGATCCTACAGAAAATGTATCATAATACGGTATATTTCTGACCTTTTTATCACAGTAAGGCCTCATGCAGACGATCGTTTTTCGGGTTCGCAACCGAGCCGCAGTTTTTCCGGCTCGGGTGCGGACCAATTTACTTTAATGGGGCCGCAAAAGATGCAGACAGCACTCCGTGTGCTGTCCGGATCCATTGCTCCTTTCCGAGGCCCCGAAAAAAAAAAATTGCATGTCCTATTCTTGTCCGTTTTGTGGAAAAGAATAGGCATGTCTACAATGGGCCGCCCGTTCCGTTTCGCAAATTGCGGAAGGCACACGGGCAGCTTCCGTTTTTTGCGGACCGCAAAAAACAGAATGGTCGTGTGCATGAGGCCTAACATCGAGAAAAAAAAACAATGGGAACCTACCTTTCATCAATTATGCTGATTTAGGCTACAGGCTCACGACCGTATGTGTTTTGCGGTCCAAAAATTGCGCATCCCCCCAAAAAAAAAATATGACATCCGTATGCCTTTTTTTTTTTTTTTTTTACGGACCCATTGTAACAATGCCTAAAACGGACAAGAATAGGACATGTTCTATTTTTTTGGCGGGGCTATGGAACGGACATACTGATGCGGACAGCACACGGTGTACTGTCCGCATTTTTTGCGGACCCATTGAAATGAATGGGTCCGCATCCTATCCGCAAAAAATATAGAACGGACACAGAAACAAACAACCTTCGTGTGCATTTAGCCTTAAGAGAAGAAGATTAGCAGGGTGCAAACTGTCAGAAGGATTTGTGACCCATGGCAAGGGTATATCAAAACAATGAAACCCTGCCAGCAGTGCATAGTTTTCATTCACCCCCGAGTACTTGTATAAGAAACATCCTACAGTAGCCACCTTTTGAAGCCTGCCTAAGGTGCACAAGGGTGGCTTCCCTGTTAAGGGACGCCCGATTGTTTCGGGGGTGAATAGTTTGACCCAAAACTTGGGGATCTACTTAGACCACATATCGGCACCATTTGTCAAAACACTGCCCTCGTACCTGAGAGATACGAGTGACATTCTTGGTCGTTTGGAGGGTATCAGCTTGGAGGAGGGGACATCCTTAGCCTCTATTGACGTTGAGGCCCTCTATTCGTCCATACCTCATCATCTCGGTATGAGGGCAGTGGAATCATTCCTGTATACTAGGGACCAACAGTTTTATCCACATAATGTTTTTGTCCTGCAATTACTCAACTTTGTTCTCACAAGGAATTATTTTCTTTTTGATGGTGTCCTCTACCACCAGCTCAGGGGCACCGCGATGGGGAGTTCATGTGCCCCGTCGTATGCTAATTTGTTCCTGGGCTGGTGGGAGAGGACACTGGTCTTTGGCGACGCACCCAACAGACATATCTCCTGCATCGTCACTTGGGCAAGATTCATTGACGACGTCTTTGTTGTCTGGAAAGGGGGAGAAAAAGAATTCTCAGACTTCGTCAAGTGTCTCAATGTTAATGACATAAACATGAAGTTTACCTCGGTCTTTGAAGCAAACACCTTGCCTTTCCTTGATATTTCCATCTCAAGGGGCAAGGATGATCTGATTCAAACAGACATCTTTAGGAAACCCACTTCCACGAATTCACTCCTACATTGGAGCAGCACCATCCCTTCTCCCTTAAAAGGGGAATACCAGTGGGACAGTACCTGCGCATTAGGAGGAACTGTTCCACTTGGGATACATTTAAAACACAGGCTGACGACCTTAGAAGTCGTTTTTGGGAAAGGGGGTACCCAGATGCAGTCCTAAAAAGCGCCTTTAAAAGAGCCTGTGGGAGTAAGAGAGATGACCTTCTCTATCCCAAACCCAAAAAAACGGAGACTGGTTTGATACGCCTTATAGGTACTTTTGATGACTCTTCGGCGGAGGTCAAACAGATACTAAGGAAACACTGGGAGGTCCTCCTCATTGACCCAGACATTAAAAAGGTTATCCCGGAAACAGCACAGGTCACCTACCATAGGGGCCTTAGTCTTAGGGATCGCCTTGTACACAGCCACTACAGCGATACACGTGATTCTAAAGAGACATGGCTTCAACGTCCAATCGGTTGTTTTCGCTGTAGTGGTTGTGTGGCATGTGGACACATCCTAAAGGGACGGTCGTTTTATGCCAATGTCACCGGCAAGTGTCACCAAATTAGACATTTCATCAATTGTCGCACCAGGGGAGTGATTTATAGGGCCAACTGTATATGCGGCCTCGAATATGTTGGGAAAACTACCCGTGAGTTGCGACGCCGGATAGGTGAATATTTGGGTGACATTAGGAACGACAGAGATACACCGATTGCCAAACATATTAACATGACACATGGTGGTGATGCATCTGAGTTGAGATCTATGGGCATTGAAGTGGTCGCGAGACCGAAAAGGGGAGGGGATTGGGACCGGAAAATATTGCAGAGAGAGACTTGGTGGATATTCCACCTTCAAACTGTAGCTCCAAAAGGTCTAAATGAGCAATTGTCATTTGGCTGCTACATTGAACCGTAATGTATTACTCTGCATTCCAGCGATACTGTCCGGTCGCCCCCTTAGTTACCCCTAGAAAATGTTGGCAGGATTGCAATAACAATAAATATATAAAAAAATAAAAAATAAAAAATAACTCTGTTGGAGTGACATATCGAACTAGATCACTATACCCCCTATGGGGATCTGATTAAAGAGGCACTTTAAAATAAGGTTGTGTTAAAGCAATTAATTGGCAATGACAGTTATTTGAGGAATCACCTTAAAAACTCTAATATTCCATTAGGTGAATTGCAGACCAGGTGGACCAATGGAAAACACCTTAGATCTTGGTGGGAGCAGAGGTTGAACTTACTTGCCCTTTGATTTCATCTCTGCACCTCACTAAAACACCCACCTCAAGCATGCGCAGGGGAGATTATATGCCGTCTGAAACCTAACAAGGGAAGGCGGCGCTCCGGCAGGCCAGCTGAAAATGTACGGACCTCGAGCTTATCATCAAAGCGGAGCGTCGTCTTGGTTGCCTGGCAGCAGGAATCTGCCTCTACGCTAAGCGTCATAGAAAGGAATAGAAGCACGTGACTATAGGCGGAACAGCCGATGTATCACGTGACTATGACGCTATTTGACAATGAGGGGGCGTTGGATGGAGGCGGGGCTTCTCGGCTTTTTAAATGACCCGCGAACATGGCTTCATTGCCACTGCTACACGCGGGACGCCAGGGAGCACCCTCCATCCATCCCTATCTGGGAACAGTTATCATCACGACTGGACAGATAAGCCGCTTATTTCTTTATGCTTGCATATCAGATTGTTATAAGCATTAGATAAGCAACGTTGCACTGATTTTTAAATGTCCGCTAGTGACATCACTAGTGGGAGATCGGCTACAATGTATATTAAGTAGATACTATCAACTGATGCGATGCATTTACTATTGGAGGTATACTGAATAGTTAATGTGATGCATTTATGAATATACTACCATTGGTTTACTAGGCTTGGATTGAAGTCTTACTGACAAGTATAATCTGGTTTAAGTTAAGACTGGTGACCTCTGGTTATTCCTGGTTTATTTTGGTGTGTATCGAACACTGAACGCACTACATCTCTTTTTCCATACGGATAGAATTTAAATACCAGGAACTACCACAGGCCATGCGAAATAGAGGGTGATTTGGTCTTTATCATTACAACGTTTGGCTGATTGGAGGTCACATAATAACCTACCTATACACTTTATCTGCTGCACAGTTGTCCACTACCAGGGAGACTGTATAGGCTTATTGGGTATGGTATATTAGTGTGCCCTCTGTGACCCCTCTATTTTTGCTGGATAATTGAGCCCAGTTGAGGGGCTCTTTAGATATAATCTTGTCCCCTGACGAATCAGGTAACACTGAGGAAACGTGTCGGGACTCTATTACCATTTGAATATGCACATTCTTGGTACATCATGATCTTTTGATTATATACTTTTTTCGTGTATGAATCTGTTCAGGCACTACAGGTGACTTTATGTGAATTCACCTGTTCTTGTTTCAGCACATTCACTTTTGCCAGCTTTCCCCTTCCTTTTTCCCCTGTTGTTAGGGATACCATCTATAGGACCATATTCTGGCTATCGGGCAAAGCTGGGCAGTCCACAAATAGGAAGGGTGCAAATAGGGATATTGTAGTAGATAGGAGGGAGGATATAGAGAGACAGGGCTACTTAGGGATATTGACCCAGCGCTGTGTCTTTCTGCCTTGGTACCTGGCTACCCTTCACCCTATCTGGTTACATTATTACTGTCCCTTTTTGGTCCCTTCCCATCTCCGCCCATTTTTTACAGGAGATTAGTGTAACTAGTGGCAACTATTAAGTATTGTCAAGTATAGTAGGGCCCATTATTTTATCTACATACATAAATAAATGTTATGTTTTAAATTTAATAAGCTACCCATTCACTGTGAATTCTTTCATTCACACCCCCCCCAAAAAAAATAAAAAATAATAATACAATAAAAATAAATTGAAGCTAAATAATACTTTATATGTACACCAAAATGGTGCCATTGAAAAATATATCTCTGCCTGCAAAACATTGACAAAAAATAAAATAAAGGTTATGACTCTTGAAAGGTGACAATTAGGGATGAGCAAATTTCTTTAAAATTCGATTCGGCTGATTCACCGAATTTCATAAAAAAATCGCTTTGTGAGGAATTACTTCGCCACAAAGCGTATTTTTTTGTAAGTAGCGGGTGCAATGACAGGGAGCTGCGATAGTGCCGCCCCCATCATTGTACCATTCAGATGCCGCCTTCATACATGATCGCGGGATCTGAGTGTACAAAAAGTGTGAAATTAATATAAAAAAACATTACATCAAACTTACCGCGTCCATTTGAGCGCGACGGGGTGGCCGTCACCATCTTGCTTGAAGATCTCGGCGCCGTGAGATTACGCCATCATGCAGGTCGGCGTGGTGACTTATGACGTATGCTGGCGTGATGATGTAATCTCACGCTGCACGGGATTTCGGCCGAGATCTTCAAGCAAAATGGAGGCTGGTGGGCCTTCGTGCACTAATGGAGGCGGTAAGTTTGAATTTCAGGATTAATCGATTCGCTGATACAAAGCACGAGGAAATGCGAATCGAATAATTCCTGAAATTTGGATCAAATTCCACTTTGTGGGATTTGATTTGCTCATCTCTAGTGACAATATAAAAAAATGCTGGCTTCTAAAGGGATATTCCAGTTTGGTTCAACATCTATTAACCCCTTAAGGATGCAATCAATTTTATATTTTCTCCCTGCCTTCCAAGAACTACAACTTTTTAAATGTTCCATTCACATAGCGACATGGGGCCTTATTGTTTGTGGAAAAAGTAATATTTTTAATGGCATTATTTAATTTACCATAGCTCGTATAGGAAAATGGGAAAAAAAATTCTTGTGGAGTGTGGGGTGAAAATGATTTTTTTTTTAATAAAGTCCCACCATGGTGTTTTGGGTTTTGTTTTTATAGCATCCACTATGTGCTAAGAATGACATGAGAAGCTTATTCTGCAGATCAGTATGATTATGGTGATACCAGATTTATATAGTTTATATAAAATTTTATTATAAAAAAAGTGAAAAGTTTTTTATTTTGAAAGATGAACTGTCTTTCATGTCTCATTCAAAGATGCATAATAGAGGGACACTCTGTATTCTTTTCCTTTTGAAAGGGGTATTGACTTGCATGTCTCATTCAGAGAAGCGTTCAGTATTATGTTCCTTTTGGAAGAGGTAATGACTTGCATGTCTATCAGTGATTTCCTAAAATTCTCTTTCTGTCTGATTTGCTGAAAAAATAAAAAATAAATAATTTTATATATATATAT
Source organism: Bufo bufo (assembly GCF_905171765.1). Taxonomy (NCBI): domain Eukaryota; kingdom Metazoa; phylum Chordata; class Amphibia; order Anura; family Bufonidae; genus Bufo; species Bufo bufo. The sequence goes on along the minus strand of NC_053394.1, from coordinate 243,732,033 downwards.
ACATAATAATATTAATATATATATATATATATATATATATATATATGAATGTGAATAATCAAATATTGAAAAATTGGCCTCAGAATGTTTATGCAACATTCTTAGTATTAATAACTTTTCATTATGGAGAAAGTACAGTAAACAAATCACAGGATATACATCTTACCACACCATTTTATTTTAGGATATGAGAATGCAAATAATGTTGTATCAAAATTTGTCATAAAATATACAGTTTGTCACATCATATGACGGCTAATTCAAAGTAAAAAAGTTTGAGAAAGGATGGAGTAAGAGGCTTGGGGAAGGGGGGTACCTGGGGAGGGGTAAATGAGAGATTGGGAGTGCAGGAGAGCGAAGGGAATGGGCAGGACATAGGATATAACAATAACAATAACAATCATAGGATATAACAATAACAATCAGAACTTGAGTCGGAGAGGAAGTCCACTGTTGCTATAGTATTGTCACTACAAGACAGAGTTACACTTATACATTGTACTAGTTATGAGAGGTCGGATTAAGGTGTTAAATCCTTATAGATGAAACTCAGGAACTGTTAAATCCCCTAAATATTTGCCAGGGATGCCATAGTTGTAAGAATTTAGGGTGAGTACCATTTTTCCAGCTGGCAATCTGTTCCATTCGGTATATATTATCCCATCTTAAAAGCCATTGGGCTATTGGGGGGCGTGTAGATTTCCAGAACATGGCCACTAGAATTCTAGCCGCTGCCAGTAGATAGGTACTGAGCTTCTTCTTAGAGTTAGGTCCCACATGATCTCCATATATGTTAAGGAGATAGATCTTAGTTGTAGGAGGTAGCATAATTTGACATACAGTACATGTGAGGTAATGTCTTCCATTTTTCGCCAAAAGGAGTGAATTTTGGGACATTCCCACCAGATATGGAGAAACAAACCCAAGGTCTGATGGCATCTCCAAAAGAGCGGACTAGATGCTGGAAATATAGCGTGCAGTTTATCTGGCGTGTGGTACCAATGTATGAGAACTTTTTGAAATCATTTTGAAATCTTTGGAGTCAATGCCATCAAGTAAGATTTTTCTCTATCCGAGAATTAGACCTTGAGATTAGTTTCCCATCTTTTAATATGTCAGTTCCTTAGGACTGGATTTGGATGTCAAAATGGCATAAATGGCTGAGATTTTCTAGGGTGGAGATCTTGTAACAAGGGCTAGCTTCTCAAAAGGAGTCTTTTTTTTTCCTTGGGTATCATGGGAGTTATTTTGGCATTGCATTGGATGTGGAATAGTTGCAAGGGAGAGAGAGGCTTAAGTTGAGGGTGGAGTTGCCAGTCTTTTGCTAGATTCAGATTGGGATATAAGAGATGATGACACCCAGCTATATATGTCATTCAAACCGGATATGACAGACCCAATCCAAAAAATAAACACATGCTTAGCCAAGGTTCAGGACTGGATGAATGGAAACTGGCTTAAACTAAATGCTGACAAAACAGAGGTTCTTGTCATCGGAGGCCAGTGCCTAACAGCAAAACAGCTCCAGACACAGTCAACACCACTGAAGGTAGGGAACTCAGACCTTACTAGCTCCAACACTGTGCGCAGCTTGGGTTTACTGATGGATAAGGAGTTAAACCTCAGGAACCAAATTTCAGCTGTGGTGAAACGCTCCTTTTTTCACCTAAGGAATATTGCAAAAATTATGCACCTCATCCCTTTAGAAGATCTTCCAACCCTAGTTCACGCCTTCATCACATAATGGCTGGCCTATTGCAATGCCCTCTATGTAGGCCTTCCTAATAAAGACCTACACCGCCTGCAGCTAGTACAGAATACTGCCGCAACACTTTCAACAAGCCAACCCCGCCACTGTCACATAACACCAATCCTCTGCTCACTACACTGGTTACCCATAAAATGGCGAATACTTTTCAAAATTGGCATGCTAGCATTCAAATCCCTACACGACCTAGGCCCTGGATACCTGAAGGTTTTGTTGCATCTGCGTCACACCTCACACAACCTCAGATCAAAAGGATCCAATAACTTGACCACCCCCAGAATTCAACTAAAAACCTTTGGAGCCAGAGCTTTCTGTCATGCTGCCCCTACCTTGTGGAATGCCCTGCCAAACACAATGAAGACAGCTCCAACCCTGGACACATTTAAATCAAAACTGAAAAGCCACCTGTTTAGCCTGGCATTTACGATCACATAACTTTCCCCCCCTGTACATATCACTATATACCAATCTGAGACAAGCTTATGCGCTTTGAGTCCTATGGGAGAAAAGCGCTTTACAAATGTTTCATTGTTGTTCGTTGTCCTTTAAAAAAGAGAATAGATCTTAAAGGCATTGTCATCTGCGCTGATTCTGCCTGAATGTCTAGTCATCCTTCATGTGGGTGCAGCAATTCCAGACATCTAAGTCCTTGGATAGCCCTCTAATATAAAGTAAAGTCTGGGAGGCCGAGAACACCTCTATTATTAGGTTGGGAGTGAGGGAGTCTCAGACTGGCTTTTTTCCATAAATATGTAGAGAGGGTAGTATGTAACTGGGAGAGAAAACTGGTAGGCAAGTATATTGGAAGAGCCTGTATATAGTACAAAACTCCGGGGGATATAATGGTATTGACCAAAGCTCTTCTGCTGAACCACAAAGCAAACGGTGCTTCCCATGAATCCAATAGGGTTTTTATTTGCGAAGGCATATTAAGAAAATTTGCTTTACATACATCAGAGATTTCTGAGGTCAGGTATATCCCCAAGAATATAAAACAATCATTAGACCACTGAAAAGGTGAGTGTAGTTGTAACATTCGTTGAGATTGAGCATCTAGGGATACGTTCAAAACCTGAGATTTTGAGAAATTTATGAGAAAATTTGATAATTCCCCAAATTTGTGCGAGATAGACTGGAACGCTGGTAATGCCTGATGGGGGTTAGTGATGATAATCAACAAGTCGTGTGCGAAGGCAGATGCCTAATGATACAGTATTCTCGCCAATCTGCATACCTTCAATCCTGTCATCTTGTCTCAGAGCCTGCAATAAAGGTTCAATTGTAAGGACAAAAAAGTAAAGGGCATCCTTAATGGGTTCCATTTCGGATTGTAAAGGGAGGGGGGCAGAATAGAGTTTACTAAAACCTTAGCCAAGGGTTCTTTATACATCACCATTATTGCATTTATGTATTAAGGAGGTCTGGTATTTTTCAAGGACCTTAGTCATGAATAACCATTCTACCCTGTCAAAAGCCTTTTCGGCATCAGTACCTAATAAGATTAAGGGCAGTGAGTGAGATTTAGCACGGTGTATAAGGTTAATGAAACGGGTCATATTCATTCTACCCTCTTTACCTGCAATGAAGCCCACTTGCTCCATATTAATACATAGGGGAAGTAATGGTTTCAGTCTAAGTGCCAACATTTTGCATATAATTTTTGATCCATGTTAAGTAAAGAGATGGGTCTATAACTTGCACATAAGGAGGGATCTTTCTCTTCTTTAGGGATAATTGTGACAGTGGCATTCAGCATTTGAGGTGGTAAAGGGTTATTTTGCAGGGCTAAATTACAAACAGAAAGAAGTTTAGGGAGTAAAATGGATTGAAATATCTTATAATAGAGGAGAGACAGGCCATCTGGGCCTGGGCTTTTGCGATATGCAACATTCTTAAATATGCTAGGACTCATTTTTTTTCTCTCAAAAAACAAACAAAAATTTGAGTTCTAGAAAATCACATAAATAAATAAATATGAAATAAATAAATACAAGCTTTTAATGCATATGACGTACAGGTTTGTCATATAACTGTGATGCTTAACCTCCGGGACTCCAGCTGTAGTAAAACTAGGACTCTCAAGGTGTACACTTGGTTCTCTATTCTCAGAACTCCATAGAAATTAGCGACAAGCTGTCCCCAATGGGGCTTATAATCTAAGTTCCCTATCAGTATGTCTTTAAAGTGTGGGAGGAAACTGGATTATCTGGAAGAAACCCACACAAACACAGGGAGAACATACAAACTCTATGCAGATGTTGTCCCTTGGTCATATTCAAACCTAGGACCCCAGCACTGCAAGGCACCAGTGCTAGCCACTGACCCAACATGCTTTCTTAAAAATGAAAGCATTTATGGACAGAGAAGTCTCCTGTTTCTCACTGTGTTAATTGGCCTTCACTGCTTGTTTGTTATTGATGTGGGATATGTTAGAGATGTGTTTCCCATATAAGTGACTGGAGCCACTTATTATGCAGCCACTTATTCACTTATTTTCAGCTTAGATGTGGTGGTCTGGTGCTGTATCAACAGACAGTAAGATGGATAAGCCATAAATATCAGAAATGGAAATACTGCATTAAAGCGGTGTTGTGAGATTTTTGAAAATGTGGCAAATTTTTGAATGGCACATGACCACTGAGGTCAGTGACTTTGAATGATGAACGGCACATGACTGCTGCAGTCCCACCGGGGATCAATGTGGCAGCACAGGATCAGTCAGACCTTTAAAAAGGTGAGTAAGGTTTTTTATTAATTTATTTTACACAACTTCCTGCTCTCTGCCAAATACCTTTAAAGTAACTAACCAGGATAATAGCTATAGTGAATGCTGAGGTGGCAACCACAACCACCGCTGGTTCCTGGGGGGGCCCATGCCATATAAGAAAATACTAGTAATACAAATGAAATAGTGTGTAGAGGAGCCTTGTTACAGATTATGAATTGGTACACAGGGGCTTAAAGTTACTAATCTGTTGCAAAAATATAGTATTCACAGCTGAATAAAAGCAATTCAATGTCAGATGACAGATATTGGTTTTACTAATCTTTTGAGGCATTTTATTGTATTATTATAGTTCACAGGCTGACCAGATCAACACTAACATTTATTTAAATGTTCAACTGCTTTCAAATCTGTGCTTAGCATTTAGCATGACAGATTTTAATCATGCTAAACACTTAACTTAAGCAATATTTTTTTTTATTTTATTTTATTGTAAGAGGATGTCATTAGTTCTTTTCAATAGTGTTTAAAACCATTAGTGTTGACATGATTGTCATTAAAGGGTAGCCTTAAGGGTATAGATAAATACCATATACATCACTGACTCAGATCAATGTGATATTGTAATTACTAAGCTTGCAGTCACTATGAGGTCAGTGATACATAATTAATTCCACAAGCCTTACATTTCATGCAGAAAAAAAATAAAAATAAAACTTTTGTGATTTTACAAGATTTTACTATCCATATTTTTAGATTTCTGTAAATGTTATGCTTCATCTATCTGGTTGGGTTTTGAATGCTTAAGGGTACAGTCACATGACCACATGTGTTTTGCGGTTCGCAAATTGCAGATCCGCATAACATGGATACCGGCTGTGTGCGTTCTGTATTTTGCGGAACGCCCATGGCCAGCCCTATGATAGAAATGCTATTCTTGTTCTATTCTATCCTGCACACATGTGTTAAAAAGTATATGCAGGTTCCCCCACAACAGCTTCCCCCTACCAGACTGGGATGCAAGAGGAGGCCATTGAGTATGTTAATGACCTTTTACGACAGTGTTTACAACATCTGCTGTACACCAGGTCTGCCTCAAAATCTTTGTATTAAAATATATTTTCGGGCATGCATCCTAGCAACTTCATATTACCTCCATCCACTCTGTCCTAATGTCCCGCACACTTGCGTACAAAATATAGTGGTGGCAATGGCAAGATGGCTGGAGTTATCTAATTGTTCCCTGTTACTGAGCTGGGATTGATTTGACTTTGATACCATTGAAGCATATACTGTACATGGTCTGAGTTCTCAGGAGGAAGTATTTGGCCCAAATATGGATAAGGCTACGGTATAGGGGTTTTATGTGTGACCTCACTGGAGAGGACAATAGCCTTTTCCTGACCCCTCTAACAGTTTTGGTCTGTGAAAGATTTGTACATGCTATTTTCAAGTTTTATAATAGGGGTCTCTGGTCTCTGTAAAGTTGTTCCATCTTACTGATTTTATGGCTGCAATAATACTGCACAAATAATCCTGACCTGGCTTTGGGAAAGGGACACTGCCAAGGTGATTACCCACTTCAGGAATGTAAATAGAGGGGTGTATACTCCTAAAAATAATTTTGATCTGTATTGTGCTATATCGTTGTAGATTTGTGGATCTTCAGAAGACCCCCTAGCTGCCATAGCACCTAATCAGTACTTTGCGATTGTACCACAGAGGTGCAGATCAGAGGACAGAGACACGTTCCCTCTGTCTTCTGCCAAACTGTGCAGGGATAGACGCGAAAGTCGCTAGGGACAATGTTAGGAAAGACTTTATTGTGCTGAAAAAAAGATTTACAAGTTTAGGGAAAGATCATTCAAGGTGTAGGGAAAGGATAGGGAGGCATTATCTACACTACAAAAAGGAGAACAGGGTCCAATAGGGGGGTGGAACAGCCCGGGTAATAGGAGCAATTCTTTTAAATCATTGCTGCACTAAATGTGGATCACAATTGCTGTTATAATGCTGCTTTTAGGTTTGCACAATACAATAGCTCAGTAATTCAGGCAAACCTTGCTTGTTATTGGGGTGCAAGTGCTGCGTGATACAGCCATTTGCTTATTATATTAATAGAAACTGTATGTACATCTTATTAGCCCTTTTGCGGTCGAACGTCCATTTCTTTAAAGACATTTTTGTGGTGCATTAAGCTACGTGTTATTAGCCATTCAGCGGTGAATGTACATTGTTTTATAGACATTTTTATGGTGTATTAATAAGAGAAAAAAAAGGACGTTTAATTATCCGTTCAGCGGTGAACGTACATTGTTTTATAGACTTTTTTTGGTATATTAATAGAAAAAAAAGGGCTTGTTATTAGTAGTGATCAGCGGCAGGGGCTATATTCGAATTTGCGATATTTCACGAATATTTGGACGAAAATTCGCGAATTCGAGAAATACAGGCATGGGTCACTTTTGCTAAATTTTCCAAGCTGCTAGAAGTTTCCAGAGACTGGAGAAAATTGTTGGCACGGCAGAACTTTAAAAATGGCTTTATATGCAGTTAAAGTGCTCCAATATATTCACGATTGCGCTAATCGGCACTAATGGTTAAAATATTTTGGCGCAATACGTGAAACTTCACATTTTAGCAGGTCTGACTACATATTAATGATTGGTGGACTATGTATTGTTGTAGCATGTATGTATAGACAGCAGAACCTAACACCCTGAACTGCACAGCTACACTATATTAGAATATAACCTACACTGACTATCTCCCATTAATTATCTGTAATATATATATATATATATATATATATATATATATATATATATATATATATATAAACTTGGAAAAATGAGGAGGCAGCACACTGTGTAAACAAGGGGTGCACGTCCGGCTGATGTGGACCAGCACCTAGGTCCAATGAATTAGAAGTAAAAAATAGCCAGCAGCACTCCAGGAATTCAAGGCAAACAGTGGTTTATTAGACCCAAAGTCAAGCGACGTTTCGACAGCTTGTTGCTGTCTTTGTCAAGCATGCTAGAAACGTCGCTTGAGTCTAATAAACCACTGTTTGCCTTGAATTCCTGGAGTGCTGCTGGCTATTTTTTACTTCTATATATATATATATATATATATATATATATAGAGAGAGGAAAATTCAAGGCAGCACTCCTAGTGTAGCTGTATGGGTGCCAGCGGCGACAACACCTTACCAAGGTGTGCAATGTAGAATAAAGAACGACACCGCAGCACGTCCGTTGAAGTGAAAAAAGTAGGACCCTTTATTCACCTGTGCGACGTTTCAGTCCGCTTACTGGGACCATTTTCAAGCAATACAGCATAGTGAAGACTGTGCGTATTTATGCAGTCAAGGTTAGTTAACATACATAAGTGGCAATCAATAAAACATACAAAAATAAAGAATTTGATATGTGTCATAGAAATACAAGTGTGACAATCCCGGAAGGTAGCTAAAATCAGAACCAGAATCAGTATATAAAGCTTCCAGGTATACATATTCATTGATAATACAATAAAAAGTACAGAAGTGGCAATTAGCTGTGAATCATTATCACCTGTAGATATGTGAAGAAGACAGGACCGAGCGTGGAGTTAGGCGTGCTCAATGGTGGGAGGATAAACTGTTGCGAGTTGCGCCGCATGGATACGGCGTCCCGGAACTGCAAGTGCGCATGCCGGTGACGTCACTATGGGTAACTCACGTGATCTCCCAGTGAGACGTCACATGACAATCGGCTTTACACATCGCTATCATGAAAATAAGTGTAGATAAGTGTATTGCTTCACTTTCAGGACCTTATGTTGGAAGGGCTTTGCTCAAAGGGAGGCGAGATGCTCATTCTGGACATGTGCGGCTTATCCCTGAATTACTGCTCATCATACAACACATATTCACTCCTGTTACCAGTGTATCTGCATAGTTACTGTGGAGGATGGTCACCCGTTAAGGGCTTAAATTATGACGAGCTTAGTGGGAGGTCGATGGCTGCCGCTGTCTCCTCCCCCTCTTACTGCTCTCGTAGATGTCTGATGACAGTGCATCGCAAGATGGCACGTCACCTGGCTACATACCCTGGGTGCTTTATCCTTGAATTAATCTAGTATTTTCTGTTACGATGCTGGTTCTACACTTATTTTCATGATAGCGATGTGTAAAGCCGATTGTCATGTGACGTCTCACTGGGAGATCACGTGAGTTACCCATAGTGACGTCACTTGCAGTTCCGGGACGCCGTATCCATGCGGCGCAACTCGCAACAGTTTATCCTCCCACCATTGAGCACGCCTAACTCCACGCTCGGTCCTGAAAATGGTCCCAGTAAGCGGACTGAAACGTCGCACAGGTGAATAAAGGGTCCTACTTTTTTCACTTCAACGGACGTGCTGCGGTGTCGTTCTTTATTCTACATTGCACACCTTGGTAAGGTGTTGTCGCCGCTGGCACCCATACAGCTACACTAGGAGTGCTGCCTTGAATTTTCCTCTCTGCATAATACCACAGGAGCAGGCACCCATTTTTCCATATTGAGAGCAAACATCATTCACTTAACGTGCATCCATGGATCCGCTGCTAAATCAGCCTTCACCAGCTATTTTTTCATACTCTGAAGCCGACAGGGACAGAATCGTGGGAGCATGTGGAGGTAATGTGGACTTTCTTTCGGTTCCTTCACTGCTTGATATTAAAAAGAGGTATGAACGTGACACCAAGAAATGCCTCACTTTGGAATTACATTCCACCACTCTAGTGGAATACGTCAAAACTAGCCGTATACCAAGGGGGATGCGTGTACAACCAAGATCCTCCATGTATTCTAATGACCCAGAATTCCGGTCAAAATATGAACAAATTTCCAATAAATATTCCTTGGATTTACTGCTATTAAACATTGAGTTTATGCGCAAAGATTTACTTTCAACAGCAGCAAAGATGAAGCCGCATTAAGGGCAATCTTGTCCTCACAGGACTTTGATGATTATTATAACAAGTTTCAACCTCATCTTAACAAACTAAAAAGTGATATTCAAGAAACCAAGCGAGGAAAATGGCAAAGGGACACAATGGACTACACCACCGGTCACGTCTATAATTGGAATGAAAGCAACCGATCAAATCCAAACCCTAGTCAGAAAAAAACAAAGAAGCGGGATGATTCCAGTGCTGGTAATCCAGCTACTTTTTTAGGGCCTCCACCGGCTCATGCAAAAAAGCCACAAGAAGGGGCGGTCAAAATAGAAACCGATACCGTAAAGACAAGAAGCCAAAAGATGATGAGAAAGACCAATGCCTGACTGAACGGACGGTGGTAAATATATCCTCTCATGTATTGACACCGGCACAAACACAACTACTCGAAAAGGGTTTAAGTTTTTGTCCGGCCAGTTGTACTAATTGGTATGCGTTGGAAGCCGATTTATTGTATTTTTTCAGATTAATCAAACTGAAAATACATTTTCAGGATGTACATAATGTTACCATTCAACCCATGCATGAATTACGTCTATCCGACTTGGGATTGAGGGTCAAAAGGGACTTTTCTCCCCAAATCACTTCCAAGGCTTTTGATGTTTTTTCAGATGCGGTGCTGGGTGATATACAGGAGCTCAAACATTCTGGACTCCTGGATCACATCCAGCACCCTAACATTTCCAAACAGGAATTGCAGGCACTTGTGCAGTTAGTCCATAACCGCTCCCTCACCATCAAGTCCGCGGATAAGGGTGGTGCGGTAGTGGTCATGGACACTGCTATGTATTTGACAGAGGCAATCCGCCAGTTATCTGACACTGCGGTTTATGTTAAACTCCAAAGGGATCCCAGATTTGACATACAACGTGAATTCAAGTCATTAATCAATACCTACACACAAATCGGCCTCATTGATGAGCAATTGAGCGAGTTTCTACAGATAGAACATCCTGTCACCCCTTTATTTTATTTATTGCCAAAAATCCACAAAAATTTACAGTGTCCGCCCGGCCGACCTATCGTTTCTGGCCGTGGCTCTATACTCAGTAACGCTTCCGTTTTTTTAGACAAGATTTTGCAACCATATGTGGTTAACTCAAGATCGTATCTGAGTGATACCACGGATTTTTTGTCTAAGTTAGCAGACGTAACGATGCCGGAGGACGCCATACTGGCCTCCTTCGACATCATCAGTCTGTATACTTCTATACAGCATGATATAGGGATGGCAGTAGTTGAATCCGCTCTAACTAACTCTGACTACACCATGGAGGCGCAAACCTTCTTTTTGGCTATATTACGTATGATTTTACATAATAATTATTTCCTTTTCGGGGATGATTATTACATGCAAATCAGAGGGACGGCCATGGGGACGAATGTGGCCCCCACTTACGCCAACATGGTCGTCTCCCATTTGGAGGAACAGCATGTCTATGTGTCCCACCACTTCAGCCATGTGCTGAGGTGGTGGAGATACATAGACGATATTTTTATTATTTGGACGGGGACGGCCTCTGAGTTACACCTATTTCACAATCATTTAAATAGCCTGATTCCTGACATACAATTTACTTTGGAATTTTCCACCAATATGCTACATTTCTTGGATGTGAATGTACGTTACACTGGAGGTGTATTGAGCACCGAGGTTTATACTAAACCTACTGACCGCAACACCATCCTGAGGTTTGACAGTGCTCATCCCCGGATGATGGTGCGGTCATTACCTTACAGCCAGTTCATTAGGGCTAAACGCATAGTCAGCGATACCTCGGTGCTCGATGCGACTCTAGAGACTATGACACAAAATTTCAGACAAAGGCAGTATCCAGCCTCTGTATTGCGGCAACAACTTAAACGCACTAACCAAAAAGAAAAAAGTGAATTGTTTCAAGGTACTCAACGGGAGCATTCTCCAAGAATACCCTTTGTTTCTACCTTTTGTGAAGCAAGTCCTTATGTTAACAAAATACTTAACAAACACTGGTCAATTCTCAAAACTGAACACAAAAACATCCCTGAATTCAGCAATAGACCACTCATTTCCTACAAGAGAGCTCGCAACATAAAAGACAAACTAGTCAAAAATGACATTGGCTCACAAAAAAGCACACGTCAACTACTTCTGGCCCCCAAGAATAATGGCAGTTACCCGTGCCTCCACTGTGTAAACTGCAAATACATGGTGAAGGGGCGGGCATTCATTCACCCACAAACTGGGATCTCTTACCCCCTCAAATTTTATTTAACTTGTGACTCATGTTTTGTGATTTATGTTCTATGGTGCCCCTGCAAATTATTATACGTGGGCGAAACCACATGTGACTTCAAGTCCCACTTTAATCAACATCGATTTTCCATACGGAAAAAACGCAAGGACCTGACGGTCTCACACCACTTCGCGGACATGGATCATGCTGAAGGAGATCTCAAGTTTATGATCCTTGATCATGTTCCGTTACCGCGGACTGGTGGTGATCGCATAAAAATGCTAAAGAAACGCGAGTCTAAATGGATCTTTAAACTACAAACCATTCGACCTAGGGGCTTAAACGTAGAATATAGACCCTGGCTTTTCATATGACTTCCTTCAGTTCTGTCCCTGCCGGTGTATGTGTTGAAAAAATTGTTTTCTAGTTTTTGAAAAAAAAAATTCTAGTTTTTAATGAATATATTTGGATAATATTTTTTTATTGCTTCACTTTCAGGACCTTATGTTGGAAGGGCTTTGCTCAAAGGGAGGCGAGATGCTCATTCTGGACATGTGCGGCTTATCCCTGAATTACTGCTCATCATACAACACATATTCACTCCTGTTACCAGTGTATCTGCATAGTTACTGTGGAGGATGGTCACCCGTTAAGGGCTTAAATTATGACGAGCTTAGTGGGAGGTCGATGGCTGCCGCTGTCTCCTCCCCCTCTTACTGCTCTCGTAGATGTCTGATGACAGTGCATCGCAAGATGGCACGTCACCTGGCTACATACCCTGGGTGCTTTATCCTTGAATTAATCTAGTATTTTCTGTTACGATGCTGGTTCTACACTTATTTTCATGATAGCGATGTGTAAAGCCGATTGTCATGTGACGTCTCACTGGGAGATCACGTGAGTTACCCATAGTGACGTCACCGGCATGCGCACTTGCAGTTCCGGGACGCCGTATCCATGCGGCGCAACTCGCAACAGTTTATCCTCCCACCATTGAGCACGCCTAACTCCACGCTCGGTCCTGTCTTCTTCACATATCTACAGGTGATAATGATTCACAGCTAATTGCCACTTCTGTACTTTTTATTGTATTATCAATGAATATGTATACCTGGAAGCTTTATATACTGATTCTGGTTCTGATTTTAGCTACCTTCCGGGATTGTCACACTTGTATTTCTATGACACATATCAAATTCTTTATTTTTGTATGTTTTATTGATTGCCACTTATGTATGTTAACTAACCTTGACTGCATAAATACGCACAGTCTTCACTATGCTGTATTGCTTGAAAATGGTCCCAGTAAGCGGACTGAAACGTCCCACAGGTGAATAAAGGGTCCTACTTTTTTCACTTCAACGGACGTGCTGCGGTGTCGTTCTTTATTATTATATATATATATATATATATATATATACAGTACAGACCAAAATTTTGGACACACCTTCTCATTCAAAGAGTTTTCTTTATTTTCATGACTATAAAAATTGTAGATTCACACTGAAGGCATCAAAACTATGAATTAACACATGTGAAATTATATACATAACAAACAAGTGTGAAACAACTGAAAATATGTCATATTCTAGGTTCTTCAAAGTAGCCACCTTTTGCTTTGATTACTGCTTTGCACACTTTTGGCATTCTCTTGATGAGCTTCAAGAGGTAGTCCCCTGAAATGGTTTTCACTTCACAGGTGTGCCCTGTCAGGTTTAATAAGTGTGATTTCTTGCCTTATAAATGGGGTTGGGACCATCAGTTGCGTTGAGGAGAAGTCAGGTGGATACACAGCTGATAGTCCTACTGAATAGACTGTTAGAATTTGTATTATGGCAAGAAAAAAGCAGCTAAGTAAAGAAAAACTAGTGGCCATCATTACTTTAAGAAATGAAGGTCAGTCAGTCAGCCGAAAAATTGGGAAAACTTTGAAAGTAAGGGCTATTTGACCATGAAGGAGAGTGATGGGGTTCTGCGCCAGATGACCTGGCCTCCACAGTCACCGGACCTGAACCCAATCGAGATGGTTTGGGGTGAGCTGGACAACAGAGTGAAGGCAAAAGGGCCAACAAGTGCTAAGCATCTCTGGGAACTCCTTCAAGACTGTTGGAAGACCATTTCAGGGGACTACCTCTTGAAGCTCATCAAGAGAATGCCAAGAGTGTGCAAAGCAGTAATCAAAGCAAAAGGTGGCTACTTTGAAGAACCTAGAATATGACATATTTTCTGTTGTTTCACACTTGTTTGTTATTTATATAATTCCACATGTGTTAATTCATAGTTTTGATGCCTTCATAGTCATGAAAATAAAGAAAACTCTTTGAATGAGGTGTGTCCAAACTTTTGGTCTGTACTGTGTATATACACTCACCTAAAGAATTATTAGGAACACCTGTTCTATTTCTTATTAATGCAATTATCTAGTCAACCAATCACATGGCAGTTGCTTCAATGCATTTAGGGGGGTGGTCCTGGTCAAGACAATCTCCTGAACTCCAAACTGAATGTCAGAATGGGAAAGAAAGGAGATTTAAGCAATTTTGAGTGTTGCATGGTTGTTAGTGCCAGACGGGCTGGTCTGAGTATTTCATAATCTGCTCAGTTACTGGGATTTTCACGCACAACCATTTCTAGGGTTTAAAAAGAATGGTGTGAAAAGGGAAAAACATCCAGTATGCGGCAGTCCTGTGGGCAAAAATGACTTGTGGATGCTAGAGGTCAGAGGACAATGGGCCGACTGATTCAAGCTGATAGAAGAGCAACGTTGACTGAAATAACCACTCATTACAACCGAGGTATGCAGCAAAGCATTTGTGAAGCCACAACACGCACAACCTTGAGGTAGATGGGCTACAACAGCAGAAGACCCCACCGGGTACCACTCATCTCCACTACAAATAGGAAAAAGAGGCTACAATTTGCACAAGCTCCCCAAAATTGGACTGTTGAAGACTGGAAAAATGTTGCCTGGCCTGATGAGTCTCGATTTCTGTTGAGACATTCAAATGGTAGAGTCCGAATTTGGCGTAAACAGAATGAGAACATGTATCCATCCTCTGATGGCTACTTCCAGCAGGACAATGCACCATGTGACAAAGCTCGAATCATTTCAAATTGGTTTCTTGAACATGACAATGAGTTCACTGTACTAAAATGGCCCCCACAGTCACCAGATCTCAATCCAATAGAGCATCTTTGGGATGTGGTGGAACGGGAGCTTCGTGCCCTGGATGTGTATCCCTCAAATCTCCATCAACTGCAAGATTCTATTCTATCAATATGGGCCAACATTTCTAAAGAATGCTATCAGCACCTTGTTGAATCAATGCCACGTACAATTAAGGCAGTTCTGAAGGCAAAAGGGGGTCCAACACCGTATTAGTATGGTGTTCCTAATAATTCTTTAGGTGAGTGTATATATATATATATATATATATATATATAAAAGCTATCTAACTATCTAATGTAATGATTGGAAAGCACAGAGCACAGCAATGACACTGTTGTCTCTCTCAGAACTTTAAAAAAACTGTAGAAAATGGCTGCTTATATAGTAAGGGGTAGGCAACTTTCCTATTGGTTGCTAGGGATGTTGCTAAGCTCAGACAAAGACATTGCAGCCTTCTCATTGGCCCAGAAGCAAGAAGGGAGGTTACTGCTGAAAAAAAAACTAGAATATTCAAAATTGCGAATATATATCACCATATTCTAAATATTCGCAAATTCTCAAAGTGCCGATATTCACGATTAATATTCACGACTAACACTAGTTATTAGCCCTTTTGCGGTGAACGTACATTGTTTCATAGACATGTTTATGGTGTAATAATAAGAGAGAAAAAAAAAAGGGCGCGTTATTAGCCGTTTTGCTGTGAAAGTACATTGTATTAATTTACTTTTAATTTAATTATTTTACTTTACAGTTTGTCAGACAGACAAGTAACAGGCCCTTCAAAGGGAACAGGCAGTGGCCAAAAATTTTCTGGCGCTGGCACAATTAGCAGAAGAAGAAGTGGGGTGGAAGAAAGAGTCGCAGTGAAAGGCCTGAGCTCCCATTGTCATCTAGTGGTTGTGTATTGACCAGCAACCCAGCGGTACTTGATTGGTTGAATCGGTCTTCGACTTTATTGCAAGTGACATCAAACAACCCAGCCAAGAGTCAGTGGGTATCTCTGACATGACGCTTAGGTGGCCTAGCCCGGGAGCAGGCCCTGTGCCCCCAACTGCTCTCAACCTGCTTCTGTCATTTTCTGTTCCCCCTGTGCGAGAAGCATTATATGGCGTAGGCTCGGCTCCACTTTTCAGCAAGGACGAGCTGTAGAGGACAGTCAGCAGCTACTGCCCAGCCAAGATATGGAGGTGGGCAAGTAGTGATGATGAGAGTTGCGTGGGGGCTGGTGTTGCGAACGGTCAGGCTCCTGGCCCTGAGACTGTTGAGGGGGACATCAGTGACGTGCAGACAGTAGCGGATGATGATGATGTAGTCGATCGCACTTGGGACCCAGGTGAAGAAGGGGCTTCATCCTCATCAGGAGAAGAGGGTAGTAGCTTGTGTGTGAGGCAGAGGCTAAGCCAGCAAGGTGGTATTGTGGCCGTGAATCAACAGGATGGCAGCAGTGGGAGGTCGAGAGCCAAACGTGACCAGGGTAGACCGCCCGCTTTGCCGGAGCCTACCTGCCCAAAAAGTAGAGGAGCAGGGGTTCACGGAGGCAGCAGTAGCAGGCAGTCAGTGCGGAGTGTTTGGGGGAAAATTACATACTCGGTGGTGTGGCAGTCTATTGTCAAGCCACCGAAGGAGGTAAACATGGCCATTTGTCAAATCTGTGGGCAGAAGGTCAACACATGCAGCGTTACCATAAAGTGGCCTCGGAGAACCGTGGTGCTAATGTAGTGTTCCAGCCTGCCGTGTAGCCCGCACTATTTTTCCGCAAGTCAAGGCTCCATCACCTCACCCGAAGGGAGCTGTCTGTCCTTCCCATCATCTACTTGTCCTGATTCTCCTGCTCCTCATCCTCCAACTCCTCATCAGTCATTTCAGCAGCAATCGATCACTAAGGCGATTTCCAAGAGACAACAGTATGCGTGCACTCATCCAACGATGCAGAAGCTGAACATGCTCCTGGCCAAGTTGCTGGTGCTGCAGTCCCTCCCTTTCCAAGTGGTAGACTCTGCACCTTTCAGAGAACTGATGGCTTGTGCCAAGCTGAGGTGGAGAGTCCCAAGCTGTAATTTCTTTGCGAAAAAGGCAGTACCAGCCCTGCACACATATGTAGAACAGAAAGTGGGCCAGTTTTTGAGCCTGTTGGTGTCTGCCAAAGTGCATGGCAGCATCGATGTGGGTAGCTGTAACTACGGTCAAGGACAATACATGTCCTTTACGGCCCACTGGGTAAATGTGGTTCCTCCCCAGCCACACCAGCAACTTGGTCAGGCGACGCCGCTGCTCCATCTACATTATGATGCCATTGGTCCTGCAACAATTTCTGCCTCTGCCTCCTCATTCTCCACCATGTCCTCAGCCTCCACTGCAGGGACAATTCATAGCGCTTCTTCAGCATATTACATGTGCAGGGCACAGCGGTGCCATGCTGTTCTGCACTTAGTTTGCCTGGGGGCACTGAGTCACACAGGGAAGGAACTGCACTGCGTCCTTCATTAAGAAATTGAATCCTGTATTTCTCTTTGACAACTCAAAATCTGAACTATGGTCACCAAAGACGGTATGAAAATGGTGTTGGCGCAGTGTCAAGGAGGTCTAAGCCATGCGCCCTGCATGGCGCATGTGTTCAATCTGATTGTAAAGAGGTTCCTGAAGTCTTCCACCCATCTGCAAGACATTCTGAAAATGGCCAAGAAACTGTCCGTGCACTTCAGCCACTCTTACACTGCAAAGCACACCCTCCTTGAGCTGCAAAGGCAGAATGGTGTTCCCTAACATCGGCTGATATTCTTGATGATACAGGCGGACAGAGGTACTCCCCTGTGTAACTTCAATGTTAGCCAGTGGCAGCTCATGCATGACACTTGCCATTTGCTTGGGGCCTTTGAGGAAGCCACTTTATTTGTCAGTCGCCAGGACGAAGGGATAAACAACATCATTCCACTGCTTCATGTCCTGGAACAGATGCAGCTAAATCTGGCTGGCCAGGTAACAGGAGATGTGGCGACTACATCCCATGGCCAGATGAGCCCTGTGGGGGCTCAACTAGAGGAGGAGGAGGACCTTTGAGCACAAGCAATGCATAGAGAAATAGTTGTTTTTTCTACACAGGTGACCGGAGAGAAGGAACAGGAGGAGCAGGAGCAGCACGAGGAGCTACATGGTGATGAGGAAGACAAGGCAGATGACCTAGACACACTGTGCCAGTATGCAGTGGAGATGGAGGCAAGGAGTAGCTTCAAGTCACTTGCTCAAATGGCTAACCAGACAGAAAAGATCAAGTGATTATGTGGCCGGAGGTATAGTACACGGTCAATGGATATTAATTTTACTGCAGGCCAGTACAAATACAGGTCAAATACCTATGTTTAAAAGAACTAAAAATATTAAATTGGATTAAAAACATGGCTAACGAAATCCTCCCTCTTGAAAAAAAACCCTAATGATAATAGTTGAAATTCGATAACACGTGGTCATCACTGGTGTTGAATTCCTACGAGGACCCAACAATTATTCATTCACCGTACAGAAAAGAACAAGTACGGTAAGTATGGAGGTAGATTACACGGTCATTGGATATCAATTTTACAGCAGCAAAACCGCAAACAAATGCACTACCCAAATGCACTATATAAAAAGTATATTATTGGTATATAACACCCCTGCTTCAATAAAAAAATTTGGGGGGCAACTGGTGTATCACACCAGTAGAAATTATTTGTTCCAATGGCGTATGTCACTATCTGTAGCTGAGGTAACGCAGCAAAACCGCTAACAAATGCTGCACTACCTAAATGCACTATATAGAAAATATATTATTGGTATATAACACCCCTGCTTCAATCAGTTTTTTTGGGGGCAACTGGTATATCACACTAGTAGAAATTATTTGTTCCAATAGCGTTTGTGTAGCTGCAGTATCGCAGGAGAACCGCACACAACTGCTGCACAATACAAATGCACTATAATATATTTTCTATGTTAGATAGTATATTATAAGTATATTACACCCCTCATTAAGTCACACCTATCGATAGCACACCTATACCAGTCTTTAAAAGGACTTTTGTGGCCCTATTAGCTAGCGTTTGGTGTCCCTAACAGTCTGTCCCTGCTCCACACAGCAACCTCTCCCTGCACTTGCAAAAGACTGAATGTAAAATGGCGGCCAGATCAGGTTTATTTATAAGGTAGGGGGTATGTCCATGTGCTGAAACGTCTCAATTGGCTGTCCTGTACCACCTGATGGATGTGTCATGGGTCAAAGTTCTTCACAATGTAAAAGAATATGGCGCCGGCAGACATTGCCATATGTTCGCCCGTTCGGCGATTTGTGAACGAGCAAAGTTTGCCGCCGGGCGAACCACAAGGCCATCGCTAGTGCAGGATAGCCAACTGTCATTTCTTTGGGGATCACTAGCTTGATGGACTGACCGATGTTTCTGCTTCCCCAGGCAACCGGACATATCTATCGCGCAACGTATTAAGTTCTGTTTTTATCCCTTTTATCTTCCAAACTGTTATTTCACATTATATGTATATGTCTGCATATTCTATGCTGTATATTTTATGATTACCCCATTGTTTGTATGCACTGTCCTTTTTTTTATATTAAAACTTCACTTTAATAAGAGCCTTCTTGTGTTTTAACAATTTCATGACCTTAGAAGAAGCGTTACCTATATTGATGTATTAACCTGTGAATGCTAGCAGCTGTAGAGTGTACTTAGGTGCTATTTAATGCAAGGTGTGAAAAAGCTTTTATGCAGACGGATCTGCGGATCCGTCTGTGTGAAAGTAGCCTACGGCCACGGACCACGGACGTGGATGCCAATCTTGTGTGCATCCGTGTTTTTTCACGGACCGTTGTCCGTCAAAAAAATAGGACAGGTCATATTTTTTTGACGGACAGGAAACACGGATCACGGATGTGGCTGCAAAACGGTGCATTTTCCGATTTTTCCATGGACCCATTGAAAGTCAATGGGTCCGCGGAAAAAAACTGAAAACGGCACAACGGCCACGGATGCACACAACGGTCGTGTGCATGAGGCCTAACTCTGAGAATGCTATTAAATTGCTATTCACAATATATACTGTAATTATTGTTGTGAATAATACAAGAAATGAAATTGTCATAGTCCCCCAAAGAGACCAATAAAACAGTAAAAGGCAGCTTAATCTTTTGAAAATATTTAAAGACAAAAAATATTTAAATTTTTTTAAAGTTTTCCATTACTCATGTGACAAAAATTAACATAATTGTTATTGCTGTGTGAAAAAATGTTCATAATATTTAAATATCACAATATTTATTACACAAGGTGAACGCCGCAAGAAAAAGAATTAATAATGCCAGAATTGCAGTTTTTTTGTCACTTTGCCTCCCAAAAAATCTTGAATAAATATGGTAAAAAAAAAAAAAAATGTACACAAAAAAGTACAACTCTCTGCAAAAAACTAGCTTTAGTGTGCATGTTAGGCTACTTTTACACTAGCGTTCGGGTGTCCGCTCGTGCGCACCGTTTGAAGGGGCTCACGAGCGGCCCCGAACGCATCCGTCTGGCCCCAATGCATTCTCAGTGGAGGCGGATCCACTGAGAATGCATCCGCCTGCCAGCGTTCAGCCTCCGCTCCGCTCAGTGAGCGGACACCTGAACGCTGCTTGCAGCGTTCGGGTGTCCGCCTGGCCGTGCGGAGGCGAGCGGATCCGTCCAGACTTATAATGGAAGTCAATGGGGACGGATCCGCTTGAAGATGACACAATATGGCTCAATCTTCAAGCGGATCCGTTCCCCATTGACTTTCAATGTAAAGTCTGAACGGATCCGCTCAGACAACTTTCACACTTAGAAAATTTTCTAAGTTTTAATGCAGACGGATCCGTTCTGAACGGATGCGAACGTCTGCATTATCGGAGCGGATCCGTCTGATGAAACATCAGACGGATCCGCTCCGAACGCTAGTGTGAAAGTAGCCTTACTAAGGCTACATGAACACAAACGTTGTTTGTTTCCGTTCCTTTTTTTTTGTGGATATGATGCAGACCCATTCATTTCAATGTGTGCTGTCCGCATCAGTATGTCCGTTCCGTAACCCTGCAAAAAAAATAGAACATGTCCTATTCTTGTCCGTTTTAGGCATTGTTACAATGGATCCGCAAAAAAAAAAACTTGATGGCCTACGGATGTCATCCGTTTTTTTTATTGCGGATCCCCAATTTGCATGTAGCCTAAGGGTGGGACATTCCCTAAAATGTTCCACCTCTCATCCAATGCACCTTTCATCAAAAAAGATGTGGAGCCTATGGATTCTTAGAACTTTATTGTTTAGGGTCCATTCACACGTCCGCAAAATGGGTCTGCATCCAATTTTGCAGAACAGGTGTAGACCCATTCATTTTCAATGTGGCTGGAATGTGCTGTCCGCATCCGCATTTGCGGATCCGCACTTCTGGATCCGCACTTCTGTTCTGCAAAAAAACAGAACATGTCCTATTCTTGTCCGCAATTGCGGACAAGAAAAGGCATTTTCCATGAGAGTGTTGGCAATGTGCGGTCCGCAAAATGCGGAACGCAAATTGCCGGAGTACGTGTTTTGCGTATCAGCAATTAGCGGATCCGCAAAACACATACAGACGTGTGAATGAACCCTTAGATTAACTAATTAACTGTTAAACTGTTCCATTCCTAAAGTAATGTATATCTACACTTTTTGGTATAAAATCTTACATGTAAAATGATAAAGTTAAGTCTGACAGTTACACAACTGCAATCACGACAGTTAAATAACTTTACTAACTCCTCTGCTCTACAGATAAAGACTTTGATTATACAGTTCCAGCAATTTTCTGCTCTTAGACAAATAATATATATATATATATATATATATATATATATAATTTTCTGAAAAGCTTGCAGTTTTAATACTTTTGCAAAAGTATCACTGAATAACATCATTCTGAATGCACAATTTTTTTAAGGAGGTGCTGTAATAGCATTTATAGGCTACAAGAACAGCTGAGTATGAAAATATCACTCGCCAGTTCATAAGTCCTTACCTAGTACACAATTTAATGAATTAAACCAAAAAAGACATCAGAGAAATTAAAATAAAGTCACAAACCAAATGTCAGTAAAAGCAGAACTTTTGGTCAATTAGAAAATGTAAAAGAGATGCAACATTTTTTTTATTTTTTTTTATACTAAAGCTTTCAAAGCTCAACAACAGTATAGTTTGTGTTTACCGTATATTTAAAAAAAAGTACCATATTTTTGGCTTTATAAGACACATCTAGGTTTTTAGAGAAGGAAAATCAGAAAAAAAAAAAGTTTCATGAGACCTCAGATTAGACAACCAATCTTCTTCAGGCCCCCAATCTTTATCAGACATACAATCTTTTTACATCTCAGATGAAACCCCAAATCAGATCAGACCCCCCATCAGACTGCAAATCTTTATTAGAACTCAGATCAAACCCCCAATCTGTATCAGACTGCAAATAAAGCCCCCATTTAGACCCCCTAATCTTTGTTAGACCTCAGATCAAATCCTCCAATCAGATCCTCAGTCTGTTTCAGACCTCATATCAGACCCCCATGTCACCACCAGTTCTGTGAGAAGGTCTGACAGACGTTCTTCTCTACCTCTTTTATGACGTTTTTTGTTTTGGTTTCACTTTGTCATCTCCTTTTCTTCTGCCATGTGTCACTTATTTAGACTAATCGTCTTCCTTTATATTCCCTCCCATACTGCCTCACTTTGCGGTTTATACTAGTTCCTGGATGAAGTGTTCACTGCTGGAGGCTGCTGCTGCTGTTTGCTCAGATAAGTCTTTTCCTTTATTGTGTTTCCTTGCTGGCTTGATTCTAGATGACCCTGACTCCGTCCGTATTAAGTGCAGGGAGCTGGTGGTCGTGTCACCTCACTATTATAGGGTTTTCAGGTGTCACACAGTCTTAGGTATGTGGGCATGCAATCGTCTACCATTGAGACCCTTGCATGTGCATAGCAGTCAGGGAGAGCTCTTAGGGTTTTAAAGGGCTCACCTATATGCTCCTTAGTTTGGGATCAAGCCAGTCAGTCGTTTATTTATAAGTTCCAGCTATCTGCAACTTCACCCGTGACATTATAAACCGCCAAAACCGTCTTAAGCATGGATCCAGTTTCAGCCTTGATTGACCGCATGCAAGGTCTATCGCTGGAGGTAGCAGATCTCCGTAAAACTGTGTCTCAGTTTCAGGTGACCGGTTCTGCTGGCATTCATGGAGTTTGTTCCGAGCCTAAGATCTCACTTCCGGATATGTTCTCCGGGGGTAGTGAGAATTTTGTTCGCTTTAGAGAGGCTTGCAAAATCCATTTTCGCCTACTTCCCCATTCCTCTGGTGATGAGGAGCAAGTGGTGGGGATCATCATCTCGCTGCTCAGGGATAACGCTCAGTTTTGGGCCTTTTCGCTGCTGGTGGGGGCACGGCCCCTCCGATCCGGTGGATTAATTTTTTTTGTAGCCCTGGGGCAGATATATGATGACCCGGATCATATTGCTCTGGCTGAATCTAAACTGCGTCTTTTATGCCAGGGTAAACAGTCCGCAGAGATATATTGTTCTGAATTTCGGAGATGGGCAGCTGATACTGGTTGGAATGATGCTGCACTCCGAAGTCAATTTTGCCATGGTCTTTCGGAAAGATTGAAAGATGCATTTGCTTTTCATGAGAGACCAGCGTCGTTAGAGTCTGCCATGTCTCTAGCTGTTCGTATTGACAGGCGTCTTAGAGAGAGAGAGGAGACTACTCTTTCCTGTCATATTCAGCCAAAGGACAGTGGGGCTATCTCATTCAGTGCGCAGGGGTCTCAGTCTGTCTCAATCCCCTCTGAGGAGGAGGCCATGCAGCTGGGTTTGCTTGCCTCTGATAGTAGAGGATTCAGCTCTCAGAGGAGGGTTTGTTTCTGTTGTGGGGGTATAAATCATTTGGCAAATGTTTTCCCCTCTAGGAGATTCATGGAGTTTTCTGAGGGTAACAAAAAAAAAAAGAAACCCTCTAAAAACTTTCCGTTTTCTACTATTGGCAAGGTTGATGCGGAAATTGAAGGTTTGCCGTTTGCTTGTAGTTCCCGTTTTCTCCTACCTGCCAGGGTGGCGCTAAACAGCAAGAACATTGTTTGTTAGATTTTTGTAGATAGTGGAGCAGCTGTCAATCTTATTGATAATCAATTTGCAACAACGCATGGTTTCCAGGTGTGCACTTTGGAAAAGGATATACCTGTTTTTGCTAAAGAGCATAGTTCACAATATCCGTTTGACTGTGGGTGACGCTCATGTTGAGGATATGTCATGCTTCGTCTTAAGCGGATTACCTACTCCTCTAGTGTTGGGGCTACCCTGGATCACTAAACGTAACCCCACCATTGATTGGCAAGCAAGGCAAATAAATGGTTGGAGTGAGTTTTGCAGAGAGAATTGCCTCACGGCGTCTCTTTCAGAGGTTTCTACCAAGACTGTGCCATCTTTTCTCTCTGAATTTTCTGATGTGTTTTCAGAGAGTGGTGTCCAGGAGTTTCCCACTCACCGGGAGTACGACTGCCCTATTAATCTCATCCCAGGCGCCAAGCTGCCAAAATCACGATTATACAATCTCTCCCAACCTGAAAGAGTCGCTATGCGTACTTGAGCCTGAGAAAGGGACACATCCAACCCTCGAAGTCACCTGTTGCTGCTGTTTTTTTTTTTGTTAAGAAAAAAGATGCTTCTTTAAGATCTTGTCTGGATTTCAGGGAGCTTAACCGTATCACGATTCGTGACCCATATCCGCTTCCTCTGATCCCGGACCTGTTTAACCAGATTGTTGGGGCTAAAGTTTTTTATAAGTTGGATTTAAGAGGGGCATACAACCTAGTCAGGGTCAGGGAAGGGGACGAATGGAAGACGGCCTTCAATACCCCTAAAGGGTCATTTCGAGAATTTGGTTATGCCCTTTGGTTTGATGAATGCTCCGGCCATCTTCCAACATTTTGTGAACAGCATTTTTTTATCATTTAATGGGAAAATTTGTACTGGTGTATCTAGATGACATTTTGATTTTTTCTCCTGATTTCAAGACTCATCGGGACCACCTACGTCAGGTCTTGCTGATTCTGCAGGAGAATAAATTGTACGCTAAACTGGAAAAATGTGTGTTTGCGGTTCCAGAGATTCAATTTCTTGGTTTTCTTCTCTCCGCTTCTGGTTTTCGGATGGACCCTGAGAAGGTCCGCGCTGTGCTTGTTTGGGAGCTTCCTGAGAATCAGAAGGCGCTGATGCGGTTTTTGGGTTTTGCCAATTATTACAGAAAGTTCATTTTGAATTATTCCTCTGTTGTTAAGCCACTCACTGATATGACTAAAAAGGGGGTGGATTTTTCCTCCTGGTTGGTAGATGCGCTTAAAGCCTTTTCTAGTATTAAAGAGAGTTTTGCTTCCGCTCCCATTTTGGTACAACCTGATGTATTTATTGTTGAGGGGGATGCTTCTGAAGTGGGTGTGGGTGCGGTCTTATCTCAGGGTCCCTCTCCTGCCAAATGGCGACCGTGTGCCTTTTTCTCAAGGAAACTCTCCTCTGCAGAGAGAAATTACGATGTGGGAGATAGGGAGTTGTTGGCCATCAAATTAGCTTTTGAGGAATGGCGCCATTGGTTAGAGGGAGCCAGACACCCTATTACCGTGTTTACCGACCATAAGAATCTGGCCTACTTGGAATCGGCCAAGCGTATGAAACCGAAACAGGCCAGATGGTCTTTGTTCTTTTCTATGTTTAATTTTGTTGTTACGTTCTGCCCTGGGGTTAAAAATGTGAAGGCGGATGCCCTGTCACGTTATTTTCCGGGAGGGGGGAACTTTGAAGACCCGGGTCCCATTTTGGCTGATGGGGTGGTCGTCTCTGCTCTTTATCCTGATTTTGAGGCAGAGGTTCAGGAAGCCCAGGCAGAGGCTCCTTTGTCCTCCTGGGAGGTTGTTTGTGCCTCTCGCTTTACAACACAAGGTTTTTAAGGAGCACCACAATACTGTCCATGCTGGACACCCGGGGAGTAGAGCCACAGTGAATCTCATTGCTCTGAGATTCTGGTGGCCGGCTCTTCGTAAGACGGTTGAGGGTTTTGTGGCAGCCTGCGAGACCTGCACTCGTGCCAAGGTCCCTCATTCACAGCCATCGGGTTCTCTCCTCCCATTACCCATTCCTTCCAATCCTTGGACGCATCTGTCCATGGACTTCATTACGGACCTGCCTCGTTCCTCGGGGAAGACTGTGATTCTGGTGGTAGTGGACCGTTTTAGCAAAATGGCGCATTTCATTCCCTTTCCTGATCACATTGTTAAATGCAAGGCATTCCTTCAGACATCGTTTCTGATAGGGGCACGCAATTTGTTTCCAGATTCTGGAAGGTCTTCTGTTCTCGCTTGGGGGTTCGGTTGTCGTTCTCTTCTGCGCTGTTTTGTGGCGGAGAATCAGGAGGATTGGTATTCTATTTGGGACATTCTCTGGAGAAAGGTCTTCTGGTTTACCTGATGAGGAGAGATTTTATTAGTCTTTGGCCTCATGCACACGACCGTTGTGTGCATCCGTGTCCGTTGTTCCATTTTCCGTGATTTTCTGCGGACCCATTGACTTTCAATGGGTCCGTTTAAAACTCGGAAAATGCACCGTTGTTCATTTGCGTCCGTGATCCATGTTTCCTGTCCGTCAAAAAAATAAGACCTGTCCTATTTTTTTGATGGACAACGGTTCGCGGACCAATTCAAGTCAATGGGTCTGTGAAAAAACACGGATGCATACAAGATTGTCATCCGCGTCAGTGATCCGTGTCCGTAGGCTACTTTCGCACAGACGAATCCGTAGATCCGTCTGCATAGAGCTTTTTTAGATCTGAGTTTTCACATCGTGAAAACTCAGATCCGACAGTATATTATAACACAGAGGCGTTCCCATGGTGATGGGGACGCTTCAAGTTAGAATATACTAAGAACTGTGTACATAACTTCCCCCTGCTGCCTGGCAGCACCCGATCTCTTACAGGGGGCTGTGATCCGCACAATTAACCCCTTAGGTGCCGCACCTAAGGGGTTAATTGTGAGTATCATAGCCCCCTGTAAGAGATCGGGTGCTGCTAGGCAGCAGGGGGTAGACCCCCCCTCCCTCCCCTGTATTAAATCCATTGGTGGCCACTGCAGCCCCCCTCCCTCGTATTAAATTCATTGGTGGCCAGTGCGGCCCCCCCTCTCTCCCTCCCCTGTATTTAATTCATTGGTGGCCAGTGCGGCCCCCCCTCCCTCCCCTGTATTAAATTCATTGGTGGCCAGGGCGGCCCCCCCTCCCTTCTTCGTATTAAATTCATTGGTGGCCAGTGCAACCTCCCTCCCTTCCCTGTATTAAATTCATTGGTGGCCAATGCGGCATCCCCCCTAATTAAAATCCCCCCCCCCCATCATTGGTGGCAGCGGAGAGTTGCGATCAGATTCCCAGTTTAATCGCTGGGGCTCCGATTGGTTACCATGGCAACCAGGACGCTACTGCAGTCCTGGCTGCCATGGTTTCTTAGCAATTTTAGAAGCATTAAACTTACCTACTCTGTCTGTGACTGGCCGGGCGCTCCTCCTACTGGTAAGTGACAGGTCTGTGTGGCGCATTGCTTATAGCACAAACCTGTCACTTACCAGTAGGAGGAGCGCCCGGCTGGTCACAGACAGCGCAGGTAAGTATAATTCTTCTAAAATTGCTAAGTAACCATGGCAGCCAGGACTGCAGTAGCATCCTGGTTTCCATGGTAACCGATCGGAGCCCCAGCGATTAAACTGGGACACCGATTGGAACTCTCCGCTGCCACCAATGATGGGGGGGGATTTTAATTAGGGGGGGACTGGAGGCCGCACTGGCCACCAATGAATTTAATACAGGGGAGGGAGGGGGCAGCACTGGCCACCAATGAATTTAATACTGGGGAGGGAGGGAGGGGGGCCGCACTGGCCACCAATTAATTTAATACTGGGGGGGGGTCTGCCCCCTGCTGCCTGGCAGCACCTGATCTCTTACAGGGGGCTATGATATGCTCAATTAACCCCTCAGGTGCGGCACCTGAGGGGTTAATTGTGCTGATCACAGCCCCTTGTAAGAGATCGGGTGCTGCCAGGCAGCAGGGGGCAGTCATGTACACAGTTCTTAGTATATTCTAACTTGAAGCGTCCCCATCACTATGGGAACGCCTCTGTGTTAGAATATACTGTCGGATCTGAGTTTTGATGATCTAACTCAAATCCGATGGTATATTCTAACATAGAGGCGTTTCCATGGTGATGGGGACGCTTCAAGTTAAAATATACCATCGGATTGGAGAAAACTTTGATCCAATGGTATATTAATAGGGACTCCTGTCTTTACATTGAAAGTCAATGGGGGACGGATCCGTTTGCAATTGCACCATATTGTGTCAACGTCAAACGGATCCGTCCCCATTGACTTGCATTGTAAGTCAGGACGGATCCGTTTGGCTCCGCATGGCCAGGCGGACACCAAAACAACTTTTTCCTTCATGTCTGGTGATCCTCCAAAAATCAAGGAAGACACACGGAAACAAAAACGGAAATGGATCACGGAACAACGGAACCCCGTTTTGCGGACCGTGAAAAAATACTGTCGTGTGCATGAGGCCTTTGTCATTTATTTGGCAAAAGATTCAGGGTAATCTGAAGAAAATGAGTTAGAGATATAAGCGTGTGGCGGATAAGAGACGTGTGCCTGGTCCGGACCTGAATGTGGGTGATCTGGTGTGGTTGTCTACAAAGAATATGAAACTGAAGGTTCCCTCCAGGAAGTTGGGTCCTAAGTTTATTGGGCCTTACAAGATCTTGTCCGTCATCAATCCCGTTGCCTTCCGTCTTGATCTTCCTCAGGCTTGGAAGATCCATAATGTTTTTCACAGGTCCCTATTAAAACCTTATGTCCAACCCACTGTACCATCCTCTTTGCCTCCTCCTCCGATTTTTGTTGATGGTAATCTTGAATTTCAGGTCTCTAGGATTGTGGATTCTCGCATTATCCGGGGTTCTCTTCAGTACCTCATTCATTGGGAGGGTTATTGTCCTGAGGAGAGGATGTGGGACCCAGTGGCGGACATTAAGGCCACTCATCTCATCAGGGCTTTTCATAGGTCTCATCCTGAGAAAGTGGGCTCTGAGTGTCCGGAGTCCACCCGTAGAGGAAGGGGTACTGTCACCGCCAGTTCTGTGAGAAGGTCTGACAGACGTTCTTATCTACCTCTTGTATGATGTTCTTTGTTTTGGTTTCACTTTGTCATCTCCTTTCCTTCTGCCAGGTGTCACTTATTTAGACTAATCATCTTCCTTTATATTCCCTCCCATACTGTCTCACTTTGCGGTTTATACTAGTTCCTGGATGAAGTGTTCACTGCTGGAGGCTGCTGCTGCTGTTTGCTCAGATAAGTCTTTTCCTTTATTGTGTTTCCTTGCTGGCTTGATTCTAGGTGACCCTGACTCCATCCGTATTAAGTGCAGGGAGTCGGTGGTGGTGTCCCCACACTATTATAGGGTTTTCAGGTGTCACACAGTCTTAGGTACGTGGGCATGCAATCGTCTACCATTGAGACCCTTGCATGTGCATAGCATTCAGGGAGAGCTCTTAGGGTTTTAAAGGGCTCACCTATATGCTCCTTAGTTTGGGATCAAGCCAGTCAGTCGTTTATTTATAAGTTCTAGCTATCTGCAACTTCACCCGTGACACCCCAATTCTCATCATACCTCAGATCAGACATAAAATAAATGAACTTACCTCTCCGTCTGATAGAGCAGTGATTATTGTTCCATTCAAAGGGATAGTTCCTGTGCTGGAGGCTGCAGGGTATAGCTTACTGGGGGTCCCCAATAATCAGATATAAATGACCTATCCTGATGATGTGTCATCAGTAACAGGAGCTTGAAAACCCATTTCTAATGTTAAGCATGATACCTTTTCATTGAAAAGCTCCATAAGAAGGCAACACAAGAATAGTATTAATGATCAAAATTGTTACAAATATTCCAAAACTTAGAAAAAAAGTTTTTAGCAAATCCACATTTTTGCCGATTCATCTCCCATGAATGGCTTACAATAACCTCTGCCATTTTACATTCCAGAATACAGGAAAGGTAACAAGATGAAGAAGTATCACTTGACCCCAATCTGGTGGGCTCGTTCATAATGCCTTTCAGTTTCCCTCAGCCAATCGTGAGGGACTATAGCTGTGATGTCAGTGGATGTATCATAGGTCCTAATTAATATCCCAGCAATATCCTGCCATGTTTTTCTGGGCTTGTACATTGGAGGGATAGCACCTTTGTTAAAGAAAATAGATCTTAAAATGCAGAATACAGCTAGTTTACAGAGTGGTTATTTTACAAGAAAACAGGTATCTAGATTTATAATTTCACAGAAAGGTTTTAAAGACAGCACTCCTTTGTCATATTGTGTAACATATTCATGCTGCCTCAGGGAGGCTGTTTTTTTCAGCCATTTGAGTGTGCCGTATTTAAAGTTATGTAATTAAATTTAATATTAATGCAAATCACCATAATCTTTATTGCATACATTACAATAACAAGTCTTTGAGAATATTAACCTCTTCAGACTGAGCCAGATCTGACATGTGTCACTTTATGTGCTAATAACTTTGGAATGCTTCTATTTATCCAACCGATTCTGAGACTGTTTCCTCTTGACACATTGTACTTCATGTTAGCGGTAAATTTGGGTCTAAATGTTTTACCTTTCTTTATTAAAAATTTACAGAAAATATTAAAAAATTCACAATTTTATAAAATAAAGTTTAATATTTATTACTCTTAGGGCTCTTTCACAGAGGCGAGTTTTCCATCCGGATGTGATGCCCATAGTGAACGTTTAGAATCCAGGCTGAATCCTGACCTATTCATTTCAATGGGTCTGTCTACAGGACCGGACCTTAGTTTTTCCTGCATAATCTCTGAGTTTAGGAAAAATTGCAGCATGTTCTATATTGTACATTTTTCATGTAGCCCTGGCTCCATAGAAGTGATTAGGGCTTGTGTGAAAAATGGAATTCATCCAGATGCAATGTGTTTTTCACTGATGATTGCTAGGATACAGTATGTAGATTGTTCTTTAGTTTTATTGTGCACATGAAAACATATGCAATCTGGATACAATCCAGATGGAAAAAAACACAAACACTGAATGCAATTACATTTTGATTGAACTTACTTGCAAACCCATCAGTTTTTTCCTGAACAGATACTGACACAATCTCTATCACTCATTTACAGAAATACCCCATATATGGTCATAGACTGCTGTATGAGCACATCACAGGGCTCAGAAACAAAGGACCCTTATGGCATTTGGGGAGCAGCGTTGGCTAGAATGTTTTTTAGGCACCATGTTGCATTTGAAGTTTGGAGGACTGCACCAGGGAAATGTTGCCCCGGTACAACAACATCACTTCTAGAAGTACTGTGGCCCCCTTCTTCCTGGTTTTAATAAATTAGTGCCTTGATCACCACCTCTTTAAACAGAAGGAATTTTCCTGACTGGCCTGCAGATCTAAATAGCGCTTAAGCATTCTACAGTGCCATCTATACAATGTGCATGGTCAGCCTTTTGTACCACATCTTCTTTTTCCGCATTGCACTGTATGGCTTCAGAACTTGATCTGAAAGATCAACTCCTTCCATGTTCCATGTTGATAGTGTAGTCTAGGATACAATCTGGCTTGGGGGTGGTGGTACCTTGTACAGGGAAACTGGAGTTTCCCTGTGGTTAGTATAAGGACATCCTTCTTGTTCTTGTGCTTAGAAGGGTTGTGCAGGGGTTTTATATTGATCACTTATCCACAGGATAGGTCATCAATATCAGATTGGCAGGGGTGCCCCAGGAGAAAGAAGTGATGATAACCAAAGCCCATGCCATCACAGTCTGAGAAAATGATTGTATGTTGAACAAGACCTGAGATTAGGAAATTCAAGGAAGATGATGACATTTAAGGAGGAGAATGGTGTCTGTGATAAAAAGTGGAGCTGATGTATGGCCAAAACATCAAGGAAAAATAAAAACTTCCAGGGACAGATCTTCTTCTAGTGTGGCTAGCTTCATAGCAGGTGACATTACTGCTGCTGTCGGTGAAGACTCAAATGCTGTCATACCTAGGGTAGGCTTAGTTGGTGATGGCGCAACATTGCCAGCTGACAAACCATTGCAGTCTGCAAGCACTGGAATCAAAGAATAAGGTGTGGCCTTTCATGTACAAATGGATGAACTACAGCTATCCTTCAGCACATCAGAAGCTGCATCAAATGCTCACATGGGAAAACTGAACAGGCCTGTCATCGTTCAAGTAACCAGGCCACATCCACAGGTAATGCATGGTAGCTGTTGTTATCATCACAATCAGCATCATTAGTTACTGCTTTTCCTGTTCCAACTACTCCTGCTCTAGATCATCAGTCATCAATAATGAGATGTGTGGGCAGGAAATAAAAATACGCTGCAGCTACTACTATCCTTACACAGTTGCCCATCTCTTACATTGTCCATCTCGTACCATATTGATCTGTTGCTGCTGCTACTAGTCTTACTGCACATCTCCTGCCTTGTCCATTATGTTTCATACATTCCATCTACTGGGTGCACTAAATAAGGGCATTTTGTACTGGCACTTATAAAGAGGCATGTTCCTTTTTTAATTACGATTTTTACTATTTTTTAATAAGTATGACAAATATGTCAATCATCATGGAAGGTACACAGGCATTGTTTGGATGTGTACAATGGTCAAGTAAGCTAAATGTTACGGATAAAAACAATCAAATGAAATGAACAGTACAACTTACAAATAATAGGCATGGTGAAGTCTGGTAGTCCCAAGTTAACATAAAGGTAGACAATGGGATGTAAATAATGAGGGCTTGGTGCAACACCCTAAGAGAATCATCTGTAGTCATGCCATGGTTGCCAAATAGATAGGAAAGTGTGTCTTGTATACAATTCCCAATGAAAGATCTCCTCAAATCTATAGATTTGATCTACCTTATTCGGCCAGTGATCCATACTTGATATATACGCTCAGAGTCAAAGGACCGGGATTACAAGGTGAGCAGCAGTGATTAATAAAGAAAACAGTTATGCTCTGTGAAAGTGAACCTTTGGGAGGTAATGCTATTTCAGGGGAGCAGGAGAAGGAGGGATGAAATATGACATTACTCTGTCCACCAGTTTCAAATGTTGCTACTAGTGTTGACCAAGCACCAAAGTGCTCGGGTGCTCGAGTGCTCTGGCCGAACACATCGGGATGCTCGGGTGCTCTACCTAGCACCCGAGTATAATGGAAGTCAGAGGGAGAACCTGAGCATTAAACCAGGCACCCCCTGCTCTGAAGAGGGGAGGGTGACTGGTTCATAGAAAAAGGTCAGAAATTGATGGAAAAACGCCACCAAAATGGTTCAGGAACAGCATAGGGAGGATGTCTGGATGCATCTTGGACTCCCAGGTCTCTACTGGGAACGATGTTGTCAGAGTAGCACGCCACTTTTACAGACTGACAATCAGTGGCGTAACTACCGGGGAAGCAGGGGAAGCGGCTGCTTCGGTGCCCGGGCTGACAAGGGGCCCGGCGCCTAGCAGCGTGTGCGTGTGACTGTCGGCCCCTTCACATACATCAGAGGCCGGGCACCTTCACATACAGCGGGCCGGGGCCCCTTCACAATTCAGTGATTCACATACAGTGCGGGGCCCCCCCCTGCCAGCATCTCGCTGGTCTAATTAGGCCCGCCTACTGACCTGACCTGAGGAGGGAGCGGCTGGCGGTAGAAACGAAACAGGCAAGAGGAGCTCCATGGCAGCAGCACAGTGCACATGTGAACATCAGTCACTGGGCGTTTGGGGGAGATACCTGAAAACTTTTCAGGTATGTCCCCACATAGTGTTGTGCCTCGGGGCTAAGTAGCAGGCAGCTTGTGACCTTGGTTGC
Source organism: Bufo bufo (assembly GCF_905171765.1). Classification (NCBI taxonomy): domain Eukaryota; kingdom Metazoa; phylum Chordata; class Amphibia; order Anura; family Bufonidae; genus Bufo; species Bufo bufo. The sequence continues at coordinate 243,698,155 of NC_053394.1, read as the reverse complement.
TGAGCTGAGCACTATCTCTGCAGCCGGCCAGTGCACAGCTTCCTGTGTGATCTGTCTGCAGTCAAAGAAGGATTAACCAGCTGATAGCCGGGGAATTGCAGAATCCCTGCACCCTTTTTCCTTCAGCTTCTGTCTCCTGCCGATCTCCTGCTTAGGACTCTCTGCCAGCCTGACCAAAAATGGTGAGTCTGTGCCCCCTGCCCTGTACTATGCCCCCTGCTCTGTGCCACAAGCCCTGTGCCCCCAGCTCTGTGCCACAAGCCCTGTGCCCCCAGCCCCGTACTGTGCCCCCATCCCTGTACTGTGCCCCCTTCTCTATACTGCGGCCCCTGCCCTGTACTGTGCACCCTATGCTGCCTGTACTGTGCCCCCTGCTCTGTGCCACAAGCACTGTGCCCCCAGCCCCGTACTGTGCCCCCAGCCCTGTACTGTGCCCCCTTCTCTATACTGCGGCCCCTTCCCTGTACTGTGCACCCTATGCTGTACTGTGCCCCCTGCTCTGTGCCACAAGCCCCGTACTGTGCCCCCAGCGCTGTACTGTGCCCCCTTCTCTATACTGCGCCCCCCGCCCTGTACTGTGCACCCTATGCTGTATTGTGCCCCCTGCCCTGTACTGGGCCCACTACCGTGTATTTGTCCACCACCCTGTACTATGCCCCCTGCCCTGTGTCCTATTCCCTGCACTATGTCCCATTATAATACTGTGTAGGAGGCATATTACAGGAGTATAAGGAGATACCCCTGTACTTTGCCCTCTTATACTCTACACTGTGCCCCATGTCATATATTGTACTGTGCCCTCTTATACTCTGTTATCCAGTCACTGTATGGCAGTGTTATCCAGTCACTGTATGGCAGTGTTATCCAGTCACTGTATGGCAGTGTTATCCAGTCACTGTATGGCAGTGTTATCCAGTCACTGTATGGCAGTGTTATAACGTTGCAGGGTTTGTTATCCAGTCATGGTATGAGCTATTATCCAATATGGTGGTATTTAGTCTCTGTATGTTGGTAATATATAGTCACTAAATGTATTATTATTCGGGGGTATAAATCATTTTTTGTTTTCTTCCAGAGGGAAGTGGAGATCTTGATGTTCCTCAACACCATAGTCATGATGAAGAACAGGCGGAGTAGTAAGTCTTAGAATTTTCAATATTAAAGAGCATATATTGTCAGCATGATCAACCCTAGTAAACCATATTGCCTGGTAGGGTTGATCATGCTGAGTACTAGGATCAGTATTTTATGTTTATGCTAATTAGGTTCTCGGCCCTTGTCTGAGCCTCCCTGGCCTGTGCCCCCCTTGCGCCTGTCTGCGTTCCACTGGTCTAGATCGTGAGTAGCCAAAGGAGTGGGGTTTACACAGGAGGAGGTACTAGCAAAGCACCCGGGGGGCCCATACAAAAATTTGCTGTGGGGCCCAGTCACTTATAGTTACGCCCCTGCTGACTTAGTTATGCACTAAGTGAAAGGGCTGCCAAAAAAATACAAGGAACCGGCACTCCATTACACCCTATATTACACATAAAGGAGGGCATAATACACAGCCTTGAAAAATTATGATTGATGGCCTGCTGGTGACCCTCAAAAACATTTGGAGCAAGGGCCTGCTGATCTGACCATCTAAAACATTATGGGCCTGCTGCCGCTTTGGTGACTCTAGATAACCTGAGGCCGATCGCACGTCCCTGTGACGGCAACAATCCATTCGGATGTCTGCCCTATCAACTTTCGATGTTATTTTCAGCGCAAACCATGGTGACAACGGGTAACGGTGAATCAGTGTTCAATTCCGGAAAGGGAGCCTGAGAAACGGCTACATCTACCACATCTATACAAGACAGCATACGCACAAAATACCTATTAGGTATAATTAGGTGACGGCCTGCAGGTAAGCTGACCCTGTAAAAGATTTGAGTAAGGCATTGGGCTCTGCCTTCCCTGCCATCGGGTCACAGCAGCGCGGGGACCCGATGGCTGCTCCCTCCCTCCCATTGCACGTGCCACGGACAGAGCGGACCTCGGCACATCAAAGGTTAATGCGCCGGCATCTGTGTTTTCATCAATGTCGGTGCATACAGCAGGGGTCCGGCTTTCAGTCACTGACGAACCCCTGCTGCTGATCGGGCGGGCTCAGCTCCTGGACCCGCCCGATTAGCCCGCCGTAATAGTACAGCACTGGGCGGCAAGTCACTTGCCGTACTATTATGGTCGGGAATGGGTTAAAATGAGCAATTAACGCCATATCAGCATGTCTTCATGAGGGATTGGTCATGTCAAACTAATTTAATCAGTTTCTATGAGGAGGTAAGTTCTAGACTTGACATGTGTGAGTCAAGGGATGTTGTATATCTGGACTTCTCTGAAGCATTTGATACTGTACCATAAAAAAGGTTAGTATACAAAATGAGAATGCTTGGACTGGGAGAAAATGTCTGTATGTGGGTAAGTAACTGGCTCAATGATAAAAAAAAAATACAGAGGGTGGTTATTAACGGTACACACTCAGATTGGGTCACTGTCACTAGTGAGGTACCACAGGTAGAAGGCTTGCACAGTAAAATATAAATTTTTGCAGATGACCCTAAACTGTGTAAGGTAATTAACACAGAAAAATACAGTGCACTGCTCCAGAGGGATCTGGATAGATTGGAGACTTGGGCAGAGAAGTAGCAGATAACTTTTAACACTGACAACTATAAGGTTTTGCACATGGGAAGGAAAAATACTGTACATGTCACCAGTACATACTAAATGGTAAAACACTGGTTAAGGCTCCATTCACACGTCCGCAAATGGGTCCGCATCCGTTCCACAATTTTGCGGTACGGGTGCGGACCCATTCATTTCTATGGGGACGGAATGGACGCGGACAGCACACAGTGTGCTGTCCGCATCCGCATTTGCGGAACGCGGCCCCGATCTTCGGGTCCGCAGCTCCGCAAAAGATAGAACATGTCATATTCTTGTCCGCAGCTTTCGGACAAGAATAGGCATTTCTATAGGGGTGCCAGGCGGGTGTGTTGCGGATCCGCAATTTGCGGGTCCGCAACACACCACGGACGTGTGAATGGAGCCTAACAGTGACATGGAAAAGGACCTAGGAAATTCAGTGAACCGAAAGCTAAGCTGTAGAAATGTCACGGCTGAGGATGGGGGAAATCCTCAGCCGTGCGATGTCAGTTGATGTTTTGGCTGCTCGGCCAGGACAACAGGATTAGGGAGCAGGTCACCTCCTAAAGCGTCCCTAATCTGACCCTAACTCCTAGCTGCATGGGCCGACCTTGAAGGTAGGAGGACCCATGCTCCGGAACCTCGGATCCCTAACTCACCCTCCGACCGGTCCCTGTACTAGGAGTCAAGGTAAGACGGCCTGTTCCTACTGGACACGGAGGAACAGGGGTCTCACTGGCCAAGCTGCAGGAAAAAGGGGAACACAAACAAACTTACGGATATGGCAGGTGAACTATCCGAGTTCCACCTACCTGCCACAGCCCTGCTGACTGGATCCCTGTGCAAACAGGAATCCAGATCCATAAGCTGCACGAACACAAGATAGAACAGGAAAACATCAAATAGACATCACACATAAACTTAACAAAACTAAAATGTGACATATAGTTTATGAACCACAAGGGTGGCTCTCACAGGCAGTTGGTGAACACAGGAGGTTGCTATCAGCAAGCATGCTGGAGCAACCTACTGAGCCCTGCCAAACACCAAGGCTATATAGGCCTAAGAGGCCACACCCAACAGTCAGACACACCCAGTGACATCACACACACTGGGAAGGGAGTTAACCCTTCCAGCACCAGGGAAGGGAAGACATCAACTTAAAGGAGACGTGCACACAATAACATAAAAAGCAAGTGCACACATACACACATCACACAAAACCGCATGCACAACGTAGCAAGCTGCAATGGCACAGCTCCGACTGCTACGCTGCCCATACACACTGTTGCCAGCGGCAACCACAGGTGAGGCAAATACCACAGCCCTCACCTGTGATTGAACACCAAAGAGAACCGCTGACAACCGCATGCGGTTCAGGAGTCACGGTCATAGCCATGGCCGTGACAAGAAACCAGTGTCAGGTACAGTAGCTGCTGCTAAGGCCAATAAGATAATGGGTTGCATCAAATGGGTCATAGATGTCCGTGATGAGAAAATAGTCTTCACTTTACAAATCACTAGTCAGACCGCACATGGAGTACTGTGTACAGTTCTAGGCTCCTGTGAACAAGGCAGACATAGCAGTGCTGGAGAGGGTTTAGATGAGGGCAACTAAAGTAATAACTGGAATGGGGGGGATAAAGAAGGCTGAGATAAAGATAATTGCGTAACAGCCAAGAAACATGCGGGGCGGAGACTGGGGCATTGCGCTCAAGCACATGCGGTATTTGGCAGAATATCGCCATGTGCCGAGCATCGAGATGCTCGAGCCGAACTGGTGTTCGGCCGAGCATGATTGATCATCACTAGTTGCTACATAACCACCATTTGTGGTCGGGGCTACAACTGGAACAGGAATCCTAACTAAATAATTACGAGAAAAAGCGGTTTGATTTGTGCTGTACAGCAACGTTGTAGGGATGACTGAAGGAGGCCATCCTCTGGTGTGACAATGGAATAGAGGGAGGGGGGGAGTGACCCTAAAATAGCGGGGCAAAGCCCCTCCCACAAATACAGGCCAATAAATCGGCCTTATTACTTGTGGTCGGGGCTACAACTGGAACATGAATCCTAACTAAATAATTACCTGAATAAGCGGTTTGATTTGTGCCGTAACCGCAACGTTGTAGGGATGACTGAAGGAGGCCAAAAGAGACAACATATAACCAGAAAACTTTATACGATTCACACTTACCACACCAAGTTCTGAAAGGCAAGAGACATCTTAACGTTATTCAAGATATCAATGACCGCTGCGTTTGTCGGAAACAAATAATACAGTCCTGATCAAAGACCACTTGAAAAATGGCAAAAAATCTTATTTTACATTGTTGGATCTTAACAAGGTTCCAAGTAGAGCTTCAACATGCAAGAAGAAGAAATGAGAGTGAAACATTTTTTGAGCATTCAATTAATTGAAAATAATGATTAAACTGAAACAGGCTGTTTTTCAGCTGATCCAAATTTTAGGACCACATGCCTTTAAAAGGCCAAATCTGTGCAAAGATGTGGATTCATTGTCATTTTCTGTCAGGTAGTCACACGTTGTGATGGCAAAGGCAAAAAAACTCTCCCTTTTTGAACGTGGTCAGGTTGTTAAACTGCATAAGCAGGGTTTCTCACATCGTGTCATCGCTGCTGAGGTGGGACGCAGTAAGACAGTCATTTGGAATTTCTTAAATGATCCTGAGGGTTATGGAACAAAAAAGTCAAGTGGAAGACCCAAAAAATTTTCATTAGCACTGAGCCAGAGGATCCAATTGGCTGTCCGTCAAGACACTGGACGATCCTCGACCCAAATTAAGGCTCTAACTGGGGCTGACTGCAGCCCCATAATCATCAGACGGCATCTGAGACTGAAGGGCTTCAAAAACAAAAAACGTCTTCAAAGACCTCGTCTCCTTGAACGCCACAGAACTGCTAGTTTGGACTTTGCAAGAGAGCACCAAACATGGGACATTCAAAGGTGGAAGAAAGTTTTATTCTCTGATAAGAAAAAAATTAACCTTGATGGTCCTGATGGTTTCCAACGTTACTGGCATCACAAGCAGATCCCACCTGAGATGTTTTCTACGCGCCACAGTGGAGGGGGCGCCATAATGGTCTGGGGTGCTTTTTCCTTTAGTAAAACAATGGAGCTTCAGGAAGTGCAGGGGCGTCAAACGGCCGCTGACTATGTCCAGATGTTGCAGAAAGCATTCCTCGTGACTGAGGGCCCTCGTCTGTGTGGTAACGACTGGGATTTTCAACAGGACAACGCTACAGTACACAATGCCCGCAGGACAAGGGACTTCTTCCAGGAGAATAACATCACTCTTTTGGCCCATCCTGCGTGTTTCCCTGATCAAAATCCAATTGAGAACCTTTGGGGATGGATGGCAAGGGAAGTTTACAGTTCCAGACAGTAGATGGCCATCGTGCGGCCGTCTTCACCACTTGGAGAAATGTTCCCACTCACCTCATGGAAACGCTTGCATCAAGCATGCCAGTTTATTTGTTGTTTTCATTAAATTGAAGGCTCAAAAAATGTAAACGCATAGAATTCGGAGAAATAGATGTAAATCAAGCTAAGTATTAGCGCATGCGCATGAGACCAATGAGGCAAAAGATTCCTCAAATTTTAAGTCCCAGAGCATGCGCAAAGAGTCTTATGGAATTAGCTGAAAATTAAACTAAGTATCAACGCATGCGCAGCAGCATTTTGAGACGGAAAGTTTCTGAGTCCTAGCGCATGCGTGGAGAGCTGTACAGACATAGCTGGAAATCAGACAGTATTAACGCATGCGTACTAACATGTTGCGATGAAAGTTTTTCCAAGTACCGGACACAGGCGCAGACAAACCCCCCCCCCCCCCGACGAGATGGATGTGATTGGCCCCCAGGGACATCAATCGACACGAACGAGAGTGCAGTGCGATAGGCGATCCAGAAGGTGAGACCCACCCCTATGGTATAAAGGATCTCAGATAGCAAGCACTCGTGTTGATAGTAGCTCCATTCCCCTGAAGAAGCCGCATCTGCGGTGAAACGTGTTGGGGGAGCTGTGTCTTTAACATTTTTTTAAAATTATGGCAGGGCTAAGAATGGATTAGGGAAGGCGATCTGCAGACGCCGAGACCTTTGAGGGACAGTCTAGATAGGAGCGTACAAGTAGCGCAGCACCTGAGCGTTTTCAGAGAGGGACACCATATAATCAGAGAAGCAACTTGATAGGGTGTTTAGCCAATATAGTGTGGTTTAGGTGACGGAATGCCGGGTGTCGGATGACATTACAGGCTATTAAGTGTATTAACACAGGTCAGATACAAATAAGCTGCACCTGGTTTTCAGTGCGATAGTGTCCCCCTGATCTACCGCAAAAGTAGAGATACTGTACCCACAGGTCCAAGCCCACCATATGTATTTTTAACAACTTACTTATGTTTTCTAGGGTATATATTGTTTAATAAAGAAATAAATAAAGGTTATATTTTAATTATAAGACCAGAAACAGGAATTTATAGTCGTGAGACTATTGGAATATTTAATTTGACCTCCTGGGGTTAGTGGGTCATCTGAAATATTGTATTTTAAAATTGAGGTGAACCCTCTAATTTATATGATCCCGATAAAAGAGAGGGAAACTCCTTCTGGGAACATATGCTGTATATGTGTTAACCCTCTGAGGACATCATAACTCTGGTCCATCTGCTAACTGGGGGACACCGTTGTTGAGTTCACAGCGTGATGGCAGGATTTTTGAAACAAAAGCTGAACTTGGAAAGCCTGACTATTGAAGCGAGTCAAGTCTTCTCTAATATAAATGTTCCATTGAACCAAACGGATATTAATATAGCATTTAGGAATTTGAATAAAACATACAGTCAGCACAATAGAGCCTGATGGGAAATAGCCAGTTTGGACACATATATACAACAAGGATTAGTATATAGAGGATTACGTATCCCTCTATGTCCTAATACACATTTAGAAAATCTACAATTTACTAAAGGCTGGGAACAACTCCTAACTGAGTGCTCACTTAGACTGACAAAATATCTATTAGAGTATGAGAAAATCTCCTTTGCAAAATTAGATTAACAACTAGAGAAAGAGATTAAGGAGATACAGGAATTCAGTCAACATTCAGAATTCATAGATTTGGAACAAAAAATTAAGAAAAATATTGATCTCCTACAAAACGAGATCAAAGAACGTAAACACATGAAATATATTAGAGACCGTCAAGATTTTGAGACAAACAGAGTATATATCTGGAAAAATTGAAATAACACCAGAAACACCTACCGTAGACAGACAGAGACCTCTGATACAGATACATCAGGCACAGAAGGTTCAGTACAAAGTGCTGGTTTCCAGAATCTAAGGATAGGAACAAAACAGAAAACAAAGAAAGGGAGATATCAGCAACCGAAAAGACCTGCCCAAGAAAATAGATTGATTTCACAAATATGCCCCTCAGTAATGACAAGACAACCATATATGGGATCAAGCAGTCTAGTGACCAACATAAGAACAAATCCATCTATAGGGACAACATCTACCTCTACCTCTGTACAACCCTTCTCCTTTGGACAGCCAGTAAATGGTGCCATGAATGTAGCTCAGAATGTAACTGCGAGCTCTTTACCAATAACACAGATGAATACACAGACAAATGCACCGATAGCCCCCCTTTTTTTAGGACAGGCAGGGATCCAACTGAGGGATCGAGAAAAATGGGGTTACAGCAAGTAGTAGGCATTATACCAACAGAGGAGACAAGTTATTAACCTATCTGCACATATCTTGACAACAGCACAAAGAACACTCTTCAACAGAGGCTTGACTTTTTCACCGGTCCCACAGAGTAATAAATTCCTGTGGATCAAAGATATAAACCTCTTTGCGCGTAAATTGGTCTTACATAAGGTTCATAAACAGGAAGAATGGGACCTAAGAAAAGCATATGTGAATGAAAAGAGATGTGTTCAGACGCTGGAAGACCTACTTAAAGAAAATGAGGGACAATGTATCATCCCAGACCCCCCTTTCTCGTCATTAAAACCTAAATCTAAAACCACCCCCTCTTTTGCACAGTTTAAAGAGATTGACACTTTCGTGAGTTTAGTAACGCAGGATATTAAATCTCTGAAAATGAGAAAAGATCATATTGTATCTAATCTAAGCACTCAGGAACTAGAAGCCCTGGAAGAACTTAAGAAAAATGAGAACATCATAATTAAACCTAGTGATAAGGGTGAAAACATAGTCATCCAAAACAGAGATGACTATGTTGATATGGTACTGAGATTGTTAAGGGATAAAAAGACGTATCAAATACTCCCCAGTGACCCCACAAAGGCTTACACTAATGAGCTAGAAACTCTACTGTCTGATGCCAGATCTAGAGACCTGATTACAAAAGATGAATTCCTGTACCTTCTGAAAAAAGATCCCACTATTTCTACCTTTTATGCATTACCCAAGGTGCATAAGGATAAAATACCTATTCCAGGGAGGCCAATGGTGTCCGGGAATGACAATTTGACCCAGGGTATAAGCCAATATGTGGATCAGATATTGAGACCATTTGTCACCGCGTTACCATCTTATATTAGGGACACAAAAGATCTCCTTCTGAAAATTAATGAAATGACACTGACACCAAATACCATTTTGGCAAGTTTGGATGTCGAATCCTTATATAGTAACATTAAACACTCACTAGGCCTTAAAGCAGTTCACCAATTTCTAAGCACTAAGAGCAGTAATTTTCACCAACACAATCACTTAGTATTATCAATGTTAGAATTTGTTTTGGAGCACATTTTTTTTATTTTTAAAGGACACTTTTACGAACAGGTCAATGGGACCGCTATGGGGACGTCGTGTGCCCCCACTTATGCAAATTTATTTTTAGGGTGGTGGGAAAATGACATAGTATTCACGGAGGGGATGTTGTCATATACCTGTCACATTTTATTTTGGGGCAGGTATATTGACGACATCCTCATCCTATGGGATGGTGGACAATCACTGTTTAGGGAATTCACTCATGTCTTAAATGACAATAATATAGGGATGAAATATACATATGAAATACAGGAGCGAGAGATAGTTTTCCTGGATTTGAAAATTAAAATCATGGAAAATGGACGTCTTAATACGGAGGTATACAGGAAGCTAACTTCCACAAACAGTTATTTACACTGTACCAGCTGGCACCCAGAGCCACTCAGGAGAGGAATACCTACGGGCCAATATTTGAGGGCCCGTAGGAATTGCTCTGATGAGGGAACTTTTGAAAAGGAGAGTGAACATCTTCTAGAGAGGTTCAAGAAGAGGGGATATCCATCAGCCCCCCTAAAAAAAGCTTATAATAGAGCGAAGATCATAAATAGAGAGGACCTATTGAAAACCTCCCCCTCAAAAAAGAGTGAAATTATCCGGTGCATAGGAACCTTTTATGGCTACAATAGAGAGATATACAATATATTAAGTAAATACTGGCATATCATACAGACAGACAGAGTTTTAAAAACAGTACTTACCATCAATCCAAGTGTAACATATAGAAGAGGTCCAAATCTCAAGGATCAATTAGTGCATAGCTATCTGAAAGAGAAGGAAACAGACAACATTTTAAATAGAGGGAAATATCAAGGGTCATCACCCTGTGGAGATTGCTCCTTTTGCAAATACATCCCACGGATAAAAAAAATTCACAAATCCGGTTGACAAAAGGGAATATGAGATCAGACAATTGATCACGTGTAAAACGCAAGGAGTTATATACATAGCATCATGTCCTTGCCCCAGACTATATGTGGGTAAAACCACACAGGAACTGAGATGTCGTATATCGGGCCACTTGAGCTCGATAGAAACTGAAAAAGATACTGTCACGATCATGGTCATGGTCGTGACTCCTGTATCCGCATGCTGTTGCCTGCGGTCTGGTTTGGTTGTTAAACCACAGGTGAGGGCCGCTAGTATGTTGCCTCACTTGTGGTTGCCGCTGGCAACATGTAGTTGTTTTGCAGCCTGAGCTGGTGTTGGGCAGCTTGCTGCAATGTGCATGCGGTTGCACCTGGCAACCTATCTTTGTTAGGTGTGTCTTTTGTATGTCTGGTGTGCACAGGGTTTTAGTTATGTGTGCACTTTCTCCTTTAAGTGGCTGTCTTCCCTTCCCTGGTGTGAGAAGGGTTAAATCCCTTCCTAGTATGTGAGCACTGGGTGTGTCTGTGTGGGTGTGGCTGCTTGGGCCTATATAGCCTCTCCTGAGACCAGTAGTCAGAGTGGTACTTCAGCCATGGTCTGCTGGAGTCATCCTTATACCTAATACCATCTGCCAGTGAGGGCCACCCTTGTGGTCAAAGCAAATGTTGTTATGTGATGTTAGGTTTATGTTTATGTGGTGTCTGTTATTATTGCAGCTATGGTTCTGGCTTCCTGTGTGTTTATGTGTGCTGTGTCCTTTTATGTCTGTGTGTGGACTTCAGCACTTGTGTCTAGGGATCCAGTCAGTGTGTCTGTGGCAGGTAGGGGTGGAAGTCTTTCACTATCCTGGCATATCTATAGTCTGTTTATGTTTATATCCCCTTGCAGCTCGGCCAGTTTAGACTCCTGTTTCTCCGCATCCAGGAGGAACAGGTGGTCTACCCAGCTCCTAGTTCAGGGATCGGCGGAGGGTGAGTAGGGATCCGAGGTTCCTGAGCATGAGCCCTCCTACCTTCAAGGTCGGCTCATGCAGCTACAGTAGGAGTCAGGCTCAGATTAGGGATGCGTTAGGAGGTGACCTGCTCCCTAATTATGTGGTCCTGGCCGAGCAGCCACTTACATCTCCTGGCATCGCACGGCTGAGGGGTTTTCCCCATCCTCAGCCGTGACAGTATGACCACAATGGCTGCTCACGTGGCAAGACCTTCGAAAGAGGGTGCAGCATGCAGCGCCATCTGCTTTTGGCCTGCATGCGCGTTTTGGGGATCACCGTTAACGTCGCGGTTGGTGGCTTATTCCCCGCCACCTTACCTTCCGTGTCCGTGTTGGTGATCCCTCGTCCCTCTCCATGTTCCTATCTCTGGTCGTCTGCTGGCAGCATTCCGTTAGTGTTCCGGCGGCGTGCTGGTTAAGAGTGTCTGCTGGCAGCGAATGGAGTGGGGACGTGAGTGGAGAGTGGACGCAGTGTTAGTGCGCTCTCCCCGGGCTGTTTCTTTGCTGGTCTCTGGTTCCTGTGTGTTGCTCTGGAGCCTGGCAGTCGGCTCCTGGTTCCTTTGTGTTGCTCCAGGGGCCGGCAGCAGTCTTGGGGAGAAGCGCATATTATGACACTGATTCCCCTTTTCCTATCCCCTTGTATGGGTCCCTCTCTGGTTTCCCTTTTTTTTTTGGTGGGGGGGCTTTGAGGGGTAGGAGTCAGGGTCAGATTAGAGATGGTCCTGGCCGAGCAGCCACTTATATCTCCTGGCATCGCACGGCTGGGGGGTTTTCCCCATCCTCAGCCGTGACAGATACACCTATTGCAAAGCATATAAAATATGTACATGAAAACAAAACATCAGTTCTACGTTTCTGGGGCATAGAGAAATTAACTATGGGCCCTAGAGGGGGCAATCTCGATAAAAAAAACTCCTGCAAAATGAAGCAAGATGGATCCAGAGACTCAATACAATGAGTCCAACTGGCCTGAATGAGGGTTTCACATATACAGCATTTATATGATACCCAGGATAATAAACATATTTAAAGAGTCCAAGGACCTTTCTAACTATTATATATAGTGTTGTCCCTCCCTATTCTCAGTTAAGAAACTATAAAAATATAAATGATGAGTCAAATATACAAATATGTCCAGGGAAACATAGGCCATCACATATTCAGAAAGGGGAGAACTAAAATTAGGAAAAACAAAAAAATAAAAAAATCTCCGAGTTGATATATATGTGTCTGAAATGAAAGATAACGATCAGTTTTGTATATCTATATATTGTTACATACAAGAAAACTCTGGAGTTCTGAAGTCTGCTATCTGAGATTCAGTCTGAGTCCGCACGCATGCGTATTTTCCTGTCGAATGCATATAAATCGTCGAACTAAAGACTTAAAATGTTAAGTCTGAGCGCATGCGCTCATAAAGTATGAATCTGAATGAATCTCCAAGTCCCTGCACATGCAGTGTTGTCATAGAACATTGAGGTGAGAGATTTTAAGTGTCAACGCAGGCGCTCTGTAATAGAAGATCTATTCAATGGAGAGATGTTGGTTCGATTTGAGTACAAAAATTCTTCTAAGTGTTAGCGCATGCGCGGATGCTTGCCAAATATTGGCAGACTCGAATATAAGTTTTGGCGCATACGTATTGGTCTAAAAAGGGAGGAGAGGGACCCTGGACCCTGATGCAAGTGCCTGAAATATAGATACACCTACGTATCTTGGATCCCTGACTCTAAGTCCTGGTGTAAACGCATAGAATTCGGAGAAATATATGTAAATCAAGCTAAGTATTAGCACATGCGCATGAGACCAATGAGGCGAAAGATTCCTCAAATTTTAAGTCCCAGCGCATGCGTAAAGAGTCTTATGGAATTAGCTGAAAATTAAACTAAGTATCAACGCATGCGCAGCAGCATTTTGAGACGGAAAGTTTCTGAGTCCTAGCGCATGCGTGGAGACCTGTACGGACATAGCTGGAAATCAGACTAAGTATTAACGCATGCGTACTAACATGTTGCGATGAAAGTTTTTCCAAGTACCGGACACAGGCGCAGACAAAACCCCCCCCGACGAGATGGATGTGATTGGCCCCCAGGGACATCAATCGACACGAGAGTGCAGTGAGATAGGCGATCCAGAAGGTGAGACCCACCCCTATGGTATAAAGGATCTCAGATAGCAAGCACTCGTGTTGATATCAGCTCCATTCCCCTGAAGAAGCCGCATCTGCGGTGAAACGTGTTGGGGGAGCTGTGTCTTTAACATTTTTAAAAATTATGGCAGGGCTAAGAATGGATTAGCGAAGGCGATCTGCAGACGCTGAGACCTTTGAGGGACAGTCTAGATAGGAGCGTACAAGTAGCGCAGCTCCTGAGAGTTTTCAGAGAGGGACACCATATAATCAGAGAAGCAACTTGATAGGGTGTTTAGCCAATATAGTGTGGTTTAGGTGACTGAATGCCGGGTGTCGGATGACATTACAGGCTATTAAGTGTATTAACACAGGTCAGATACAAATAAGCTGCACCTGGTTTTCAGTGCGATAGTGTCCCCCTGATCTACCGCAAAAGTAGAGATACTGTACCCACAGGTCCAAGCCCTCCATATGTATTTTTAACAACTTACTTATGTTTTCTTGGGTATATATTGTTTAATAAAGAAATAAATAAAGGTTATATTTTAATTATAAGACCAGAAACAGGAATTTATAGTCGTGAGACTATTGGAATATTTAATTTGACCTCCTGGGTTTAGTGGGTCATCTGAAATATGGAAGTTCAAAACCCGAATCAAACTTTGAAACGAAGTTCGGCCAAACCCCTAGAACCCAGTCAGCTCATGCCTATCCAGGGCCGTCTTTACCAAGGGGCAAAAGGGGCAGCTGCCCCGGGCCCAGTTGCTCCTGGGGGGCCCAAGGCAGCTGCCTCTTGAGCCCTGCTAGCTACTGCCCCGGGTGTCAAGCTGTCAGCTACACAGGCATCGTACTGTGTTAAAGTTGTGATCAAGGACCTTAATGACATCATCACCATGTGACCAGTAACCTAGCAATTACTGGTCACATGGCTATGAGGTCATCACAGGTCCTAGCAGGAATTAACTGTGGAGCTTTTTTGTGTGAAGATTACATCAGAAAAAGGTGACAGGGGCTGTTATGTTAATATACTGTAAACTACTGTATAGTGGGGTGCTGTATACTGTGTGGGGGCCTGTATACTGTGGGGGGCTGTATATTGTGTGGGACTGTATACTGTGTGGGGCTGTATACTGTGTGGTGGGCTGTATACTGTGTGGTGGGCTGTATACTGTGTGGTGGGCTGTATACTGTGTGGGGCTGTATACTGTGTGGGGCTTGTATACTGTGGGGGGCTGTATACTGTGCTGGGCTGTATACTGTGGTGGGCTGTATACTGTGGGGGGCCTGTATACTGTGTGGGACTGTATACTGTGTGCTGAGCTGTATACTGTGGGGGGCCTGTATACTTTGGGGGCTGCATACTGTGGGCGGCTGCATACTGTGTGGGGGCCTGTATACTGTGTGGGGGCCTTATACTGTGTGGGGGCCGTATACTGTGTGGTGGGCTGTACTGTGTGGGGGGCTGTATACTGTGTGGGGGGCTGTATACTGTGTGGGGGTCTGTATACTGGGGGGCTTATACTGTGTGGTCGGCTGTATACTGTGTGGTGGGCTGTATACTGTGTGGTGGGCTGTATACTGTGTGGGAGGCCTGTATACTGTGGGGGGGCTGTATACTGTGTGGGGGCCTGTATATTGTGGGGGAGGCTTATAGTGTGTGGTGGGCTGTATACTGTGTGGGGGCCTTATACTGTGTGGGGGCCTGTATACTGTGTGGGGGGCTGTATACTGTGTGGTGGGCTGTATACTGTGTGGTGGGCTGTATACTGTGTGGGGGGGCTGTATACTGTGTGGGGGCCTGTATACTGTGTCTGTGGGGGCCTGTATACTGTGTGGTGGGCTGTATACTGTGTGGGGGGGGCTGTATACTGTGTGGAGGCTGTATACTGTGTGGGGGGCTGTATACTGTGGGGGGGCCTGTATAGTGTGGGGGGCCTATATAGTGTGGGGGCCTGTATAGTGTGGGGGCCTGTATACTGTGTGGGGGGCTGTATACTGTGTAGGGGCCTGTATACTGTGGGGGCCTGTATACTGTGGCGGTCTGTATACTGTGGGTGCGGTATAGTGTGGAGTGCTATACTGCTGTACTGTATAGTGTGGTGGGCTGTATCGTGTATATTTTGGGGTGCTGTATACAGTGAGGTGTTGTATACTGTGAGGTGTTGTATACTGTGGGATGCTGTATACTGTGGGCTGCTATACTACTGTACTGTATACTGTGAGGTGTTGTATACTGTGGGGTGCTGTATACTGTGGGCTGCTATACTGCTCTACTATATACTGTGGGGTACTGTATAGTGTGGGGTGCTATACTGTATACTGTGTGGTGCTGTATACTATAGGGTGCTATACTGCATACTGTGGGGTGCTGGGGTGCACTGTAACACTAGGGTGAGCCGAGCCCTGGTCTCCTTCCTGCAGAGCAGTGCCCACTTCCAGCCTGAGCCCAGCTGCCCAGAGCACTGATCCTGAGCCGCTGGAGTCTTCAGAACTGGAAGTATTTACAGTCATTCACTGGACTCTACCAGGTGTGTGGATTTTTTATGTGTGTGTGTGTTGTGGTGGAGGGCGTGATTGCCTGCTAAGGTGTGGGAAGGCAGGATCCAGGGGGCCCAAGTAAATTTTTTCCCAGGGTCCAATCAATATTAAAGACGGCCCTGTGCCTATCCATTACACAACTTATACCAGCAGTGACCAGTGGAACCTATTCACTTAAAGGGGCTGTCAAGGTTCAGAGCTGAACCAGGACAAATCCCCATTTTCATCCAGGCAGCTCCCCTGACATGAGCATTGGAGCATTTTATGCTCTGATGCTTTCCCTTCCCCTGTGCTGTATAGTGCAGGGCAAGGTCTTTTTTGTTGATATTCTTTCACTGCTAGGCGGATGCTTCCGCCTAGCAGTGTTACTGGTGATGTCACCAGCTCTGATGGGCAGGATTTAGCGCTGCCCCAGCCATTTTACAGGCTAGGGCAGCTTTAATGCACATCCATTAGTGCCCGTGACATCAGAGGGCTCACTGCTAGGCAGATGCCTTCACCTAGCTTTCCCCATGGAGAGCCCGGGACTTCACCGAATCTCCAGAAAAATCCTTTGCCCTGCACAATTCAGCGCTGGGCAAAGGATAGCATCGAAGCATGAAATGGGGGGCTATCTGGATGAAAATAAGGATATGTCCGGGTTCAGCTATGAGCCGAAAAAACCACTTTAAAGTCATGTCTGTTAGGTTCAAGCAAAAAATAGTGATGCATGCAGCACTAATGTTGTTTTTTCAAATGTGAGAGAATCTGTGAGATGCCTTACTGAGTCATCAACAAATGTGAACAGAGCCTTGCCTTTAAGAAAAAACTATAATAATTGTATAACATATTGTTACTACCATAAAAAAAAAAACATTAATAAAATATGTTTCAGCAGAATAATAATACATTACTACTAGATAAAGAAATCCATTGACAGAAGCAGAATGTCCAAGACACTGAATAACAGTTTTTCTAAGACGTTCCATTCATCAGCCTATTGCAAAATAGCAAAACAAAGCATGTCTTCTTCTTATCACACGGCCCACAAGAGCCCATCTCTGCTTGCAGACTAATCATGCTATCAGTCTCAGTAAAGCAAATAGCTGGAATGGAAGAAAATTTATGATAAATATTCAAGTACCATGAAAGAGAGAACGCACTCTCTTTTCTAAAGAAAGGCAGAGAAGAGATAAACTTCATTTAATCCACCTGTACACATTAAGCTTCATCTCACATTATTTGGCTTTTGTTACAGCAATAGAAGATAAGGTTTATTTTGGTTATTGCACAAAAACAGAGCTAAAATGAGATCTGCCAATTTCTATTACTTAGGCTACTTTGACATTTACGGCAGAGTGATCTGGCAAGCAGTTCCGTCACCGGAACTGCCTGCCGGATCAGGCAATCTGCATGCAAACGGACAGCATTTGTAGATGGATCCGGATCCGTCTCACGAATGCATTGCAAGAACGGATCCGTCTCTCTGTTTGTCATATGGACAAACGGATCAGTTTCTATTTTTTTTCACATTTTTACATTTCAATGTAAATTAATGCCGGATCCGGCATTCTGGCAACTGATCCGGAATTTTGGATGGAGAGAATACCGCAGCATGCCATTCAGTGACTGAACTGAAGACATCCTGATGCATCCTGAACGGATTTCTCTCCTTTCAGAATGCATAGGGATGAAACTGATCAGTTCTTTTCCGGTATTGAGACCCTATGACGGAACTCAGTGCCGGAAAACAAAAATGCTAGAGTGAAAGTACTCTTAGCAAAGTCTCTGCCAAGAACAAAATTTTTTATTTTTTTTAGTTCTTATGAAATCGATTGTGAAGCTACGTAAATATGCGACGCATGACAATGGCCAGGGGTCCCTTAAAATATTTTTTTTTCGTGACGCCAGTTGCTACGAAGCAACAATGGGACACCAAAGAAATGGTGGTGGTAGTACCTGAAAGGATTTGGACCTTTCTGGACCCCTAATCCTTTCAGTACCCAGTTGTAGGAATGCCAGAGAGGTGTAGGGTGGCCTACAATGTCGCTTAATGTTGGTGCATGTGCCTACCTGGATATGCTGGAACTCATGCGTTGTCGTCCGAAGCAGAGCAAATAGGGGGAATCATCAAGGTCCAGACCTTGTGATGAACTTTAATAACAGCTTTTCTTGATTAAATGTTTCTCCAACAGTTTCAGGCTTTGTCTTGGTTCCCAACAGCCGATAGCATTAACTCTGGCAGGCAAAAAAACTCAACTCTGCTACATCTGTTGCTCTCTGGCTCTGCTGCGCGGACAAGCTGACTGAATAACTTTGCTTTAGCTGTATGCTGCAAATTCTCTCTGTAGTCTGACTCTAGATTTGTCCAGGGAAAACTTTCTCCTCCTGGCTTCAGAGGCGTCAAGCTGTGGCCTCCACATCCAACAGAGGTGAAGGTGCTCTAGCTGGCTTAGGCAGGACACGTCCAGCAGGGACGTGGACTTGATTCCTTCCCCAAGCAGGGGGTACTCTCCACTGACCTCTAACTAACTAACTAAACTCCTCCTTAGAGGGAGAGAAGAGAATGGAAAGAAGGTCCCTTCCTCTGCAAATGTAGCTCTGCCATGCTTGCTGCCACCTTCTGGTGAACCAGGTATATTACACTTGAACATTAACAGTTACATAGGAATAGCAATGCACATTGTTAAGGACATGCAATAAATGCATAAGATGACACTGTGTTAGCCCATAGGAGACAGTAATGGGGTGCGGCGTGGTAATGGCACTCTGGGTCATTACAAATAAAGTTATAATTAGCTCCCACAATGCACGAGACCTTGAAATTACCTGCAGTCCATGGGCATATGTGACAGGCTCCTTATCTAATTGTAGGCAATCCTTCCTCCATATCATGGTACATCTCAGAAAACATATCCCTATAATTTAATTTAATTGTAAAATTGCTTAATAGCGGAGATTCAAAGAAGAGGGAAAGCACAAATGCAGTACAAATAAAAAGTAGAATATATTCAGAAAAATATTTATTTCTGGCTAAGGGTCCATTCACACGTCCGTAATATGTTTTGCGGACGCAAAAAACGGACACGGCAATGTGCATTCCGCATTTTGCAGACCGCACATCGCCGGCACTAATAGAATATGCCTATTCTTGTCCGCAATTGTGGACAAGAATAGGACATGTTCTATTTTTTTCGGGAAAGGAAATGTGGACCCGGATGTGAAGGTCCGCACTTCCGGAGCCGGGCCGCACATCGTGCGGCCCCATAGAAATGAATGGGTCCGCAATTCCGTTCCGCAAAACTGCAGACGTGTGAATGGGGCCTAAGGGTAATATTTATCTTTTATGCCAACTTTCTGGGCTCTGAGCTGGCGTAAATTTCAGTATTGGCACACAGATTGCAGAACAATGCGTCTAATTTATAAAATCCATCCTCCGGGAGGGTAGGTGATATCGTAGACATAGATTTGTCCCTATTCTTGGCAGGGACAGGGTTGTTGTTTTATTGACTTGTGAATTTCAGTATAAGATGCAGCCATGTCTATGTCTCCTTTTGGGAAAACATTATTCTCTACACTATAGAGAAGAATTAGTGGACTATGTAATTCCTTCAATGTGTTAAACTAAAACTCAACATGACACTAATGATCCATGCCTATAATTAGTTTTTTTCAAGGTAGAGCTTGCCTGACTCAGAATATGGTCTTCAACCTGAAATGGCCTCAGATCCCATATCTGCATTATTCAATTTCAGTAGCAACCGTGATAGCTACATTAGGTGCATAAACAGTTTGTTCCAACTTTAGAAGCAACATTGTAAGTGCTAGTTAGCGAAACCGACTGAATCGTGCATTTAGATGTATTTATATACATAATAATAAGCATTTGTACTGTCAACAGTAAGTACCCGAAAGAGTTGTTTAAACGTGAAATTGTAAAGTACGTGACACTCTAATGGAAGAATGTGTTCTTTGAAAATAGAGATGAGCATGTTATGCCAAAATTATATCATGTTCCTGGGGAGAATTGGATTATCTGCCTAAATCTAGTAATTTAAAATGCAAATCTAAATGGGAAGGACTTTAGTCCATGACGTTATTCATTTTAAATCACTTAGAATCATCTGCATGCTTAGATGTAAGATAAAATAAACTCTAGCAATGGGAGTGTGATTTCTTGAAGAGAAGACAATCTCTTCAACAAGCAGCATTATAAGACAACAAAGAGATAGTATATCTGCCAGTGATCTTCTAAGTCAAGCAATGTTAAATACAATGTGTCAGGTTTAGGGACAATGCACAATTGATGGCCATGCCCGGAGCTCCAGCTGTTCTAAACGGCACAGCAAAGGTCACAGTTTATGACTTCCATTTTAGGCCATTTTTGTACAAAAATCAACCCTGTAGCAATATGTGTTTCACACCTTGATGCTTCTTTTGTCAAACTGTCATGTTTAATTAACCCCAATGATGCTGTTGTGTATGGTAAAAACTGGAGGCCTTCTAAAGACAACAGGTTAACCAAGTTTATATTAACATTACAAGGTCACTATAAGAAACAATCTGTTTAATGTTTGGTCACATTTTAAAATGTGCATAGCTAAAAGCAGCAAAAACTGTGGGGGAGATTTATCAAACCGGTGTAAAGTAGAACTGGCTTAGTTGTCCAATGCCCATAGCAGCCAATCAGATTCTGCCTTTTATTTTCCAAATGGGCTGTGAAAAATGAAAGGTGAAATCTGATTGGTTGCAGTGGGCAACTAAGCCAGTTCTACTTTACACCAGTTTCATAAATCTCCCCCTGTATGTTTCCAGAGAGGGTTACACTTAAAATATATTTACTTCATCTACAGCTCTTTCTTTCAGCTTATTACACGTAACTAGTGTAAGCATTCTAAGCGGAAATCCGTCCGAAGTCTCATCCCGCAGAGTCTCCGCCATTGTCCTGTCAGTTGAGCATAGGGAGAGACTTGACAAGCACTCATGCACTAGGGACTAGTGTTGAGCGCGAATATTCGAATCGCTAATCACGAATATCGGCACTTCGAGAATTTGCAAATATTTCAAATATAGTGATATATATTCGTAATTTTGAATATTCTAGATTTTGTTTTTCATCAGTAACCTCCCTTCTTGCTTGCTTGTGCCATTTTGTGCTGTTTCATGCAGTTGTGAGAGAGAGAGGAGTGTGATAATTGTGCTGTGCTGAATTGCTGTTTTATAATACTTCTGATACCTCATATATAATCCAGATATTTAGTGGTAGATAGTTTAGGTTAGTTAGGGAATAGGTTAGCTGATTAGGTTCCAGCGTAGGGTGTTAGGTACATTAGTTAGGTAGCTCAGTAATATATATCATCCTGATAGTTAGTGTAAGATAGAGTAGGTTAGTTAGTTAATAGTGTAGTTGATAGGGTTTAGTACAGGGTGTAGTGTAGATTAGATAGAGATATAGTATAGTGTAGCCTTTTGCTGTCTGTTTAGTCTGTGAAAAAAAAAAAGTATTTTGTTGTGTTTTAGGTTTTTGTGTGCTAGGATTGTCTGCGTCTTTTGTCTGTGAAAAAAATAAAAAATAAAATAAATAAATCTTTGCCTGTGTTTTAGTGAAACAGTTTTAGGGTTTCGTTTGTTAGGGAGGGATTATTGTCTGCGTCTTTTGTCTGTGATAAAAAAGAAATAGTCTTTGCCTATGTTTTAGTGTTACTGTTTTAGGGTTTCGCTTGTTATGACTAACAAGAAATGAAAAACATTCGAGATAATTCTCCCGGAGTGAAAACTATAAACATGAGGTCCCAGAAGGTGAATAAAAAGGGAGCTAAAACTTAGCTTTTACTTCTGCTTAATAAAATATATAGGAGCACCAATTTAAGTAAATAATACTCACAAACATGAAAACTCCCCAGTGGAAGGAATTTGTACAGAAATAAAACAGAACATCCTTACCAGTTCAGACGTACCCCAGGAACGACAGGCCAAATTAGATTAGGATTCAGCGAGGTCTGTCGGATATCACAATGGTGTGACTGGGTAACTATATGCACAGAAAAGACAGGCAATGCTAGCCCTAAATGGCCCTGGAAATCAGGGAAGGGGCGGCTACTCCGACCCTGCCTATCTATAAATAGCAACTCGCCCCGAAAGGGACGACCCCGTCCAGATACCTGGCCCTATCTAGGGGCGGTATCCCTGTTGTGCTCTGCAGGATATTCTGTCCATTCTGAACTGTCCTTTCACCTCTTCTCCTGCTCCCTCTTTGACCGCCTACAATCTGGCTTCCGACCCCACCACTCGACTGAGACTGCCCTTACCAAAGTCACCAATGACCTACTAACAGCCAAAACCAAGAAACAATACTCTGTCCTCCTTCTCGTTGACCTGCCATCTCTTGGCATCACTGACCTGGCCCTCTCCTGGATCACATCATACCTCACAGACTGGACGTTAAGCGTATCCCACTCCTGAACCACCTCCTCGTCTCATTCCCTCTCTGTTGG
The DNA here is from genome assembly GCF_905171765.1 of Bufo bufo. Classification (NCBI taxonomy): domain Eukaryota; kingdom Metazoa; phylum Chordata; class Amphibia; order Anura; family Bufonidae; genus Bufo; species Bufo bufo. The sequence continues at coordinate 243,675,640 of NC_053394.1, read as the reverse complement.
TGTCCCACAAGGCACTGTCCTAGGACCCCTGCTCTTCTCTATCTACACTTTTGGCCTGGGACAGCTCATAGAGTCCCATGGCTTTCAGTATCACTCTTATGCTGACGACACACAAATCTACCTCTCTGGTCCAGACATCACCACCTTACTATAAAGAATCCCACAATGCCTATCTTCTATATCTATCATCCTTCTTCACCTTTCGCTTTCTAAAACTTAACATGGATAAAACAGAATTCATCATCTTTCCCCCATCTTGCTCAACCCCCTTTCCCCCAACAGACCTATCTATCACTATCAATGGCTGCACACTCTCCCCGGTCAACCAAGTCTGCTGCCTTCGAGTGACCTTGGATTCTGTCCTTTCCTTCCGACCACACATCCAAGCCCTTTCCACCACCTGCCGCCTCCAACTCAAAAACATCTCCCGCATCCGCGCTTTTCTTAACTTTGAATCTGCGAAAATGCTTGTACATGCCCTCATCATCTCCCGCCTAGACTACTGCAACACTCTCCTCTGTGGCCTTCCATCTAACACTCTCGCACCCCTCCAATCTATCCTCAACTCTGCTGCCCGACTAATCCACCTCTCACCCTATTACTCCTCTGCCTGTCCCCTCTTCCAATCCCTTCACTGGCCTCCCATTGCCCAGCAAATTCAATTCAATGTAACATAGTAACATAGTACATAAGGCCGAAAAAAGACATTTGGCCTGTTATCCTGCAAGTTGATTCAGAGGAAGGCAAAAAAACAAAAAACTGTGAGGTAGTGTCACTACCAGAGCTTTGGGACGTTCTCACAGCTCTGTTTCTCCACCCCTGTGATGTTGTCACTACTAGAGCTGGGAGGAGTTCTCTGTTTCCTTCCTCCCAGCTGTTTCTCCTGCGTTTGATTTCCCTGCCTTTATATTCCCCCTCCTCCTATTGTAGGTGTGGATTATATTTCTCATTTGGGTTGTAGCTCTTGCTTGAGTATCTTCCCTTGTATGCTATCCTTTAACTGGACCTGTGTTCTGCTGCAGCAAGTACTCCGGATATTGCCAGCCTGTCTTTGGATCCGTCTTCACTGCGGCTGCAGCCCCTTCAGCTAAGTGTGCAGACATTGCTGTGTATCTGTGTGTTTTCTGACTGGATCCGAGGCGACCACGGTTCCCTCCATATACTGAGCAGGGCACCGGTGGCCGTGCCCCTTCCACTATTGTAGGGGTTACAGTGGTCATCAGTCTTAGGTACGCGGGCATGCCTCCTTCCACCATTTGGATCCGGGCATGGTCTTAGCAGCATAGGGAGAGCTTTTGAGGGTCTGACAGGGGTCACCCTTTATCCTCCCTAGTTTGGGTCCGGTCAGTAGCTCTATTTTCTGTGCATGCTCTTTTTGCTCACATACAGCCGTGACATTATAATCCACCAAAACCGTCTTTTTTGACATGGATCCGCTTTCTGGCCTGGTTGACCGCATGCAGGGTCTTTCTTTGGAGGTAGCGGATCTCCGTCAATCTATGACTCAGCTTCAAGCATTCGGCTCTGCTCCGGCCCATGGAGTCTGTTGCGAGCCAAAGGTCTCACTTCCGGAAACGTTCTCCGGGGGCAGTGAGAGTTTTGTTCGCTTCAGAGAGGCATGCAAACTCCATTTTTGCTTGTGTCCACATTCCTCTGGTAATCAGGAGCAGAGGGTGAGGATTGTCATCTCCCTGCTCAGGGGTAATGCTCAGACTTGGGCTTTTTCGCTGCCATCAGGGGATCCCTCCCTTCGATCCGTGGAAGGATTTTTTGTGGCCCTGGGGCAGATATATGATGACCCGGATCGTGTTGCTCTGGCCGAATCTAACTTACGTTTTTTATGCCAGAGCAAACTGTCTGCGGAGCTTTATTGTTCTGAATTTCGGAGATGGGCAGCTGATTCAGGTTGGAATGATGCTGCACTCCGGAGTCAGTTCTGTCATGGTCTCTCAGAGAGATTGAAAGATGCGTTTGCTTTCCATGAGAGACCAACGTCCTTAGAGTCTGCCATGTCATTGGCGGTACGCCTTGACAGGCGTCTAAGAGAAAGAAACGAGACCTCTCTGTCCAGCCATTGTCAGTCTAGGGGCAGTGGTGCGGACTCATTCAGTGTGCAGGGGCCTCATCCTGTCTCGCTCCCCTCTGAGGAGGAGCCCATGCAGCTAGGTCGACTTGCCCCTGATAAAAGAGGATTTAGTCCTCAGAGTATGGTGTGTTTTTGTTGTGGGGGCATAGGTCATTTGGCAAATGTTTGTCCGTCTAGGAGATTCTTGAACTGTACTAAGAGCGATAATAAGAGAAAAACCTCAAAAGGTAAATCATCAAACTCTGCTTCATCTGCTACTTTGGGCAAAGTTGATGTAGGAATTGATGCTTTTCCTCTGACCTGCAGTTCCCGTTTTCTCCTGTCTGCCAGGGTGGCGCTAGAGAGCAAGGTCATTTCTTGTGAGATTTTTGTTGATAGTGGAGCGGCCGTCAATCTTATTGATACTCAATTTGTAGCCATGCATGGTTTTCAGGTTTGCACATTAGAAAAGGATATACCTGTTTTTGCTATTGACTCTGCTCCACTCTCACAGAGATCTCTGAAGGGCATTGTTCACAATATCCGGTTAGCTGTAGGTGACACTCATGTGGAGGATATATCTTGTTTTGTCCTTAACGGATTGCCTTCTCCTCTAGTTTTGGGGTTACCCTGGCTCACTAGACATAACCCCACTATTGATTGGCAAGGAAGGCAAATAAATGAGTGGAGTGACTTTTGTAGAGAGAATTGTCTTACAGCGACTTTTGCAGAGGTGTCTACTAAAACTGTGCCATCATTTCTCTCTGATTTCTCGGACGTGTTTTCCGAGAGCGGTATTCAGGAGCTACCTCCTCACCGGGAGTTTGACTGTCCCATTAACCTCATTCCCGGCGCCAAGCTTCCAAAAGCTCGCCTCTACAATCTCTCACAACCGGAAAGAATCGCAATGCAAACCTATATCTCCGAGAGTCTCGATAAGGGGCATATTTGTCCCTCAAAATCACCTGTTGCCGCTGGTTTTTTTTTTGTTAAAAAAAAAAGATGGCTCTCTGAGACCTTGCCTAGATTTTAGGGAGCTGAACCGTATCACGATTCGCGATCCCTATCCCCTTCCTCTGATCCCGGACCTCTTCAACCAAATTGTTGGGGCCAAGGTTTTTTCCAAATTGGATTTGAGAGGCGCGTACAACCTGGTCAGGGTCAGAGAGGGGGATGAATGGAAAACGGCCTTTAATACCCCTAACGGGCATTTCGAGAATCTCGTTATGCCTTTCGGCCTGATGAATGCTCCGGCCGTCTTTCAGCATTTTGTTAACAGTATTTTCTACCATTTAATGGGGAAATTTGTATTGGTGTATCTTGATGATATTTTGATTTTTTCCCCTGATGTTCAGACCCATCAGGATCATCTTTTTCAGGTTCTGCAGATTCTGTGGGAAAATAAATTGTACGCCAAGCTGGAGAAATGTGTTTTTATGGTATCAGAGATTCAATTTCTGGGTTTTCTCCTCTCTGCTTCTGGTTTTCGCATGGATCAGGAGAAGGTCCGTGCTGTACTTGAGTGGGAGCTTCCTGAGAATCAGAAGGCATTGATGCGCTTTTTGGGTTTTGCGAACTATTACAGAAAGTTCATTTTGAATTATTCCTCTGTTGTCAAACCCCTCACTGACATGACAAAAAAGGGGGCGGATTTTTCCTCTTGGTCGGAGGAGGCGCTTGCAGCTTTTTCTAAGATTAAAGAGAGTTTTGCATCTGCTCCCGTCTTGGTGCATCCCGATGTTTCCTTACCTTTTATTGTTGAGGTGGATGCTTCCGATGTGGGTGTGGGTGCGGTTTTGTCCCAGGGCCCTTCTCCTGCCAAATGGCGACCCTGTGCCTTTTGTTCTAAAAAACTCTCCCCAGCAGAGAAAAACTATGATGTGGGAGATAGGGAGTTGTTGGCCATCAAGTTGGCTTTCGAGGAATGGCGCCATTGGTTGGAGGGGGCCAGGCACCCTATCACCGTTTTTACCGACCATAAGAATCTGGCATACTTGGAGTCGGCCAGGCGTATGAATCCGAGACAGGCCAGATGGTCTCTGTTCTTCTCCAGATTCAATTTTGTCGTCACATTCCGCCCTGGGATCAAAAATGTGAAGGCTGATGCTCTCTCTCGCTGTTTTCCGGGAGGAGGAAACTCCGAGGACCCGGGTCCCATTTTGGCGGAGGGGGTAGTTGTTTCTGCTCTATATTCTGATTTGGAGGCCGAGGTCCAGGCTGCCCAGACTGAGGCACCTGCCCGTTGTCCTTCTGGGAAGTTGTTTGTGCCTCCTGAGCTACGTCACAAACTCTTCAAGGAGCATCATGATACTGTTCTTGCTGGTCACCCCGGGAGTAGAGCCACGGTAGATCTCATTGCTCGGAGATTTTGGTGGCCGGCTCTTCGTAAGTCGGTGGAGGGTTTTGTGGCTGCTTGTGAGACGTGCGCTCGCGCTAAGGTCCCTCGTTCACGGCCTTCAGGTTCCCTTCTCCCGTTACCCATACCTTCCCGTCCTTGGACACACCTGTCCATGGACTTTATCACGGATCTTCCTCGTTCCTCAGGGAAGTCGGTGATCCTGGTAGTGGTGGACCGTTTTAGCAAGATGGCTCATTTCGTACCTTTCCCTGGTTTACCCAATGCTAAAACGTTGGCGCAAGCTTTTGTCGACCATATTGTTAAATTGCATGGCATTCCCTCTGATATTGTTTCCGATAGAGGCACGCAGTTTGTGTCTAGGTTCTGGAAGGCTTTCTGTTCTCGCCTGGGGGTTCGGCTGTCCTTCTCTTCTGCTTTTCACCCGCAGTCGAATGGTCAGACTGAGCGCCTCAATCAGAATCTGGAGACATATTTGCGCTGTTTCGTGGCAGAGAACCAGGAGGATTGGTGTTCATTTCTCCCTCTTGCTGAGTTTGCTCTGAACAACCGTCGTCAGGAATCTTCTGATAAGTCGCCATTCTTTGGTGCATATGGGTTCCATCCGCAGTTTGGGACATTCTCGGGAGGGGCTCTTTCTGGTTTACCTGAGGAGGAGAGATTTTCCTCGTCTTTGTCTACCATTTGGCAAAAGATTCAGAGTAATCTTAGAAAGATGAGTGAGAAGTATAAGCGTGTGGCTGATAAGAGACGTGTGCCTGGTCCGGACCTGAGTGTGGGTGATCTAGTGTGGTTGTCTACAAGAAATATTAAACTGAAGGTTCCCTCCTGGAAATTGGGTCCCAAGTTTATTGGGCCTTATAAAATCTTGTCAGTCATCAATCCTGTTGCCTTCCCTCTTGATCTTCCACGGGTTTGGAAGATACATAATATATTTCACAGATCTCTCTTAAAACCATATGTCCAGCCCACGGTACCCTCCTCTTTGCCTCCTCCTCCGATTTTGGTTGATGGCAATCTGGAGTTTGAGGTTTCCAGAATTGTGGACTCTCGCATTGTCCGCAGTTCTCTCCAGTACCTCGTTCATTGGAAGGGTTATGGTCCTGAGGAGAGGATGTGGGTTCCGGTGTCAGACATTAAAGCCACTCGCCTCATCAGGGCATTTCATAGGGCTCATCCTGAGAAGGTGGGTCCTGGGTGTCCGGAGTCCACCCGTAGAGGGGGGGGGGGGTACTGTCACTACCAGAGCTTTGGGAACGTTCTCACAGCTCTGTTTCTCCACCCCTGTGATGTTGTCACTACTAGAGCTGGGAGGAGTTCTCTGTTTCCTTCCTCCCAGCTGTTTCTCCTGCGTTTGATTTCCCTGCCTTTATATTCCCCCTCCTCCTATTGTAGGTGTGGATTATATTTCTCATTTGGGTTGTAGCTCTTGCTTGAGTATCTTCCCTTGTATGCTATCCTTTCACTGGACCTGTGTTCTGCTGCAGCAAGTACTCCGGATATTGCCAGCCTGTCTTTGGATCCGTCTTCACTGCGGCTGCAGCCCCTTCAGCTAAGTGTGCAGACATTGCTGTGTATCTGTGTGTTTTCTGACTGGATCCGAGGCGACCACGGTTCCCTCCATATACTGAGCAGGGCACCGGTGGCCGTGCCCCTTCCACTATTGTAGGGGTTACAGTGGTCATCAGTCTTAGTTACGCGGGCATGCCTCCTTCCACCATTTGGATCCGGGCATGGTCTTAGCAGCATAGGGAGAGCTTTTGAGGGTCTGACAGGGGTCACCCTTTATCCTCCCTAGTTTAGGTCCGGTCAGTAGCTCTATTTTCTGTGCATGCTCTTTTTGCTCACATACAGCCGTGACAGGTAGAAGCCAATTTTCCCCACTTTAGGGGAATAAAAAATTCCTTCCCGACTCCAATCAGGCAATCAGAATAACTCCCTGGATCAACGACCCCTCTCTAGTAGAGATGTCCGAAACTATTCGCCGGCGAACAGTTCCCGGGCGAACATAGCTTGTTCGCATTCGCCGCGGCGGGCCAACATATGCGATGTTTGGCCCACCCCCTATTCGTCATCATTGAGAAAACTTTGACCCTGTACCTCACAGTCAGAAGACACATTCCAGCCAATCAGCAGCATACCCTCCGTCCCAGACCCTCCCACCTCCTGGACAGCATCCATTTTAGATTCATTCGGAAGCTTCAGTCTTATTGAGAGGAATGACAGTGTAGCTGCTGCTGATTTAATAGGGAAATCGATAGCTAGGCTAGTGTATTCAGTGTCCACTCCAGTCCTGAAAGACTCATCTGATCTCTGCTGTAAGGACTAGTACATCAGTCTGCTTTTTTTTATTTTTTCCTGTGTAATCTAATAGCAGTTGCCTACCAGCGTGTGTGTCAGGCTCACAGCGTATACTGTGCCCACTTGCCCAGTGCCACCACTCATATCTGGTGTCACAGTAGCTTGCATTTAAAAAAAAACAACACTTTTTTTGACTGTAAAATAATAGCAGTCAGTTGCCTGCACGCGTGTGTGTTTCAGGCTCTGCAAGTGCATAGTGTCACCAGCGCAACTCCTATATGGTGTCACAGTAGATTACATAAAAATGTAAAAAAACAATTTTGACTGTAAAATAATAGCAGTCAGTTGCCTGCATGCGTGTGTGTGTTTCAGGCCCTGCAAGTGCATAGTGTCACCAGCGCATCTCCTATCTGGTGTCACAGTAGATTTCATAAAAAAATTAAATTAAATTTTGACTGTAAAATAATAACAGTCAGTTGCCTGCACACGTGTGTGTTTCAGGCCCTGCAAGTGCATAGTGTCACCAGCCATCTCCTATCTGGTGTCACAGTAGATTACATTTAAAAAAACAACAACAATTTTGACTGTAATAGATTGAATAGCAGTTAGTTGTCTGCAAGCTTGTGTGTCAGGCCTACAGCGTCTACTCTGCCAACTTCTGCCAGTGCACAGTGCCACTCATATCTGGTGTCACAGTAGCTTGCACGCATAGTACAACTAAACTAATCTATAAAAAATGACAGGCAGAGGCAGGCCACCCCGCAGGGGCCGTCGTGGTCGTGGTGCTGTGATTCCCTTTGGCCCTAGAATAATGCCCAGTGTTCAGAGGCCACGTACCCTGAACTCAAAAAGTTCAGAGGACATAGTTGACTGGCTAACACAGGACACCCAATCTTCTACAGCTTCCGCTCGGAACCTTGATGCACCATCCTCCAGCTCAGCTTCGGGCACCTCTAGAGTTAACACTCGCCCGCCTGCCGCCACCACCAACACTAGCACCACAGCTGCTTCACTTGATCTGTCAGAGGAGTTATTTACACATCAGTTGGAAGAAATGAGTGATGCGCAACCATTATTACCAGAGGATGTAGATAACAGGGATATGTCTCAGTCAGGCAGCATTACACGTATGGACGTTCGGTGTGATGATGATGATGTTGTACCCGCTGCTGCTTCCTTTGCTGAGTTGTCAGATACAAGTGAAGCGGTTGATGATAACGATGTGTCTGTGGATGTCACGTGGGTGCCCGCTCGAAGAGAAGAAGAACAGGGGGAATGTTCAGATGGGGAGACAGAGAGGAGGAGGAGACGAGTTGGAAGCAGGGGGAGGTCGTCGCAAGGAGCTAGTGGCACAGTCAGACAGCATGCATCGGCACCCGGGGTCAGCCAGACAGCACGCCAATCAACGCATGCTGTTGCTACCACCAGAATGCCATCATTGAAGAGCTCAGCAGTGTGGCATTTTTTTTGTGTGTCTGCCTCTGACAACAGCGATGCCATTTGCAACCTGTGCCAAAAGAAACTGAGTCGTGGGAAGTCCAACACCCACCTAGGTACAACTGCTTTGCGAAGGCACATGATCTCAAATCACAAACGCCTATGGGATCAACACATGAGTACAAGCAGCACACAAACTCAAAGCCGCCATCCTCCTCCTGGTCCAGCATCTTCAGCCACGTCAACCACTGCTGTCCTCCTTGCCCCCTCTCAACCATCCGCCACTCTGTCTCTCGCCTTGAGCAGTGAGCAGTTCCTGCTCATCTGCCCACAGTCAGGTGTCTGTCAAGGACATGTTTAAGCGTAAGAAGCCAATGTTACAGAGTCACCCACTTGCCCGGCGTCTGACAGCTGGCTTGTTGGAACTCTTAGCCCGCCAGCTTTTACCATACAAGCTGGTGGAGTCTGAGGCTTTCAAAAAAATTATAGCTATTGGGACACCGCAGTGGAAGGTACCCGGCCGAAATTTATTTTCACAAAAGGCAATCCCCAACCTGTACTCTATTGTGCAAAAGGAAGTCATGGCTTGTCTGGCACACAGTGTTGGGGCAAGGGTCCATCTGATCACTGATACCTGGTCCGCAAAGCACGGTCAGGGCAGGTATATCACCTACACTGCGCATTGGGTAAACCTGCTGACGGCTGCCAAGCATGTAATGCGTGGCTCTGCAGAGGAGTTGGTGACACCGCCACGACTTGCAGGCAGGCCTGCTGCCACCTGCTCTACTCCTCCTAGTCAATCCTCTTTGATAACCTCCTTGGCTGAGTCCTCTTTAGTGTTGAGCGCGAATATTCGAATTTCGAATTTTTTTCTCGAATATCGCAATTTCGAGATTTCGCGAATATTTAGAATATAGTTCCAAATATTCGCGAAATCGAATATTCGTATTTTTATTCGAAAAAAAAAATTCGTACGATTATTTTAATCTTATGATTTTTTTTTTTTTTCCTATGACTATGGCGAGGCTAATATGTGTATTTTACGAAATTTCTTAATATTGCTCTAACTTCGTCTTTTAGAATATTCGTAATATTCTAAAAGACGGAGTTAGAGCAATATTCCGAATATTCTAAAAGACGAAGTTAGAGCAATATTAAGAAATTTCGTAAAATACACATATTAGCCTAGCCATAGAAAAAAAAAAAAAATCATAAGATTAAAATAATCGTACGATTATTTTAATCTTATGATTTTTTTTTTTTTCCTATGACTATGGCTAGGCTAATATGTGTATTTTACGAAATTTCTTAATATTGCTCTAACTTCATCTTTTAGAATATTCGTAATATTCTAAAAGACGGAGTTAGAGCAATATTCCGAATATTCTAAAAGACGAAGTTAGAGCAATATTAAGAAATTTCGTAAAATACACATATTAGCCTAGCCATAGAAAAAAAAAAAAAATCATAAGATTAAAATAATCGTACGATTATTTTAATCTTATGATTTTTTTTTTTTCCTATGACTATGGCTAGGCTAATATGTGTATTTTACGAAATTTCTTAATATTGCTCTAACTTCGTCTTTTAGAATATTCGTAATATTCTAAAAGACGGAGTTAGAGCAATATTCCGAATATTCTAAAAGACGAAGTTAGAGCAATATTAAGAAATTTCGTAAAATACACATATTAGCCTAGCCATAGAAAAAAAAAAAAAATCATAAGATTAAAATAATCGTACGATTATTTTAATCTTATGATTTTTTTTTTTTTCCTATGACTATGGCTAGGCTAATATGTGTATTTTACGAAATTTCTTAATATTGCTCTAACTTCATCTTTTAGAATATTCGTAATATTCTAAAAGACGGAGTTAGAGCAATATTCCGAATATTCTAAAAGACGAAGTTAGAGCAATATTAAGAAATTTCGTAAAATACACATATCAGCCTAGCCATAGAAAAAAAAAAAAATCATAAGATTAAAATAATCGTACGATTATTTTAATCTTATGATTTTTTTTTTTTCCTATGACTATGGCTAGGCTAATATGTGTATTTTACGAAATTTCTTAATATTGCTCTAACTTCGTCTTTTAGAATATTCGTAATATTCTAAAAGACGGAGTTAGAGCAATATTCCGAATATTCTAAAAGACGAAGTTAGAGCAATATTAAGAAATTTCGTAAAGTACACATATTAGCCTAGCCATAGGAAAGAAAAAAAAAATCATAAGATTAAAATAATCGTACGATTATTTTAATCGCATATTATTCGCAAAAATTTAAATAATTACGAATATTCGATTTCGACGAAAATAATAAGAATATTTATTCGAATATTCGCGAAATATCGCGAAATCGAATATGGCACCTCCCGCTCATCACTAGTCCTCTTCTGCTGCTGCGTATTGTTCCACATCAACTGCACCCCCACAGCTCCCCAGGGGCTATTCCACATCCCGGATACGACAGTGTCACACCGTCTTGGGGTTGACTTGCCTGAAAGCAGAGAGTCACACCAGACCAGCATTCCTGTCCGCCCTGAACACACAGGTGGATCAGTGGCTGACTCCGCACCAACTGGAGATTGGCAAAGTGGTGTGTGACAACGGAAGCAATTTGTTGGCGGCATTGAATTTGGGCAAGTTGACACATGTGCCGTGCATGGCGCATGTGTTGAATCTGATTGTACAACGCTTTCTGCATAAGTACCCAGGCTTACCAGTCCTCAAGCAGGCCAGGAAGGTATGTGGCCATTTCAGGCGTTCCTACACGGCCATGGCGCACTTTTCAGATATCCAGCGGCGAAACAACATGCCAGTGAGGCGCTTGATTTGCGACAGCCCGACACATTGGAATAAAATTCAACACTCCTAATGTTCGACCGCCTGCTCCAACAAGAAAAAGCCGTCAATGAGTATTTGTATGACCGGGGTGCTAGGACAGTCTCTGCGGAGCTGGAGATTTTTTTGCCACGTTACTGGACGCTCATGCGCAATGCCTGTAGGCTCATGCGTCCTTTTGAGGAGGTGACAAACCTATTCAGTCGCACTGAAGGCACCATCAGCGACATCATCCCATTTGTTTGCTTCCTGGAGTGTGCCCTGCGAAGAGTGCTGGATCAGGCCATAGATGAGCGTGAAGAGGAAGAGGAAGAGTTGTGGTCACCATCACCACCAGAAACAGCCTTATCAGCATCGCTTGCTGGACGTGCGGCAACGCTGGAAGAGGAGTGTGAGGAAGAGGAGTCAGAGGAGGAATGTGGCTTTGAGGTGGAGGAGGAAGACCAACCACAGCAGGCATCCCAGGGTGCTCGTTGTCACCTATCTGGTACCCGTGGTGTTGTACGTGGCTGGGGAGAAGAACAGACCTTTAGTGAGATCAGTGAGGACGAGGAATGGGACATGAGTAGCTCGGCATCCAAACTTGTGCAAATGGGGTCTTTCATGCTGTCGTGCCTGTTGAGGGACCCTCGTATAAAAAGGCTGAAAGAGAACGACCTGTACTGGGTGGCCACGCTACTAGACCCCCGGTATAAGCAGAAAGTGCCTGAAATGTTACCGAATTACCGGAAGTCGGAAAGGATGCAGCAGTTCCAAAATAAATTAAAAAGTATGCTTTACACAGCGTATAAGGGTGATGTCACAGCACAACGGGATTCTAACAGGGGAAGAGGTGAAAGTAATCCTCCTCCTACCACGACCACGCCGGCAAGGACAGGACGCTTTACAGACGTGTTGTTGATGGAGGACATGCAGAGCTTTTTAAGTCCTACGCATCGCCACAGCCCTTCGGGGTCCACCCTCAGAAAACGACTCGACCGACAGGTAGCAGACTACCTCGCCTTAACTTCAGATATCGAAACTCTGAGGAGCGATGAAACCCTTGACTACTGGGTGTGCAGGCTTGACCTGTGGCCTGAGCTATCCCAATTTGCGATAGAACTTCTGGCCTGCCCCGCTTCAAGTGTCCTGTCAGAAAGGACCTTCAGTGCAGCAGGAGGTATTGTCACTGAGAAGAGAAGTCGCCTAGGTCAAAAAAGTCTAGATTACCTCACCTTTATTAGGATGAATGAGGCATAGATCCCGAAGGGACTGACAGTGGGGGCGATACATTTGACAAAAAATGGCCTGATGAGATGAGCTGCCTTGGGCTAAAAATGGTCCACACGCTGCTGTATTTTATCTCTGAATGCCGGGTGACTTAAGTGACTTATCCGCCACCAACTAGGGTTGAAGCCGCAATGTTTTAGTGCACTTTCTGCCTGGAGAACATAAATTTTTCTGGCCGCTGCTACAGCAGCGGCTGCAACAATACCTAATTTTTCAGGCATGTGTACATGCCTAATTTTTCTGGCCTCTGGTGCTGCACTGTGGCTGCAAAAACATGTGTAAATTCCCCTTCGTGTTCGTTACCTTGTTGTGGTGAAGGGGCTTGCGTATCACAATGAAGCGACCACCTCTATGAGTGTGTTGGCAATGGCAATGTTGGCACACCCCAGATGATAAGGTCGTTGCTTCATTGTGAACAGACCAAAAGCGATCGGCTGGATAATTTTGCATAGAAAAAACATAAATTTTCTTTGTGATCATCTAAGGTGATCATTAAAGCCTACTAGGCCAACAATGGGCCCACACTGCAGAATCATTGTTTTCTGGGTCACTTAACTGTCACTGAACTACCTCAGCACGACCATAGGCTTTGAAAAACCCCCATCGCCTGAAATCTCCCAAACGTGTGCACGAGCACAGTCATCACTACACCAAGATTGACGCATAGAGGAATAAAATTTATGTCATGAGTGTGTCAACTATTGACAACTTTTTGCGGTTGTCTAAAATCTATTCTATACATGTCCCCTTATAGGGGACGTAACAGGGAATAAACTGATAGGAATAGTACTACTTAACACACCACTCATATGTGGTGGCACAGTACATAGAACGGCGCACGCGCAGTGCCCCAAATTGGAAGTTGGAGGACCAACCAAGCATCTTTTTCCATCTCCCGGTTCCTAAAATCTATTACATAGATCGTCCCCTGATAGGGGATGTAACAGGAATTAAACTGATAGGAATAGTACTACTTAACACACCACTCATATATCTGGTGGCACAGTACATTGCAAGGCATACGCGCAGTGCCCCAAATTGGAAGTAGCAGGACCAACCAAGCATCTTTTTCCATCTCCCGGTTTCTAAAATCTATTCCATACACGTCCCCTGATAGGGGACGTAAAAGGGATTAAACTGATAGGAATAGTACTACTTAACATACCACTCATATTGTGATTGCACAGTACATTACACGGTGCACGCGCAGTGCCCCAAAATGGAAGTAAGAGGACCGACCAAGCATCTTTTTCCATCTCCTGGTTCTTAAAATCTATTCCATACTTGTCCCCAGATAGGGGACGTAACAGGGATTAAACTGATAGGAATAGTACTACTGTAACGGTCACGTCCACACACACACAGGGGGAAGGGTAGTGACCACTGCGCTCCACCCTCACCCCTGGCCCTGCCTACTTGCCTCACGAGTCCTGATGACAGGGGACAACTGGACGGCAGTCCCTAACTTAGGATATGTGCAGGGAAGACAGACAAGACAAAATACGGAACATGAACGGACCGGGTCAGAACCAAGAGAGCTATGCAGTACAACGGATTAAGCAAAGAATGGTCAGGAGAAGCCGGGGTCAAATACCAGGAGAGTAGCGAAGTACAAGAGGAGTCCTAAGAGAGTAGTCAGGTGGGAGCCGATGTCACAATACCAGGATGGATGCGCAGTACAGGAGGAGCAGGCAGAGGATCGTCAGGGAACAGGATCAGGTAAGTATTTAGTAGTCCAACAAATAGCCAGGAACCTAGAAATTAACAGGCAACCTGTGGCCAGCAGGCTGCCTGTATTTATAGTGGGGAGTGAGGGTCATGTGACGTGGCCAGCGTCACATGACCGACAGGTCAACCAGTCGAGCACCGAGTGATCAGCTCGGCGCTCAAGGCAGACTAGGAGCAGGGAGCCACCCAGCCAGCAAAGCCGCCCTGGGAATGAGGTCAAGCACAAATCCTCATTCCCAAAGCTAAGCAACAGGTCTGCGGGCAATGGGGGACCGAGTGCACCTTCGGAACCCCGTGACAACTACTTAACATACCACTCATATTGAGATTGCACAGTACATTACACGGCGCACACGCAGTGCCCCAAATTGGAAGTAAGAGGACCGACCAAGCATCTTTTTCCATCTCCCGATTCCTAAAATCTATTCCATACACGTCCCCTGACAGGGGATGTAACAGGGATTAAACTGATAGGAATAGTACTACTTAAACACACCACTCATATCTGGTGGCACAGTACATTGCAAGCCGTACGCGCAGTGCCCCAAATTGGAAGTAAGAGGACCGACCAAGCATATTTTTCCATCTCCCGGTTCCTAAAATCTATTCCATACACCGGCCCCTGATAGGGGACAAAACAGAGATTAAACTGTTAAGAACAGAATTTTTTAATAAAAAAAAAAGAGGACAGCCTCTGCGGAGCTGGGTATTTTTTGGCTGCGTTACTGAATGCTCATGCACAATGGCTGTAGGCTCATGCGTCCTTTTGCGGAGGTGACAAACCTCATCAGTCAAACCCAAGGCAACATCATCGACCTCATCCCATATGCGTTTTTTCTGGAGCGTGCCCTGCGAAGAGTGCTGGATCAGGCCGTAGATGAGCATGAAGAGGAAGAGTTGTGGTCACCATCACCACCAGAAGCAGCCTTGTCGTCGTCGATTGCTGGACCTGCGGCAACGCAGAGAGAGGAGTCTGAAGAAGAGGAGTCAGAGCAGGAAGGTGGCTTTGAGGAGGTGGAAGACCAACCACAGCAGGCGTCCCAGGGGGCTTGTTATCACCTTTCAGGGACCCTTGGTGTTGTACGTGGCTGGGTGGAGGAAGAGACATTCAATGACGTCAGTGAGGACAAGGAATGGGACATGGCTAGCTTGGTATCCAACCTTGTGCAAATAGGGAGTTTGCGGTTGTGCAAATGGACTGTTTGCGGTTGTTTGCGGTGCGTTAAACGGGGAGTTTGGTCTGTCAGAGTTTGGTCTGTCTCTGTGAAGCGGGCATAACCCTTGCACTACCTGATCGATACAACATCATACCTGATCGTATACACACACTGGATGTTTTAAATCACGTTATTCCAAACAATTTAGGAATGTTAGGTGATTTATGCCCTTTATGGATTAAAACCCAACTCTGCGTCAACTACGTAATTTTCCATGGGAGTTTTGCCATGGATCCCCCTCCGGCATGCCACAGTCCAGCTGTTAGTCCCCTTGAAACAACTTTTCCATCACTATTGTGGCCAGAAAGAGTCCCTGTGGGTTTTAAAATTTGCCTGCCTATTGAAGTCTATGGCTGTTCGCCCGTTCGCGAACATTTGTGAAAATTTGCGTTCGCGAACTGAAAATTTTATGTTTGCGACATCTCTAAATATGAGTAGTAAACCACAATGGAAAGGGACAGAAGAGGTGAAATGTGTTAAGCGTCTGGTGAGATAGATATCAGTAAATGGCGAGAAATAGGAGAGATAACATAGGAAGTCCATTGAAAAGGTAGGCAAGATTAACCTATTGCTTAACCTTACGTGGACATGAGTGTAGATTGGCCTCACTCTCCCATGGGAAGTCTCTTGGGAGTAGCTCCCTGGGTTCCTCTCCTCGGCTTGTGTGGGATGGCTTGTCTGTCCCATGGTTCATATGGAGGGAGTGAAGGAAGAGATGTGAGATCCTGTATGGGGTCCCAATTCTGGATGTCCAGGGGTTTTATCTTCAGATGATTGTATATTGGATCTAAGTCCAGATATGAGGTTAGTGAGAATCTTCAGCCTCATACATGAAAGATAGGCAAAATGGGAAAGACCACCTATACGGAATGTTATGATATCTGAGCCAGTCCGTCAGGGGCTTTAATGCTCTCCTTTTCCTTAAGGTGGATTGAGCTAGGTCCTGAAAAATCTGAATATCATGGCCATCCCAGACTATAGAACCTGCGTCTTGTGCCTTGGCAAGTATGGCTTCCTTCACTGGAAAGCTTAGCAGCTTGCATATGACATCTCTGGGAGGAGCGTTATTGGCTGGTTTGGGTTTTAAAGCCCGGTGAGCTCTCTCCAGAATCACTTCATGGACCGAGTCTGGTCCTAGTAGGGAGAGACAGATTTGCATTACTGTGTTAGAAATGTCCCCTGCAGCCACTGTCTCAGGGATGCCTCTGAAGTGTAGGTTATTCCGTCTCCCCCGATTTTCCTGGTCCTCCAGGGCACTGTAAAGTGTGTTTAAGTTTAATTGAATGGTGTTCATTCGTTGGGAGACAGTGGTTTGATTCTGTATCAGGGTAGCTTGTGAATCTTCTAGGTACTCGACCCGTCTCCCAATATGGCGGACATCTTGTCTAATCGCCGCTAGTTCGGAACTCAGCAGCTCTAGTGCCAAGGTTAAGGAAGAGGACAGAACCTCTTTCAGGTACGATCTGGATATGGGGAGATCCCCTGGTTCGTCCTCACCTCCAATCGCTTGATCCAACAGCTCCAACTGCTTTCGGTTAGAGACTTTCGGCGAGGTCGGCGCCATCTTTGTTTCTCTAGCCACATAGGCGGAGGAAGCTTTCTTAATGAATTTCTCCATTTCTCCACCGGTTGTGGCTGATTTGGGACGACCAGAGGCGTCACCAGCTTTAGAGCCACCGATCTTTACCATTTTAGGTTTAACAGGCTATAAAATCAGGCTTCTTGGGTGAATTCATACATGGAGCAGCAGCTTCACACAGCCATCCACTGAAAGCTCTAGTATATTGGTATATAACACCCCGCTTCAATCTGTCATTTTGGGGGGCGACTGGTATATCACACCAGTTATAATAATTTTTTTCCAGTACCGTTTGTCACTGTGTGAAGCAGAGGGAACGCAGCAAAACAGGCAAAAATTCTGCAGTACCCAAATACACTATTATTAAAGTATATTGGTATATGACACCCTGCTTCAATCTGTCGTTTTTGGGGCCACTGGTCTATCACACCAGTTATAATACTTTTTCTATTAGCGTTTGTCACTCTTTGTTGTTGTAGTATCACTGCAGAACCGCTCACCAGTCACAATGCTGCACTATACAAATCCACTATAATATGCTTTCTATATTAGAAAGTATATTATAAGTATATTGCACCCCTATATACTGCACACCAAACAATGGCACACCTATACCAGTTCTTAAAATGACTTTTGTGGCCCTATTAGCTAGCGTTTGGTGTCCCTAACAGCCTGTCCCTGCTCCACACAGCAACCTCTCCCTACACTGACAAAAGACTGAATGTAAAATGGAGGCCAGATCGGGTCTATTTATAAGGTAGGGGGTATGTCCATGTGCTGAAATGTCTCAATTGGCTGTCCTATACCACCTGATGGATGTGTCATGGGTCAAAGTTCTTCACAATGTAAAAGAATATTGCGGTTGCGAATATTGCCATATGTTGACATGTTCGGCGAACAGCGAAAAAGGAAAGTTTGCCACGAACCGACCGCTGGGCGAACCGCAAGGCCATCTCTATTTCCATTGCTTGAGGAACTTTAAAACAGAATTATGATGGAATATCTATATATTTCTTTAGTCTGAGTCATAAGGGTTAATTCAGCTCAAGCTAATAAAGCATAGTTTGTACCTTTTATATTTTATTTACACATAAACAGAGAAAAAATTACTACTTTTACACTTTTCCTCCTTTTGGTATATATTACAATCAAACTCAACTAACTAACACACGGTCTACTACGAACTTTGTGGCATTTTTTTGTATATTTGTTAAAGCTACATTTTTTTCTTTTCGTCATAATTACGTTTTTACTAGAAAAGGAAATTGGTAACATCAGCATGGTTAGACAAAATAGTTTATTGTGTTTTTTTTTTATTACTGTGCATATTATACAGTGGTGCCTTGAAAGCAATCATCCTTAGTGTTTTTCTTGTTTTGTTGCACTACAACCTGGACTTTAAATAGATTTGTGAGAGGCTATACCATTTGATTTACACAACATGCCTAATACATTGAAGGTGCAAAACAGTGTGACATAAACAATAAAAACAAAACAAAAATAAAAAGCTTTAACACCTTAAAGAGGACCTTTCACCGATTCTTACCCTATGAACTAACTATACAGATATGTAGAGCGGCGCCCGGGGATCTCACTGCACTTACTATTATCCCCGGGCGCCGCTCCGTTCTCCTGCTATGTCCTCCGGTATCTCCGCTCACTAAGTTATAGTAGGCGGAGATACCAGTCCCTAAGTTATGGTAGGCGGAGTCTGCCCTAGCGCTGGCCAATCGCAGCGCAGAGCTCACAGCCTGGGAGGTTATTTTCTCCCAGGCTGTGAGCTCTGCAATGCGATTGGCCAGCGCTAGGGCAGACTCCGCCTACCATAACTTAGGGAACGGAGATACCGGAGGGCATAGCAGGAGAACGGAGTGGCGCCCGGGGATAATAGTAAGTGCAGAGAGATCCCCGGGCGCCGCTCCACATGTCTGTATACTTAGTTCATAGGGTAAGAATCGGTGAAAGGTCCTCTTTAAGGACCTTGTCATTTTTCACCTTAACCGCCTCCGGACCGCCTAATGCAGGGATGCGTTCTGGTGGCGGTCGATTTGTTCCTCCTTCACGCATCGGCGCATCATCTCGCGAGACGCAAGATTTCCTGCGAACGCGCGCACACAGGAGCGCGCGTTCACAGGAACGGGAAGTAAACGAGTGGATCTACAGCCTGCCAGCGGCGATCATTCGCTGGCAGGCTGTTAACAGCGTCTAATATACCTGCTACCTGGTCCTCTGGTGGTCCCTTTTGCTTGGATCGACCAACAGAGGACACAGGCAGCTCTGTAAGTAGCACCAAACACCACTACACTACACCCCCCCTGTCACTTATTAACCCCTGATCACCCCATATTAGACTCCCTGATCACCCCCCTGTCATTGATCACCCCCCTGTAAGGCTCCATTCAGACGTCTGTATGTGTTTTGCGGATCCACGGATCCGCGGATCCGCAAAACACATACGGACGTCTTAATGGAGCCTTACAGGGGGGTGATCACCCCATATGGACTCCCTGATCACCCCCCTGTCATTGATCACCCCCCTGTAAGGCTCCATTCAGACGTCCGTATGTGTTTTGCGGATCCGCAAAACACATACGGACGTCTGAAAGGAGCCTTACAGGGGGGTGATCACCCCATATAGACTCCCTGATCACCCACCTGTCATTGATCACCCACATGTAAGGCTCCATTCAGACCTCTGTATGTGTTTTGCGGATCCGCAAAACACGGACACCGCGGATCCGCAAAACACGAACACCGGCAATGTGCTTTCCGCATTTTGCGAATCCGCACATTGCCAGAACTATATAGAAAATGCCTTTTCTATATAAATGTAATTGCAGACAAGAATAGGACATGTTCTAAAGGCTCTACAAAAAACGCAGTGTTCGCCCGATCAGGCCTGATCTTGTGCGCACACTTGCGTTAAGTCCGCCCCACCGCAGTGACAGAATATTTTTTTTTTCTGATTACTGCAAAAACACCGTAAAATCGCTGCGACGCTATAAAGATCACTTTTGAGGGGCATGGCGAGTTCATAGAAGATTTTTTTTTTTTGCCACAAGTTAGCGGAAATTGAAATATATATTTTTTTTCTTACAAACACTCATATTCCACTAAGTTGTGACAAAAAATAAAATCTCACATGAACTCACCATACCCCTCACGGAATCCAAATGCGTAAAAATTTTTAGACATTTATATTCCAGACTTCTTCTCACGCTTTAGGGCCCCTAAAATGCCAGGGCAGTATAAATACCCCACATGTGACCCCATTTCAGAAAGGAGACACCCCAAGGTATTTTGTGAGGGGCATGGCGAGTTCATGTAAAATTTTATTTTTTGTCACAAGTTAGTGGAATATGAGACTTTGTAAGAAAAAAAAAAAAAAACATTTTCCGCTAACTTGTGCCAAAAAACAAAATATTCTAGGAACTCGCCATGCCCCTCACGGAATACCTTGGGGTGTCTTCTTTCCAAAATGGGGTCACTTGTGGGGTATTTATACTGCCCTGGCATTTTAAGGGCCCTAAAGCGTGAGAAGTAGTTTGGAAACCAAATGCGTAAAAAATGCCCTGTAAAATTGTAAAGATTCTCATTGGAATTTGGGCCCCTTTGCGCACCTAGGCTGCAAAAAAGTGTCACACATGTGGTATCGCCGTACTCAGGAGAAGTAGGGCAATGTGTTTTGGGGTGTCTTTTTACATATACCCATGCTGGGTGAGAGAAATCTCTCTGTAAAATGACAACTTTGTATAAAAAAATGGGAAAAGTTATCTTTTACAGAGATATCCTTTATTTTGGGGAAAGGATGCTTTTTTATTTTATTTTATTTATTTTTTTATATTTTTTTTTCACTTTATTATTTGTCCCACTCTGGGACTTCAACATTACAGGGTCTGATCCCTGTTTCAATGCAGCACAATACATCTGTATTGTGCTGTATTGAAATGTTAGCATCTTACACTATAAGATGCTAACAGTTGCCTAGGAGACCCAGCCTGGGGGCTGGGCCTCTTAGGCCTCCGTATATGCCAGGACCCAAGCCTTGGAATGGCTTGGGGCTGCCATGGCAACCATTGAGTCCCCACCACAGCAGTGCGGGGACCCGATGGATGAGGTGAGGGATTAATCCACCGGCAACGGCGTTATCACCGATGTTGGTGGATGCAGCAGGGATCTATCTGTCAGTAACAGCCGGATCTCTGCCACTGATCGCGGCACCGCATTCTGGGGGGAGGAAGGACCTCCGGACGATAATGTTCTTCCTGGAGCAGTAATAACCTTCCAATTATCATTCAAAAGAGCGTTTCTACAGGGAGGAACAAAAATACCAAACTTCAAAAAAGCTAAATTTAGCCAACTAAGAGAGGCCATAGGCCTAACTAACTGGGACAAAGTCCTCAAAAATAAAAATACAGCCACAAAATGGGATATTTTTAAAAACATCCTAAAATCTCATTGTGAGAGGTACATACCGTATGGGAATAAAAGGTTAAGGAACAAAAAGAAACCAATGTGGAAAATAGAACTGTAAAGAAAGCAATAAATGACAAAAAGAAAGCATATAAATCACTAAAACAGGAGGGTAGCACGGAAGCACTGAAAAACTATAAGGAAAAAAATAGAATATGTAAAAAACAAATAAAAGTGGCCAAACTAGAGACCAAGAGATTAATTGCCAAAGTGAGTAAAACTAACCCTAAAATGTTCTTCAATTAAATAAATGTTAAAAAGTATAAATCTGAAGGTGTCGGCCCTTTAAAGAGTAATGAGGGGGGAGTCGCAGAGAGCGACGAGGGGAAAGCAAAACTGTTAAATATTTTTTTCTCCAGTGTATTCACTGAAAAAAATAAACTGTCAGATGACATGCAGAATGTAAAAATAAATTCCCCATTAAAAGTGTCCTGTCTGACCCAGGAAGAAGCACATCAGCGACTTAAAAATATTAAAATAGACAAATCGCCAGGACCGGATGGCATACACCCCCGTATCCTAAGGGAATTAAGTAATGTCATAGCCAGACCCTTATTTCTGATATGTGCGGACTCTATACTGACAAGGAATGTTCCACAGGATTGGTGCATGACAAATGTGGTGCCAATATTCAAAAAGGGTCCAAAAACAGAGCCTGGAAACTATAGGCCGGTAAGTTTAACATATGTTGTGGGTAAACTGTTTGAAGGTTTTCTGAGAGATGCTATCTTAGAGCATCTCAACGGAAATAAGCAAATAACGCCATATCAGCATGGCTACGTGAGGGATCGGTCATGCCAAACTAATTTAATCATTTTCTATGAGGAGGTAAGTTCTAGACTTGACAGCGGCGAATCAATGGATGTCGTATATCTGGACTTCTCCAAAGTATTTGACACTGTACCACATAAAAGGTTAGTATATAAAATAAGAATGCTCGGACTGGGAGAAAACGTCTGTATGTGGGTAAGTAACTGGCTCAATGATAGAAAACAGTGTGTGGTTATTAACGGTACACACTCAGATTGGGTCACTGTCACTAGTGGGGTACCTCAGGGGTCAGTATTGGGCCCTATTCTCTTCAATATATTTATTAATGATCTTGTAGAAGGCTTGCATAGTAAAGTATCAATTTTTGCAGATGACACTAAACTGTGTAAAGTAATTAACACTGAAGAGGACAGTATACTACTACAGAGGGATCTGGATAGATTAGAGGCTTGGGCAGATAAGTGGTAGATGAGGTTTAACACTGACAAATGTAAAGTTATGCACATGGGAAGGAATAATGCAAGTTACCCGTACATACTAAATGATAAAACACTCGGTAACACTGACATGGAAAAGGATCTAGGAATTTTAATAAACAGCAAACTAAGCTGCAAAAAACAGCTGCCAAGGCCAATAAGATAATGGGTTGCATCAGAAGGGGCATAGATGCCCGTGATAAGAACATAGTCCTACCACTTTACAAATCGCTAGTCAGACCACACATGGAGTACTGTGTACAGTTCTGGGCTCCTGTACACAAGGCAGACATAGCAGAGCTGGAGAGGGTCCAGAGGAGGGCAACTAAAGTAATAACTGGAATGGGGCAACTACAGTACCCTGAAAGATTATCAAAATTATTCACTTTAGAAAAAAGACAACTGAGGGGAGATCTAATTAATATGTATAAATATATCAGGGGTCAGTACAGAGATCTATCCCATCATCTATTTATCCCCAGAACTGTGACTGTAACGAGGGGACATCCTCTGCGTCTGGAGGAAAGAAGATTTGTACACAAACATAGAAAAGGATTCTTTACGGTAAGAGCAGTGAGACTATGGAACTCTCTGCCTGAGGAGGTGGTGATGGTGAGTACAATAAAGGAATTCAAGAGGGGCCTGGATGTATTTCTGGAGCGTAATAATATTACAGGCTATGGCTAGTTGGCTACTAGAGAGGGGTCGTTGATCCAGGGAGTTATTCTGATTGCCTGATTGGAGTCGGGAAGAAATTTTTTATTCCCCTAAAGTGGGGAAAATTGGCTTCTACCTGACAGGTTTTTGTTTTTGCCTTCCTCTGGATCAACTTGCAGGATAACAGGTCGAACTGGATGGACAAATGTATTTTTTCGGCCTTATGTACTATGTTACTATGTTACTAAGTACCGGTCCTTTAGGACGAGCATTCTCATCCTGGGTTCTTAACATGTTAATGTACATAAGTACTTATCCCAAAAAATAAATACCTTCTGGAGCCACCTTTTGCTGCAATTATATCTGAAAGTCTCTTGGGATATGTCTCTACGAACAAGAACGTGAGCAACAATAAGAGAGAGAACGAAATAGAATGAGAATGAGAGAACAAGAGAGAACGAGAGAGGGTGGGGATAGAGTTAGGGGTTGCATTTCAGCAAATGCACTTGGCTTTGGTCAGGATTAACAATGTCCACAATTGTGTCAAATTCAGGCAGATACCTATCCATCATTCAGTCAGGGAAATGTCTGATTGGCTCTAACCGTACAGCCAATGCCATTAAGAACTTGTAATGACCGGCGTCACGCACAGGGAGGGAAAAGGGAAAGCCCTGCTCAAGGGAGAGCGTAAGGTGGTGACCCCTGACTCACCTTGCGGCTGGCACCTGACTGCCCTGACGTCCCTAGACGGCTTCCTCACCCGTGCGGCGATCACGTGCCTAAACCCTGGCTTCCCCTAAAATGAGCCCTAGATAGTGAACGGGCCGGTGGGATCGCTAGTCCGCACCACTGACACTAAGAGGGAAACACCAGGGAGAGGACAGACAATACAGACAAACACATACACCCAGGTGGGCGACCACAGCAGACCACAAAGGTCCAACAGGGATCCGGAGGGTAGCGTTCTGGACCAACAACCAGAGAACGCAGCAACACAGCTCCAGAGGGTCAGAATGGATGTCCAGGCAGGAAGCTCTATATCTGGCAACCAGAGAAGTGTGAGAGGGGAATATAAGGAGGTTGGGAGTGCTGGACAAAGAACAGCTGAGGAGAAGGAGCTATGGATCCCTGAGTGAGCCAAAAGGGTTTGCAAAGCAAACCCAGAAAGCTACCATAAGGAAACAGCCCTATCTTACATAGAACGTGCAGCCAACCGCTGCGACTTCCTGACCCCGGGTATAACGGAGTCAGGCGTGGTTCTTGACACACTCGTGACAGTACCCCCCTCTCTACGAGGGGCCTCCGGACACTCAGGACCAGGACTCTCAGGATGAGAGGCATGAAAAACCCGAACTAGCCTGTCTGCGTTTACTTCAGACGCAGGAACATACATTCTTTCCTCGGGACCGTAACCTCTCCAATGCACCAGATATTGAAGAGAGCGGCGGACCCGACGAGAATTAACAATTTTGGATATCAGAAATTCTAGATTACCATCCACGACAACAGGAGGGGGTGGCAGCGGTGACTGTTCTAGAGGTGGAACATATTTTTGGAGTAACGACTTATGAAAGACAATATGGATTTTAAAAGTCTGAGGTAACTCCAGGCGAAAAGCCACGGGGTTGATGATGGCTACAATTTTGTAAGGACCAATAAACCTAGGACCCAGTTTCCAAGAGGGAACCTTCAATTTAATATTCCTAGTAGACAACCACACATAGTCATTCACTCCTAGGTCCGGACCTGGGGACCGTCTCTTATCAGCCATGCATTTGTATTTACCGCCCATATTTTTCAAGTTAGCTTGCACCTACTGCCATACCGATGAAAGAGATGACGAAAACCGTTCCTCTTCGGGAACCCCAGAAGACCCCCCCCTCTTTGAAAGTACAGAATTGGGGATGAAAACCATATGTACCAAGAAATGGTGACTTGCCAGTGGATTCCTGACGACAATTATTTAATGCAAACTCAGCTAACGGTAAATATGATGACCACAACTCTTGGTTTTCAGACACAAAACATCTTAGATATGTCTCCAGGTTTTGGTTGGTACGCTCAGTCTGTCCATTCGACTGAGGATGGAAAGCTGAGGAAAAGGACAAGTGTACCCCCAAACGGAAACAAAAAGCTTTCTGAAATTTAGAAATAAACTGGGTACCCCGATCCGAAACAACATCGGAGGGGACCCCGTGAAGCTTCACGATTTCACTGACGAATACCTGAGCAAGAGACTTAGCATTAGGTAGTGCGGGTAATGCAATGAAGTGTACCATTTTGCTAAACCTGTCCACTACTACCAAAATAACTGTTTTACCCGCAGACAAAGGTAAGTCAGTGATAAAATCCATTGACAGATGTGTCCATTGTCTATTGGGAATGACGAGTGGTAATAGAGACCCTGCAGGACGTGTATGTGAAACTTTTGCGCGCGCACAGGTAGAACAAGAAGACACAAAATCCAATACATCCTGACGCAACCTTGGCCACCAAAAACGACGAGACAATAGCTCCAAGGTTGCTTTACTACCCGGGTGCCCCTCAAGTGCCGAATTATGATGTTCCTTTAATAATTCGAAACGTAGGTTCAACGGTACAATTTCTCTGAGGGGCAAGAGACCGGGGCGTCCCCTTGGGCCTCTAACACCTTCCCCTCCAGAACAGAGTGTACCGCAGAAACAACCACTCCTCTTTGAAGAATGGGCACCGGATCACTCACATTACCCCCTCCAGGGAAACATCGAGATAGTGCATCAGCCTTGGTATTCTTTGCCCCAGGACGATAGGTAATCACAAAGTTAAACCTGGTAAAAAATAGCGACCACCTAGCCTGTCTAGGGGTGAGACGCTTAGCTGATTCGAGGTACAGAAGATTTTTGTGGTCCGTAATCACAGTGACGGGGTGGACTGCCCCCTCTAAAAAGTGATGCCACTCCTCAAACGCAAGTTTAATAGCTAATAGTTCCCTATTGCCAATATCGTAGTTCTTTTCTGCTGCAGATAGTTTTTTTTAGAAATAAAAGCACAAGGACACCATTTGCCAGGAGACGGACCCTGAGACAGCACCGCCCCCACTCCCACCTCTGATGCATCGACTTCAGCAATAAAAGGCTGAGAGACATCAGGTTGGACTAGTACAGGTGCTGAGGTAAACCTCTCTTTTAGAGAGGAAAAAGCAACTTTAGCGGCGTCAGACCATTTAGAAAAATTAGTCCCCTTCCTAGTCATGTCAGTAAGGGGTTTTACAAAGGTCCAACAGGGATCCGGAGGGTACCGTTCTGGACCAACAACCAGAGAACGCAGCAACACAGCTCCAGAGGGTCAGAATAGATGTCCAGGCAGGAAGCTCTATATCTGGCAACCAGAGAAGTGTGAGAGGGGAATATAAGGAGGTTGGGAGTGCTGGACAAGGAACAGCTGAGGAGAAGGAGCTACGGTCCCTGAGTGAGCCAAAAGGGTTTGCAAAGCAAACCCAGAAAGCTACCATAAGGAAACAGCCCTATCTTACATAGAGCGCGCAGCCAACCGCTGTGACTTCCTGACCCCGGGTATAAGGGAGTCAGGCGTGGTTCTTGACACCCTCGTGACAGAACTATCTTCAGTGTAGCATGTAAGCATGGCCACCTCTCCTAGATTGCAAGGTGGTCATAACCATTGAAACAAGCAGTGTAGAAGACAATGGAAAAATGAATCAAGCCATTAAAAGAGGCAATATAGACAACCACAATACATTAGTAAGTGCCTTGTATTAGCTTTCTCTACATGAAAAAAACAATTTGCTGAAATGAGACAACCTCTTTAAAGAATATTAGCAAGTTTTATTTAGTTCAGTTGTTCAACAGATTTAAAAATGTACACAAGATGGTTCAAGCAATGGACTAATTCTTCATTATATTGTGCAGAGTACGGTACATGTGTTGTTTCTAAACACATAAGTAAAAAAAAAATTTTGAAGCATACCTAACCTTTCAACAATTTTACATTAATCAATGACTTGCTTCTGGCATTTTTAGCAGTTTTCCCCTGTGCATATTGAATGTCTAATTCACATTTCTACCTCAGATGGTGAATGGAGACAAGCTTGCATCTGCTGTAGACAGAAAGTAGAGGAGAATCTGCTCCCTAACCTTCTCTTACTCACTCAGAAGCAGCTCCAGAACCATGGAGGATATTACAGAGATGTACTCATCTGTATACTTGTAAATAAAGCACTTGGGCTGAAATATAAACTTCCTATGTAGCTGTAGCAATCTTTGTCTGTGTGTGTCTCTCGTGTTTTATTCTGCTCCTGCTCTCTCCTCCACATCCCCCCTCCATAGACTTGTATTGACATATAATATGATCCTTCGGTGGAGCTGATCAGTCCTGGACTAGATTAAGCATTTGTCAAATATGAAAGCATTAGCAGGGTGGAGGTAAACAGTTAATGACATGAAAACTAGATCATTCTCACTGGTAAGACATTACAAAGTTTCTTGTGTACTATTGACTTTTGCAAAGTTGTGTGTAAAGTGACCATTTTAAATGCAACTGTCATTGAGCTATAATGTATGTTAGCATTAGAATTATTCACTAGTATCTTACCATTAGTCCTTCACTGGATATTTGGAGCACCATATAAGACAAAAAAAGCTTTTTATTACAGTTGAGCTTAAGGCCCTGGGCCATCAAACTGTGTATTAAGGCCTGAATAGGCAATCTGCACCAAATGACATAATTAGTGCTTAAAGGGAACCTGTCACCGGGATTTTGGGTATATAGCTGAGGACATGGGTTGCTAGATGGCCGCTAGCACATCCGCAATACCCAGTCCCCATAGCTCTGTGTGCTTTTATTGTGTAAAAAAATCGATTTGATACATATGCAATTTAACCTGAGATGAGTCCTGTACGTGAGATGAAAGAAAAGGTATCCCACGGCGCAAAAACCACCCAGTAGTTGGAGTGATATAGGTTATTAATTTATTTGAGCAAGTGGTACAACGCGTTTCGGGGTTTAACCCCTTCTTCAGGTACAATTGGCTTGCACCCCGAAACGCGTTGTACCACTTGCTCAAATAAATTAATAACCTATATCACTCCAACTACTGGGTGGTTTTTGCGCCGTGGGATACCTTTTCTCTTATTTGAACCACTGGCTTTCTGCGGGATTCCAGGCATCCCTGAACAGAAGTATCCATCCCAGGCTGCACACCATCCGTTGTGAGGAGTTCATGGCACTTTGATATACGTCCACATTAGAGTTGTGCCTAAACTAGCACAACTCTATCAGGTGAGCCTCCCCAGTGGAGATACCTTTTTATCTATAATCTCTACGTTATTACCCTATAGTGCGCCATTCTTTTTTGTTCTATAGTGGAACGACGCCTGTTTCTGACACTGTACGTGAGATGAGTCAGGGACAGGACTCATCTCAGGTTAATTTGCATATGTATCAAATCGATTTTTTTTACACAATAAAAGCACACAGAGCTATGGGGACTGGGTATTGCGGATGTGCTAGCGGCCATCTAGCAACCCATGTCCTCAGCTCTATACCCAAAATCCTGGTGACAGGTTCCCTTTAAGAGACACCTGTGTGGGTCCCTTTTTGTTTTTGCATTATAAAAATAAAAATCAGGCATTTACATTGCATCATTTACAGTACTCCTTTTTTGAAATTACTATTGTTATGAATTACTGAATAGACATTAATCCCAATAAGTCAGAATTTGCATTCCACTTCTACATGATATTTGACTGTACAGTCGTGGACAAAAGTTTTGAGAATGACACAAATATTAGTTTTCACAAAGTTTGCTGCTAAACTGCTTTTAGATCTTTGTTTCAGTTGTTTCTGTGATGTAGTGACATATATTTACATGCACTTCATACGTTTCAAAGGCTTTTATCGACAATTACATGACATTTATGCAAAGAGTCAGTATTTGCAGTGTTGGCCCTTCTTTTTCAGGACCTCTGCAATTCGACTGGGCATGCTCTCAATAAACTTCTGGGCCAATTCCTGAATGATAGCAACCCATTCTTTCATAATCACTTCTTGGAGTTTGTCAGAATTAGTGGGTTTTTGTTTGCCCACCCGCCTCTTGAGGATTGACCACAAGTTCTCAATGGGATTAAGATCTGGGGAGTTTCCAGGCCATGGACCCAAAATGTCAACGTTTTGGTCTCCGAGCCACTTAGTTATAACTTTTGACTTATGGCACGGTGCTCCATCGTGCTGGAAAATGCATTGTTCTTCACCAAACTGTTGTTGGATTGTTGGAAGAAGTTGCTGTTGGAGAGTGTTTTGGTACCATTCTTTATCCATGGCTGTGTTTTTGGGCAAAATTGTGAGTGAGCCCACTCCCTTGGATGAGAAGCAACCCCACACATGAATGGTCTCAGGATGCTTTACTGTTGGCATGACACAGGACTGATGGTAGTGCTCACCTTTTCTTCTCCGGACAAGCCTTTTTCCAGATGCCCCAATCAATCGGAAAGAGGCTTCATCGGAGAATATGACTTTGCCCCAGTCCTCACCAGTCCATTTACCATACTTTCTGCAGAAGATCAATCTGTCCCTGATGTTTTTTTTTGGAGAGAAGTGGCTTCTTTGCTGGCCTTCTTGACACCAGGCCATCTTCCAAAAGTCTTCGCCTCACTGTGTGTGAAGATGCGCTCACACCTGCCTGCTGCCATTCCTGAGCAAGCTCTGCACTGGTGGCACTCCGATCCCGCAGCTGAATCTTCTTTAGGAGACGATCCTGGTGCTTGCTGGACTTTCTGGGATGCCCTGAAGCCTTCTTAACAAGAATTGAACCTCTTTCCTTGAAGTTCTTGATGATCCTATAAATTGTTGATTGAGGTGCAATCTTAGTAGCCACAATATCCTTGCCTGTGAAGCCATTTTTATGCAACGCAATGATGGCTGCACACGTTTCTTTGCAGGTCACCATGGTTAACAATGGAAGAACAATGATTTCAAGCATCACCCTCCTTTTAACATGTTAAGTCTGCCATTTTAACCTAATCAGCCTGACATAATGATCTCCAACCTTTTTCTCGTCAACATTCTCACCTGAGTTAACAAGACGATTACTGAAATGATCTCAGCAGGTCCTTTAATGACAGCAATGAAAAGCAGTGGAAATTTATTTTGGGGATTAAGTTAATTTTCATGGCAAAGAAGGACTATGCAATTCATCTGATCACTCTTCATAACATTCTGGAGTATATGCAAATTGCTATTATAAAAACTTAAGCAGCAACTTTTCCAATTTACAATATTTATGTAATTCTCAAAACTTTTGGCCATGACTGTACATCTGCATTGACATATAGCTTTAAGTTGTAGATATACTGGAAACCAGTAGTTATGATATTAGTAATTATTTAGACATGGCATATGCAAAGATTTCTGGCACTGAATTTCTGTTTCTAGCAATTAAGTATAATTTATTGCATATTATAGTTTTAAAACAATTCTAAGAATCCATGAAAAATTAACAATTTTGGTTCCTAGACCAACCATCTGTGAATGAGTACTGTTCAGCTCCAAAGTAATTTCAAAACCAAAGACAATACTGCCAGAATACAACTGATTCATAAAAACTTACAATACGAAGCAAGGAAGGAAAATATTTAAAATACAGATGATTATAAGTATAAATGCTAATTTATAATGATTCATTGCTCCCAACGAGATTTATTTGTATTTTATTTTCATTAGAAATTCCATCTTGGTTTAAAAATAAAAAATAAAATTGTAAATACTACAGTAAATGATGCCATAAAGATGTGTCCACACTTAACTGCTGACTTATCTCAACATGTCCTGAGATGTGGGTCACGAAATTACGTTATATCTAAATTGGATAAATTGCAATACAACATTCAGACAGCAGGTGGAACATTGTGTTACTAGCTAATACCTGAACATAAGGTCAAGATCTGATAATGGAATTACAACTGGGAAGTTTGGCCGGGTTCACATCATGTCTTTGCCTTACATTTAACATATATATCTAAAAAAAAAAAATTGTATACATTAAACAAATCCCTCCGATGGATGCTGTTTTTTTACTCTGCAATGATTACCATTAGAGATGAGCAAATAAAAAAAAAAAAATTTATACGCCGGTTCGCCGAATCTTTGAGGAATAATTTGGTTTGATATATATTTGTGGCGACTTATGTAAAAAAAAAAAGGCTATTTTATGGCTGCAGAGAGCCTTTATAGTGGTGTAGAACTCTGTACCTTATAGTAACATGCATAGGGAGTCTGCTTTGGTAGTGAAATAATACTGTGAGTCCGTATGACATGCAGATGACAGGCGTCACTCTTAGAATCACTGCACACTTCACTTATTAGGGCAGTCACGGTGACCAAATAACTCAAGTATGTCTCAGCCTTACAGGTCGATGTTAGCGCCAAAAAGAAGCACACTCCTTTTACAATGTCTCCAGCTGATTCCACATAGATGTCTACAGAACCTGTTCTATTAATCGCGTATACAATTAGA
Organism: Bufo bufo; assembly: GCF_905171765.1. Classification (NCBI taxonomy): domain Eukaryota; kingdom Metazoa; phylum Chordata; class Amphibia; order Anura; family Bufonidae; genus Bufo; species Bufo bufo. Next base: position 243,643,958 of record NC_053394.1, on the reverse strand, counting down.
GCCCCCCGGACAGAGTGGAGAGGGTCAGCAGTAAGTTTGTGTTGACGTCACTGATTAATTTGCTCTTCTTTGATCCATCAGAACAATAACCCACAAAAAACGGATCCTGTCTGTGGAGCATACCCCTTCACTTGGTCAGCATTTGCTCAATAATCCATCAGTATTGTAATGTCAAAAAAAACAGGAGTGGATCTAAAACAGAGATTACATGTGAATGGAATATCTGCATGTCTTCTGTGTTTTGTACCCACTCCTGCTTTTGGCTACCAAATCATAAGCCAAATCTGATGGGACCATACAGGCCTTACAGCTGCTACACAGACAGGATTCATTGTGTGTCTAATTCTTCCTTCCTTCTGACAGATAAGAAGAAAGGTCAAATAAATCATGATGTCAGCCAGGCCAAAAGGCAAAATAGTGGCCCAGTCATGAAGTGGGGAGGGTGGGAACATCATGAGAAGTCCACAGAGTGGTGAGGTGGAAGCAGCATGAGGAGACCATAAAGTGGCAAAATGACAGAGTCTGGAGGTGGTGGCAGCATCAGGAGGTCACAGAGTGGCACGATGACAAAAGATTGTGGAGGTGGCAGCAGTATGAGGATGCCACAGAGTAGCATGACAACGAGAGATTGTGGAGGTGGCAGCAGCATGTGGAGACCACAGAGTGGCCCAAAGACAAAGTTGTGGAGGTGTCAGCAGCATGAGGAGGCCAGAGTATCACAACGACGATAGATTGTGGAGGTGGCAACAGCATGAGGAGGCCACAGAGTGGCACAATGACAGTGTCTGAAGGTGGCGGCAGCATCAGGAGGCCACAGAGTGGCACACTGACAGAGTCTGGAGTTGGCAGCAGTATGAGGAGGCCACTGAGTGGCACAATGGCCGAGTCTGGAGTTGGCAGCAGTCCTTTTTGTACTGAAATTGGCCACTAAACTCTTTCACCACAAATAAATGCAACAGTGAAGTGTGTTTTTTTTTTCCTTTTTGTACTGAAATAGGACACTGAACAATTTCACCACATATAACTGCAGAAGTGATATATCTTTTTCGATTTGTACTGAAATAGTGTGTAGTATGAGGAACGTGAACTTTGTCTTCTTTTTGTGTCTAATGTAAGTACAGCATGTTTGATTTGTGTACTTCTCTTTTCTGATATGTGTCTGTAATATACATGTATGGTCAGTGTGTGTGATGTGTATATTAGTGTTGAGTGATGACGTCATTACGGGCCTTGCAAGATTTTTACGCCAGATCTTCAAGCAGGATGGCGGCGGCTAGTCTGTCGTGAGCAAATGGACGAGGTTAGTATGATTTTTTTATTTTTTATTTCCAGTCTGCTATTTATATCAGATGTCGTAATCATGTATGAACGGGGGGTACAATGTGCCACTCCCTGTCATTGCGCCCACTACTTACAGGGAAATGCAAATTTTTTTGTAAAGTTAGTTGAACCAGCCAAAGCGGATTTTTCCAATATTTCGCTCATCTTTTGTGTACATGTATCTGTTGTATTGTGTCTCATGCATGTGTTGTATGCTGACATGCTCATGATATGTGTATGATGTGTGTGCCCACTGTGTATACTGCACTTGTGTGATGTGTCTTTAAGGTGTCTGCTGCTGCTGATGTGTGTTTATATGTTGTATCTGATGTGTGTACTGTATGCATCCAATAAGTGTATAATGTGCATTTGTTGTATGAGGCTTGTCACACAATTCTTGAACAAGTGCTTCTGCTCTCAGTGTCCACCTCTGCACCTATAGATACTGTTAAACAGCTCATTGTTAAGCTATTTTTTTCTAATAAGACCTGCTGAAGAATTGGTAATCAAGAGGGGAAATCATATTTAATATACATTTTCATACAACAAAATGACAAATATGTACAGATGCAACAATCTCTAGGGGGCCTTCTTATCCAACTGTTTGCATAGACCCATAGCTGTGAGTCATCTGATAAAAATACTTCTATTTTTGATCCAAGGCTAAGTTCCTGAGTTAAACTTTTTTAATATGTAAATTAGGTACAATGAGGGTGTCACAGTTGCTCTTTTTGCATCCAAGGTCCACTTCTTTCTGTGGCCAACCCCTCCCTTGCTTCTCTGCCACTGCCTGGCCTGTCAATCAAAGCAACCAGGGATGGGCTGGCCACAGAAAGGATAAGATCTTGGGTGCAGCAAGAGCAACGGTTATGCCCTCATTGCACCAAAGGTCTATTATGCATATTATGAAAAAGTTTAACCTGGAAATGAAGCCTCAAATAAAAAAAAAGAAAACTGTGTTTTTATCTGGTGAACGGCAACTATGTGTCTGTGCAAACAATTGGATTGGGAGGCCGCTGAAGACAAATTCCCTTTAACTTCATACTTAACACTGTAAACATTTGTAGTAAACTTTAATGAGACTTTCAATGTCTTTTGCTTTGTTGAGCCTCAATGTAAAGTTTGCAGTAAATGTCTAGTTAACTTGCTGAATGTCAAATCAAAGGGACTCCTTGATTTTGGAGTATTATCTGCAGTATTACATGTGTAGAGATTTTTATTTTCCTGCTCTCCCCCATTTCCTCCCATTAGATTAGTGTGGTATAGCAGGGAAACTGGGGCAGAAGGAAAACTAAAAATAGCGATCTAGACTCTTTATTTGTGATATTACTCATGTAGTACTGCAGATAATACTTTGAAGTACTGGTGACAGATTCCCTTTAAAGATTGCTACATCTGTACTATAGCTGATACTATTATGTCTGAAATAACAAATACCTGATTATAATGTTCAATGTGCATTGTTACATTTTGGTACAAATACATAATCTGTATTTACATTTCCTTATGAAAGACAAACAAAAGCATGACAAACAAAATGTTATTTAATTGTATCACATTTATGGAGAGAACAGAAATTGCTGCCAAACCGTGTTTATGTAGATATGCCTTTTTGTAAGTCAAAATATTCCAAGGCAGCTGGGAAAAACAGATTTCCAGAATGCCATGAAACAAATGTACACTCATCAGGTGAAAAATAAAGAATAATTTTAGATGTAGCTAGCTGTGATAAAATTGTTTTGAAGTTTTGTTATGAAATGCACAGTAGCACCAAATAAAACTGCAAAATGTAACAAAAATAATAACTGTTCTAAATAAAAAAATATTTAAAACTGACAAAAGAATATAGTTTAACCCTTAAATCGGCTTATCAGGCAATAAATATTGATGACCTATCCTCAGGATAGGTTATCAATATCAGATCGGTGGGTGTTAGAAGAGTCTGGCACTCCATGAGCACCGCAGCCATTTCCTAAGCCATGTGATGTCACTGTATCTCAGTCACATGACCTAGTGAGCCGGCTGCACTCACCAGAGCTCCGCTGGGCAGCTCCATGTAACAGCTGTTTGGCAGGGGAGCTGGGACTCTGACCCCCACTGATATGATAATGATGACAAAAAATAAGCCTTCATATAGGTCAATGGAAATATAAGGTTTGGGAATACAATGACAAAAATGTTTTTTTTTTTTTTCCAAAAGTAGGTTTCTATTGTGCAAAAGTACTAAAGTACAAAAAAATACTATGCCTATTTGGTATTGCCACATTTCTATGAACCAAGTTAATATTATTTTACTTCACCGTAAGCAGCAAACGAATGTAAAGAACAGTGGCAGAAATGGCATTTCCTTACAAAAAAATAAAAAAAAAAGCTGAACTATAAGTTACGTGAATACCAAGATCGTGTCAGTGAAATTCAATTCATACAATACAACTCATCCCATAAAAACAAGCCCTATGCTATAGATCTTGGAATGCAACAATAAAAATACAAAAAATAAATAAATAAATTACTTAATTGACAAGAAGCCCTGGTTGTTAATGGGTCATAGGTACATAAAGATTAGAAATTTGCAGAAATACTACTTCTACAGGTAATAATGATGATAATTAAAAACCAAGGGACACATTTATTAAAACTTGCGTTTTAGACGATGGTCTTAAAAAGACCATGCGCTGGTGGTGGATCCCTGAAGTTATATAGAGGCGCCGGCCTTCAAAATGTAAAACAGCTTCTTTGCTGTCTTACATTTAGACCATTTTCTATGCCTAAACCAGGCGTAGAAAATGAATAATATGGGCCTGCCAGTCCATCCCCTTCCTTGCCCACTCCACACCCCCTTTTTTTGACCTGGCGTGAGCGGGTGACCCTGGGCTGAGAAATATTTAGGGTAAAACAGGGAAAGTTCAACCTGCCATCCTCTTCCTGATACTGAGATCATATTTATTAATAGTTTTTTTTTCCTTGTTGGGAAATTATTTTTGGACACTTTCACATTTATACCCATCTACGGAAATATAATAAAGGTATTTTTTTTAAATTGTCACATTAGCCTTGAGATATTTAACTTAATTTTTCACGTGATTGATAATTTATTTGTTGGAACATCTATTTTTGTTCATTACTTATTTTGCAAAAGAGGTCCCGGTCAGTTTTTTTTTTGTTAAAGTAATTTATGATTTCTCCGTATATATCTTTCTAATTCTGCACATTTCAGCAATATGTAATAATTGCAAACATAAAAAGAACTTAATGAGGAAAACGAATCCAGCAACAGATACCAGGATGGACTTTTTAACATTTTTACATTAAAGTTAGGATTTTAAAACACACATCATAAGTCATGTGGAAAAAGTAGTGTTTGCTTACACATTTTGGAAGAAAGGGCCAGCACTTGCGCACCCTAATCTTCACCAAACTGGGGGACCAAAGGCAGGGTATAGATGTTTCTAGCCTTGTAGTCCCTACTAAGGTGTGCTGATCTGTTTGTCTAGCATTGTATGACCTGTATAAGAATAAAACAAAAGAACACAGTGCCTCATGTGCAGTATCGCCTTGATAACATAAAAATATATAGTGCTTATCGAAAACTGTTGTGAGGAGTCACAACAGCTATGCGAGCCTTGCTGGTATCTAACCCCACCAGCTTAGGGGATGCCTTGCTGCTGCCCGGTCTCTCCCCATCTCGTTCCACAAGCTCCAGGAGAATTGCTTGTAGAATATGGGATGAAAAAAGTAAAAGACTGCTCGTTCAGGGGTGCAGGCATATAGATGAGTCTTCGGTATAATTAAATGTTCTTTTATTAAATGTTAGTCGACGCTTTTTTTAAGGGCGGAACGCCCCCTTCATCAGGACAATATTACAATAACATTTGGATACATGCTGCATAGTTTAAATAGCACTTTTGTCGCTCTCATCTGAGGAGAAGGTTGGGGGCCGGATCGGGTGAGTGACAGGAGTGGGTGTGTTCTGCATAATGAGGTTCACTCTCAATGGACCTCCTTCTCAGGACCCGCCGCTATTGTTATACTACAGGTTCATTGTGCTGCCTCGGCATTCCTACAACAATTAGTGTAGAGATGCATAGCTTGATACAAAGTATTGTTATCGAGACACTGCGTCTAGCGCCTTCTATACATATCCACCTATCAACATACTCCCTGCGATACTGCAAGGTTCACTGCCTCGCAGTTTTTAAACTGTTACATTCACAGAGCGAAACTGAAGTGCCGTGCCCGGCTAAATTTGAAATCTAATAACGCCTCCAAGTTCATCTAAATACCCTCCCAGAGGCGCGGCTAAGTGCTCAACACCCCCCCTCCTCAGCACCGCGCTCTGCGGCAAACACCCCGATCCTCCTCTCGCCGGCATTCCAAATCCCGCGCAGGCGCAGTGCCGACAGTCATCTTATCATAGCGCAGGCAATCGCCAGCACTGTGCCTGCGCGGGATTTGGGATGCCGGCGAGAGGAGGATCGGGGTGTTTGCCGCAGAGCGCGGCGCTGAGGAGGGGGGGTGTTGAGCACTTAGCCGCGCCTCTGGGAGGGGATTTAGATGAACTTGGAGGCGTTATTAGTTTTCAAATTTAGCCGGGCACGGCACTTCAGAGGGGCGTTCCTGGGCACCGTGGAGAAAGAAGAACGCCCCTCTGGGCTCCTTACAGCGTCATTTACATATCATAAGAATCGATTTTTTGAAGAAATGACAAGACTGACAATCAAAAGAACAAGACAGATGGAAAAAAGGTACTCTGTTAAACATGGATTCATGAAAAAAAAAAATTGGTAAATTGCTAGTGACAGATTCCCTTTAAGGAACCTCATTCCCTTTCGCTCTGATCTTCTGGAAAGTCTGACGTTATTCAAGTTTTGCCCGACCTTCCCAAATGGCCGACCTATGTGGCGATATGAATCCAGGCGATTTCTCACCATATGACAGGGACTGCGGGTACATGTGAGTTCCCATAATCTGAGTCGCCTCTATCTATCTCAGATTTTGTTAAAGGCACTATTACTATTGAGGGCAGTCTGGGAGCACTATTACTATGGGAGGACAATATGTATGGTACTGTTCTTTTTGTAATATTGTGTTTGTGGGCATTGGGGCAAGAGGTATGAAGAGCTGTATTACCCTGTATGTTTTGTTAGGCGCAGGGAGGGGAGTTGGATTGAGAATTTGGCAAAGGAGGGGGGGGGACCATTTAAATTTTCAGGTTCGGGTCAAGCATCACAAAGACTAGGTGCAGCCCTGAAAGCGCCTTTAGTCAAGGATAACAACATATCAAAATATCATTTGTGATATAAAGTGTAAATACAGGAAAACCTGCACCCCCCTCTCCTCAAAGTTGGCAGTTTCATGTTGAGACATGCAGTTACCTATTCCGCTTATAAATAGTATATTCACATATGGAACATTTGCTGTGGAAATTTCTACAACAGAAAAAAAATAATCTGTCCCATATGACAGCATGAGGTTTGTAAATATCATAATATAAAATCACCTCTATTCAAATACATTGTTAGGCCTCATGCACACGACCGTTGTGTGCATCCGCGGCCGTTGTTCCGTTTTCCGTTTTTTTTCGCGGACCCATTGACTTTCAATGGGTCAGTGGAAAAATAGGAAAATGCACCGTTTTGCAGCCGCAGCCGTGATCCATGTTTCCTGTCCGTCAAAAAAATAGGACCTGTCCTATTTTTTTGACGGACAACGGTTCACGGACCCATTCAAGTCAATGGGTCCTGTGAAAAAACACGGATGCACACAAGATTGCCATCCGTGTCCGTCATTCGTCCGTATGCTACTTTCACACAGACGGATCTGCTGATCCGTCTGCATAAAAGCTTTTTAGATCTGATTTTTCACTTTGTGAAAACTCTGATTCAACAGTATATTCTAACACAGAGGCGTTCCCATGGTGATGGGGACGCTTCAGGTTAGAAAATACTAAAATAACTGTGTACATGACTGCCCCCTGCTACCTGGCAGGTGCTGCCAGGCAGCAGGGGGCAGACCCCCCCTCCCCCCCCCTGTATTTAACACATTGGTGGCCAGTGTGGCCGGCCACCCCTCCCTCCCTTGAATTTAATACATTGGTGGCCAGTGCGGCCGGCCCCCCTCCCCCCTCCATTGTATTTAACACATTGGTGGCCAGTGGGGCTGGCCCCCCCTCCCTCCCTCCCCCCCCCTAATTAAAATGACCGACCCCCCCCCATCATTGGTGGCAGCGGAGAGTTCCGATCGGAGTCCCAGTTTAATCACTGGGGCTCCGATTGGTTACCATGGCAACCAGGACGCTACTGCAGTCCTGGCTGCCATGGTTACTTAGCAATTTTAGAAGCATTATATTTACCTGCGATGTCTGTGACCGGCCGGGCGCTCCTCCTACTGGTAAGTGAAAGGTCTGTGCGGCGCATTGCTTAAAGCACAGACCTTTCACTTACCAGTAGGAGGAGCGCCCGGCCGGTCACAGACATCGCAGGTAAGTATAATGCTTCTAAAATTGCTAAGTAACCATGGCAGCCAGGACTGCAGTAGCGTCCTGGTTGCCATGGTTACCGATCGGAGTCCCAGCGATTAAACTGGGACTCAGATCGGAACTCTCCGCTGCCACCAATGATGGGGGGTTGGTCATTTTAATTAGGGGGAGTGAGGGAGGGGGGGCCGCACTGGCCACCAATGTGTTAAATACAAGAGAGGGAGGGGGGGCCGGCCGCACTGGCCACCAATGTGTTAAATACAAGGGAGGGAGGGGGGGCCGGCCGCACTGGCCACCAATAAGTTAAATACAGGGGAGGGAGGGGGGGCCGCACTGGCCACCAATGAGTTAAATACAGGGGGGAGGGAGGGGGGTCTGCCCCCTGCTGCCTGGCAGCACCTGCCAGGCAGCAGAGGGCAGTCATGTACACAGTTCTTTTAGTATATTCTAACCTGAAGCGTCCCCATCACCATGGGAACGCCTCTATGTTAGAATATACAGTAGTGGCCAAAAGTTTTGAGAATGGCACAAATATTAGTTTTCACAAAGTTTGCTGCTAAACTGCTTTTAGATCTTCGTTTCAGTTGTTTCTGTGATGTAGTGAAATATAATTACACGCACTTCATACGTTTCAAAGGCTTTTATCGACAATTACATGACATTTATGCAAAGAGTCAGTATTTGCAGTGTTGGCCCTTCTTTTTCAGGACCTCTGCAATTCGAATGGGCATGCTCTCAACTCCTGGGCCAATTCCTGACTGATAGCAACCCATTCTTTCATAATCACTTCTTGGAGTTTGTCAGAATTAGTGGGTTTTTGTTTGTCCACCCGCCTCTTGAGGATTGACCACAAATTCTCAATGGGATTAAGATCTGGGGAGTTTCCAGGCCATGGACCCAAAATGTCAAGGTTTTGGTCCCCAAGAAACTTAGTTATCACTTTTGCCTTATGGCACGGTGCTCCATCGTGCTGGAAAATGCATGGTTCTTCACCAAACTGTTGTTGGATTGTTGGAAGAAGTTGCTGTTGGAGGGTGTTTTGGTACCATTCTTTATTCATGGCTGTGTTTTTGGGCAAAATTGTGAGTGAGCCCACTCCCTTGGATGAGAAGCAACCCCACACATGAATGGTCTCAGGATGCTTTACTGTTGGCATGACACAGGATTGATGGTAGCGCTCACCTTTTCTTCTCCGGACAAGCCTTTTTCCAGATGCCCTAAACAATCGGAAAGAGGCTTCATCGGAGAATATGACTTTGACCCAGTCCTCAGCAGTCCATTCACCAAACTTTCTGCAGAAGATCAATCTGTCCCTGATGTTTTTTTTGGAGATAAGTGGCTTCTTTGCTGCCCTTCTTGACACCAGGCCATCTTCCAAAAGTCTTTGCCTCACTGTGCGTGCAGATGCGCTCACACCTGCCTGCTGCCATTCCTGAGCAAGCTCTGCACTGGTGGCTCTCCGATCCCGCAGCTGAATCCTCTTTAGGAGACGATCCTGGTGCTTGCTTTCTTGGACGCCCTGAAGCCTTCTTAACAAGAATTGAACCTCTTTCCTTGAAGTTCTTGATGATCCTATAAATTGTTGATTGAGGTGCAATCTTAGTAGCCACAATATCCTTTCCTGTGAAGCCATTTTTATGCAACGCAATGATGGCTGCACGCGTTTCTTTGCAGGTCACCATGGTTAACAATGGAAGAACAATGATTTCAAGCATCACCCTCCTTTTAACATGTCAAGTCTGCCATTTTAACCCAATCAGCCTGACATAATGATCTCCAGCCTTGTGCTCGTCAACATTCTCACCTGAGTTAACAAGACGATTACTGAAATGATCTCAGCAGGTCCTTTAATGACAGCAATGAAATGCAGTGGAAAGTTTTTTTTGGGATTAAGTTAATTTTCATGGCAAAGAAGGACTATGCAATTCATCTGATCACTCTTCATAACATTCTGGAGTATATGCAAATTGCTATTATAGAAACTTAAGCAGCAACTTTTCCAATTTCCAATATTTATCTAATTTTTAAAACTTTTGGCCACGACTGTACTGTCGGATCTGAGTTTCATGATCTAACTCAAATCTGATGGTATATTCTAACATAGAGGTGTTCCCATGGTGAACACTTCAAGTTAAAATATACCATCGGATTGGAGAAAACTCTGATCCGATGGTATAATAGGGACTCCTAACTTTACATTGAAAGTCAATAGGGACGGATCCGTTTGCAATTGCACCAAATTGTGTCAACATCAAACGGATCCGTCCCCATTGACTTGCATTGTAAGTCAGGACGGATCCGTTTGGTTCCGCACAGCCAGGCCAGACCCACGGATGAAAAAACGGTCACGGATCACGGAACAACGGAAATCCGTTTTGCGGACCGCAAAAAAACCCGTCTGTGTGCATGAGGCCTTAGTTGTAGAAAATATAATTGCAATTAATCTAAAGTGTTAGAACATACAATAATAAAATATTTTTTTTTCTGGACAAATCAGCCATGTTTTTGTTGACTTTATTATTTCATAAATCGTAGGAGGTGCAGAGGTTCCAATCGTACCTGAGCTTAAATGTTAGAGGGGGACTCATGAGGACAGTGCGATTATGGATAGCACATGACTAGAGTTGAGCGAACACCTGGATGTTCGGGTTCGAGAAGTTCGGCCGAACTTCCCGGAAATGTTCGGGTTAGGGATCCGAACCCGACCCGAACTTCGTCCCGAACCCGAACCCCATTGAAGTCAATGGGGACCCGAACTTTTCGGCACTAAAAAGGCTGTAAAACAGCCCAGGAAAGAGCTAGAGGGCTGCAAAAGGCAGCAACATGTAGGTAAATCCCCTGCAAACAAATGTGGATAGGGAAATGAATAAAAATAAGAATAAAATAAATAAAAATTAACCAATATCAATTGGAGAGAGGTCCTATAGCAGAGAATCTGGCTTCACATCAGCAGAGAATCAGTCTCTTCATGCCATAGCAGAGAATCTGGCCTCACGTCACCCACCACTGGAACAGTCCATTGTCAGATATTTAGGCCCAGGCACCCAGGCAGAGGAGAGAGGTCCCGTAACAGAGAATCTGGCTTCATGTCAGCAGAGAATCAGTCTGCATGTCCTAGCAGAGAATCATGCTTTACGTCACCCAACACTGGAACAGTCCATTGTCAGATATTTAGGCCCAGGCACCCAGGCAGAGGAGAGAGGTCCCGTAACAGAGAATCTGGCTTCATGTCAGCAGAGAATCAGTCTGCATGTCATAGCAGAGAATCAGGCTTTACGTCACCCAACACTGGAACAGTCCATTGTCAGATATTTAGGCCCAGGCACCCAGGCAGAGGAGAGAGGTCTCGTAACAGAGAATCTGGCTTCATGTCAGCAAAGAATCAGTCTTCATGTCATAGCAGAGAATCAGGCTTCACGTCACCCACCACTGGAACAGGCCACTGTCAGATATTTTTAGGCCCCGGCACCCAGACAGAGGAGAGAGGTCCCATAGCAGAGATTCAGGCTTGGGTGTGTCTGGTGTCTGCAGCTGCTGTAAGAGGTTGTGTGATTCAGAGCTCTCCACAACTTCCAAGCACAGGCCTCTCTGGGGAGTTTCTTAACACCTGCTCCCCAGGAGGAGTTCCAGACTTGCGGGGAGTTCCTCAACATCTCTCCCCAGCCCAGGCCCTGCCTCTCCCTAGGGAGCTGGTGGGGTCCTGAGGCCATGGCTTCCCAGAGGAACACTCCTGCTCCCCGGCTTGGGTCGGAGGGGAGTAAGGAGCTATAGAGACCGGCCAGGAGTGATGGCAGCGAGGGGGCAACCACATCAGGACGCGGTAGTGGCAGCCGAGTCCCCCCTGAAGACCTGAAGTCACAAGCAGAGGATCAGGAGGTGTCGTCCCAGGTAGGTTGGGGGTCCCGGAGGGAGAAAGAGGCTACCCAAACCTACAGCTCCCGCGTGGCGTACCACCTCCATGAATTCAAGGAGCTGGGGCGGCACCTCAAGAGCCTGAGCCAGGAGCTGAAAATGCTTAGGGCAAAGGCTAATGTCACGAATAGTAAGAAAAGGGCTCCTATTTCTGAAAAAATTAAGGTGCTCAAGAAGGAGGTAAAAGAGGCACAGGAAAGAAGGGAAAGGCTTCTGAATGAAAGTGGACCTTTTAGGGAAAAACTCCTAAATGAGGAGAGATTCCTGGAGATGGAGGAGAAAAGGAGAGAGCAGAGCGCAAACAGCGACAGTGAAGACAAGGATAGCCGCATACCTGGCGTGGTGTCCGCGTCTGTCACTCGTCGGTCGGTCCGGCCGGAGCCCGCGCCAGCCCCTCCTGACTCGCAGTGGTCTGTGCCAGGTGATTGCAGTATCCCGGCGCAACAAGCAGGGTTGCCCTCGTCCGAGGGAGAATTATCGTCGGCCGCAGAGGCCTTCAGTGAAGAGGAGGGCGGAGGAGGAGGGCTGATGGAGGAGATTCGTCGGCTGGAATCCCCTGTCCAGTTGCAGAACTTTCTTTTCGGCGATGAGCTGTTGGAAGAAACCGGCAAGGAAAAAAAAAAAAAGAAGAAAAACAAAAAGAAGGAAAAACAGCAGGCAGTGGAGACACATTTCATCTATGTTCCTGCGGAGCGCTTGGTGCAGGCTGAAAAGTCTGTGCCAGGTGCTCCGCAGGTTAGTATCCCCAATTCACTGCCTGTAGCAAGTAACATTCATTCCAAGATGGCGCCGATTGCTGACATGGGTGATGGAGGAAGCGGCAAAATCTTAGCTCAAGTGGGAGCCTCCGGTACTGATGGCCACTCCCCAGTGGGAGGGGGGGGTGGTCCGGCGCCGGAGTCAGCTCCTGTGAAAGAGGTGGCCCCGCCCACCGCTCTGGCTACTGCTCTGCCTGCCGTTCCGGTATGTGGGGTGGTGCTGGGGCGGTGTGACGGGATCGCCGTCCCTCCCACTCAAAGTGGTAATAGCCCTGAGTCTCCGCCTGCACCTGCAAAAGTGCGGCGGGGATCAGGGGATGCAGCGGAGAGCGCGGCTGGAGGCGTGGCCGGGGGTGTGTCCGGGGGTGTGTCTGGGCGTCCTCCTATCGGCACGCATGTGGGCGTGGCTGGGGGGGTGCCCGGCCGGGCTTCCGGATGCGCGCCCGGAGCTGTGAGTAATTGCGCAGGCGCAGTAAACAAGCGCCTGCGCATTGAGGAACCAGGGGCCGGAGCTGCTGGAAAGGATCAGCCTGCAGCGCTCCGGTCCTCTGTAAGGAAAGTGAAAGAAGGGTACATTGCGCCAGAGTATATGGCCATGTACATTGCCACTGGGCATGCCCCCCCCCCTGTCTCTGCCTCCTCCTCCAGCGCTGAATTAAGTGCTGGGGAGGGGAGGAGTGCGGTTGCTCATGCCCAGATCCTAAGGGCAGCAGGGGAGGGGAGTGGCTTGGCCAGTGGCAGTGTAAATAATAATAGGGCTAATAAAGTTAATGATTCTAGAAGTGATATGGCGACACCAGTTGCACCAGCTGTCCCAGCAGGGAGACAGGGTGTGTGTAAGCAGGGTGCTGGTAGGGGTGTTGGTGGGGGTGCCGCATCGGGTCCCAAAGGTGGGGTGGATGCTGGGAGACATCGGACCGTCGCTGAGAAAGCGGCGGCTGCGGCTCCTGGTGTCCGCCCTCCGGAGGGGTCCGGCGTGGCATCTGGTACTAGTGTAGTGGGGGGGGCCGGTTCGGTGGCCCCTCCTGCGGCCGTAACACCTGGCAGAAGTTATGCCAGTGTGGCTGCGGCCGTGGGGGGGGAGGGGCTATCCTCGTTGGCTTCCTCATTCCCAGGAGTCGCGGTTGGTGACTTACAGCGGCGGCTCCTGGAGGCCCTCAAAAAGGGGGAGAGCTCAATGACAGTAGAGGGTGAGAAGGTGGACCTATCCTTATGGATAAACAGGCATGGCCTGCGAGCTTTCCGAGAGGAAAGGGGGGGCGAGACCACCTGGTCCCTGCCCACAACCGGCCCTGGGACCAGACGGAATGTAGTCTGTCTCAAGTGGAGAAGCAATGATGCCTGCCCTACGAGAAAGAGGGTGGTGGAGCTCCTGCTTGAGATGGGTTTCAGGGTGGCTGACATCTTCGCCCTGATACATCCCTATGGTTCCAGGGAGTTCGACATCAGCTTTGCCCGGCCGGAGGGCCTAGAGCTTTTCTGGTCTGGATATGAGCTGGTGAAGAACTTACCGGATTGGAAGGGTTTTTTCGCTCAGGCGATAACCCGGCAGAACAACGTCAAGAAGGTGACCGTTTTAACCCGTAACGAATCACTTTCTTGCGTTGATATTCTGACTTGGCTAAGTAGGTATGGGGACGTCCAGGGTGTACCATCCAAAAACCTGGACGAATTTGGCATTTGGTCGGGAGCCTGGACTTTCAATGTGAAGTTGAAATGTCTAGGAAGCACGGTTTCCCACATTCCATCCTCTGCCTTCATCGGCCGGGATAGGATCCTCGTTTTCTACAGGGGGCAGCCTAAGCTCTGTCACAAGTGTGGCAGCCCTTCACACTTCAGCGCCAGCTGCCAAGTGCAGAAGTGCGCGTTGTGTGGAGGGACAGGTCACCTTGCCGCATCTTGTGTGGAGATTAGGTGCAACTTGTGTGGTGTGCTCGGACACCCATTTAGTCGCTGTCCCCTCTCAGAGGTCAATGCGGCCCGAGCTCACGCAGGAGTGGGCCGGGAGGTCTCTTCGGCTGAGGTGGGTGCTGGCGGAGACAGTCGAGTTAAGGGGTCGGTGAAGACCAAGAGCGGTCCGTCCCGGCAGAGGCGGAGGGAGAGGCGCCAGGCGGAGAGGGAACAGAAGGAGCCCCACCAAAATGGGGTGATGTCTGCCTCTCCCCAAGTGGCGGGCTCCCGTAGTTCGGAGACCCTAGAGGACAGGGAGCTAAGTGCGGAGATCAGGAGACTAGACCGGGCCGATGAGACCCAGTCTTCACACTACGAAAGTGCAGAGGGTAGTGAGACTGGGTCTAATATCAATAGACGGAAACGGTTCTCAAAAAAAAAGAGCCCGACCAAAGTAGCCAGGGAAGGCGTAACTGGCTCCCCTCTTGAGCTCTCCAACCGGTATCTCACTTTGGATGAGATCTCCGCCTCCTCTTCATCTGGGGAGGAGGTAAGAAGTGGGGTACCGGGGGCGAAGGTGGGAGGGCTTCCAGGAGGCCCCGTGCCCCTCTCTGGTGTGGATGTAAGGTCCCCAGAAGAGGAGGCAAATCTGATTCCTGGAACTGAGAAAGACAGGGGCGGTACGCAAGAGGGAGCGGTGGTGACAGATGGAATGGACACCACCGTCTCTCTCAAAAGAGGACGCGCCGCCTTAGAGGATAGCCCCGGGAGGGGTAAGAGGGTCGGGAAGGAAGGAGGACATTCAGCTTAAACACCAAGTATGGCGGTACCCACTCAGCTGACACTGGCGACCATTAATGTCGCCAGCGTTAAATCTGATGCGGCTCGCTACACAGCCTTTGATTTTTTCAGCCGAGTTGAAGCTGATGTTTTATTTTTGCAGGAGACCAGACTGTCAAACTTGGCAGAAGTCCACAAGGCGAAGAGGGAGTGGAGATATGGGCCCTCCTTCTGGTCTCTTGCGGCTGAGTCGTATAGCGGAGTGGCGGTTCTTTTCACCGTACCGGTAGAATGCCGACGGGTGGTTGAGCTGGAAATGGGGAGGTGTTTGATCTTGGATATCCTCATGAGGGGACAGGAACTGCGCCTGATCAATATCTATGGGCCCCAGTCCAGGTGGGACAGGAAATGTCTCTTTATGAGGATCAAGCCTTTCCTTTTTACAAGCCGGCAAGTGGTCTTTGGTGGGGACTTTAACACCATCATAAGGTCCCAAGATAGGGGAGGCACCAGAAACCCGCTGGCTTATGATAGTATAGCTTTAAATAGCATAGCTAGTGAGGCTTGTCTGGTGGATGTCCACATTAGGCACACCCCAGACCACGGGGGTTTCACTTTCTATAGAGGAGATAGGATTAGGTCTAGAATAGACAGGTTTTTTTTGAAGGAGGAGGCTACTTTCTCGCCCTTAAGGGTTGTGGAGGTAGAATTCTCTGACCACTGTCTGATTATGTTCTCTCTGAATATTTCAGAATCCCCCCAAATGGGAAGAGGTTACTGGAAGCTGAATGCGGGAGTCCTGGAGGAAGCAGAGGTAAGACAATCCTTTGAGGACTTTCTTCAGAGTCAGGTAGCTTTGCTGGATCTCTGTGACACTAAGTCAGAGTGGTGGGAGGTATTCAAAGACCGGGCCGCAAAGTTCTTCCGCCAGCTCTCGAGCCTCAGGTCCCTGGACAGGTACCGCCTGTATCAGGGTCTGAGGAGGAAACTCGAAGATCTGGTCTCGACTGGAGGTAGCCGCGAGGATATCTCCAGGGTGAAATCTTTGCTCAAGAGGTGCCAGTATGATAGGCACACATCTTTAGTTTTTGAGAGGGACTTCGGGAAGTACCGCTCGCCCGACCCCTACAGAAATTGTAAGATGTCAGTGAAGAGTAAGTTAGTGACAGGACTGGTTGACAGTACGGGTTCCCTGAATAGGTCCAGATCAGGGATCCTGGAAGTCGTCAGATCCTTTTACTCGTGCCTCTTGGGAAAGAGGGATCTGGATCGGGACAAGATGTCGGATTTCCTGGCTGAAATCACCCCTGAGTCAGAAGCTCACCTCTCTTTTGACGGTTTGGTAGAAGAGATCAGGAAGGAGGAAGTTATCCTGGCGGTGGAAGGGTTAGCTCTGAAGAAGTCGCCAGGCCCGGATGGCTTAACATCCGAGTTTTATAAGACCTTTAAGGACTCTTTATGTCCCCTCTTGACTGAGGTATTCAATGAGTGTCTATCCTCGGGCACTCTGCCTCAGTCAATGAGGAGGTCAGCCCTGATCCTCCTATCAAAAGGTAAAGATCCGAGCCGTATTGAGAACTGGCGTCCCATAGCACTTCTCAATACGGACAGAAAGATTCTGGCCAAGATACTGTTTAACAGGCTGGTGAAATTTGCGCCTCAACTCCTTTCGGTGGCTCAGCATTGCTCGGTTCCAGGCCGCAGCACTTTTAGTGCTGTGCTCGGTGTCCGAGAGGCAGTGGAACAGAGTAGAGCAGGCCACTGGAGGGGGTACATGCTGTCCTTAGATCAAGCAAAGGCATTTGATCGGGTGAACCATGAGTACCTCTGGTCGGTCCTTCTGAAGTATGGCCTGCCGGGGGGGTTTGTCGATTGGTTAAAGATCTTGTATGCGGGGGCGGAGAGTTTCCCGCTTGTGAACGGTTGGTCTGGCTGCCCTTTTGAGGTTGGGTCCGGCGTTCGCCAGGGTTGTCCTTTGAGCCCGCTTTTATACGTGTTCGCGATTGATCCCTTTCTTAAGAGGGTCAATCGTGGACCGTTGGCGGGAGTCGGGATGGATCCGGCGGCGCCGGAAGCCACTCTGAGGTCAGTAGCGTACGCCGACGATGTCACCATTTTCGTGTCCTCGAAAGGGGAGGCGGAATATGTGATGTCTGAGGTGGATCGCTACTCGGAAGCATCCGGGTCCATGATCAACCGGGATAAGTGTGAGATTCTCTGGCTGGGAGGGGGTGATCCAGCTTTTGATCTCCCGGACACCCTCCCAGGGCCCCAGTCGTCAGCCAAAGTCCTAGGCATCCATTTCGGTCATGGGGATTATCCCACTCAAAATTGGGACGACAGGCTTAAGATCGCCGCTCAGAAGGTCGACCAGTGGAAGGGCTGGTCTTTGACCCTCAGGGAAAGGGTGCACCTGATCAAGGCTTTCCTGCTCCCTCTGCTTATCTATTTGGGCAGTGTGTGTATCTTGCCAGAGCCTCTCTGGACTCGGGTCTGTTTTTCCAGCTCTTATGGGGGAATAGACTGAACCTGATCAAGAGGGAGGTGACTTACCGCACAAGGAGATTAGGGGGGTTATCTATGGTCAACCCCGTGGTGTTTCTTGTAAACACATTTGTTAAAGTAAATCTGGCGAACCTCTGGATGGAGAGGGCTTCTCCGTGGGTAGTCTCCTGCCGGGGGTGGTTTCGGCCTTTCTTCCAGGAATGGGAGACAGGAGGGCAAGTGAAGGACTTGCGTACGCCTCACGGATATCTTCCGGCTTACGTCACCCCGATTCTGAAGGTAATCCGCCGGTGGGGTTTGGAGGTAGGGGAAATCAGGACTCTGTCAAGGAGGTCCCTTGACGAGAGGGTCTTGTTGTCCCACTTCCAGAAGCCCCTGGCCCTCAAGGATTGCCCAAGCCGGGATCTAGACAAGGGGTTACAGTTGCTAAATTCTGCAAGGATCCCCTTGAAGTTTTGGGACTTGGCTTGGCGCTGCTTTCACGGGAGGCTGTATGTAAGGGACAATCTGAAGTACAGGAACTCTGATGAAAGGGGTTGTCCCCGGGAGGAGTGCGGCTCCATACTGGAAAGTATGGAGCACTTCCTGCTCCAGTGTCCCTTTAATACAGAGGTGTACAAACGGGTGGGAGCTTCCATTGGCTGGCCTAGGCTAGCCAGCCTCTCCTATGCGGAGTGGGCCTATGGAGTGCTCAGAGACCTGGGCAGAAGGGACCTGTGCACATGTTTTTTAGTTAGCATAGTGGTTAGGTACTACACGTGGAACGCACGGTGTTTAGTTTCAACAAGGCAGAAAGTCCTCCCAGTGGATGAGGTGTGTAGGAACATTCTGGGAGACCTGGTGAAGGTACGTTCTCTCGAGTACGAAAGACTGGGTACCAGCAGGGCCTCTCTCCTCTGGAGAGGTTTTGCTTTTAGTGTACCATAGCCTAGTAGTACTCTTCCTGGTGGTGGGCTGATACTCTCACCCTAGATTTTTGTTTTGGATAAAGTGTATGGTTTTTGAAAGGCTTGCAAAGGCTGAACTTGGTCCTTCGGGAGTGGTTATAGTAATGTTTATTGTATGGTATATTGTATATATTGTGTATATTATGTTGAAGGATAGGGTAAGCGGGGGTTAGTTAGTTAGGTTGGGTGGGTTAGGGTGAGGGGGGGGGGACACTTACAAAGTGTGGGGAGGCCTACATCCAGTCCTGGACTACGCGGACATGGGAGGACATGGGGCGAGGGCTGGATGTGGGTGGTGGAGTTAGGGCTGGCCTCGGACTATGCGGACATGCAGAGGACATGAGGCGGAGGTCAGTCCTGGGGGTTTTAGTTTTAGTTTAGGATAGGGAATGGCTAGGGACAGGGAGGGTAAGTTTGTAGTTTTGTAGTTTGTAGTGTTGTTTATATATATATATATATATATATAAAAAAAATTAAAAAAAAAATTATAATAATAATAATAAAAAATATATATATTATTTTTTTGCTTAGGGGCAAGTTGCCTGGATTTGAGTTACGGCGAAGTAGCCATATTTTCGTTTGAGTTTGATTTTATTCTGTGTTTTATTTCAATTTCTTTGGGTTAGGTTATTTCGGCCGAACCGGCTGGGTAAGTTTTATTTATTTTAGGTTATTTATTGTAGATTGTAGGTTTGTAGTTTTATGTGTAGGTATGAATGTGTGTGTGAATGTGGCTGGGGCAGCTGGAATGCTGTCTATGTTTAAGTTTTGTATGTCTATACTTGTAATTATTTATGTAACGTTTTGTAATTTTATAATAAAAAAGAGTTCCCATAACAGAGATTCAGGCTTCATGTCAGCAGAGAATCAGTCTGCATGTCATAGCAGAGAATCATGCTTTACGTCACCAAACACTGGAACAGTCCATTGTCAGATATTTAGGCCCAGGCACCCAGGCAGAGGAGAGAGGTCCCGTAACAGAGATTCAGGCTTCATGTCAGCAGAGAATCAGTCTGCATGTCATAGCAGAGAATCATGCTTTACGTCCCCCAACACTGGAACAGTCCATTGTCAGATATTTAGGCCCAGGCACCCAGGCAGAGGAGAGAGGTCCCGTAACAGAGAATCTGGCTTCATGTCAGCAGAGAATCAGTCTTCATGTCATAGCAGAGAATCAGGCTTCACGTCACCCACCACTGGAACAGGCCACTATCAGATATTTTTAGGCCCCGGCACCCAGACAGAGGAGAGAGGTCCCATAACAGAGATTCAGGCTTCATGTCAGCAGAGAATCAGTCTGCATGTCATAGCAGAGAATCATGCTTTACGTCACCCAACACTGGAACAGTCCATTGTCAGATATTTAGGCCCAGGCACCCAGGCAGAGGAGAGAGGTCCCGTAACAGAGAATCTGGCTTCATGTCAGCAGAGAATCAGTCTGCATGTCCTAGCAGAGAATCATGCTTTACGTTACCCAACACTGGAACAGTCCATTGTCAGATATTTAGGCCCAGGCACCCAGGCAGAGGAGAGAGGTCCCGTAACAGAGAATCTGGCTTCATGTCAGCAGAAAATCAGTCTGCATGTCATAGCAGAGAATCAGGCTTTACGTCACCCAACACTGGAACAGTCCATTGTCAGATATTTAGGCCCAGGCACCCAGGCAGAGGAGAGAGGTCCCGTAACAGAGAATCTGGCTTCATGTCAGCAAAGAATCAGTCTTCATGTCATAGCAGAGAATCAGGCTTCACGTCACCCACCACTGGAACAGGCCACTGTCAGATATTTTTAGGCCCCGGCACCCAGACAGAGTAGAGAGGTCCCATAACAGAGATTCAGGCTTCATGTCAGCAGAGAATCAGTCTGCATGTCATAGCAGAGAATCATGCTTTACGTCACCCAACACTGGAACAGTCCATTGTCAGATATTTAGGCCCAGGCACCCAGGCAGAGGAGAGAGGTCCCGTAACAGAGAATATGGCTTCATGTCAGCAGAGAATCAGTCTTCATGTCATAGCAGAGAATCAGGCTTCACGTCACCCACCACTGGAACAGGCCACTGTCAGATATTTTTAGGCCCCGGCACCCAGACAGAGGAGAGAGGTCCCATAACAGAGATTCAGGCTTCATGTCAGCAGAGAATCAGTCTGCATTTCATAGCAGAGAATCATGCTTTACGTCACCCAACACTGGAACAGTCCATTGTCAGATATTTAGGCCCAGGCACCCAGGCAGAGGAGAGAGGTCCCGTAACAGAGAATCTGGCTTCATGTCAGCAGAGAATCACTCTTCATGTCATAGCAGAGAATCAGGCTTCACGTCACCCACCACTGGAACAGGCCACTGTCAGATATTTTTAGGCCCCGGCACCCAGACAGAGGAGAGAGGTCCCATAACAGAGATTCAGGCTTCATGTCAGCAGAGAATCAGTCTGCTGTCATAGCAGAGAATCATGCTTATGCCCAAAACTGGAACAGTCCATTGTCAGATATTTAGGCCCAGGCACCAGGCAGAGGA